>NW_024512432.1:3998-603998 GCF_017590135.1 Pyrgilauda ruficollis
GCCCCCGGCAGCCCGGGCCCCTGCCGGCCCCGGGCCCGCTGCCGCCGCGAGCCTCCCGACGGGGGAGAGGCGGCACCGCTCGGGGCCCCCGGCAGGCCCCAGCGGCGCCCGGTTCCCACACCCCGGCCACGGTTGCGGCCGCGCCGCAGCGCCGCGTGGCCCCGCCCCTCACACCGGTGCCGGCCCCGCCCCCGTGTGCCCGCCGCTCACGGTCCCGCCCCCCCCGTGCCGCTGTCCCGGGGCCGTCGCTCGGGACCCTCGCTCGGCGCTGTGCGAGCCCCGCCCGACGGCTGCTCCCGGCGGGGAGCGCTCGGAGCCCGGAGCGCTGCGGCGGGGCCGGGGCCGGGGCCGGGGGGGCGGGGGCCAAGCGCTTCTCTGCCTCATCGGGAGATCGAGGCGGCATCGGGCCCGGGACCGGCAGGGCGCCCTCTGGCGGACACGGAGCGCGCTGCAGCGCGGGTCACGGCGCCGCGCCCCGGAGCGCTCCCGGCCCGGCCCCGCCGCTCCGCCGCCCCCGAGGCCGCGACGCCCCCGGGCCAGAGCAGCCCGTGAGTCCCTCATTCCTTTCCCCGGTGCCGCAGCTCCCAGGGGCTCCCGCCCGCCGCGCCCCAGGGGAATGAGGGGGACCGTAAGCAGAGGAAGGGACAGCGGGACTGTAAGCAGAGGAAGGGACAGCCCGCGCACCCCGAGTGAAGTTCTTATTTCAGCGTTAGTCTATTCCAGAGGCCGCAGAGGCTGGCTGAGAGCTCCCACGTGCCGGGGGTGAGGGATTGCTTCCTCACGCTGCCCAGCCCCGGGGAGAGCTGGAGCAGCACCGAGAGAGGGCAGCGATGCCGTGCGGTGAAGTCGCCAGCACAGGAGCAGCGGGAATTGACAGCTGCCCCTCCTCACCGGACAGAAAAAAACACCCGCGTGGCTTTTCGGTTTGGGATTATCTTTATTTTACAGTTTATAAAAAGCTTTTCCCAACGCGTGCGCTCCGTTAAACTTCCGTGCCGTCGTGCAAATTGCTGTGGACTTTGACTTCCAAGTTCACCTGCTTCACCTTCCTGCCGTGCCCCTGGCAGACGCCGCCGTAGTCCCTCGGGGGATGAACGTTCCTGACGGTGCAACACCGGCTGCCCACGGCCTGCGGGGCGCCCCGGGGCAGCTCCACCTTGGTGTTCAATGGGTGCTCCTGGGGAGCGCTCCTGGCAGCCTCCCGCTTCCTCCGCAGCTTGCGGCATTCCCTGGCCAGGAGGCAAATCCCGGAGAGCACCAGCAGCAGCAGGGCGAGGGCGGCGAAGGCGCTGCCCAGGGAAGCGCCCGCCTGGGACAAGGAGGCTGCGGCGGCAGCTTCCTCCCTCTCCAAGAGCAGCGACTTCATGTTGGTGCCGTTCTTCAGCTGGTCGCCCTCGTTGTCGTAGACGAGGGAGTCATCCAGCGCCTCGGGCACGTCCCTGCGGCCGCGCTGCCAGCGGCGAGCCAGGGAGCGCTGCACGCGGGGCCCGGCCGTGCCCTCCGGGCCGATCACGTAGATCACCTGGAGGTACCACTGGTGCCCGGCTTCCACCTTTAGGAAGAGAAGGCACGGACAGAGCTGTTAAAGAGCTGGTGTGTTTTGTGTCCTGAGTCTGACAAAGTTCTCAGCGGGTTTTCTAAGCACCTGCAGCACCCGGTGAGGTGTCCAGCCTTTGCCAGAGGCAGTAATTTATTCAGGAACACGAATAATAAGCTTTTAAAGAGCTTTTTCCTTGAGTGCTTCAGGAAAAAATAATTAATTACCAGAATAATATCCTAATCTCCATTTCCTGTGTCAGAGTTGAATTCTGAGGGCCCAGAGCCTACAATTCACCAAGTCTTTGGGAAGTCCTGGACAGACAAGTCCGTGCTGGGCTGCCAAAAGCACTGGGTACGTACCTTGTAGAGAGCATCCACCTTGAGAGTAAATCCATCAACTCCGGGCATGCTGCTCACCGAGTGGAACTCGGACAGCTCGGAAGCGAAGTGGGCGTCAAAAGGCACATCGTGGAAATATTTATCCGTCACTTCCGGCTGGCTTCGGTCCTGGAAGGCAGAGACGTGTCCTGAGGGATGCTCTCTGCTTTCCCAAGAGAGGCTGGGAGGCAGGGCACTACCTGGGTAAGGGCTCTAACACGAATGCCCCATCTCCACACCTACACGTGGGCACGGATTAAGGAACACCCACGGACAAAGGCAAAAACCGATCCCGTGTTCAGCGGGACTAAACATCCAGCGCGCTCCTTTCCTCGTCCCTTGGCAGTCAGGACCTGCTCCCTGCCAGAGGAAATCCCGGAGGGGGGAGCAGGAGCAGAGCACTCACCAGGAGGAGGAATCGGTGCTTCAGGTACTTGTTGGGCTGGATGCAGCCGTACTGGGGCCCCTCGTTGTAGACAGTGCCCGTGGGGTCGAAGAAGGGCACGTAGCCATCCCTGCCCGTGCACAGGTAGACCTTCTCCAGCTGCAGCTTGTACGCAGAGTTCAGGTTCTGCTCCGGGTGCCAGAGCACGCGCCCGTACAGGATTTGCCCTGGGAACAAAGAGGGGCAGGTGGAATCCCCTCCCCGAGCCAGGGGAACACTGCTGGAGCCAAGCGTGCCAGACCTGCGTTGAGGAGGGTTTGGATTGTTTGGGAAGGGCCTGGGGGGTGGGAGTGACAAAAGAAGGTGCCGGAGCATGTTGTTGTTTTACAGGGCTGTAAGCTGCTCAAAATGTCATTTGTTGCTGTGGAAGAGCAAAGCCACGTCTGGGTTTTGCCCTTTCCTCTCCAGGAAATGGAAGCTGTGCAGGGAAAAACACTGGGAACCAGCAGAAGAGGAGAGTTAAAGCCTACCCTTGGAAAAAGCCCCTTTGTAATCCATTTCTGCCAGAGACATTTCAGATTTGGTGGGGTCCATGAGAAAAACCTTCTCGTTGTTGCAGAGCTGAAACTCCGTGTTCAGGGAGTAAACCACCGGAACTGGGCGGTTTGTCTGCTGGAATGCAATCGGGATCAAAAACCTGGAGTTGGGACAAGGAGGGAGAGAAGAGGAGATGAGGTTTGTGCACCCCAAAGGGGCTGGCCCTGCCCTGCTGCCCTGGGGACGGGGCCTCCTTACCGCTCGGGAGCGTGGGCCGTGCAGGGCAGGGGCTTGTCTCCAGGCTCTGCCCACGGCTGCGTGGGCTGCACCGTGCAGGGGATCAGGAGGATGGTGTATTCTCCGGAGTAATCCTTCCTGGGAACAGACAGGAGGAGACCCTGCAGTCACCAAGCAGAGCTCTGAGCTCTTCACCCATGGCAGCGCCTCTCCCTTGCCCCGGCAATGTCACCCACAGGGACAAACGTGACCTCCTGAAATGCGCTGTCACCTCTGGGATCAGCCTATCCACAGGCTTCATGGCTGGGAAAATTCCTTTACAAGAGGCTGAGCTGATTTTTCTCTCAGTAGAACAGTGTTCCAGCCCTGACAGCGACTCCCCACTCTGGCCAAGCTCCTGAGCATTCCAGACTACTGCTGTGGCTGCTGGAGGGGGGCCAGGGAGAACGTGGTGCTGTGGGAAGCTGCTGAGGGGGACTGGACCCCCAGCCCTCACCTGTTGTAGGAGCTGGTTGCTCTCCAGAGCTGGTAGGGAGAGTCAAAGGTCTGAGCACTCCACAGCAGCTGCAGGTCAAATTCGATCCCTCCCAGGTGCTCTGGAGTCATCAAGGAGGACCTGACATCTGGCAGGCTGTGGTGCTCCATGACAAACAGCCCTGGGGAGGACAAGGAGGTGACAGGGGACAGAGGCCCCACGTCGTCATCGTGCACCTCAGCACAGAGGGGCTCCTGGCGGGGACAGGGACTCGTTCTGCTGCCCGTGCTGCCAGAGCAGAGCTGTGTGTGACCCTGGCTGGTGTCCCTGCCAGGATCCCTGCCCTCACCTCTGAACTTGGCCTGTGTCCTGAACTCGATGACGAGCCGGCCGTCGTCGCGGATGTAGATGCGGATTATCTGCAGCCGGGCCGAGAGCACGCTGTCCGTCTGGATCCCTGCAAGCACAGCGGCACGCTCGCTCCTCTGCTGGCCTCTGCCAGCCCCAGGAGCCTTTGGGAGACCTCCCACAGGCAGGGTTTCCTCGGGATCATCCCCCAGTGAGCCAGCTGCACGCTTCCTCCCTTACCCACTGGCTGCCTAAGCCCCGCCAAGCATAAAGGAGGAATATTCCAAGTGCCCGGTCCCTCAGGACTCCGGGGGCAGTGCAGGAGCTAAGGGAAAAACATGAAGGAGGCACTTCTTCCACAGCCCTCGGAGTGCCCCAGGCTCACCTGTCCTCCAGAGAACGGTGTCGTAGAAGAAGGAGAACTCCATCTCCGTGTGGTGCTCCAGGGAAGCCCAGCCCCTCGGCGCCGTCACGTAGATGTAGGACACGTAGAGAGGCACGTGGACTGTCAGGAAGGACTGGGCAGAGTCCCTCACCTGGCAATAAAACCCCAAAAAGGGGGTTACACCTCAAAGCCCCCCCCCCAGTTTCCAAGGCTGTGAATTGAAAATCAGCAATTCTGCTTGCTCAGGCCTCCCAGAGCTCTCCATTTGTTATCTGCAGAGTGCAGCAGCACTTTGCAGGCTCCGGAGAATTCAGGGAGATGTTCCAGCCCGGCTGGTGCCAGGCTCCACATGCTCCACTGGGTAGCTGTTCAGGCCAAGTAGCTTCTCTGGGCTTGTGCAAACAATTGGAGCTATAAAGGGAAACTTAATGAAGTGGTCCAGGCTGGCAGGAATTAAAAGAGATGATGCTGGTCCTAGCAATGTGCCTGGGAATTTAATGCAAGGGCTTAGGGAAGATGGAGCAGCTGCACATGGATCATGCAGCCACGGGAGGGCAGTGAGACACCTCAAATAGTGAAAGCCACTCATTTAGAGAGGAACATTTCTGGCTTTTGGGCTGCCAGCCTGTTAATGAGGAAATGAGTTAAAATATCCCACGGCCTCGCTCTGTTGTGGAGCATGGACTGAGCTGCCTCTGCTCTGTCCTTGGCTGATTTCTATTGGCTGAGAACACGGCCAAAATTACAACAGAGAGCCCAGCTGAGAAGGTTTTGTATTTACAGTATGGCCATACATTAAAAAAAACCAAATATTTTCCTGGTGCTCTGAAGATGAAGAGAATAAAACCTGTGATACCACCAGGAAAATGAACGAAATAAATGCACAGAGAACTGTTCTCTTCCAGAAAATCCATGCTCCACCTGTACAGAGCACAGCAGCAACTACACACAAGTGCAAGGCAGAGCTTTTCCTGAGAGCTGAGGGAGATCTGGGCCAGGTGGGAGAGCTGGGGACGGAGAGCTCCCACCTGGAAGTCAGCAGTGACGGAGCCCCCACAGACGTCGATTAATTCGGTCATGTCGTAGTAGGCGTCGAAGGTCCAGATGCAGCTCTTGAGGTTGAGGTGCTGGTACAGCTGGATGCTCTTGGGCTCCCTCACCGCGGGGTCCAGCTGGTAGGGCCGCTCGTAGCCCGGGCCCAGCACGGAGCTGTCCCGGGCCACCTCTCCCAGGAAGCCTGCCTCTGAGGGACACAAAGCAGGACACTGAGCCCTCCAAACTGCCCCAGGCCACGTGCCGAGGTGTTGCTTCACTCCTGAACCGTGGGAGCTCCTCTCCCTTCCTTATCCTGGACACGCTCAGGTCTTCACGGGGGAAAATGTTACAGGAATGGGGCAAGCATCCTAAAAAAATCGAACTTAGGGACCTACTGATTCGAGGTTGAAGTTAACCTTGAAGAAATGAGGAAGGGGTAGAGTATGGAATTATCGGAATGAAGTACAAGATCCTGCCTGGATCTAGCATGGACTTAATTCCCTGGAGTGTCAGAGACACAATCTGCCTGTTCTTTCCAGCTCTGACGTTTCCTTCAGCAGTGAATTCATTTTGTTGCCTCACAGGAGACTTCAGTGACCCAGACAGCGATCCAGCCCTCTCCACCCAGGAGGATATCACAAGAATGATTTGAAAAGCAGAAAATCACCAGCACAACGTAAACCTACCACCTCAAACATTCCCATGACTGGAATCCCACCTGGAATGGGGCAACTCTGATCACTGCTGTGAGACCAGGAAGATTCATTGCTATTTTCATCGTGTCAAGAGAGCCCAGAGGAAGAAAAAGCCTCCCTCTTCTGCATTTCTTTCCAGGCTTCCACGTTCAGGAGGCAAAGGCTGGCCTTGAAGGTTACCTGAGATGCCTCTGAGGTCCCTGGCAGTGACCAGGTTGGAGCAGACGTGCTGGTGCCTGTAGATGGACTCGGAGAGGAGGAAATGCAGGTTGTGCAGCGGCAGCGTGGAGATGAGGGGCAGCATCCCATCCTGGTGGGGGATCTGCACCGAGATGTGGATCCTGGAACAAAGCAGCACGTGAGACAGCAGAACTGAGCAGCCTGGCAGGCACAGGATCCCCACAGCAGCACAGCTTTAAGATGTCCCCCCAAATCCCAGCTGCTGAGGGGAAGGGCACTCCCTCACACCTCAGGGTGTGAGGAGAGAGTGGGAGCAGGAACCCGAGCAGCCCACGCTGCAGGAGGGATGTGCTTTCACACAGACATCGTGCTTGTGAGCCAAGGCACCTCTGTAAGCCCAGGGGGGGTGCTGGGAAGGGCTGCACTCCCCCTTCTCCAGCCTCATACCTGTTGGGATGCTCCTTGTGCTTCACATCCAGGTACTTGAGCGTGGCGATGAAGGACTGTGCCTGGAACCCTCGGGCTGTCCCCGCCACCACGGGCGTGTGACAGATGGCACTGTCTGTGCCTATGGTCACCACATTGCTCCTCAGGGGGGTCCCCACGTGGCCGGCCTTGTCCACAGCCTTGGCCACGCAGCGCACGTGGAACCGCCGGCTGAAGTAGATGCTGTCCAGCACCTGAGGGAATGAGGAGGGGGAAACCACTGGTGCTTCCAGCAGGCTTACGGGAAAACAGCGCTCAATTTTCTAAACCCAAACACCCAGGCCTCCCAGCAAGTCCCAGCTCCAAGGCTGGAATCTCTGTGTACCCTGTGGTTGACGCTGGTGAAGGGCGTGTTGTCCGTGATGGTCTCGAAAGGCGAGCGGGCTCCGTTGCCGTCCGTGGGGGCGGCCACTTCCCAGCTGAACTGGATGGAAGACTGGTTGATGCCGGCCTCGGCACAGCGCTCCTTCATCAGGGCGTACTTGGGGAAGTGAGGGTCACAGGGAGTGACACAGACGAGGGGGTAGCCCGGGGAGGGGGATTTCTTGGCGCCCTCCTTGGTCACTTCTTCCACGCGGTCGTAGTCGGCCAGGGTGACGACCTGTGCGGAGGCACGAGGGCAGCGCTCAGCCGGGGCTGGGGGAGAGGCTGCAAAATGCCGTCCTTCCCTCCCACGTTGTCGCTGCAGCCCTACATTTTATTTCCAAAATCCCACTGCGGTTTCCAGTCCGTACTGGAAGGGCACTAAATCACGTCCACTCACCACGGGAGGTGCTGGGAGAATCAGGCTCCCTGCTGCCTCCTGATCCAAAATGGTCACTGTGGCAGTGCTGATGTCTCCAAGAACTGCTTCCACAGGATCATCTGGGCCCAGCACCAGAGAAAAGGACTCGTGCCATTCCCGGTCCTCGTTGGACATGATCTCCACCTTGAACATGATGTGGGCCACACCTGGGGGAGTGAGTGCAGGAAAAACAGAGGGAAGGTGATTCATCAGCAGAGACTGCTCTGAAGTCCCCATCCAAACCCTGCGCAGCTGCTCTAGGCTGTGACCATGGAGACATTATGATAAAATACACATTATAAATTTTATTTCCACTCATTGCTGCTAATAATTTACCCAGAGGAGCCTACTATAAACATAAAATTTCCAGCTATGACAACTGATCCAATCGATCCGGTGATAGATTTACTAGCAGATGCCGACTGAGCATTAATAATGACTGTCTTGTATTAGCTGTCTGGAGGAAAAATCTGGCATGCAAAGCACATTCCCATCCCTCCTCTCCCTCAGACCGGTGTGCAGGGCTGTTTGGTGAGGGCTTCTTGACCCAGCACCGTGGTCTGAGGTGCTCACAGCCCTACACTCCCTGAGGAGGACTTCACTCTGCCAGGTGCCTGTGCTCCTTCCTCCGGTCCTATCACCCTTCGTTTAATAAAATTACAGCAAGCTTCCCGAAAAAAGCGTCTTTCCCCAAATCCCCTGGGTGTTCCGTCCAGCCCTCCCCGCGAGGCCCCTTTACCTGGGCTGAACTTGAGCACGCGGCTCTTGGGGTAGTAATCCACGCCGGCCTGCGCCGATCCGTCGCGGGTGCTGCAGCGCACCCTGGAAGTCCTGTTGTGGTCGCCCCTGCGCACCACCGGGACGCTCAGCACCGCCACTCCCTCGGGGCCCGGCGGCTCCCGCACCTGGTACGCCGCCTCCTCGAACTCGATGGTGGGGGCTGCGGGGACAGCAGGGAGGGAAGAGCCCCGGATTTGTACCCCTGGCTGGTCCAGCTCAGCTCCTTTCGGGCTCATCCGCGCTCCTTCAGGGTAAGGGGCTCCGCAGAGCAGGGGCCAGAAAGGCTTGGGTGTGACTTAGGGCAAAAACTAAGGAGGGTGTTGGGCTGCAGAGGATGGCAAATGATTCTCCCATCCCTGCCTCTCACACCCCTGCTGGCTGTCACGCCACAGGGACCTGGCATCCCGCTTCTGCCCCAGAGATCTCTCCAGGCTGTGCTGCTGTGGAGGGAGAGGAACATCTCCCAGGGGAAGCACAGCAACTGCAGCTGCAGGGGAATGGGAAAGAGGAGAGGTGATGGGTCCAAGCACTCTTAGCCAGCCCTTTCCCTTCAGTCCAGCCCAGGGCACAGCAGTGACCTGCACACAGGGCTGTGACCATGGCATCAAATGCACCCACACTGATGGGACTGTGCTGACTCCTGAGAACGCCCAGGCATCCTTGCTGAGCAGCCTCACTCACCATCTTCATCATTGCTGATAGTTATGGTTGCCACATCCATCTTCCCAATCCTAGCTCCACTCCAGTGGTTTCCAAGGGGGCTCCCCAGATAGACCTGGAACTGCTCTTCTGGTTCGAAGGCAGAGTCGTCACTGATGTGAACACTGCAGTTCTTCACCTAAAGCCAAGTGAAAATGAGAAAGCAGCAAACTCTGATAAATCTGATAAAGGCCAGGCTGCACTTCCCTATCCAGGGTTGCACATCAGAGTTCTGTCCATCCTGGAAAAAAACCCTTCTATTTTTAGGGCTGCTCTTTCAGTGTGGACCAACCGCGCTGTTACATGGTGAGACACAGCAGCCAAAGCATCTCCTTCCCCAAACCCACAGCTCTCTGTACAACATTCCTGAGTCCTCCTGATGCATCAGATTTGCATTTGACAATTTAACCAGTTTAATCACAAAACACCCAACCCCTTCAGAGCGGGTCACATTGCCAGGACAAGAATTTGCATCATCTGAAACCCGCCTGGCCCAGTCTCCCAGCTCCCTCTGGTGACACAGGGCCGAGGAGGAGATGTGACCTCTCCCAGCACTGGTTCTTCTCTCCCCCACGAGGCAGGTCCAGCTCACCTTCTCCCCTTTGAGGAAAGTGATGCGAGACTCCTCTGCATCCCTCCTCTCGGTGAAGTCCTCCATGACCTGTGCTGTCTGGCCCCGGGTGTAGCACCTGACGGACGACTCGTAGCTCAGGTCCCCCGCGCGGAAGATGGGGATGTGCAGGGTCCCCTCCTTCTCCTTGGCCGTGTAGGTGTCCTTGGTGAACTGCATGCTGGGCACTGCAGGGGGGCAGAAACAGAGCCAAGCAGTGCTGGGGATGCACAGGGAGCCAAGGGGAAGGGAGCAGACACAGCTGCCAGGGATAACTTACCGTCCTGGAAGATGTCATTGATGGCCACGATGGCTTGGAATGGCTTTGCCAGCTCGGCTCCGTGGGGGGAGCTGAGGTAAACAACAAATGTCTCCAGGCCTTCTATCACTGGGTACTGAGCATCATCCAGGATTGTCAGGGGGCAGAACTGGGAGGAAAGTGGAATTCCTGCTGTTAGACGTACAAAGCTTTCATCCTTCCCAGCACTCACATTTGGGAGTCTAGTGTAAAGTCATTATGTCCTCATGTTTTCTGAGTCCATTAATCAATGTAAAGAATGTTTGTCATAAACCCAGCGTATCATTTCAGAGAACAGGCAGCCATCCTAGTCCTGGAAGAGGTGGCATGACCAAACCTCTCCAGGCTGGAGAGCTGGAGGGATGGGGACTCTGTGCCCAGCAGAATCATTAACAGTTCTCAAGCGACCCCGAGAGGATTTTCAAAACCAATTGCAGATATGCACAGAAACACAAGATAAGTGTTGCCAGGCAAAGCAGACCAGCAGGAGTCCAAGTGGCTCCTCACCTCTTCTGTCTTGCCTGGCCTGAACTCTATTTTCCTGGAGCTGGGGACATAATCGACTCCTGGGCTGGCCGAGGGCGGGTCTGATGTCCGAGTGGCACACCACACCGACGTGGGCGTGGAGAGGTCAGGTCCCTGCCGGAGCACTGGGATCTCAATGTGTCCTGCAGCACCAGATGCACGTGAGAGAGAACAAGCTGAGAGAGCAGCCACGTTCCACAAGCCCACCCCTTTCCCTTCAGCGCTGCTCCTGCCCCAGCCTCCCCCTCGGCACAGAGGGAAGCACAGAGCCCCTCTGCAGCACATCTTTGAAGTTCTGCTGTGCCCTGAACCCCTCCTTCTGACACCTCTTCGTGGTGAAAGCTTCTACAGGGAGCATCCCACCACAGCCCCCTGCTGCTCACCTGCAGCCTCGCTGACAGTGAAGGTGGCATTCCCCAGGAACACCGTGGAGGCGTCGTTGGGACCGGCGATGACCACGCTGGCTGAAGCCCGGCTGCCAAGGCGGGCGTTGTCCGAGGCGTCGGCCAGCACCACCTCAAACTCCTCTTCCTCTTCATATTCGCTGTCATCGATCAGGGTGACATCACAGGTCACCACGGTGACACCCGGCCCCAACACGAGGCGGTTCTCATCCGACAGCCCCCGGGACTTGAAGTCAGAGCCGGATTCCAGCATGTAAAGGCTGCTGCCCCTGGCTGATTTGGGGACGGTGTAGCAGATGGCAGAGACAGTGCTGCTGGCATCCCCTAGGAAGCAACAGGAAAACTCCATAGTTCTGGGGAAATACTTCTAATCTACTTGGTGGAGACACTATTCACTGAAATAATAAAGCAGCATTTGGAGAAGAGGATGAGGAATGAAATGCTGAACTTGGATAGCAGCTGGCTTAGACGTGACTTCCAGGCATGCTCCTAACCCACACTCAGGAAATCAGTGGCACTTGCCTATTAAAGAACACACAGCCCGCTGACAAGGCCCACACAAAACACTGTCTAGATCACAGAGAAGTAGCAAACAAATACAAAGGTTTGCTCCTGCTCGTGCTGGGAGCTGAAACAAATCCAAACCCAAGAAGCTTTAACAGCAGAGACAAGAAAGGTTAAAAAAATAAACACCGCTGCCCCGTGTGTTGCTTGCCGTTGCAGTTGTGCCGCAGAACCTCTTCCAAAACATCACAGAAGGCCCCAAAACCATAAGCAGCCAAAGCCCAGGGGTTCCCCCCTCTGCACGTGTCCCTTCCACGGGGCTCAGCACGGCCCGACCCACCTTTCCTTTGCACGGGAGCCGAGAGGAAGCCGGCGCTCTCGCTGACGCGGAACGTGCTCCTGTCGAACTGCAGCGTGGGCTCGTCCTCGGGGTCCGCGATGGTGACGGTGGCCCGGGTGACGTTGCCCAGCAGGGCGTAGGCAGGCATGCTGAGCTCCACGGAAAAGCTCTCCGTGCCCTCGAACACGTCGTCGTCGTTGATGGCGATGGTGCAGGCCTTGGTGTCCTCCCGCTCCTCGAACTGCACCTGCAAGGCAGCAAGCCGGCTGCTGTCCTGGGACTGCCGTCTGGAGCTCCCCGTCCTTCCTGTCTCACCCTGCCCTGAGGTGCTCCCTCTTCCAACAGCAAATAACCTCCTGACTTTACTAACAGAACACACCCTCCTCGGTGTTTTTGTCACTTGTCATCCATTCTTTCCCCCGGGATTCGTGGCAGGCACGGTGAGGCCGTCCCTTTGCTGCGTGCCCACCCACCTGCCCCGCGTACTCCACGTAGTCCTGCTCTCCGGGCCGCGATCCGGATCCAGCGGCGGCTGTTCCCTGCTCGGTGCGGCACAGGACGATGCTGTACTGGTTGAGGTTCCCCACCCGCCTCACGGTGACGCTCACGGAGCCAGCGCTCTCCCTGACCTTGTAGCTGGAAAGGGATGAAGCACACACAAGGAACAGGCTGGGGAGCAAACCCTGCGTGCGTGTGTGTGACGCTGAGCAGCACGCACTCAGGGTGAGCGTGGCCTCCGTGGAAAATCCGAGGCACGGCGATAACCGGGCAGCTGCTCCGTGGTTCAGCCTGGCAGGCCCCTCTCCTCACTGGCAGAATTTCCTTCCCACGCTGGAGGGAGCTCGGGTAAGAGCTCCCTACACAGCCAAGTGCTGTGGCCCTCACGGCCCTTACCTGGTCTGAGTAAAGCTGAGGAGGGACCACTGGATGTGGAAGACGTTGCCGCTGACCACGTTGGGTTTGGCGTCCTTCACCAGGAACTGGAAGCTGTCCGTGGTCTCCTGAACCTTCTCCTCGTGCATCACGTACCGAACGAGGCCCTGGTTCACATCCTCTGCCAGCAGGGAACATCCAGTGAGTCAACACAGGAATCCAAAGGCAGCTTTGCAGATGAGCAGCACGGATCTGCTGGGACTGGGGATCCCAGTGGCACAGGAAGCAGTTACCCCCTCCTCAGCTCCCTGCAAGAGTCAGCTTCCCCCACATTGCTGCCTCTGCACAGCTGGCTGCACCTCTGCCAGATGCACTTGCAAGATCCACGACCCTTCTTTGCTGCCCCAGGTCACATCTCCAGCTCTAACCAGCCTGGAGAACCTGGGACAACCTACAGGACACAGGTTGGTGTCTCTAAGAAATTACAGAATTTCTGCAGCTGACAGCAAAGTTCAATGCTTATTTTCAACCTGCTTTGGAGGTCTGCCCCTTGGCTTTCTCCCCTCCCACCTATTTTTTTTTCCTTATTTTAACAAACTGAATCAAGTGATGGAAAAAAAGCAGCAGGGCACAGCCCAGCTCCATACCCTGGGTAAAGGTGGTCACAGCTGTCCCTGGCTCCAGCTTGTTCTCCACATGGCCATTTCTGGGACCGGTTGTTATCTCATAGATCAGCTGTTTGTCACCTGTGTCGGGATCTGCCGTCAGTAATTCCTTCTTAGTGATGAGATTGGTGGCCTGGATTGAAGCCAAACCAAGGGAGTAAAGCTGAGGCTCCAGCAGTGCAAGTCTGATTGACTGTTCACACAAAAAGCCCAACCATCCCTCTGTCAAAACAGCTCTCTCCATGAGGGAAAATCTAGGGATGTGCAAGTACAGAGCAGCCTTGAACAGAGATATCCCACAACGTGTTTGACAACACAAGGATTCAGATTTGAGTCACATCTGGTTAGCTGAATTAAAAAGACAAATGTGGCTCAAAAAAAAAACAAGTTCCAAAGCAGCTGCCCAGCCTTATTTAGCTGGGGCTAAAAGCTAGGACAAATCTTTGGGTTTCACTTAGACACCTCTATTCCATCAGCTGTGCTGATGCTCAGGTGAGGCCCTGCTTGGCAAAAAACCATCTGCAAACAGCCACAGATTGAAGGACTCGCTCAAGACTGTTCACACAGCTCTGCTGAGCCTCCACGAGAGCCTCTTTCCAATGCCCTCACAGGCATCTGATTCAGTTCCACCACATTTTGCTTTCTCTTCAAAAACAAAATGTTTTTAACAGCAGGAGAAAGAGAGAAAATTGAGCTGCTCGAGGCTGCAGGAGTGCTTTTCCTGAAGTGAGGAGTTTGAGCTGAGATAGCCATTTCTTAATACAATTTCTTACTACAGCATCTTCCACTCATTTTTTTTTTTTTTTTTCAGGAAAGAACTGAAGTGTTTCTTTACAGTTAATGCTGGCTCCTCAAAAACAAGCCAAGAGTTTCCTGGGGTTCTGTTTGGACTTCAGCACAACAAAGGCACATTACAGCAAGAAATTCTTGCACCATATCCTTGGAAAGCCACATATCTGTGCCACGGCTGCTGCAGCACATCATCAAGCCATCTCCACCATCAGCAAAGCTAAAAATGTACCCTGGGGTGGGCATTCTCCCTCACAAAAACAGAAGTCCTGAAGGATGAGGATGTTTTCCTGCAAAGCCCCTTCTCCTGGAGCAGCCTGAGAAGCAGCCCAGGCCGAGGCCAGGCAGGTGTTACCTTGCCATCCGTGTACTCCAGCCACTGCAGGCCCAGGTTGGTGACAACCCTGGGTGTCCCGTCATCCACAGGGAGGATGTCCACCTGGAAGCGCTGCGGCGCTGCGGTCACAACCTGACAACAGCGCAAGAGAAACGGGGGTGACTCTGGGAGTCAGACTTTGGGAGTCAGAGCCTCACCCACCAAGCTACCAGCTCTTCCCAGCTCGGCTCCCTTCAGCTCTGCTGCCTGGGGCGAATTTGCACACCCCGAGGGCAGCGAGGGGCAGGAGCAAAATCACATAACGGAGAGCACTCAGCCCTTGCCTTCTGCACAGCCACAGCAGCTCAGCCCCCCGTGCCCCGAGAGGAGGCAGCTCCCTACGGGCTCTCAAGGCCCCCTTCCCATCCCCTCTCCCCGCTGACCTTCCTCCCGCCCTCCTGCACCACGAAGAGGGGGTTGGTGCCGTCGGACACGGTGAAGGTGAAGCGGTCCCTGAGCGCGCCGCTGCCGCCGCCGCGGTGGCTGTAGCTGATGAGGTTCTGGTAGATGTCAGCCATGGTGAAGGTGCTGGCCTGGAGGGGACGCTGCCCGCGGCCGCCGCGCTCGAGCAGCCCGTGCCGGGGCGGCTGCACCACCCTGAACGTGATGGACTCCACCTGTGCCGGACAGAGAGGGGCAAAGCGGGGACACCACCTCAGGGCCAGCACAGTCCTGGCTCCCCCTGAGCCCCACCCTGTCCTTATCCCTCTCCTAAGGTGGCTCCCTACAAAGCAAGGCACATCCCATTGAACTCCTGGTTCAGCTGGTCAGAGACAGCTCCCACCCCTGTGACAGCTCCATGAACACAGGAGCAGCCCCCAGCCCTGCAGCCATTCTGATCAATGTGTCCCTTGCCACTTCTGCCAGGGTGGAAGCAGCAAAAACCTTTGGGGCAGGATTTTGGCTCGGGCAGCCAGATCTCTTTCTGCAGGAGAAGCAGCAGTGAGGTAGAGCCAGTGTCAGGCAGCTCAGCCTCTGGCCAGACCCAGCAAGAAGAGGAAGTGCCATTTTCATCCAGGCTAAGCATAAACTCAGTGTCAAGGCCCCAAGTGTTTAAACACAAGCCCATTTTCCCAACAGCCCAAATGTGCAGCAAAAAGGAGGGGGAGGAGGCTGGGGGGTCCTGCCTTACCTCTGTGTCAGCATCTGTTGCTTTGAGCTCAAACTCGGTGATGGTTTTTCTCACCCCTTCCTGCACCGTCATCCCAAAGATTTGCACCACGGGTAAGGAGTCATCCACGGGGTTTATGGTGATGTCAAATGTCTGGCTCACCTGGGACAGGAGGAAAAGCCTCTCTTGATGAACTCAGCCTTCCAAGAGTGTGACTTCAGCACACGAGCACAGCGATCCCCGGGTTGGGCCACTTCATTTCAGCTTTGTCTGGTGAGTAAATCTGAGCTGCTAAGCCCAGATCACATGAACATGACCTTCTTTATCCCTCCCCACTAATTAATTCTCCCTCTTTCTGTGATATTTATGGACATGCACTCTCCCTCCCTCTCTCAGTCTGTGTTGCCCCTCTCCCTCCGTGAGCAGCTCTGCCTTTTCTCTTTCAGAAAGCAGCAGAAAGGCATTTCTCCAGGGTCCGGCTGTCGTTACTGTGCCCTGGATCAAAGCAAGCAGCTGCGAGCCAGGCACTCAGATCTTGGTGAGCCAGTCCCATGGCAGGTGGCTCCCTGTTCCCTGCACAGGGCTTGCTCCCTGCCCTGAGGGATGTGGGGAATCTCACAGCAGGAGGAGGAGGAGCAGCCACCTCTGCCCAGGTTCCTTCTCAGGCAGAGGTCAGGCTGGGACTGACCTCGTTTGTCCCGTCAGACACGGAGAAGGTGAAGGTGTCCCTGTGCTTTTCCGTCTCACTGGTGTGGATGTACTGGATGCTGCCAGAGGCCAAGTCTGCCTGGCTGAAGGAACTAATTCTTGTCCCTGGGAAAGGAACAAAAGGGGGGAAATGTGCAACAGAAAGAGCAAGGCAGGGAAAAACTACAGGAAGCAGGACATATTTAGCCATAAGGACTCAGTTTTGGCTGGTTCTGATCCAAGTCAGGCTGCCCCATGAAGCTCAGTGAAGCCAGTGATTTAGCTGGCACAGAGCCTCCTAAAATCCCCTTCTCCAAAAGAAGCCCAGGCTCCTTTTGACCTCATCCTGTTGGGAGTGGGCCTCCCGGGGCAGAGAGGGAGAGAAGCTGGGAGAAGAATGGTCCATGTCACACTTGGATTGTCACTGCTGGGCAGGACTAACCCAACCAAGGCATCACTGAGGATGAGCTAAAGGCCTCCTGGAATCACAGCAGTTTTCCAAAATGCCTTCCGAGTGTCTGTTCTCTCTGCCCCTCCTTGTACCCCTGCATTTTGTACACAGTCCCTTTTTCAGCACTGATTTATAGTGACATCTTTACAGGCCATTAGGTGTGACACAGCCACAGAAAGGTACCTGACAAGCATTTTAAAAAGCACTTGAGCTTTTTAAATCTCGTTGCTGTGTTCAACAGTTTTACTGCTGTTGTCAACAAACACCCTGACAAGAAGTTTGCCACCAATATATCACACTAAATGGCTGCTGACAAGTGCTGGCCACACTACAAAAGACACCAGGATCTGATTTAAATAAATGAGCCAGAATGGAATGTTCAGCTAATATTTCCTCAGAGCTCATCAGCTGTACAGGTTTGGGTTCTCTTTTGACCACTTCAGTAATCTCTTCTTAGGTTTAGGTCTTTTAAATCATGATTACAGCTACTTCTCAGTCTGTGACTCTGTATCCTTATTAGTCCCTCACAGACACAAAAAAGAACAGAAATCAGAATCATCAACAGGTTTGAAATAACAGGAGGAATAAAGTCCTTAATTCAAGTCTCCAAAGTACAAGATCCACTGGTTAGTTTGCAGTTTAGACAAAAGCATTGCCACGTTTTTAATTTTGTGAGTTCAGAGAATGAGAATAACTCATTCATTATTCCTGCCCTTTCGACACGTTTTTGGTGAGAAGATGAGGCAAACCACACACCCCAACTGAGCTGTACAGGGACTGTCTGCATCTTGAAAACACACAGCAGATATTTCCACTTTAATCTCGTGTTAATGAGAAATCCAAAGCTAAGAAGAAATACAATCTTAGATGAGTATAATAAAATCAGAAGAGCGTATAGTGTGACACCACAGATTTAGATTAATTCATCAGAGAGGGGCAGCACACTCACACTGTCAGCAGGCTCGAAAGGCAGCTCTGAAATTCAGATCACATGTGCAGGACAAGTCATCTGTTCACCAAGATGGGCTGTTTCCAAGGACACTAAGGGATGGACTCTTTGGGGCACTGTGCTGCTCACAGCAAAGGCCAAAGGTTTTTCTGTCATGCAGAAGCAGCAGTAGGGCCATAAACTCACCCAGAGGCTGAATAAATCCTCAGCTGGGATTATTGGGCTGCTCTGCCTCCACTCACCTTATCCCCAACCCTCTGGGCTAACGGCCCTTTGATTTCTGACAGGAACGGGAATTCTGTGCTGCTGCCTCTGGGCACATTTTTCCTGCAGTGAACGTTTAGGGCTGAAGAACCTCCAGTGTTTTGCTGCTCCAAGGGCCCAACACCTCCCTGCTCACCTGGGGAGGCCAGGTGCTCCAGATGGCCCAGCTGTGGCTGCCGGGTGACCTTGTACTGCAGCTGGGAGGCCTCGCTGTCCTGGTCAGTGGCCGAGAGCTGGAGGGTTGTGATGGCCTTCGCCGAGTTCTCATCCAACACCAGCCCCTTGTTGGTGATGATGGAGGGGGCAAATCTGTCCTCTGGAAGGGTTGAACACAAAGCTGAGTTAAGAGACAGTCACACTGTGACTCAGGTGCTTGTGCTCAAGCCAAAGACAACACAGGCACAAATATTTTGGTAATTCCAAAACAGGAACTTTGGGCCTTGGCATTAACCAGGGATGGTAACATTATAATGTCCTAAAGACAATCTAAACAGCATGAAGGCATTAAGGGGAATTTTTCTACCTTTTCAGTGAGTTTGTCAGGAGCCAAACAATGAACCTTTGCATCTGCAAAATCTCCCCATGCCCCTCACTTCTAAGGCCTTTGAACTGACAGCAAATTCAAAACCACAGCTCAAGGATTAAATTTTGCCTTGCAGTACATGTGGGATGGGAATCTGTGGGCAGGCCCGAGCTCTGCAGCAAAGAAAACACAACTTCAGCACTACTTTTTACCTATGACATGGATGTGAAAAACCTGCTCCATCAGTTTGTTGCCATCTGCATCCATCACATCAAAGGTGAAGGGGAAGTTTCCGCCAGGATCCCCTTTCCCATGGGTGTACACCACGTGTCCTGGGGAGAGGGGGAGCAGAAAAGAGATGCTTTAGTACAGGCTGGAGCTTTTAATCCTTAGCTTGGAAGCAGGCTGGCACCATCAGCTTGAGGCACTTGGGGCTTGACAGAGCTCCTGGATTTGGGTTTCATTACTTTCTCTCTTTTTTTCCTCTTTCTCCTGCTGAGAGAGATTTTTTAACATATGTTTAATGATACATGGTTCTGCTCTAACTTAACAGCCTGCACTTACTTCTTTCCCTCTCCCTTCCCTACTTCAGCTCATCATCCCTCTCTCATAAAGATCCCAGAATCATGGAATATCTCAAACTGGAAGGGACCCATAAAGATCATCAGGTCCAACTCCCTGTTCCTCACAGGTCTACCTAAACCAGCCTTGGTTTACATGCTTGCTGTGAATAGCTAAAGCCCAGCACTCTCACCTTTGTTTATATCAGCCTGGGTGAAGCTTCTGAGGGGTCCTTTGGCAGAGATCTCGACTGGACTATCAGCTGTGGTCAGCTGCAGCTGGCCCCTGCTGGGGTCCCTCCTCAGGACAAATCTGATGGCCGTGTCCCCTGAGTGTCCAGCTGCTGCTTTCAGGTGCTGAGCCGTGAGCTGAGCTGCAGAGCCTGCCCCAGAGAAAGCAAACCCACCATCAGCTTCAGAATCAGCTTCAGGCAGCCCGGCCAAGCAATGCCACTCTCACGCCCGTCCCCGTACCAGCGGCGAGCTGCAGGTCCCTGTTGACAGCTACGGCGGGTGGCTGCTTCCTGGGCGGCTCCATGGAGAATTCCAGCCTGCCTGCCTGCGTGTGCAGCCCGTCCGTGAGGGAGAAGCCGAACTCGTCCGTCTGTGCGGCGGCCCCGCTCCGGGTGTAAACGATCAGCTCGTCCAGGATGTCCTGGTAGGTGAAGGAGGAGCCCCGGGACAGCACCCGGCCCTGCTCCAGCGCCTCCGCCGCGCTCTGCCTTCTGCGGAGCTGGCCTGGCAAACCACACAGGGATCAGCACAGCCTGCAGGCTGGGGACAGGGCCTTCCTTCACCTGGCACCCTGCCTGGCGTGGGCACTGCAGGGGGAGGCCCCTGCCAGCAGGGAACTCCCCAGGGAAACACCTGCACCGCCCCTGCTGCTCTCCAGCAAAGGGAGAGCGACGGCTCGCCAAGAACAGGGCTGTCCTCAAGCACAGTCCTGGTCAAATTGTGCTTTATCCCACATGCCAGGCTCACAGCAGGGGCTCTTACAGACAGACAGACTCGCTGTCCCTCAGCCCCGTGAGGACGTACCATGCTCAGGGCTCTGGCTGACCACGATGACCAGCTCGCTGCTCTGGGTGTCCAGGTCGTGCAGGCTGAGGGAGGCGTTGGTCACGAGCACGGCTGAGCCCTCCTGCAGCCGGACAGGCTCCAGCACCATCCTGGGGGGCTCGTCGTTCTGCCGCTGCACAAAGGCACACAGCCAGAGAAAGGATCATGAACGCAGGGAAAGAGCCACCTGAATGAAACACAAGCTCCCAAATGGACAGCATCAGCAGTCCTTCCAAATCTATCCAGCACCACGGCTGCTTCCAAGAGGGAGGAGACACCAGAGCAGTAAGCCCTGGGGAAAATGCACAACTGGGCATCAGGTAAATTATGTGCCCGTGCTAGGGGAAGGAATCTCCCTTTAATCCCCCTTCCCATCTACTAAAAAGGAAGGAGTAAAGCCTTGAAAAGAGTTTGTGTGAAAGGAGAGGGCTCTGGCATACCTGGATTGTGATGTTGATGCTCTGCACCTCTGACTGGCTGAAGCCATCACTCACATAGAAGCTGAAAGTGTCACTTGTGGGCTCAATGCTCTCATGGACACTCTGGAAGTAGTAAATGCTCTTCTCCAGGACATCTTGAAGTGAAAAGGATGCGTCTGCGGTCCCCACAGACTCACTCTGCGGGCCAAAGCTCTCCCCTGCAAAGCAGAATATCGCTGGTGAAAGGGTGCTCAAGTGGCTGATAAACTCAACAGAAACCCAGCACATTGTGAAGGCTGCAAAAGAAGGAATGCTGCTTTCTACAGCTTGGCTTCCCACACCTTGTGGCCTTTGAGGGAGGCAACATCTGCTGTGCTAGAGCGGGCACTGGGGAAGCTGCAGTTTTAGATGCAGCACAAGCCATCCCCTCCGTGGCATATGGCAGATGTGATCCTGTTAGGAGCCCAAAGGAGGGAAGAAGGGAGAGCCCAGCAGTTTACCTGTCTTGGTGTTCTTGATGTAGCCATACACAGGCAGAGTGACCACGGTGACCCTCAGGTCCTCCTTGGCAGCAGTGTCATAGTCAGCAGTGAAGTGCTGATGAGCCAGCAGCGGGACCCTGCCCCCCTCATCCACCTGGGAAGCAAGCAACAGCAGACAACACAAATCCTGACTGAACGAGGCTGCCTCCATGGAAAAGGCTTGCCCGGGCTCTGGAGTGCTCTCCCACCCTCCCCTAGGTCTGTAATCAGGAATTCAGCACAGAGGTGAGGTGGGATGGGAAGAACAAAGCCTGCCTGGCCTCCAAGAGGAGCCGCTGGGTTCTTTATCAGGGCAGGAAGGGAACCGGTCATGGTGACCTCTCAGAAGGCAAGACCTGCAGTTCTTGTTGTGGAGAGCCTTTTGAAGGCAAGGGAGGGGGAATGCACAGCTGGAAAGGAGGGAGATGACTTCCAAAGGCTTTGATAAGGAGTGCGAAATGCTCTGTGTCAGCCCAAAGCACCAGGTGTCTCCAGACTTGAAGAGCGTATTACACACATGCTGGTGAAATTAGAAATGAAATATTGAGCAGGGATAAATGTGACTTGCTCCACTGGTGTCAAGAAGACACCCTAGGGACAAGCAGCTCCTGACTGGCACAGATATAAACAGATGAGGTTTGGGGATGAGGGTGGACTGTCAGCCTCCTCCGGCCTCCAAGTGATTTGTTCACCTTTCGGGTGGCACAAGTAACACTACGTTTTATTCCGCGACTTCTCCCCAGTCCAGGAGAACTGCACAGCTGCTCCCATCTGAGCCATGGCTGTCGCTGTCCCCAGGCACTCAGAGCCATGTCCCTGTCCCCAGGCACTCAGAGCCATGTCCCTGTCCCCAGGCACTCACGGTGACGTGGTCGGCGAAGGCGATGAGCGCGGGCAGCGCCGCGGCAGAGGCGATGGTGACGGTGAACATCTGCCTGTCCAGCCGGTTGTTGTCAGCATCCAGCACAGAGAAGTGGAAGATGTCGGTCACAGGCTGATTGCTGGTCTCAAACGTGGTGGAGTAGCTGTGGGATCAGGACACAGGGAGTCAGGGAGCCTCGCGGACCCCCAGGCAGATCCATCCCATCCCTGCAGTCAGAGGTGAGGCAATCCTCTTGGAAGAGAGGTGGTGTCTCAGTTCCCAACCCTCCTTCACGTTCATTCCCTGAATTCTTTTAAATAGCCCAGAGATCCCTGGGGAAGAACCCACTGAGCTTTTAACTGGTATGGCTTGAGGGAGAACAGTGCTCTTGGCTACCTGATCCTCTGGCTGTTGATGTCTTCCATGGTGAAATTGTAAACCTTGGAAAGCTCTTCGTTGTGGGAGCCTGACATCCTTAGGAGGGTTCCGTAGGCTGGCAGAGATATCAGCTGGATTCTGATCTCTGAGTCAGGAGAGTTGTTGTCCTAAGCATGAAGAAACAATCCAAATGAAAACAGGGCAGAATTAGCCATTGCTTTGTGTTCCACTAAAAATGGAAGGAAGAATAAGAGTTTTATAGTTTTATACCTGCCTAGCTGGGTCAGACCCACAGATGAATATTAAATGAAGCTCTACTGATGAGAAGAGAGTCAAGAGGGTTGACATTTTCAAAGCATACCACAAAATATATCTCCATCTTCTCTCAGCTCAGAAAGGCTTTCTCTGTGTCCTTGTATCACATTAACACAGTCTTCCTGACATAAACCTGGTATTTTCATTTTCAAAGTACTTCACAGGGAACTAAAAGCTGATTTTGCCTCTTTCCAACCACATGAGTACAACCACACTGTGGTATCACAACTGAGATGTCATTTTTCTTAGAAGAGTTGTGTTAGGTGGTTGAAAAATAAGACCCAGAGCAGAAATCAACACATCCCAAGCACATGTGGGTCAGGAGTGAAATCTTCTTTTCCCCATCTGTGCTCTTATTCAGATTAAACCTGAGCATCTCCCTTGTCAGCCTTCCTCCTTAAGAGGAGGACAGGACAGATTCCAGACTTGTATCCAGACTGATCACTTGGGAAAAAAAAATAAATTCCCAATCATCTCTCTGACAGCCAGCCTCTCTCAGCTCAGGCCTCTCCAGCCTCACAGCTGTACTGCAATCTTTCCTCCCTCAGGAGGTGCTACATCATCTGCAAGGAGTACAGAGCTTTCCTGGGAATGTCACCAGCAGGGTAACACTTCCACAGCACACAAGCCCTGGGACCAAATCAATCCACCAAGCTCTGCAGCATCCTGGGGTTGTTTACTCCTTCCCCTTTTCCCATCTGCCCAGAAAAAGGTGGGTGAGGGGGCTAAAATTTTCAAGGGATTAACACCTGGCAAATCCACGTGCTTTATTAACAAGTCTGTTTGACAGAAAAATCTGGGATTAACTAGGTTCTCATGTTTAGCATGGCAGTTCACCTCTGTTACAGTCAAATGGGGATAACCTGAAATCCCTGTGGGATGAAAGAGTCTGTTATCCCCTTTTTGACAGCAGCCAAAACTCGAGCTCTCTAGCCAGAATCCATGCTGACAGGTGTGTGGGGGATAAGGAAAAGGGGCCTGGCAGCATTCCCTGGGCTTAGGACCGGATGAAAACCCACCGTGTAAGCGAGGTGCTGGCGGGACAGGGTCACAGAGCTTTTGCTGGCCACGGTGACAGCCAACAGGCAGCCCGGGGCCAGCTGCGGGCCGTGGGTGTCCAGCTGGGACATGTCCACCCTCAGCACCGTGCTGACCGTGGTGACACCGTCGGTGACAGAGATTTCCATGCTGTCCTCTGCTGCTGCTGAGCCATCGTGCACGTACTGCAGAGCGTTCCGGGTGACGTCCTCGTAGGTGAAGGTGTCGCCTGCCCAGGGAGGAGACACACAAGTCAGAAAGACTCTGCCCAGAGCAGGAATCTGACTCAAATGACCTTAATCAAGAACTAAAGTGGCATTTAATGCCATCCTGCCAGGACTGTGAGTTATGAGGATGTTCATTAAGGAGCTGGCAGGGCAGAGGAAAAGCGGTGACCTTCCCAGTTCCAGCGACTCCTCGTGATTCTCAAGGAGGGCACCAACCCTCCTTTTCTTCCCAGCTGCTTCCTGAGCTCACAGCTAGATAAGGCTTCCCCTATGGATGCATCCTGATCTGCCAGGGGCATCTGGCTCCTCCTGCCCACCTAAACCAGCCAGGCTGACCCCTCTCCTGCGCTGAGGGAAACTCTTTCTCCACTCACCTGCTCTCATGAGCTCCTGCACATCTGCGCTGTACTTGAGCACAATGCCATGATGAGGGGGTTTCACCAGCTCAAAGAAAAGGCCCTCAGGAGCTGTATCCGTGTCACTTACAGCCAACTGGATCCCTGTGTCAGGGAAAGAGAGCTTGTGTGAATGGAGCCAAAAAAAAACACCAGTAATTCAGTCAGTACAAGAAAAATAAATAATTCTGGAGCTGCCCCAGCCCGAGAGCTGCAAGTTCCATGGAAATAGTGTGTCCCCTGATGGTGCTCAGGCTCTGTTAGGGAATTCTCTCCTAGGGTGGCTCTTGAGTGACCCCTGGGCCCTCCTGGCAGTGAGCTGAGCCCCACGCCGTGCCCCATGCACCCCACTCACCGATGGTGGCTCTGCCCCCCTGGCTGACCTCCAGGAAGGGAGCTGCGATCTGGAAGACCGGAGGCTGCTGCTCGGCGGAGAGCAGGTGGATGACAAACACCATCTCCGGGCTCGTGTGCTCCCCACCAGACACTAGGCACAGACAGAAACCATGCCTGAGTGCAGGGATGGGTTTGCAGGGCCCCTTCACCTGGGAAATTCACCTGTCTGTGCAAAAATCACCAGCCCACATCTCTGGCTCATGTCCCACCTTTGTCTGTGGGCATACACACAGATTTCACCCAGGCCAAGGGCATTTATCCCTGTCCCTAACTCAGAACACAGACTTCTCCTTGCTGGTGGAAGCCAGAAAACACATGGAAACAGAAGGATGTGTTAAACAAGCAAGCAGCTTATCTGTGGCAATTTAATTGCAGAAATGTCTCCACGCTGTATTAAAAAAAATGAGAGCGTAAAACTCCTTGTTCACACTGCAGGGACAAGAGGGATAAATCAGGCTTTTAGGACTGATTCCAGGCAGCCACTGGAAAAAGATGTCTCTAGCAAGCTGTGGCTCAGCTTCTGTAAAACACTGCTGGGAACGAGACAAATTAAAATTCGCCTGGCATGTGCATTTCCAGAAATTCCTACTGAGCGCCCACAGGTGTGCCTGCAGCAGAACAAAGGCCAAGGGGCAACGGGAAGAGCAAAAGAAGGATGAAAACTTCTCTGGCCAGGAAAGCAAAAGTGGTTGACATACCTGTGAATCGGAAGCTCACGGACTCCGGGAGACCTGGCGGGACAAACACAAGCACAGAGTGACTGTGGTCAGGACAGGAAAGCACGCCTTGGTGTGGACTTGGAGGATTTGGGGGAAAGCAAGTGCTGATGTTGAACTGGGCAAGGAGCCTTTCCTCAGCAAGGAGGAAGCCCTGCAAGGAGCAGTGGGATGCTCACCTGCGAAGGAGAAGGCCATGATCTCCCTGAGGTGAGGAGCGGCGGTGGGCGGACGATAAGCGATCCTGCCGTGGTTTATGTCGGCCTGGGTGAAGTACCTGGCTGGGGACAGAGGCCTGTCCCTGTGCTCCACGAGACCTGTGGATGCAGAGATGCCAGCATTACCAGGAGGGGTTAATTACTCCATCACTCCACCTGGTTCCACAGCTTCCTTTGCTTTCCCCTTTGGGTATTTCTTTGTACCGCTTCCAGAACAAGTCACACGGATGCAACTGCATGGAGGATGGGCTCTAGGGACAAGAGAAATTAAACAGAGATTCCTCACTCAGGCATTTCTACACAGAACCTCTCACTCGAGAGGTGGGAAGCAGAAAGCTACGGGACACAACATTCAGTATTATTCAGACAGTAGCAAAAACTGTCTGAGCTCTGCAGCACATTCCTAAAGAAGCCAGAGAAATGGGGTTAAGGAACAAGGTGTTTAAAAGCTAAGGAAAGAGGCTAAATGGATTAACAGATGAGGGAAGGAGGAGATGTGCTCAGAAAACGTGGCAATTACTGCAGCAGCAGCAGGTCCACTTGCCTTGCCCAGGAAGGAGAGGCACAGTCACGTTGTACAGGATTTTCTCACTGGGAACCTCCGGGTCTACAAAGGAGAGGTGATGGGGCTCAATCACTGTCACACGGTCCTCCAGCACCTCAATAAACACATCAGACCATGAGCATCAAGGCCAGACACGTGGGAAGATTCACCCAAAAATGCATTGAAAGAGAGTTTGCTTTGCTCTAGTTAAATATAAGACAGTCTTGAGATGTAAAGGCCCAGTTCTGAAAGCTGAACCTGATCCCCTGTCCCCTGCAGATGCACAACCTCCACACTCACAGGTGGCCAGGTTCCTCTTTTGGCCTACAGCAATTAAAAGGAGAGAAAGGAAAACCTAGTTTGATCAAGAACTCCCTGGACAAACATGTAATTTATTGTATGTGTAGTTTTCTCATATAGTCTGATGTGGCTGGACTGGATTTTCTTTTAAAAGAAAATGAGTGAAAATGACTCAGCCCTTTCAATTGGAATATAGAGGAACCAAAGCTTTAACTTTTGTTTTAAACCTGTCTAAAATTGCTCTGATCCTTCCATAACAAGATTATCATGAACCAAAGGCATTAAAGGAATTACAGTGCTGCTTAAAGAGACTTAAGTGCCCAAAACCAGTTAATTTCCACATGTTCATGAACCTTAATCCTGCACAATTAACAAATTAAACTGTTCAGCTGGCTAGGAAAAGCATCCAGCTCATTTCATAATCTTGAGCAAAATAGGGAGAGAAGAAGCTAAATTAAGGATCTGGGCACTTCAATAACCTGCTTTGGAACATGAAACATTACCAATATGGGGGAAGCAGGTTAACTTGGTGGAAGAAAAACCAATATAGATGCTGTGTCCAGTTTAACAAAAGAGTCCTCAAAGTTCCCTTGACCTTTCCCAGCAGCACAAGTCCAAGTCAAGGCTAGAGGGATGGGAGGACTCACAGTATTGTGCTTTCCTCTCAGCTTTAGAAGTCTCATTCTGAAGGAGTCTGAAGACAAATGAACAGAACTCCATCACATATGGGCAGGGAAGTGGGATTTCTGACGGAAAGATTTAAGGTTATGTTTCTTCCTCTCTGCCTCCAAGGCCTATTTGTCTCTCCCAAAGGTGGGACTCGCAGGTGGTGAGGTAAAAGGTGTTTTATGGCCCTATTGAATTTGGTGGGGAGTAATTAGCTATAAAACCCGGTGCTGTGTGGCTCTGCCAGACATCTCTCCCATCAATTTTGTCAATAATGACAACAACAAAAAGTCAGGAGCGGGAAGATAAATGGCTCCAAGCATCAGTGTGACCATGTTTCATTATCACCCAGCAAAGGTCGCCACTATTTCAAACCTTGACAAGGCTGTTGTGCCAGGGGCTTCCCACTAATCCCTCTCCCACTGCTTCCTGTGCTTTTCCTGGCCCCATGCCTGGCATGCAGAACAGGAGAAGTAGAGGGGGCAGCTGGACTTCACCCACAGAAGGCTTGCAACACAGCCTGAGAGCCCACAAAACCAACTTGAAACTCCATGATCATCTTTCCAATCAACGCAGCCGGGGAAGGAACCACCTTGGAGAGACCCCTCTCCTCCAAATGCTCATTCCCAGAGCTGCAGCTGGGATCAAGCTTACAGTGGAACTACTGGCAAAACCCATTCATTATGGTCTAAGCCACAGTTTTGCTCTCTTGCCATTCCTCCTGGCTTCTCAGGAAAGGGTAAGAATTCCATAAAACATTGATTTTGTTTCTCTTCCTCCCCCACCCCCACCTCCTTCCCAGTCTGTACATTCATCACTTTTAACACTGAGTTTTTCAGCTTTTTGTGGATATTTCCTGCACCCCCCACCCCAGTCACTCTTCTAATCTGTTTTTTTCCCATTCCTACTCCAGCCATGTGTGTGGTGTTATCACTTACAGCCATGTGCAGAGAGGAGCCGAGGGAAAGCTGAGGGGCCTTGGGTGTCTGGGGCAGAACAGCAACGTTGAACACGTGGCTTTCCAGGCTGGCTTGTGGACTGGCAGAGCTGGACACCTGGGAAGGAAAGGCCACAGGAATGGACAAGTGAACATCCTGAAGCTTTATTTTTAGAAAATGCATAGAAATGTAAGTTCTGATGAAAGGAATGATGTCATTTTAGCCACGTGCTGCACCTGCTCCATCCTAAAACCGATGAAAACAACGTGTTGGCCTCGAAATGTCCCAGCCCAAAGTTGAAGGCTTGGACATGGATAGGGGTGCCATGGTCTCCTGATGTGACCAGGTATTCCCAGCTCCCTTTCTGAGCTCTCTGTACATTTGTTGCTACTGCTCCGAGATACTAAACCCAAACACTCAACTCATGCAAAATGCATAGTCTACAAGAGGAATGCAGCAATTAAGCCAAAGATTAGCTTGTTCAACACTGACGCTCACAAATTCCTCGTTATCACTTATGTTAATTACTTTAGAAATTACCTTAATTGCCTCTGCGGTGCTACAGTAATTGCTTCTGCCTTGTAAACCAGATGTAACAAACACTGCGTGCCAGTGTTCACGTAAGCTTACTGAGGGCAGGCTGTGAAACCCTCCCAGCAAACAGCAAGGACCTGTCTGAGCAATTTTATGGCTCTTAAACCTGTGGGGAGTGGGGATTTATTTCAGTTTCCCAGCTGCTGGGGAGTATTTCTACCTTTTGGCCTGTTTGCAAGACGAAGGGCTCTGAAGCCAACATGAAATTATTAGCTTAGAAACCAAGGGCCGCGTGGCTCTGGGGCTCACCAATTTTTAAAAAGGCACTTGGAATGCTTTTCACTTGGTGTAAATATTCCAGGTTTTATGAGAGGGTGGTGTGTTTGCCAGCGTGTATTCACACACGTATCCTCGTCGTTGTTAAAACTCAGAGAGCTGCCGCGTGGCATTTCCAGGGAAAGGCCACGGAACGCCAAGGAATACCTGGAACTGGAAGGAGTCGCTCTCTACTTCAGCCCCCGAGTGCCTGTACCACACGATGCCGTCGCTGATGTCCTGCTGGGTGAAGGAGGTCGTGGGCGAGGCCGCTCTTCCGTCGGGCAACAGCCGCCACGAGTCCGCCGGGCCGTCCGCCGCCATGGGCACCAGCAGCACCACTTCCCCTGGGAAAGGCAGCGAGGAGCTCGGGAGAGCACAGGCAGCAAGAGGGGCCCTGGCACCAGCTAAAGAGCCAAGCCCACCCTCTCAGAGCTTTTTTCCACGCAGTGTCAAGTGACAGAAATAGCAGCAGCAGAGCGCCCGAAAGCCGTCAGCGGACATTGAGGCATCCCGGTGACATGGGGCAATCTTGCTAATTAATTCCGTTAAACGGCTTGATGATTCTGCTGATTGGTAATTAATCACTCTGTTATGTCCATCAGAAGCTCTCCCATTTCATTTCCCCAGACCACCCTTGAAAAGTTGGAGCGACAAAAAGAAGGAATCCAGCAAGATGCTGAATGTCACACTTCCATTGCATCATCAAACTCTGGGATAAAATTCCTTTATCAGTACCCTAATTACATTCCAGATCTTATGGTTTTGCTCATGGGAGTTCCCCTAAAAATCCAAAAATCAAATTCTATATTTTCTATAGGTATGAATATCTTTCCCATTACTCACAGACTAAGTTAGGCAGATAAGCCCTCCAGGATTCAGGACCAATTTTTCACATTTCTCTCTCTCTTACTTTTTCCCTCCCTTTCTGCAAAACGGTATTTCAGATAAAATTCTGGAGATCATTGATTTCTCCTGCTTTTTCCTGCAGCTACAAACCTGTTCATATTACTGCAATTCATCACAGCAGCAATAATTATGTTGATACAAACACAGGACTATAAATTTTAGTTAGGGTTAGGCAGCAGGAGACAAGCTCCTCAGGGAAAAATTCCTGTTTTCATGTAAATGCCTATTAAAAATGAGAAGACAGACCTTCATCTGCAGAAAACTAAGGGGGAAATACAAATTAATTACTTCTCTTCTAAAATGCAAAACTCTCATTATCTCTGCTTCCATCAGGTGCTGGCAGCTGTTATGGAAACCAGCCTGTCCTCCCAGCAAAAGGAAATAAAAAACCACATGGATGTTGCTAGAGGGACCCCTTCTAATTTTCCCGGGTCAGCAAATTAAATGTGGTGTCATTTCTTAGAAGTGCAAAACATGTTATTTGAAGACATGGTTTTTGTGAAGAAAATAGTGATGCTGAGTAAGGAAAGAGCATTTTTCTTTCCTTTCCATATTTCCTTTCCCTCCATATGACACCTCTTTTTCATCCTGTTTCTCTCCATTTATAGCTCGGTCCCAAATCCCAGAACCTTCCACACCTCCCCCTACCCTGTGCCCAGAAGATCCTCCCTAAGCATGGGGTTGCTGGTCAAAGTCACTGCCCTGAAAGCTGAGCTCAGAGCCTCTCAGAAGGAATTTGGGGACAAGAATTATCTACAGATCCAAACAACATCACCAAATCCTCTTCTGCAATCCCTTCCTCTGGGACAAATTAAATCAAAAGTCAGGAAATTTAGGGAATTCTTCAAGGTAAGCTTCTGCTCAGCAGATTCTACAGGTAGATACTGCTCTGTGCTCCTAAATGCAGATATTCACGGTGCAGGATTATCTTTTGGCACTGAGATTCTGCTCTCTCAGGGCTGTAAACATGCCAGGGTTCCACCACCACTGGAGCAACACAGATGGTCAGGAAGGGCACAAGTGCTTTGTTACTCAGCACTGCTGTGAGAAGTGGACAAAGATGAGTTCAGCAGCACTCAGCCAGCCCACCATTCTAAGGAACTGTTCCCCCAAACGTGCACGTAACGCCCTGGAAGGGTGCTGCTGTCGGGCAGCAGGACTCCAGGGGGATTTACCATGTGTGGGCTGCTCCTTGGTGATGGTGTAGGTGATGTCAGAGTCCCGGGCCCCGGGCAGCTCGGCGTGCAGGATTGTCCTGGAGATCTGCAGCATGCCTCCCTGGGGCACCCACACCAGGGAATTGCTCACCAGCCGGGGGCTCCTGGCACCCTGCAGGCACGGGGACAGCAGGAAAAGGATGACTGCAATGGCACTTCCAAGGATCAAGGAGAGTATTCTGGAATTTGTTAAGCATTCCTGGTTGTCTGCTTGAAGAAATGCTTGTGGATCCTTCTGCTGTATCCCTCAGACCCCATTCCCAGCCTGTAGAACTGACCTCGTCCTCTAATTCCTAATTTCCTGCTGCTGACCCAAGTCTTCCTCCACAATTTTGTCTTTTACCACCATCTTCATTCTTTCTGAGCATCCACCCAAGTCTTTAGTTACTCTGTGGGTTTCCTAACCTTCAAACTATTCCTGTGGGTTTTTTTTTTTAATTTTTTTGACCAATATTAATTTAAGCTTCCTGAAATGTGGATGTCAGCACTGGATTGCAGTAATAGTTTCACTACAGTTCCCTCTTATTTCAGTAACACTACTCTGGCATTCAAGGATTATATCAGCCCTTTTTGGCTTTAATTTGCTTTGTTGGACAGGTCACCAGAATCCCCACGACCTCTTCCATGCCATGGCTCTTTCTTATAAGCCCAGCTGCTGTAAATATGACTCTTTTCTGGATTTCTGCACATTCACCTTGAAACTGGCTGTGGCTGCAGTTCACCTTGAACTGTGTGATTAGTCAAAATCCTGACTGCTCCATCTAAGGGATCACCTCTCTCCTCATTTGCTGCTCCACATAATCAGCCCCCAAACTGATAAATAACTCACTGCTGTGTTCTTCTGGATCTGCCACAGAGACAGGAGAGAGAGCTACAAAGAAGTTTGTGAAAAGGAACCCCATTACAGGATGATTTCTGACCTCCTTTTGTCACCCACCTGATTTGTACTCCACTTACACTGTGGGTTTGTTATAAACATGGAAAGCTTCACCTCTTGGGTCACTAAATGACTGAGTGTTCCTTCACTGGCCACATTAAACCCATCCAGCACGTTGTGATACCATTCCCACATGGCTTTGATGCTGCTTGTTAATAAGAGCAGACTCATGAGACAGCTCTTTTTGCTTGCTAATCTATTTTTAAAATATTTTTAACATGTAAAAGTGTTTTCATCTACCTGCTCCCAGGCAGGGCAAGGTCAGCTGCCTTGAAAATACCTTGGAGGCCTCTCTTTGCTGGATCTCTAGAGGTCTGGGGTACCCCTTAACTAAACATCTTTTGCCTTTTTTGTCTGTGTTCCCCCTGGCCTCTCAGAAAAGAAAGGCTTCCATGTCCCTGTTCAGACTGCAACAGTGCCAGCAAAGGGTCTGGATGGGAAAATGCAGCCATTAGCAACCATAAGGGACTGGAAAAAGCCCTAAAAGCTGCCCTGCTCTCACCTCTGTCACCACCTTCATTCTCCTCCGCAGCCAAGTGCTGCACAGAGAAATGTGGAACGATAAGGAGAGACAAGGGAGCACAAAATAGGATAATAAAAGAAACCACTCTCAGCAATTCACCCTCACTGGCATTTACAAGAACCTGCTTAATCAGCAGTGGGGGACAAAAGGTGTTACAATGAACACAGAGTGGTGTCCAAGCATTTCCACAGCCCTTGTGATCCTGTTCAGGCTCCTTAGGGCCATGGAAGCGGTCTGGGTGAAAACCACAGGCAGGGCTCCTCTCATTCCAGGAGTCTAATACCAGCACCAGCCTTGAAAGCAATTCCTTTCTCATCCCCAGACTGCTGTGTGAGTCACAGCACTAATTAACATTAGTTACTGCCATAGCTTTAGGGGAACCTGCAGGGTCCAAATGGGACCAGGGCCTCCTTGTGCAGAGCTCCAAGGCCGCACGGAGCGCTCGCCCAGCTCCCTCAAATTGTCCTGCCCAAGCTGCTGTGAAAGACATCTCACACAGCAGAGAGGGCCAAAGAGGGGCAATGTCATCTCCCCCTAGCTCCTTCCCAAGGGGTGGGACTCCAAGACACTGTGTCAGATCTCTGCACAAAAGATTGCAAACCGCGACCTTCTCTAACGACAGCTCTAATGACAGCTCTACTTCTTGCTACTCTTTCACATTAGTAAGGAATGAAGATATCTTCAGCTTTTTCTCCTTCTGCTTTATTGCAGTTTATTACCTTTTATCAAGTAACTATGGACTTCGAATCATCAAAGCTGCACAAGTGGAGCTGTCACAAACCAAAAACTTGGGCGACCTCCAAAACCCAAGTGATCCGCTACTTCCTCCAGCTGGCTACTCGGCATTAGCGACACCTCAGGGTCAGAGCAGCACTTCTCCAGCCTCTCTGTGCGCCTGCACATACCTCGGGAGCAATCCTGATGTGGAGCAGGATGTTCTGGAAGTGGTACCCGTCGCTCACTTGCAGCAGAGCCGCGTCCTGCCGGCTGTCGGAGCCGTCGTGGGCGTAGCGCAGCCGCCCGCCCGCGAGGTCACCCAGGCGGAAGGTGGCAGGGTCCCCAGGGGCCCCGAGCAGCCTCCCGTGGCGCGGGGGCTCCAGGACCACCAGCACCACGTCCTGAGGGTTGTCACTGTCCCCCACGCCGAGCACCAGCTCCGATATCGTCCCGGTTTCCCCCCTGCCGACGAGGAGGGGCTCGTTCCTGAACACGTACGGCGCCTGGAACACAAAAGCAGCTCTGAGGTGTGTGCTGAGCCTGGGAGATTGGATCATGATCAAAGGCTGGAATTAAAAGTTTGGGGATGAGGACATCAGCTCACTTCATCCCTGGAATTCTCCTATTTCTTAGCAGCAGAGAATTGCTCTCCACACCTTTTCCCCCCATGGGCAGATCTAATAATATTTAGCATTTAAACTTAATTAGTCCCATTAAAAGAAGATTCTCATACCACATTTGGCTTAGGAAATGCAAAAACTTTGGACATTTATATAGCAAGCATCTGACTCTAGCTGATCCTCATGAGCCTTTTGAGATGACAGCAAAACCAGGTGTCTTCATCATCAGTATTTATTTCATTTCCATCACTCCCCACAGCCTTACTCAACTTATACCAAAAACCTGCTAGAGGCCATATTTCTGCTGGTTTAAATTAGTTCTCCAGTTCTTTGTCATCAAGAAAAGTTTCAATCTGCAGTGTCTATTGATCCCAATAAACACCATTTGCCATGGGTAATGCACTGCCTCAGGAGGGAGGTGTTCCCACAGAGACAAAGTCAAAGCCCTGGGAACATCCATCAGGGAGCCACCTCACCTGTGCACGACTTCCCAGGGTTATTAGGGACCAACAGCCAGAATTCCTATCATTAAACCTCACTTAAGTATTCTGGGGCAGTGACTGCAGCTCTTGCTTAGGTGAACGTCCTACTGAGGCAAACAAGAGATTAGGCTGAGCCAAGATCTCAGCACCAGCCAGAATCAATATACACACGGCAGGATCCAAACCCACAGTTTGTCTTATTCTAAAGGACAAACTAGAGCACTTCTAATTTCCAGAAGTTATGGGAACGACTGCTATGGAATATAAATTACCCATGGTGAGGGTGGGGGCTGAGCCAGGCTTGTAGGCAGGAAGGAGCCAGCACTAGAAGTGTCAAGTCATTTGGTGCCCCTCTGAGGATGTAAATGGGCCTTAAGAGCAGCAGATTCTCTTTTGCACTTTAGGGTCTCTATTTGTAAGGATATGCCAAGTAGTCACAACTCCTGATCGAGCTTTCCACACTGGAAAAAAGCTCAGTGCAAGCTGCAAAGCCTCCCTGGAAACCTGGAACCCGTTCAGGTGCTTGTACCCTCCCCGAGGTGAGACCCATATGTTGTGCCACAAACTTTAAATAACAATAATACAGGAGACAAACACACACTTGGCAGTACCATCACCTTGCCCAGAAATGGTGAGAAGTTTAAGTTTAAACAGCTCACGCTGATTTAATTCCCAGCTGTCCCAGAACAGAGCATTGAACTTGAGGGTCAAAGCTCTCCTGCCATTGGGATCAATCCTGGCCCAACTGGCCTGCAGCAAGAGGCTGAACTGGAGCATCAGCAGATCCAAAGGATAATTGGAGCAGTAGGGATTCCTCAGCCCTCGCTGATAATTGCACAGCTGATGATTGCACAGCTGCCACTCTCTGCACAGGCAAAATTACACAGGCAAACCTTTCCAGTCAATTCCCCAAGCCCCTCTCCTCCGTGTGACTCTTGGCTGCTGCCCCTAAGGGAGAGCTGAGCCCAATTTGCCTGATCTGAGCCCCTGCTCAAGTTCTGCCCAGCTCCTTTGTTATCCCTGCAAGAAACCAGGCTTCAAATGGTACCAAATTTGGGGTTGTTTCCAGGCTTTGTTACCTGTGTTGAGAAGGCTTGAATGTTGATCACCTCCAGGTGGGAGAATGACTGTTGGTCACTGACCTTCAAGGAAAACTGTCCTTTCCTAAACAGGTTCCCAACAAGCCAAAATACAGGATAATATAAATTAATGAAGTACTCTTCCAGGACTCAGTAATGATAAGAACATTATATATTCAGCAAAAATGACTGGCTCAGTGACAGAAGCTTTAGCTCAAGTTTTCTTCAATTACGTTTTTATAGTATTTTTTCCTGAAGATTCACAACAGTCACAACAGGCAATAAACCACCTTTAGCTGTGTGATAATATACCCTCATCTCCCTTTGAGTAACACTGGATGGCATCCCCAAGATCAAGTGCCAATTCTAAATGCCAGCCACTTGCTGCTAAAGAAAAACTTCACTTGTCTGCCTTCAGGACTTGCCAGGAATCTCTCTTCCCATTCACTTTTCAGTGATGCCACCCAAACATCTTGAAGTTTAAAGTATCAGTATAAATAATAAATAGAGTAATATTTAGTAATAAAGCAGCTTTGTGTCTCAAGACAAGATGCTGACATTTCATGGTGACTACCAAGTAGACTGAAAAAAAAAAAAAAAAGCAGGATACAGGAACATATGCCTGAAGTCTGGTGAACACCAGATAACCCTTGGCATCAGGACACCCTGAAAGTCTTCTTCAGATCTTTTTTAGGTGGAAGACCTCCCTGATTTATACAGCCAGAAATTTAGAACAGTTCCACCCACGTCACTCTGGTGCCAAGGTTTTATGGTGATGCAAATCAAGTGTGAGATTTGGCAGGGTGGCTGGCTTATTGCCTGGCTGCAGGAAAAATCTGCTTCCCTGCAACATCCTTTGCAGTGTGAGCTTTGCCAGCTACTAATCACCACTAATTATTGCAGGGTACTAACAGTGCTGGCACTGGAGGCAAACAAGGAATGGCTGAAAGCAAACTATGCCAGAGAGCACAGCAGCGACATCACTCGAGCATCTTCCTAATAATCAAGAAACTGTGGCAACAATCAGACTAATATGCCAGTTTTTAACTCTCAGCTGAGTGTCCTGAAGATGGGACAGATTCCTGCACCCCAAAAGCACAGAAGGTTTGGGAGTTGGGTCACAGTGACCTCTTCTGCCACGAACTGAGAAGTTTTGCAGCACCAGTTACACTACGGTACAGTGTAAGTGTGCTGGAAGTCGATTCAGCAGCAGTGGGAACGCTTCCAAGGGAAGAGGAAATACCCATTCTCAAGATACAACAATTTTTTTGGTGAGGCAAGAGCTCAGGAAAGCAGCTTCCCCCGAGTCACCTGGGCTCTTCCCTGCCGTGCACGAAGCGGACCCTCCTGTCCCGCAGGTCGCGGCAGCTGAAGCGCTGGCCGAGGCTCAGCGGCAGCTCCCGCCCGTCCTGCAGCATCACCAGCCGGCCGGTGGAGGGAATGCTGGCCACCTGGAACAGCGGCTGCCCCGAGGAACCGGCCGGATCACAGCCCAGCAGGGCCAGCTCCAGGGGCTGCACCCCGCCAATGCCCACCCTGAGGGTGCTGCTCGCACGGGAGCTCCGGGGATGCCTGCTGGCTGAAGGGAAAGGAGGGAGAAGTGTTACTGCAGGAACCACCACGGGCTGTGCTGGCATCATGCCTGTCAGCACTATTTTTTGGGTGCCATGTTCATTCCTGACCCAGGTGAACTGCAATCCATCCCAATCCCCACCACGATTTGGGCAAATCACTTCCCGCCTTGATTTCTCCATCACAGAAGTGAAAGCCAGCTGCAGACAGACTAGTAAATCTTCATTTAGAATAAAGAATGGGTAAGTAACCACTCAACTTCATTCAGGAAGGGATTTCCCCCAAGATATTTTGTCACTGGCTTTCCACTGAAGATAAATGGTGCTGTCTCTTGAGAGACACTCACCTTCTTCACACTCTCTGGTCCGTGGATTGCCATAGAAACCCTGGCCACAGGCAGAAACACAGACCTTATTCTTCAGAAACGTGCTGCTGTCACAGAGGTGGCACAGGCTGCCACTGTCACACTCCAGGCATCCAGGAGGACAAGCTGCATGGGATGGAAAGCACAACCCCACTGAGACAAAACCAGCCTCAAGCCTCAAAACTGCAAAACCAGCGCAGCCACTGGCACGCAGAGCTGCCCCCAGGCTCAGAGCAGAAACACCACTGTGTGTGTCTCACCTACCCGACAAAAAGAGTCAAGACAGTGGGCAAAGAGTTATGATAAAAGTTGGCAAGCAGTTCCTTCCTCATTTGCCCACCGTGCCTGCACCAAGCTCGCCGTGCTCACCTGCGCACTCGCGCTGTGCCTCGTCCGCGTGGTATCTGTGCCCGCATTTGGGAACACAAGCACTGCCCAGGAGGAAGAACGGGGCTGGGCAAAGGCTGCACTTGTCTGCTTGGTGGCACCGAAGGCAGGGCTGATCACACCCTGGAGAGACACAGGCAGAGAGCTCGGCCTGGCAGCTCTTGGGAGACAAGCAGGGAAACGCGCTGGAGGGAACGCTCCATGGAAACTCACTCTGGCACGTGTCTGATTCCCGGTAGAAAGCTGGAGGGCACTCTTCCACACAAGCTCCTTCGTGGAGAACGTGGCCTTCCATGCACTGCAGGCAGTCAGTCCTCTGGGGACCTTTGCAGGCGTTACAGCTCCAGTCACACTCTGGAAGAAAACAAAAATCACTTCAGGGCAGCCCTTTCTGGGGTGCTCACCCTGCACAAGGGCTTAGCACTTGGGGTCTACAAGCTGTGGGAAGGCATCACTTATTTCCACCACGGAACACTCTGCTGGGGAGTTCTGGAAATCTTTCAAGTCACGTGTCTTTTAAATCACTCCAAACTGCTGTTTCTGCAGCCATCCGGTGATACAGGATTTAGTAAAACAGAGAGAGAGACAGGTAAGTACAGGAGGCCAGATAAGCCCCAGAAAGGAGACTTAGCCTGGCAAGCTCACTCGTTATCAGCTGACCCGTGACTAAATGAATTGCTGGACCTGACCCCTGAAAACTTTGCTGGCTCAGTTACAAAATCATTTACAAGAGAGCGATTTGCAATCATCTTGTTCCACTGAAAGGCTCAAGTATGTGACAGCAGGCTGCCTAAAAACCAAAAAAAACCTGCAGAAACCTTGCAAGCAACCTGTCACTGAACAATTTTCCCCTTCCTACACCCTTTTTAAAGCAGGCCACCTGCACAGCTCCCGCTGCCATCTAACGGATTCTAAGGCGCTTGCATTTATTCCTTTTTCTCTTTCCTTTTTTTTTTTTTCTTTTTTTCCCTTGAAACCAGCAAGGCATTTTTCACCTCTGCAAGTGTTGGTGGAAAAATCCAGGTAATACTGCTGAGCACAGCTCTCGTACTGGCACTCCCCAAAGAGCAGGACCTTGGCTGCATCTCTGCACGACGTGCAGCCGGCCGCCGAGTCGCAGCTCCGGCACTGGCTGCTGCAAGCTGTGGGAACACAAGGAAAACCAGGCTCATTCTTGAGGTTCTTACCCTGCAGCCTTGCTGCTCCTCTTGTCCTCTGTGCAGACTCCAGGGTTCTTGCTTGTTTTGCTCCTTTTCACGTTCTCCAAAGTGTAAAGAGCCTCATTCCATTTGGAATAGGCTGGAACGTCCCCTCGCGCTGCTTCTTACTTTCCTTTGGACAGGTCAGGGTAAAATATTGACCCTGAATCCAAATCCCCAAATAAGAACTTTCCCTGTCTCTGTTTTTTGGGGTTTTTTTAATTTCCTCTGTGCAACCTGCATTTCATGCAACTCTTTACCCAGAAACACACAAATTTGGAGAGCAAAATAGACTGCTGCAATCCTTGGTGGGACCAAAGGCCCATTTCATTTCACTTAACGTTTCTACCTTTTTATCTGAGCACAGTGTGAAATTCTGGAGCTGCAGGGAGCAATAAAGATGTCAGGAAAAAAATAATTCAGGGATTTACTGAATCTAGGATCAAAGTCCAGAGGTTCAGAATATTTCAACTCACCTCTTTGATGTCCAGGAACTAAACTTCGCAGGAGGCTCTACTAACAGTTTGGGTGATAAATACTGACATGTTCATTCAAAACACAGTTTTAGAACCAAAAAACCTCCAAAGTAAATGTGAAAATACCCACGTTGCTCTCCCTGAAGCAAGAACACAGTGTTTTTTAAAACAGTTTGCTAAAAAATGTCACAGAAGGTCTGCATTTTATTGATGTACAAATGATTTCTAGCAAAATGTTTACCTAAAGAATCAAGCAGCTGCTTTTAGGTGCTCTGGTGCCACTCCCATTTTTCTTCACTTAAGAACACTACATGGAAAAATTACATTTTTCAAGTGCTCCAAAGAACCAACTATTAAAAATGCAGTAAAACATTCTACATGAGGTCTAAATCCACGGAAATCTGGCTACTCATGGAGGCATGCCAGAAGAGTAAGCAAAAACTGTATCTGGAAGCAAACCTGTCTGCTTGTTTTATCAGCACGACCCCGTATCTGCATTTTTAAGCCCGTGAAGGACTCGTTAAGCTTCTCACTGTTCCTGGGCCAGGATGTCATTGAGCTCAAAAATATCTCCCAGAGCCCATACGTGCACTCAGCATCTCTCTGAACCTCCTTCCAACCCCGAGTTCCTCAAAAGTGCAAAGAGACTAAAATAAACGTTGAAGAGGGACCAGATTTTCTCAGCCTGGCAGCCAACCTCCGATTAAACAATCTTCATTCCCTCCAAGTGGCAGTTTCCCAGCAGCCTGGGACAATTTGTATCTCCCTGGCTTATCAGCAGCACTTGAAAAGGCACAAGTGACACTTGGAATGACAAAAATCCAACACACTTGGCCTTGAGCCCCCTGCTCCAAGGATTACAAACACTTCTTTAAAAGCCATTTGCAATAAGGAGATTAGAGTAGCTGAATTGGCTGGCAAAAAAAAAAAAAAAAAAAAAATCTATTTGCAGTTGAGCCCCTGAACCAAATTCAGGAAGGGTGCAGGCCTCAGGAACATTCCCAGTCTACCTTGATATCCTGAGGCAGGAGCTATCAACAGGAAAGCTTTCATTAAAAAGGGGCTTGTTAATTAGGAAGGGAGATATTCTGGTGCAGCAAGCAAGAAGAGAGTCCCCACTGCAGGAGAAAACTGAGCATTTTGTTAAGCTTGTAGGAAACCAACCAGAACTTTTTTTTTTAAATTCCTATTTTTTATTACTTTCCTTTCTTTTAAATTATTATTATTGAATATCCTTTTTTTTTTTTTTTTTCCACAACAGAAGAATGGTACAAGTACTTCCAGCTATTTCCTTGAACTTATGTAAGGTGTCTCCATTTCTGCTGATCAGATGGAAATAATAGTTTCAGGAGAACCATCTATTTCAACAAAAGGCAGGTAAAGCTGACAACCACTTCAGTTTCCTCCTACAGGACCTCATCAGTGACAAAATTGGGTCTAGGTAGGATGACACTGATACCTGGACTCAGTGCAACAGAGTTATTTTATCATAACTTGGGAGAACTTAAATCAGGGTAATGCAGGACTTCTCTAACCTGAGTGCTCAGGTTCACAGTGACCAAACCACTTCAGCATTCACTCATTTTTAGGTGTGTGTGTATTATATTGGGACAATTCAAGCAGGGCTTTTCCCAGTATTTTGTATATTTGGGCCATACCATTTTGCATTTTGGAACATCGAGCCAAATAATTTTTGAGAGGAATAAGCCAGGGCCAGAGTGAACACAAAACAATGAAGGAAAAGAGAGGCCCTGAGAGATTCACATAGGACAGCAAGAGTAGGATAAAACATAACCTAATACCAGACTAATTCCACCAGATCATTAGGATGAGCTCAGGTCTGTGTCTACCAAGCTGCACCTCGTTTCTCCTGGGGTTTCACATGAAGAGAAATGGACACAAATGCCACAGTGCAGCTCCCATGGCATGTACTGGCAGGTAGTGCAGGAGAGGGGGTTTGCCTTAGTAAGGACTGATTAAAACCGGTCTCAACTTGCCAAGTTTTCATCACAGGGAAACCTACACAAACGCTCCTGCAGATTTTTACAGCAGGACACAAAGCCTCTTGTCTTTCGAGGTCAGTAACAAAACTGCAACTGTTTAGAAGTTTCAGCCCTGCTGCAGGCTCCGCTCCAGAGGCAGCTCATCACCTCTGTCAACTCCCACCACGTTTTCAGGCACCCGAAACCTTTCTTTTCCGGGCAACAGCCACAGCGAGCAAAGGAGCAAGAAAAGCCAGGTTGGAAAAGGCACCGTGGAAAGGAGAGAGGGCTGGGGGAGAGAGGCACTCACGTCTGCAGGCGTGCCTGTCATCGCTGTAGTACCCCAGGGAGCAGAGCGGAGCGCACGCGCCCGTGTGCGACAGAACCAGGCCGGCGCTGCAGGACGAGCAGGACAAGGGACCCTCGCCAGTGCAGCTCTTACAGGAAGGGTGGCATCCTGCAGGGACAGCAAAAAAAAAAAAACAAAAACAAAAGGGCTTCTGCTCAAGGAAAAGCAGGTCTCAGGGCAAGTGTCACAGGCTTCAGCAGAAAGACTCTCGGAGACCGGGAGCAGGGATGGTGAGCACCACAAGTCCTGCCAAGTCTAAGGCTTCAGTGGTGCACAGTGCCTAAGAAAGGATCCTCTCCTTTCTTTCTCTTTTTAACCTCTTCTCTTCAGCCTTCCCTTCTTAAGAAAAACCCTTGCAGGATGTGGCCAGGACCTGTCTAACAGAGAAGAGTGAAAAAAGGGCTACTACCTATCTCCTCCTCATGCTTTCTCCCAGCTAGCTTCAGGTTAGAGCCTCTTTGTCTGTGCAGGAACCATCTAGTGCTTTTCTAACAGCTCCACACTTTCCTGAAGATTCACATCCATCCCTTCACCAGGAATTGCACTGATGGAGACCAGACTACCTCCCCATGCACCCTCTCCACATTTCCCTCACGACTTTCCAGGCTCATTTCTTAGTCTGACCAAAGGGATTTAAAATATCACAGTGGCTGAGGCCAATGTACCCTATTACTTTCTCCAGAGAGGTTACATAGAAAATGATTAGTCTCTTTTACTTCTTGACAGGCCTTTATTTAAAGATTGATGCCATCATTACACCTATCATGATAGGTGTAAAATTAATCATGAGAGTGGGCAAAGGGATGAGAAGCAACCACACTGAGCTGTGCTGGGGATCTTAAAAGGCAGAACAAAATGTCCTACAGGTTTTGACATAGTCTGAAAAATGCACAACTCCATTTAAAACAAACCTTCAAACAAAAGGGAAGAAATGTTATCCCTAGGCTTACATTTCCAGGAAGGCAAAACCTCTCTCTCTCTCTCTCAGGGGCCTTTCCAATCAAGTGACACAGAGTATGGTATCTCACATAGCTCTGAGATCTCATTTATCAAAAATAGGTAAATAAACACACAGCTCCCAGAATGCTGGAGAGAAACTTTGAAATGTGACCCACCTTCAACCAGATGAGGAAATGCCACTTCCTGCAAAAGGAGCATCTCCACTGTGCTGAATTCCTGGTCTTGGTTCCTTTCTCTCAAACTAAAGTGCAATACCCTTTGCTCAGCTTTGAGCTTTACCAGGTCTCTGTCAGGCACAGAACAAGAAAAGGAGCCTTCTTCCTTCTAAGAGCCCAGGGAGTAGAAAGCAGCTCAGGCAATGACTGGAATATGAAACCACACTAACAACAGCAAGTGGAGGAGATGCAGGGCCACATTAGAAAATGAAATGTGGCCTGGGTGCTGCATCCATTGCACCAGCCTAAAAAGCTGAATGGAATGGGCTTTCTGTTTTAGGAGCTGCTACAAGCCATCACCTTCTGGGCCATTATTGCAGCAAGACAAGCCTCAGTAACAGACCTCACTTAGGGTGATGTTCCACCTCAGGCTGCAAAACATCCTGAGAAACTCCTACAGCATGAAAACAAAACTGCTCCAGCGCAGTTGGACAAAGCTTCTCTACTGGGCAGGAACCACTTGGTGGAAGTCCTGCCAAGGGTGCAGGCAGCTCCCTGCAGCCCCTGGGGGTGTGTGCAGGAGGCACTCACGTTTGCAGGCTCCTTGCTCGGCGTAGTGTCCCGGGGGGCACTCGGGCAGGCAGCGATCCCCCAGCAGCAGGTGCCGCCCGTGCTGGCACTTCAGGCACACGCTGCCGCTGTCCTGCAGGTCAGCCACGCACTGCTGGCACAGGGGGTGGCACTCTGGAGGGAACAAAGGACACTGAGCACAGAGGGACAGCACAGAGCTTAGCTGAGAACTGTAGGGAGGGCAGTAGGGATGGAAATAGGAGAGCAAATCCCGCTACCCGAAACTCCCGCATCCTTTCCTCTCTCCTCCTCCTCATCGTGTGCTCTTCCTGAGCACCACAGCGGTTTCACTTTCCCTCTGCATCCCTTCTGCCCCATTGAAGCATCCTCTTTCCATCCTTAAGTGAGCTTGGGAAAGCTTTGCACGAAGCCAGCTCAAAGGCCTTTGCTTCCCGAGGCCTTTCTCTGATTTTGAGTGCCTCTGCCTACAGGTTCCTCTTTAGCTCCGCTGGAGGCCTTGGGCACTCGCCTCCCTCTGCTCCCACCGTGGCAAAACGAGGAGCAGGACCTGTACAGCTGCACAACCTTCTCCTGTAGTTCCTGCTGCTCACATTTTCCCACACAACCCAGACACCCATGCCCTGAAACAGCCACACCAGCCCTCAAAGCCAGGCAGAGAGCGGCAGCGGAGTGCCTCAAAACCTTTTCCTTTTTCCATTTCTCCCCAGCAGGACGGAAGCTTGCGTCTCCTGACCTCTGCGTGAACTTAGGTGCTTCACAAGGTTTGACAACAAGGCTTTTGTGTGCACAAAGGTGCAGTGTAAGGCGACCTGGAAGCCAAATTAATCCTCATTATGGTAATGGAGAAAATTATAAAGGAAATGACGACTGTCTTGAATGATATGTAACAATGAGGCTTGATTTGAGTGCCTGGCCTCTTGTCAGATTTCTGCTGCAGGTTCACCTTTCTGCCTTTTGTCTCCTGTGACAGCACTACTACAGGCTGTCAGGCAATCTAGATTTACAAGCTGAGCACAGGCTCACATGGGAGCCTGCAGGAATTCTGCATCCCTAGCTGCAGGAGCCTGGCCCCAGCTGACATCCCCTGCATGTCACACACAGGTGAATCTCACCCCACCCTGCTGCAAAAGCCCAGAAGCAGCTCCGAAACTGATCCAGTCCTGACTGCAGGCAGGGATCCAAGCTTCTTACAGAGCTGCCTCCTTCAGATCCTGCTTTTGCAGGGTGTAGAACCCATGGAGTTTCTGCCCCGTGCTCTCAGCCTTGGAGCACCTGTGATTTGTATGGGCTGGAGGTGGGGTGACGAGTTTTATGCATTTATAACCAATAAAATTAACATAAAACCAATTAGTTTCTTGTATTTCCACGTTTACCTGGTAATATGTTGATCTCCTTACTGCTAAAATAATACTCCTCCAGTTGAATCTCTTGCTGGAGCCACTGGTCTCTAATAAAGAGCTTTGGCAGGGTACAATGAGTAACAAATCTGCTCGAAATGTTTCATACACAGAGCATAAAAATGAGGCTGAGAAAATGTAAGGTTTCCACACAGTCAGTATCTGCAGCAAAAACCTAGATTCTCCCAAACTAACATTTAAAAATCCAAGTATCTACAAAACTCAGTGCTGCTGCAGCAGAGTTTTCCCTTCACAAGCCTCTCTTTTCACTCCTTCGAGTGGCAAGAGTTTTCTCAGTTACTGTTTTAGGATGAATCAGCCCCATCACTCTCTTGTTCCTTTGCAAGCCTGGAGATCAAAGCACACACAACACCAAGAAAAAAAACCCAGGGCTGCCGCTCGTGGTGAATTTCAGGGACATTGGGGAGCGAGTGAGAGCGGGAGGGAAGAACTGAAGGGCTTTGTTTAGGGAGAGATGATTTCACTTTTTCACAGCAGGCTCCCTTTGAAGCCAGGACTAACAGAAGGGGGATGTTTTCCTTGTGCTTCTCAATCACACCCCTCCAGCCCTGCTTGTTTCCTGCTTCTGCCTTCTCCCTGTGAATCCTGCCTCCAGCTCAGCCAGCGGGCACAGCCTCTGGGATTTGGGTTTTCTGGAGCCTCACCTCAACCTCTGTGCAAAAATAACCCTCATCACCTTCCCTATCACTGATCTTCCCATAAAGCTGCTTCCATTGCAAAGTAGAATGGAAATACTTGCGTGGATTTCCAGAGTTACTTGACTTCCACACCCTCTTTAGCCTTCTCTTAGCAAATAAAGCAAGAAAACGGTAACCTTCCTATATGGAAATTATCTGTTACAGGTTATTCTAAGACAAAAGAGGCTGCTGGGGAGAAAAAAACATATCTGAAGTGTTTGTGAACACTCACAAAGGAAACCAGTGGCATCTCTGCCTCTCAGCTCCACCACTTGCTAAGCATATATTGTTTAAACACATCACCCCTCCTAGGGGCTCTCCAGGAAAGTATTTCCAAACAGAAGTTTTGTGTTGTGCTCTGAGGTGAGACCTGAGGTTTACAACAGAGCATGACTTCAAATCAGCACTGAAAACACCACGCACTTTATAGGCACCTCAGTGGGGAAAAAGCCTCTGGTCTTACAGGAATTCCAGAAAGCAAGACAGTGTGGTTGGTTTAAAAGGATATGCAACACTAACCAGGATTTGTGGCTCGCTTGGGTTGTTGGAATGTTTTTCTCGTCTCTCTTTTCCAAGACCTGAGAGGGAATCTGTCACTGAAACAAGCCAAGCGAATTCCTGGTGAAGTGCAACCACGTTTGCAGGGATCTGCCTGCTCTGTGAGAGCTTCCCCAGGCAGTGGGAGGTGGGAGATCCAGCTGGAAGGTCCCTGGCACCAAGGAGCCCAGACCAAAGCAGGGAAAGGGTTTTCCCTCCTCTGGCAGCTCAGCTGCTGGCTCTGTAGGAGGCTGCACACCAGTGAGGGAGTGGAAATAAGCCCCTCTTGCTCCAGCTCTCTGTGATGATATCAGTGTCTCTCTAAACGGGCAGCAACAGCTCATTAATTTTACAAGGAACTGAGGATATTTCTTGTTGTCAGAGTGTCCCTTCTGGAATTTTAAGAGCAAGGCAGCAAAGCTTGTTACAGGCCCCCTCCTGAGCGAGCTCTTCTGGTTTAGCTTTGAACATTTTCCCAACTGCACACAGGCAAAGAAAGCAAGGGCCTGAGGAACATAGGGAGTGGGAGTTCCCTTGCAGCTGGATTAAAGACCAGACTACGAGGGATTCTCTATCAGTTGGTGTTCACAGTTTCCTTCCACACCAGTCCCTCTGCATGCCCTTCCATGCAGTCAGGAAAGGATCCACAGGGAAGCTTCCAGATCAACAGGGAAACCTCGAATCAGAAAAAACAAGGGCAGGGGTTTATGAGCAGGACAAGGCTTTCAGCAGTGGTTGGAATCTTGTAAAGTTTCCTGAAGATGAAGTCGAGCTGGACAAGAAGGAGAGGGACATCTGGGAACTGGGAAAACAAACCCCACAGAAGCTGAGAGATCCAACAGGGGATGGCTCATTTGGGCTATAAAGTGAAATTAATCAATTGAGCACTCTCTGGGAAGAATTGGCACAAATTCTGTGTGCCCAAAACAGAGCTCAGGGACTAGTCTCAAACACATTCCTGTACATTTGGGCTGTAAAGTGAAATTTTCACTCTCCAGAAAGAATTGGCACAAATTCTGTGTGCCCAAAACAGAGCTCAGGGACTCATTGATTTTTCTGAAAGTTGAGGACATTTTATCTTTCTTCTGCTTAAATGTGAAATGCTTATTTGATTAACTGCTGAAAACAAGAGCTCTTTTTTTTTCCTATTAACAAGGCAAATGTTCCCATCCTCATTCAGGTAACATGCACAATAACACCATTAATTCCCAGGCAATGGTTTGGAGTGACAGTTGCTTTTCTCCAGCCCCTGTTAAAGATTTCCCCCTCCAGGTCCATAAAGTATGGCAGGTGACTGTGATGCACAGCAGGCCCTGTAAGCCAGAACACAATTCTGCCTGCAGGGTCGGGAATTAAAGACAAATGGGAAGATAATTGTAAAAATATATTGCTTTGGGAGGCGAAGGAAAAAGCTTTGTTAGATTCTGATGCAAATCATATCTTATGAGAGTGTCAGGAGTTTTAACGTGCTCTTTTATGGGACAGCTGCTCTTTAACTGATAATTAATAACTTGCAAGGGCAAATTCAGCATTTCAATCAGTGCTGAACGAGAAGAATGAGTGAAACTTAACAACCTGGACGTGGAGCTCTTTACCTCCAGGAGAACTGGCCACATACATGCTTTGCTTAAACACCAGAGATAAATTTAGCACAAAGAGCAGCACACTTCAGACTGCAGATCCGAGGCCAAAGCACAACTTTTTGGTCAAGGTGAAAAACCCTCAGTTATGTTCCTCTGCAAGGGCTCTCACAGCTTTTGTGGGACAAAGAAACACCTGGACAATGAGGGTTCCCATGCCACAGGGAATGCCCTCCACACTGCTTCCACTTCCTGGGACATCTCCCTGATGATCACTGGGATTTGGGAGCAGGAGAACTGGTCCATGACACTAAACAAAGGGATAATTAAAGAATAAACCCTCCTCAGAAAGAGTGCTGACTGATGATAAATGGCACTAAGGTTTTCCCAACACAGCTCACAGGGGAAGGCCACTTTTCCACAGGACTTCTTTCATAGGAAGCATAACGCGAATTAAGGGGGAAATAAGGTGGAAGAAATCAAGTGCACAGAGCTCTGATGTGCCAGGACATTAGTAAGTACCATTGTATCTCCTGAAATTGTGCAGAAGAGAGACACCTTTGTACTGAAATGCTGAATTATTTCCAGTCTGTAGTTATCTGGCTCCATCTTGATTCCCCAACCTGAATTCCTAGGGAGCTGTACAGTACTTTTAGGACATTTTCCTACTCCTCACACACTTTCTTCCCTGCTCTTTTTATCCTTGCAGACAAAACAATCACTGTTGTTTAAAAGGGAGATGCAGAAGTGGTTCATAGAATTAAGCTGTGGAGAGGAAAGAAACAAGTCTTTCATTAAAAAACATCCAGGACATAGATGTTCAGCAAAGAGAAGTCTCTGTGAAGGGAAATCATATTAAACTGAGAACAATAGCTTCTCAATGGATATATTTATTACTCCTGATGCATTTTTCCCTTTTCTTAGGATTCCTTATCTCATTTGGAACTGTTCAGTCTGGATTAAGCCTCACACACCGTAGCTTTTTCTGATAAAGAGAAAAAAAAGGCTTGATAAAGCTCAGAAATGGTTGGAGCAGTTCCCAGGATATGTTTGTACGTGTCTGTGTGACGGATTAAAAGCGATTTTTCTTTTTAAACAGATAAATGCAATCAGTGGTTTCAGATGATGGGCTTAAGTGCAGGCACTGAGCACCCACACAGCACAACCCCCATCCAAAAAATCCTATTACCTCCCAAAAATGCACACAGCAACGCTTGCTGTGCCAGCTTTTCTTTAGGGCCCCACGAACTGCTTCTTTAGATCACAAATGCCAACTTAGCTCCTTTTCCTGAAGCTCTGAGCAGGACCCAAGCAGCTTTCCTGGCAGTGGGGAAGCAGCAGGTCAGTGGCACAGACAGCTCATGCCCCAGCAGCTCCCCTTTACTCACCCACACAGTAGCCCACCAGGTTGAGGTACTGCTCCTCCTTGCAGCCTGTCCTGCACCTCCCACCATCCAGAGTGGCATGGGGGTGGCAGGTTGAGCATTCCCAGTCAGAGGGGCCATGGCATGTCTTGCAGGATGGATGACAGGCTGAGGGAGAGAATCAACACTCCTGGTTATGCTCCTGGTGCACTCTCTCCCCCCTCCTTTCCCAAAAACCAGCTCCCACCATCATTTACTCCCACAAAACACGGGCAGAAAGTGGCTAATGGCAGCAGGGACTGCAGGGTTGGGGTTTGGAAGGCTCTTACATCCTCATTTTGAATAAACAAGATGAGGAATGGGTTGTCAGTTTAAGAAATGTGATTTGCTGCCTGCATTAATCAAGGTATAGCTCTAGACACAATATAAGAGAGAAAGAGAGGTTGGCCCTGTTATTCCTCCCTCCAGCATATGCTTGTGCATATAAAAAACCAGAGTGGGATGCACAGGGGAGATAAATTAAACTTCTCTCGGGACTGTGTCAACATCATTTTGGAGCTTGATATGCATGAGAGGAAAACTGGGGAATGGTTTTTCCACCAAAGCCTCCCAAACTGAAACCTCTCAAGCAGGAATGCCCTGCCAGCTCATTAGCCACTTCTGTCTGCCAAAAGCTCAACAAAGACACGGCAGAGAAAGTGGCTTAAGAGCACTCAAAAATATTTCATGGGCTGCTTTTGTATCCTCCCAGCTTTAATGACAGATGTCAGATTTCCATGCTACAGATCTGAGGGAGATAAAAATACTATGGCTACCAGTCAGTAAAAAATTCTTAAAAACTACTTTCAAAGCTCTTTAGGAATAAAAGGACACAGCCTGCAAGATGCCACTTTCCTGACACTGAAATTTTGTTTCTAAGACATTTTTATAAGAAACAGCATAAAGCAGGACTCAGCAGTTACCTCAGCTCTAAGGTGGCAGTGCACACCTCAGAACTGATGAATCTTTACAATGGCCTGCCAAAAAAATCTATTTATAGAGTTGTTCCTTGGCTGAATAAATAGAGCAATGGACTTTAGAAAAGGTTTTTCTCTCTAAATCTGAGGCTTTGCCTAATAAAAGCATTTAATTTTTCAGCGTTGCCCATTAAAGAGTTTTTTCCACAGCTGGGAGCACCACCCTGAAATCAAGCACAAAATATCTTCAGGGAAACAGTCCTGAGGAGCAAAACTGAGTGCAATGTATGACTCCTAATGGGAGAGGGAGTGCACATCCCTCTCCCATTAGGAGGAGATTCCATTCCCTGAAACTGGACTGTCCTATTCCGCCCTGAAAATACCTAAACTCCCTCAGAGAAAGCAGACAGCATCTCCAATTGCAGGTGCACTCACGGGAGCAGCGGTCCCTGTGGCTGAAGAGCCCCTCAGGACACGAGGGGAGGCACCTGCCCTGCAGCAGCACCTGGGGAGCCGGGCAAGCCGTGCAGTCCTGGGAAGAATTGCCCACGCAGCCTGCACAGGAGGAGTGGCACTCTGCAGCAAAGGGAGAAACGACAACAGACAGAAAACCACCTTAATTCTGCCTCGTTTCACTCCTTACTGCCTCAAAATATGCTTGTGAGAGGTAGGATGGAGTGCAAAGTAGAGAGCAGTTCCTGAAGATGAGGAGCAGGCAGAGACAGCTGCATATTTAACACCTCTTTGCACCCACGCAGTTCATTCTGAAATGCAAAGCTGAGCTGCCCAACTCCAAGTGATGCTGCTGTCCTCCCTGGAAGAGCTCTGGGGCTCTGCAAACTTACCAGCTGCTGAAGTCACCTTCTGTTGTCACCCTGCAGTCACTCCAGGCAGGGTTTCCTATCACTGCACAGTTACCATCAGCCAGTCTGGAGCAAACACCCACAGAGGTGGACTGGCCACCTGAAACGAATGTTCATCACAAGCATGGCCCAGCAAGAAGGGGGAGTGCAGTTAAAAACTGCAATTCTTTCCTGGAACTGGCCCCAAACCAAACCATCTTCAGCTAAGCCATCTGATTAAATAAATACACAAATTCACTAGCCAAAAACCTCATACTTATTAGAGTGGCTGGAGGCCACAGGTCCCACCAAGTGAGTTGAACACAGACAGACCTCTGGGGAGACAAGACACAGGCCTGGACAGAAGAAATTAAATGAAATAAATTTAATTATTTATAATTGTATAGCCATTTATACATTTATACATTGTATAAATGGCTACAATTATTTATAATTGTAGTCATTTATACAACTACACTTAGCTGGCAGCCAGGGAGATCTTTAAGGCCCCTTCCAACCCAGGCCACTCTATGACTCTACAAAACCAGCATTTTGCCCTACATATGAGTGTGCTTCTGTTCTGCACAGTGTTGTTGGTTTGCTTTTCAAAGCACCAGCTATAAAATAAAAATAACTGGATTTTAAATTATGTCCACTTTTAAAAGATAGTTTTTTTCCCAGCAGGAAGAAATAGCCACCTATATTGTTGTTACTACTGTTATTACTACTACTTTACTTAAGTCACTATCTCTCTGATTGTTGGGAAACAATATTCCCAATGTACATCCCATTACCCACTTTCCCAAACTCTAGCCTTCATGGAAATGCTTCCTAATTGGATTTCAGGAGCAGGGATGGCAGGTGTGCTGCAGGGCACGTAGCAGAAGAGCTTCCTCAAAAGAAAAGACTGCTGTGGGATGTCTTGACCTGCTCCAAGGGCTAAGAAGGAGAAAGCTCAGTCTTTTTTGAAAAGGATTTAAGGGTTGATCCTGCTTCAAAGTAAGCCAGTGCTAAAAAATCACGTACTCGGCTTCAATGGAAAGGAGCTGAGCTGTGCAGGCTTGAACACAGGCATTCAAAAAGAAAGTACCTGAGTCTTTTAGTCAGGAAGTCTTATGTAGATTACATTTTCCCTCAAAAGCACTAGGATGTGCCATTTTGAAAGTTACAGAGTTTAAACACTCATGGCAGTCACGAGGCCAGCACAGGGCTGTACAAATCAAATGCGCTACAAGCTCCCCCGTAACACCCAAGGGCTCTGCACAGCTCTTCTCACCTCTGCAGACTCCTGTGCTATCCACATGGAAACGGGACGGGCAGAGGGGCAGGCAAAGGCCATGGAGAGCTCCTTCCCCAGGCAGGTGAGGCTGCAGGACATCCTCTGGTGCCCGGCACTGCAGGCACCGCGTGGGCCCCGGGCCGGAGCAGGAGCGGCAGGATGGGTGGCAACCTGGGCACAGGGGGAGAGAGCCATCAGAGCCACAGCTTTTCCAGGGAGAAGGACAAAGGACAGCTTCCCAGAGACACAACAGACAAGGCCCAGCAGCATCTGGTCCTGCTCCCTACAGTGGAACAGGGATTTTAGAAAAATACTTTGACATCGTTCCCCCCAACTCCAAGGAGCGGATTTTCTCCTGAGTAAAGCTGGTGAACAAATAAAAAACTGCAGTCCTGTGCCACAGGCAGCCAATTCTCCTTTAATTTCTGGAACTACAACAGTGAGCTCAATCTCATTAGGAGGGACAGCAAGAAATGACAGGAGAAAAGCCCTTCGTGTGAAGGGCTCACACGAAGCAGAAATTCACCTTCCCAATTTTTGCCTTTCCCATCACTGTAAAGATGACCTCAGTCTTTGCAAATCTGCCAGATGTGTGTGGAATTTCACACCACAAATATGTAGAATTTCATACCAGGTGTATGTGGAATTTCACCCACATCTTAACTGGTGTTGAGAAAAACCTGGGAGCAATGTACATTTATTACAGCAAGAAGGGAAGGGAAGGGAAGGGAAGGGAAGGGAAGAGAAGGGAAGAGAAGAGAAGAGAAGAGAAGAGAAGAGAAGAGAAGAGAAGAGAAGAGAAGACTCCCAGAAATCACTAAATCCTGGGGGTGTGAAAATAAGTGGGAAAATCCACTTTTTCTCAAAGCAGAAAACAATCAGCAGGAAAGGCAGGAGTTAAGCATTGATTGGTTCAGCATGGGATAAAGGAAAAACAAAACCTGGTTTGCAGCAGCTGGGGAACTTACCCCAAGTCCAGAGCTTACCCTTGCAGATGTTGTGATCCTGGTAGAAGCCCTCTCCACAGTTCTCCAGGCACTGGCCCTGGCGCAGTGCCAGAGGGAAGGAACAGGAGGTGCAGTGAGTGGCCAGAGGTCCCTGGCACGTGGAGCATGAAGCGTGACAAGCTGGTGGAGAAACAGAGCACACAGAGCTGAAACATCCCATTTTTACTCCTTTGGAGTGGTGTTGCTGTCTCCAGCCTTCTCCAGCTGTAGAAAACTCCCAGCTGGAATGAGACTCAGCCAGGTGAACTAATGAGAGCAGAAGTGCCCATGTATTAATAAGTACTACCAGTAATAACTCTCACTCGCACGATGTTTTGAATGTGTATCTCGGCACGTTTGGCAAGGAAAAGAGGTTATTTGAGACAGCCCATCGCAAGTGAACCAAAGAAAACAACAAAGAAAAAAATCAAAACTCCCTCCCCACGACTGGGGAAGAGCAGACAACACAAGGGGGGTGCCCTAAGAGGCTAGGAAAGGGTCATGCAAAAAAGCCCCCTCTTACCTGTGCACCTTCCGTTGCCGCTTGGGAAATGTCCGTGTGGGCACTGAGGGAGGCAGCTCCCCTCGTGCAGCAGCTTCCCTGCAGCACAGCTCACACATCTGGCTGCCTCTGGAGAGCACCTCTCACAGAACTGGCCACAAGCTGCCACGAGAAGAACAACAGCAGAGCCATCAGCCTCTCCCCACCATGGATGGAAAGCACCCCATAAATTTTTACGTGGCAGTGCACAGCAAGCAGCAGTTACCACAGGCTGTTCAGGAAGGGAGGGGGGAAAAGGTCATTTCAAAAAATGGTAATTTCCCCCCTCCCTCTTTTCTTCAAAGTGGGAAAATGCAGCTAAAATCAAGCATGATAACTTTTCTTATCAATTCCTGTGGTCCATATTATGCCGGGCAATCAGCTCTGAAGTGAACTGACCTGTTGTCCATGGAACTCTGGCTTCCCTAAGGCAATATGCTGCTGGATATTTAGAAGAGTCAAGCATTTTACTTAACCAATTTCTGTTTCTTTTCATTAGAAAAAGCAGCTCTCCAGCTGGGTATCAAAATGCATGTTTTTTTGTAGAAAGTGAAAGGTCTGACTCTCAGAGGCTTCAAGGAACAGCTAGGGGGTTTTGAGAAACCACTGGCAATAAGAACCAAACCGAAGTTACATTTCCTTTTCAACTTAAATTATTTTCAGCTATAAGATTTCCAGCCTGCAGACTTAAAACATAGGTGAATAAAATTGCCTGATCAAAATGAAGGGGAACCTGGTCATCCAGAAGAAGCACAAATAGCAACAATTTTGCCAACACTTTCCAGCTTTTAAGCTCTCCCTAGCGAGCTTGGCCCAGACACACCTGTGTGAGCCACACACCTGAAGCCCAACAAGCCCTGACTGACCATGGATAGTCCTCCCAAGCAGCCTCCAGGTTAGACTGGAATGCATGAAGCAAATGCCAGATTCCTTATTTGAGATGTTTTTCCCCCTTTCAGGATCTGTTTGACTTAGGTCTTTTAATTCCCTCTAGCCACCTCTTCTCCCTTTTTCCCTGCAAACCTTCCCAGCTCCCAAGGCACATCTGCTGTGCAGGTATTAGTTACTGTGATGCTGAATTATAATTAAATTTACAGAAAGCTGCTGGCTAAGGCCATTTTTCTTTCCACAGACAAATGGATTTGTCAAGCCCTCAGAAACAGCCCAGCTTTCCAAGCTGTTCGGCGAGGAAAAAAACCCTCAAACCTTTCAGCATCTGATTAGTGTAAATGAATTAATAATCTCACAAACAAACAGCAGCTTCCCTCATCCCCTATGAACGCCCAGGGTGCAGCTGGCTTGTCAGACATGAATAAAGCCCCAGCTGCTGCACAGCTAAATGAAATATTGATTCCTGCTCGTGCAGAGCATTCCTCTCGCAGGTATTTACCGGTGCAGACGCCATCCTTTGGGTAGAAGCCCTGGCCACAGCTGGGCAGGCAGAGCCCAGCTTGGAGCACGTGTGATGGGTCCTTGCAGGACAGGCAGTGGCTCTCAGCAGCTCCCCAGCACGAGGAGCAGGACTCGTGGCAGGCTGCAGGGGAGAAAGGTGTAGGATTAGCCAACAACCTGCTGCCAGCCAGCTCTTTACAGCCTGCACCATGGCATTTCTTCTCAGGTGTGCTCAGGCTTTCACTGCCTTTCACAGAAGATGAAAAATAACAAACAGAACCCCCTGCTGCTCTTAGGTTGGGATCTTCAATCCAAGCCACCCCAGCAGGACAACTCCCAGCTGCGCTCTGCACGTGGGATGTGGCAGCAGCACAGAGCAGAGCAGTTGGTGCAGCTCTTATCAGCCCAGGAGGAGTGTTGGGAACACTGTAAAGTCCCTGGAGCACAAATGGAGACAGGAAGAGATCCCATCACAGGCTACCTAAAACTCAGATCCTCGGGGTGGGCTGCTGACAGTAACCCAGCCCCGGGCACAAACACAGAACTGTGCTGCAGGGCTGCAGCCAAGGTTTGGCAGAACAAAGAACAAGGCAGCTTGTTTCTAGAAACATCTCCTCCTGTCCTGCCAGGTGCAGAAGGAACTGACTTATCAGGAATCCTCACGTGCTCAGCCTGAGTAATTCCTGGGGAAAATATGGGACATAGACTCCTATCAAATCCTGCGCTAGCAGTGTTGCACGAACGGTGCAAATCACAGTTCTTGTAGCTGTTAAGGTGTTTTGTGGTTTTTTTTTGTTTTCTCAATTACACCCAAATATGTTCCAAAGATGTTCTTCAATTCATTATTTCACAATAAGGCAGGTACATGCTTGTGCTCCCAGCCTGTGGCAGGTGGGAGAAAAGGGAGCTTCTCGATGTTTGCCCTGCCAACAGGTCTGAAGTTGCAGCCACCCAAGAAAAACTCATCTGTGAGCAGCACCAGTGCCGTGCAGGGACCTGCAGGCACAGCAGCAGCTCATCCACAGCACTGAGAGCACATTATACATGAGTCATAGGGCACAGAGGGGCACAGCACCCCATCCCAGGGGATTTCCCTGCTGCCCAAGGCAGGGAAGAGCTATCAGCTCCATCTCACACCGAGGGAACTGAACACCTGGGGTTGGAACAGGGAGTGTTCAGGGGGCAAGACACAGGACATTTGAGCTCATGCCCAGTACATGGTCCTTGGGCATTCTGGGTGCTCCTTCTCCACACTTCCACCTTGGTTTATTTTCCCTTTTTTTGTCTTGATTAGCTGCTTGCTCTCCCCCTTCTCACCCTCCTGCACCTTCTTTCCCTCCACCTCCTTCCTGATCTTTCCAGAATGCTGTGGCTCCTCTGGTTCCTGAACTCCCCGATGTGAGGGGTGTCTCAAAAGGACCCTGGGAATCCTGTACTGGATAGGATCCTCCCCTCACAATCCCAACACAACAAACACCAACCATCCCATCCCAAGGCAGAGCTTGAGCACAGTTTCCTGCTCCAGTCGATAATTTCCCTTGCTGATAAAAAACCTGCATCTCATTCCAGCTTGGATGATTTCTCAGGGCACGTTTACACTCAAAATTTTAACTGCAGAGGATGAGTTCATGCTGTAAATTTCTAAGCAGTGAAATGTCCTCACTTCACCTTCCAGACCTGACTGTGTGTTGATCCTCTCTGAGCTCACTCTAACTTTCAACATGTTTTTGAAAGAGAGGGTGCCAGGACTCGGATCCTTTAATTGCAGACTTCCCACTGCACAGCTGGGACCCCTGCCTGTTAACCTGCCTCAGTGTGTCAGCACATCTGAACATTCCTAGTCATTTGCAAAGTCCTTAATTCCTCCCTGGAGGTGCTGCTCCTTTCCAAGAGACACTTTTCCCTGCTGGAAGCCTGACTGTGTTTTTAGACAGTTACCAGTTGGCTCTTGCTGGCCCTTGGCAAGCCCTGTGAGGGGCTGGGGCCCTGGCACAGGTTGCCCAGAGAAGCTGTGGCTGCCCCATCCCTGGAAGTGTTTAAGGCCATGTTGGATGGAGCTCTGAGCAACCTGGGATAGAGGAAAGTGTCCACAGCAGAGGGGTTGGAACACAATAATCCCTACAGTCTCTTCCAACCCAAACCATTCTGTGATTCCCTGATTCTGTGATTACAAACCCTGACTCCAGAATCCCTGGCTCCTTCAGCACTGGATCACTGCCAGGCTCAGCAGCTGCTCCTCACCCAAACAGGCAGGCACCAGCTCCACAGAAGGAACAGGGGAAAAATGGAAGCATTCCATGAGCCACTGTCAGCTCAAACATCTTTGCCTGCAGCAACCAAGTGGTTGTGTGAAAATAAATCAACAGAAGGGGCTGCACGGCCAGGAAGCTGATTCCATCCCCCTGGCTATTTCCAGTTGGGATTTGTAGGGGCTCTTTTGCAGCTCACCAAACTTCTGCAAACACCTAAAACCCTCCCAGGTCTGACCACAGCAGGAGGGGAATTCCAGTGGTATCCCAGTAAGAACACAGGAGGCACTGCTGGGCTTTGGGGTCCCACGGATCTGTGCCACCTCTGCCCTGCATTCTTCCCTGGGAGCTGGGCAAGCTCAGCTGAGCTGTGCTGGATCCTGGAGGATCCTCCACAGCCAGGGACAGCAGGGAAAAGCAACAGTAGGCAGCAGGAATCCAAGTGCTTTGCTCCAGAGCGAGCCGGGTCTGTTAGTGTCAAGTTACACACTTCAACATTGGCATTTTGGGAGATGAAAGCAGGAACACTCCAGTTCTGCCTGGGCTTTTGAGTAATCCTGAAAACATAAATAATTAAGTTAGAAAAATGCAGTGAGAGCATTGAACAGTGTGAGTCCTTTGAGCCCTTCCATTCTACCACGCTGACATAGTTTATTTTTGCTTCCCTTTGCTTTGCCTTTGGTGGGGGAGTTCTGTTTCTGCCAAGGGAGAGCCCACCACTCTGCCTGACACAAACTCAACCATGAACTTGAAATCCACTGCTACATAACTGAACTTATTACCTTTTATTCTCAATTTTACTTTCTCTTAATGGTTTTAACTCTTCACAAAAGCAAGCGGAGGGATGGGGGCAGGAAACAACCCCGGTGTAGGATTCAAATAGGGCAGAGATCAGACAACTGTAATCAAAAATTCAAAAGAGACTCAATTAAACCAGCTGCTATAAAACATGAACAAAAGGAAAGGCTAATTCACTGTGTTTTTCTACAATGCAGACCACAGTGTTCCAACAAGAGGATAGAGCAAGAAACCTGGTGTTAAGTCTCTTTCAAGTCCAGAGCAAATTCCTCAAGAGGGAGTTTACTGGAGCTACAGCAATTAACACAGTCTAGTTCATCCTTTCTGTGATTTTGGAACATGCTTATTGTAGATGTTAAAAGCATGATGAGGAAAATCTTTTGGAACAGTCTGAGGCCCGTCTCGACAATCTGATTAGAGATTTGCAGCAATAAAGAGGACACAAGGAAAAGAGTGAATGGCCATGAATTACGGACAGCATCTGAAACTTAAGACTTTCACCACTGGTTTGACTTTATGCAGAAAATGCAGCCAGGCAGAACTAAAGCAAATTGGTTTAATTCCCTTGAGGAAAGAGGAACAAATTTTCCCAGCAACATTCAGCCACAAGCATGCGTGACTGCAAATTTGGATGGAGTGTACAATCAGTAATCTACAAACCGGCAATAAAATAAAACATTAGCCTTTCCCTACCCCTTCAGCAGTGCCAATGGGCACTGCCAATTAAAACACCACAAGCAGGTGGCAAGGAAATGATAAAATAAAACCAAATGAAGTAGAAGATTATTTGATACTTAAGCCTACAACTTCTTTTGGACTGGGTGTCTCTTGTCTGTTTATACATCCACAATGGTGCCCTGGGCTGTAGCAGCTGCTGGAGGACAGAGGTTTTTCACACTTTCAAAACCTGAAACAAGTGGTCAGCTCTTCAAGGGAAGCCACTTCAGAAAAGGAAGCTGGACTTGCCCTGAAATGTGCCAAAAGCCCTCGGCCTCTATTTAATTCAGAGCAGGAGGGTTACTTCCAAAGAAATTAAAGCGATGGCTCAGAAGTTAAGAATTTGCTCCACCCCTCTGCTGAATCAGAGCTGCAGAAATAATTAGAAGCCTTCTAAAAAGGCCAACATCAAGATGAGAAAAGCGTTAATTTTAGAGAAAACAATTAAACTGCCATGATGAAAAAGCAGCTGCTTTACAGTTTGGGAAGAGTTTAAAGTATTTCAAAGGAGCAGGGGAAGCTCATAAAAGCACTGTCACAGTCCCATCTAAGAGAAAGCTAACTTTCCAGTCTTACTATCAGTCTTTCCAACTGCTAAGATAAAGGATTTAGACACAGCTCAGCGTGTTATAGAATTACCAATTTACTTTCTAAAAATGCTTCCTGAGAGCAATGAGCTCAGTGCACTTCCAGGAAGAGCGCACAGTGTGGACCGAATGAACGGCAAAACCAAGCAGGAAACTTCCCCTGGAAGTATTTCCTGAGTCCTATCAACCCCCCACCCTTCCAGGCAATGTTCTATACACCTCAAAGTACCATATCCTGAGCAGGTGCAGGCAGTCTGCACTGAAGTCAAAGAATCACACAGCAGAACTGATCCACTGAGGAACTGTCACAGGTATTTCCCCAGGCAGTGATCAAGCCCTGTATGGCTTGGTTCCTCTGCTCACTCACTCCTTCCTTTACTGTGGGGTGAACATTAACCCTATGTCAACAGCAGCTGCCTCAGGAGAGAGGGTTCTCACAGCCCAGGCACAGTTTTGCTGCTGCTTTGCCATCCCAGAGGACAGCAGCCCCTTTTCTTGGAGGTACCTGTGCAGAGGAGCTGATCCTGGACGTAGCCCTCCCCACAGGAGGGCACGCACTGCCCATCCTTCAGCAGCAGGGGTGCCTGGCATGAGGAGCACTCAAATCCATTGGTGCAGGCTGAGCAGGTTTCATTGCAGGCTGCCAGGAGAAAAAAAGGGAGAAGAAAAATCAATCCCAAATCCCTGATGCGGAAGGACCCCCCCAGCTCTGACAAAATGAGACGATTTTGCCTGATTTTAGCTCAAGAGTTCGACAATTTGCTTCTCCTTCCATCTGAAACCTCACAAAATCCCACGGCTACAGCCCAGCACGTGCCTGGATGCTTTTCCAACCAAAGCCTGGCAGTCTCTTCAGGATGCCCCCATGGGATCCCACAGCCAAAAGCACAGCATGCAGCAGAGGAGGGGGGTCTGACCCCTTGCAGAAGTTACCTAAGCAGGCTCCCCCAAGCTGGTAGAAGCCCCGTTCACACATCTCCACGCAGCGCCCGTCCTGCAGCCGCTTCCTGGGGTCCCGGCAGGAGTCACAGCGATCAGAGGCCTGGGAGCAGCTCACACAGTCTGGGTGGCACTCACCTGCCACAGGGGGAACACACAGAGAGCAGTGTTGGCAGCCAGGAAGGAGCAAAACGAAGCCAAGTGAAATTCACCGCTCGTTTCCCTGCGTGGTGCAAGGTGTGCTAGCTTTGGAGTGGGTTTTTATGTGGTAGATTATATCAAAGGTGCTAAATGTTTTATTGCTCTATTCAGCACGTGAGAAGCCATTATACAGGCTCAGATTTTCTAGGCAATTGATTAAAGGGGTATTCACTGTCCACATGGTTTCTCAGCAGTGAAAATTGTAAGTCACCAGGAATCAACCTGAATTTGAGATTCCCAAAGCCAAACCCTGCAGTAAGTCAGGACGCTGTGTCCATGCCAGGTCAGAGCACAGCTGGCAGACTGCTCCCCCTGCATAAAAACCTTGATGCCACAGCACCACAGAAGGACCTCCTGGACACAGGTACGTGGGGAGATACAGAACAGCACAATTTTTCTCTAGCTACAAAAAAATCCCCTGTGCTCCCAGCCAAGTGTTCTCAGCGAGGCCCCAAGCTCGGGGGAATATTTGCTGGTTTTAACACAAATACAGCAGTGCCCAGGGCTTTTTGCTTTCCCCTGGCTGAAAAGGAGTGGGTTCTCCCTGCCAGCTTCCTCCCAGCACATCTCTGAGAAGCAGCAATCAATTTTTGCTGGCTTTATGGAAGCAGCTGCAGCAGGGGCTGGTGTTCTGGGCTCACAGATCGAACTGCTGCAGGCTGCACTTTGCATTTGTTTCTCATCCCCCACCACTGCAAGACAGAAAAAAACACGGAGGGAAAAGAGTAGGTTTGGGTAAGGGAAATTGCCAGTTACCTTTCAGGACACAAAAAATGCAGGCTTGGCTCTGGATGTCCAATACCATGATTCCAAAGCCTGGGTTTTCCAAAATGCTACCATGATGGAGGCTAAATGACCACTTTTTCAAGGAGAACCAGCAGACAGAGGCAATTCTTGATAAGGAGAAGGGAGAGGTGCTGAGAATACTGTATCATCTATCCCTTCCTCAGCAGCCTGTGCAGATGCAGTTCCCTCTCAAAAATCCAGGACAATTCCATCAGAACTTTCCAAAGCCTGTTTCCTTCACTTTTCTACCTCTAGTGCTTTGCATTTCCATTAGCATGCAGCAAATAACAAGCTTTAAAACAAGAAGATGGCAAATGTGCCCAGGCACTCCAGCACAATTAAACTGTGAAGCTATTTTCTTTTTTACTGAGATAAAGCATTAACTGGAGCACCCTGATAAAACCAAAGTTATGTGACTGCAACAAGAAGAGCTACCAAAAAGAACGAGCAACCCACAGCTAAAGCCTCCCAACCATGAAATGTAAATCCAGGGGAATGACAATATCCTGGAGAAAAAGGAATTTATAGGCAAAATTACCATATAAGCCAAGGCTACGCTAGTCTTTCCAAACAATTATTAACTGGCAGCCATTCAGCCTCAGGTGAGCTTGTGGCTTTAACAGTGTATGCACATTCCTTCTTCCCACTCCCAAGAAATAATCAGGAGCCCGTAAACTTCAGAATTCAGAAATGAATTCTAGAATTCAGCAAGGAGCAGTGGAAGAAAAAAAAAGACAAAACACTCCTAAAACACCAGCTCCGAGGAGAACTTCTTGTGCCAAAAGAAAGCTGTCATTTAAACCAGGAGGTTTTGGGAGCCTCAAACTTATCTAAGGACTAAATTGCAGGGAAACGAGTTAATCAGCGACTGCAAACTGGGGACTAGATAAGATTGGTGCAGGGGGAGCGAAGGCTCCAGGGCTTCCAGAAGAAGGCAAGGGCTGTCCTGGTTTTGTACCTGGCTGGCAGCGTGGGCAGCAGTCTCCCTTGGCCTCCTGGCTGCCCCGTGGGCAGGGTGGGCAGGAGCGCTGGAAGCAGGTCACCGCCGCATCCCGGCACTCGCATTCCCGGCACGGCCCTTCTGCCCAGCTCTGCCCATCCTGCAGGAGAAACAGGGCTTCAGAGAGCCTCGGCACAGAAAAGAGACAGCAGGCACCTTAAACGCTCACAAAGCTTTCCTGACAGCTCCTCTCTCGGAAAGGACCAGCTGGAAAAAAACTCAGCGGTAAAAAACTCCGAGGTAAAACTCACACCGCAGTGTTTTACCTCACCTGGGACAAAGAAAGGGATCTGAACAAAGAAAGGCTCAGCATCTAAAAAAATAGCTCCAAACAATATTAAATTTCCCATTTCCCACTTCTGTTGGCAAAGAGCAGCTATCAGCTCCAGCCCTCATGTGTGAGGGTAATGAATAGTCCACTACTGGAATATTTAAACTGAGATAATCAATGTTCCCTTTCTCTTTAACTTCAGAGGGAAGCTCCTTGAAAATATTAATAATGGGCTCCTGTTGCAGTAAAGATTACAATCAGTGGGATACATTGGCAGAAAGCTACACACTGCCCCAGCTCTGTAGCTTCTGCTTGGAAGGATTAAAATCAACTATCTTTATGAAATGTGCAGGAAACCTCCGAGTAGGGATATTAAATATTAAAGGACAATGATTGATTGAGCCGCACAGAGGAGACCAAGGAAAACTGAAATTCTGCAGCAGATGCACACAGGCGTTTCTGCAAACTGCAAAAGCAATCTGCAGACTGTATTAATGGATTACTTTGCTGCCACACTTGCAGATAATATCCTTCTCAGAACTGGAGGGGGAGAGCCAGCCCCTCCAAACCTTTGCGAGCAGAACTCACTATTCCCTGCTGCAAAGCACAAGGATACTCACAGCTTTGGCTTGTTCTTTGTAAACACAGTCACTATGGCTGGAGATACATTCAGGACAGCACTTCCCCTCTAAGTGAATTAATTCTTCACCCTGTGAAGAAGAGAAAGGTTGCAGCAATTCCAACGGAATCGACGTCGCCAAAACCACTGTGGAATGCCGAGGCAGAACAGCTCTTGCCCTGGAATGCAATCTCCAATATCTAATTTCACCTTATCTTCTCCCTATCCCACTTCATCTCTGTAGGCAGAGTTTGGAAAACGTGCTTGGCCAACACTGCAGCTGCAGAACAAACCTCAGGAAAGGCCTTGGAATTCAGCGCTGAGGCTATTACCTCATCCCCAAATCCCGCAGAGAAATACTCCCCCTTTTTACCCTGGATCACTGGGATTTCACCAGGCCAACCTCAGGACCTCAATGCATAGAGGCTTACCTTCCTTTTCAATGTTCTACTTTTACTTCACCAAGAGAATTTCAAAGCACATGCTCTATTTATCCCAGATGGAAAAAGCCTGTTCTTTGTCACAACTGCACAGCTCCGCAGATTCCACTTAAATAACTTCAGTTTGAAGATAAGAGTTTAGCAGCAGGAGAAAGGAATAAAGTGCCCCAATTCACCACGACTCTTTGTGTCCAAGTGGAAGCTGAACATTTAGAAAAGTTTTCCTAGGGAAACAGGACACAGCTTTGGTTTCCAAGATTACCAGTAAGATTTTCTGATGTATGCCAATCGGGTGTTTGTTCCAGGATAATTTTCCCTGTGCCTCGCTGGGACACTCAGTTTTTATGAGGGAATTATTAAAGACAGGGCAGCAGCAGCAGCACTGGTCATTGCTAGGTTCACCAAGGGAGAAGACCTAAGCCAGGCCACACTCTGGCATCCCTGGCACATTCCTGAGCAGGGGAATAGAGGAGGAACCATCTGGTTCCTAGGCATTGAGGACCACACACGGCTAAACCTCTCCCTGCTGCTTCTATACATCCCTGCTCTTCAATTACTCCAAAATGCCTTTGGCAGGGTTTGGATCTCATGTCACTACTGTGTACTCTAAACTCAGCCATCCCCACCCACATCCATAAACACAGGCTATAGGAAAACTGGGAGCAGCTATCCATGGAACACGGCTTGCCTAGCCCCCAAAAAATGCAGCTATGATGCTCTGCCAAGGCTCAGAAAAGGGAGAGGCTGTGGGAGATAACTCGTGGCTTTGCTGCAGAGAGATTCATCACATTCCAGGTGGAGAACATGCTCACAGCCTGCTGAAAATGGCTTTTTGAGGATTAGGTCAGAATCACCACGGACACTTTGCTGGATGAGTTTGTTTGAAAGGGTTTGGAGCTAAACCTCTTGCAGTTCCTATCTGTGGCCTCATTACACTTCCAGTTGGAGGATGTGACCAGGAAATTAAAAGTGCCTTGTGGAGAGAGAAATCCAAGAGCTCCTGGCTTCACACTGGCTCTGATTTATTGAGGCAGGTGCCTAAGTAAACAGACTGCAACTTCAGAAGGAAAATACAAAGGAAAAAGAAAACATGGCATTTGCTTTCTGAGCAAACACTTTCTTGTAATTAATTAATGCACCCCTTGCACTACTGAGTCAAACTAGGACTGAACGTGACTTGAGGGGTTTTGAACCCCACATGTTAACATCTCCAGCTATTGTTGTGGAAGACACCCCTGGCTTTTCTGAACAGTGGATTATTTTTTTTTGTCAGTACCCAAGATGTGAGCATGAATTTTAACTAATCCTCCCCACTGAGCCATGACAGCACGCCATCATCATTAGTGTAAATGATCCAATTTACAGCCAGGAGCACGCAGGCAGCTCGCTCCAACAGCTGCAAGTGCACGAGGTTTTAATGACAACCACGGCTTTTCACCCAGAAAAATCTCTCTGCACAGTTTCAGGTCCCATGATCAGCAGCAGCACCACGGCAGGGGTGACTTTGGGTCCCACACTCAGGGCATTTTGGCTGTTTCAAAGGCACAGCCACAGGTGAACATCCACTTTTATGCCTTGATGCACCCATTTGTGTACCATTTGAGAGCCCACGTGTGGATTTTCACTCCTTTGAACACTCATTAGAACAAGCTAATCCAGTGAAACCATTAGGCAGGGTTTTGGCTGGACCTCAGACACACCACAAGAGTGCTGCTGCTGCTGCTCGAGATTTAGCACACAACAGGCAGGGACACCAGAAAATCATCACCCAAAATTCTTTCCCTTTTCCTCACGACACTGTGGAGTAGTAGGTATAAAACAGGTAAGAGACCACCAACTGAAACAGATCACAGAAACACAGAAAGCTTGGGGTTGAATGGGACAAGTGGCCTTGGACACTTCCAGGCATGGGACAGGCACAGTTTCTGTGGGCAACCTGTGCCAGGGCCTCACCACCCTCACAGGGAAGGATTTGCTCCCAATATCCAATTTAAACCTACTTTCTGCCAGTGTGAAGCCATGCCCTCTTATCATGCCACTCCAGACCCTTGCAAAAAGTCTCTCCATCTTCCTTGGAGCCCCTCAGGTACTGGAAAGCTGAATTAGGTCACCCCCAAAGCCTTCTCTTCTCCAGGATGACCAATCCCAATCCTCTCACTGACAAACAACACGGAAGTCTTATCCCACTGCAATAAAAGCCAATTCAAAGCATGTGGGTGAAGCATTCAACCCTATCTAATGCATTTTGCACATCCACTGCAGAGCAAATATAACATAACCTGGCAGGGAGGGTATTAGTTTTGGAGTAAACAGCACTGGGAATAAAACACCTTGCCAAGCCTCACTTCCATGCTGAGAGTGACATGGAAAAAATTAAGAAAAGTAGAACACTGACTTCCATATCCAGCTACCTTCCTGAAAGCTACTGCAGCAGGCAGAACGAGGATAAAAGGAACATTTTTAGGCTTTTAACCATCTCTGACCTGCACATTTTCCCCATGTTCAGCTCCTGGTAAATCCAGTGATCACCACTGAATCCTCTGTGTGTCTGACCCTCCACTACAGCAGGCAGACAGCATGGGAGGGAATCCAAGTTAAATTAGTCACTGATTCACACTGGTTTGCTTCACAATGGAAGCCCACTGGGCAAACTTGCACGGGCAATTCCAGGTTTGCTCTCCTTCCCTGTGAAAGGTTTTTCAGGGGATTGCACAAAACAAGGGCTGGTTCTTCGAGTGCCTCAAGCTGAGAAACAAGAAAAAGGGAGGGGAAAAAAAAAAAATAAAATCCCAAGCCTTCAGAAGAAAGCCTTTCTCACCTTGGCACACTTCACTTTGGCACACTCAGCTCCCTGGCAGGTGACTTTCCCCTCGTGGCACACGCAGAAGTCACAGAGGGTGCTGTTCCACATCTCCCCGTGGTACCTGACGGTGCCACCATCCAAGCAGCTCCCTTTGGAAGACACACACTCCTCACAGCACTTCCCAGGGTGCTGCACCTTGCTCTGCCCCTGGAAACAAGCACCCAGCAGTGAGCAGGGCCCTCTGAGGCCCCTGGCACAGCAGAAGGTGCAGCTGGGCTGTCAGAGGTGGGTGATTTTTCAGTACCTCCTCGCAGCTGACAGAGCCACAGGTCTCCCTCACACACCTGACTTCTCCCCTCTGACACACACACGTAGTGCAGGCATTTTTTTGCCACTGCTCCCCGTGCTGTTGAAAAAGAACACGGATAGAGATGTTAAACACCCTTGGAAAGCAACCAAATTCCTTCCAGAAACCTGAGCTGCTTATGGAATATGATGGCTCCTCCTGCATGTCTGTATCAGATAATAAACTTTGCTTAAAAAATGCTGATCTCTACGTGCTCAGCCAACAGGAAGAGGAGGGGCTGAGGTCTAGATGACACTGTGGGTGTGAATTCCTCATTAATTGCAATCTAGTGGCATTGGGGAGGCCTGAACTACGACTATTAGCCAAAAGAAATCATGGACAGAAAATCCCACATTCATTAAATAATGCACTCAATTAATTCCAGATGACACAATGAAAGCTATAAATACTTTGACCACCAGTGCTTTCTGCTTTCCTCCTTCAAAACAAGTGTGGAAAGAAAGTGCCTCATCTGCTTTGGCCAGCAAATTCTTATCAAGTCCTCATTTCTTTCAGCTCTCCTGCCTTTCCAGGAGGGAAAAAAAGCAGTGTTTGTAGTAAGCTATCAGTGCTGACAGAAAGTCAGAGGTTGGGGAGGAGGGAAAGGGAGATGTGCCAAAAATTGGGAGTGGTTTTGGTGTGGTTTGTCACAAGTCACCTGGAATGTTCTTCCTGACACCGAGCAGGGCTTGGGGACACATTCTGGGCAGCATTTTCCAGGAGGCAGAACCATGACTTCCTCCTAAACAGCAGGAAGAGACAAGGAAAAGAAAGCATGAATATGGGGGTCAGCATCAGTGCTTGGAATTCCAGGCATTTAGCATCCATGGGATAACCCTCTGCCACTCAGGGCTTCGTTTTGGCCCGAAAAGCAGCACAGGAGCAGAGCAAAAGGCTTGAAAGATGTTTTCTCCACCTCATTTTCTGGGCTTATTTAGATGGCAACTGAGGTGTGAATACATGGAGAGATGCAGATAAATTCACACACATGACATAAAGTGCTTACATTCAGGTATACAGAGGAAAAAATAATTATACAGCTGTGCAGGGAAGCACAATAAAGCAGGAGATGGATGAGAGAAGTTGTTTTTTTTTTTCTGGAATTGCCACATTTTGAGGTTTTGAAGGTGTGATTTACACTCACCACCTCTCAGGCATCTGCACTGTTTTAGATAAATCCATCCATACTGTCTGTGCAGATGCTAAATTATGCTTAAAACTGGATTTTTCCAATTTCAATTTTCTCATGATGGATTTAAATCACGCTGGAAAAGGCTGGCACTTCACACCAGTATTACTTTTCCTGCGTGCCTCAACTCCAACCATCCAAAACCTGGCTAATTCCACTGCTCCCAGTCCGTGTACATCCAACAGCTGGGAATAGCACTGTCCATCAGTCAAACCCTGAGCTTCCAAAGGAAGAGTGGAAGACTGCACAAAAATTACTAAGCAAAATTTCCCAGAAGAGTTAAAAGACCTTTTTTGTGTATTTTGGTGGCATGCAACAGGAATTCTTGACATTCTTCTCCCCCAGCTCCTAGGGAAGAGCAAAGTTATCTGAAAGATGGAAGATGAGAGTTTAATCCTGGGAGAATTTTTGTCCTGACTTCTGATGGAGTGGAGAACAAAGGAAGGGACAAAGATAAAGGCCCATGCAAGAAAATGTTAGGTTTGGCTGTGATCAGAACAGGTTCCTTGCACATCCTGCTAATGTGCCTTCCACTGGGAAATGTCCTTGGTAGGAAATGCCTGGAACACCATCAGAACTGGCTTTCTGCTGCATTAACTTGGATGCTGCCAGCCAATTACTCTCAAATACATCCCAGCAACAACACAGTCACTCCTGATTCCATAAATTAGATCCTAATGATTAGCTGATTAAACATTAGTGCAATGGCTCAGCAGGTAACACCAGTCCACTTGGAGTGGGAAAGCAGGGATCTAAAGCAGGTATAAATTCCTTTTAATGCAGAGTACTTAGTAAATGAATACTAATGGAATATCTCAGGACAAAGCAAAACACAATTAACATACACACACTAACAGGTGGGGTTTCATCTATCCAAAAAAAAAAAAAAAAAAGTGTTAATTGTCCAAACATCTGGTCCAGTAACAGAAAGCTGGGAAAGCATCAACAGAGAAAAAGGTTTGTGAGTACTGCTTTTGATTTTCTCAGTGAAGAGTTCTCAGCCAGGGAACTTTTGGATTCATCACTGGGTATATTAAAAATCCTTGGAAAATGGCAGTCCCTAAAACATAAAGTCAAGGTCAGAGACAAGGATTTCCAGGGAGCCAGTTCCAGGCATGCTGCTGCAAAAGCCCCACGAAAAAGATTCAAAGAGCACAGTCACACCCATCAGCACTTTCAATATAATAACCAGAATTCAAAAAACTGAGTGATTTGCCCAGAGTCTGGAGTACTGTGAACAGTTTTGCTGCCTTTCCTAACCCTGTGTAGAGTCTGGTAGGGTTTTGGCTGTGCTGATCCCTGCATAAATGCTAAAAACTCACCACTTGTCCACAGCAAAGACCTTGGAGACAGCAGTGTCCCTGTTCTCCTAACTGGACTAAAACCATGAGCTTGCCTAACTCCTCTTCCCAGTTTTGTTGTTTTCTAAACACAAACAGACAGAAGGAACACTGCTCTGGGACTTTTCTTTCAGCTCAAGTTGCCTAGTATTTCTGAAGGCCAAAGGGGAACTTCATCCACAGTTGACTACTCTCAAATGCATTTCTAGAGACCTTGCACAAAAAAAAAAAAAAAAAAAAAAAAAGTAACAAGACCTGCAGATCAAACTTTCCAGCTGCAAACCAAACACTGAAAATAGTGAAGTTAAACCCCATTATAAATCTTGGGGTTTCATTCTTTCGCTCAACAGAAATAAAAATATTTCCTGATCAACTCCAAATAATTTTTTTTGAGTAGAAACCAAGAAGCAGTTTCTTTAGACAGAATTTTTGCCTAAAGGGATAACAAAAATGAAATGATGGGGAAAGAAGGTATTAGGGAACAGACACACAGACTCCACCATCACTCCACACTCTTTCTGCAGGTCAAATATCTCTTTTCCAAACCACCCACTTGCCACCCAGAAGCTTTGCTTGCTAATTTGTTCCCCAGCATGAGATCTGCACACTGCCCAGGGAAAAGGAGGTGCTGAGAAATGTTCCCAGAAGGCTGGAGGGTCCTGACCTGGCTGCAGAGCAGAGGCTGGCAGGAAGCTGTGGAGCACTGGGCTGCACCATCCCTGCAGACACACCTGGAGCACCGACCCAGGCTCCAGCCCTCGCCGTCCTGGAACACGTGGCCATCGAAGGAGCAAGGCTCTAAGGGACAGGAAAACAAGGGGCAGGTTTCTTTTCCAAAACCCTTTCCTCCCTTTCTGTCACCCATGGTGACAAAGCAGGTTAAGAGGGTAACAATTCCCCCAGTTTCCAAGGGTCTTGTGAGTTAAGAGCTCTGGATGTACTTCTCCCACTGGGACTCCACAAGAAAAGGCACCCAACAGCTGAAGAAGCATTTCTGGAACTTGCAATCCAAGTGCACAGGAAATACCTGAGGTTTCTTCCCCAATTTTCATCTCCAAAATGAGGCCATATTAGGCACATCTGCTCACGGCTTAAAGCTTGCCCCTTCTTGGCCCATGGGTGAAGCCATTAAAAATATAAATATGGCAGCAGGACAGAAAGGGAATTACGAGACACGCTCGTCTTCAGCGTCTTCCCAACAAAACTGACCAAGAACTGAGAAGCTTTCCAGATTTGGGGCTAAAAGGAGGTTCTGAGCTCAGACAGTACTCACCACCACGGCCCACACATCTGGGACAGCAGGAGCCCTGGGCAGTGTCCTGCAGCTCCCCTTGTCCACAGGTGAGGGCTGGGCAGGTCCTGGGGCTGCAGGTCACCTTCCCGTGGGCACAGGAGCACTGGACACATCCCGAGCTGGCCCACTGCGTGCCGTGCTGCACACAACACAAGCGAGGGCACAGAAAGCACAGTGAGACCTGGAAGTAAGTCTGGTCCCTTTTCAAGTTCCTCCTCTCTCCAGGATGAGGCTTGGCAGTGAGGAAAAAGTGGCTTTCTGACCATGTGACAGCAGGATTGGGATGTGAAATGAGACTGAGGTACAAATACCTCCATATCCTTCTTGTGAGAATGCCTGCCCAAGGAAGAGGCTCAAAAAGAGCCAAAAGACAAAAGCTGCAGCAGGAGAACAGCACAGGAAAATGCAGAAATAGCACAAGAAGAAATGCAATGTATTATGATAAAACATAGTGCCACCAAATCAGAGGCACAAAAAAAACATGAGAAAGGGATGGGTGTGCTACCCTTCCTGTTCCAGTTTTTGTTTAGCTTGTACCAGCTTCATGCTGGCCGTGCCTCATGCTGGAACAGAGGGTCACAACACCCATCTCAGGTGTGGAGAGCCCAGCCCTCCTATATGCACAGCCCTGCAAATATGTCTGGGCATTTTAGCATATTTCTTGAGATTTGGACTTGACTTGGCTCTTGTCAAACAGAACAGTCTGTAAGAGACCACACAAAGGACTTGAGTTTGCTGTTAAGCCATTTTTCTACATTTGCCAGTTGTTTGACATGATTCATTAACTACTACCCATGAATCTTGATTTTTTTCCTTATCTCCAGACACTTATTCTGATTGTTTTGGCCTTTCAGCCCCCCCTGGGTGAAACCACATCCCAGAACCTGCTCCTTGAATAATTCAGGATTACAGAACACGGAACCCAGGTCGCAGAGCAGCAATCAATCTCTGGCAGCATAGGTAGCTGCTGAGAGGAAAGCTTCTCTGAGCACAGCTAATATGTCAAAATCACTGTGCTTTGCCCCCCTTCTGATGTTGCTGCACTGTCTCAGCCATGCACAGAAACAGCAAAGGGAAGGAACAAGCGGGGAAATTTCTCCCATTAAGCAACGCAGGACACACAACTGCTCAGCAACTGCTGACCAAACTCCTGCTAGATCCCACTACCTGGCAGTGACAGGATATAGATGCAGTGATCCACCTTTCCCCTGCACAAAGAGGGGAGCTAAAAGCAGGTGAGGATGGTCCCTGCTGAGGAACTGGACGGAGCACTCACGCTGTGGATCTGGCCTTCGTGCTGGCAGAATCCTTCGGCTCGGGAGGCACACTCGGGGCAGCACTTGTTGGAGGCTATTTGCAGCACTTCTCCCTAAAAAGAGACAGGGTTGCAATGAACTGACATCAAAGAGAGATTTCAAAATGAAAGTGAAGCCATGAGGCCTGGCCTGGCAGTTCAGAAAGGAAAAAGGTCAGGTGAGATACAGAATGCTGCTGCACCACGCGTCCTTGCTGAGAGGTGGCACAGCACTTTGTGTGTTTGACATCTTGCCCTCGAAATAACAGCAGAATTTACACCCCCCCAAGAGTACAGCTGGGAATTGTTCAGCTGAACCAGTTTTCAAAGAATAGAAAACACTTGTTCAAGATAAAACTCGAGATTTTTCACTGAAAGGCTACTGAGAAACATGGGACAGATGTTGCTGAAACAAGATCAGCCATATTTGCATAAATCTCATAATGAGTAGATAAGAAATAAACCATGGAGAAGGACAATGATTTCTGACTTGCTTTTCTGTTGGTGGTTTAGCCTTGAAGCATGAAAGGATTTTTTTTTCTTCTGAGATCCTTGGTGATCCTTTTCAATGATTAAATGACCAGATGTTTTTGGAACACTTAAACATTTTATCTTGGAGATTGCCCATGTCAAGGAGTCACACAGATTCGTTTGACACCATAAAGCTATTTCCCTTTATGAGCTTTAAATTAGCCACCTTTTCATTTATCTGATTTTTATCATTTTATCTAGTGCACTCATTATTAGGTGTGCCATGACAGCACTTGATCTCTCTCCTCTTTAGCACAAAAATTCCTACTAGTTCAGTCTAGCTTTAATCAATACACAGCAATAATAACGGGGCAAACCAGTAAGAATCAAAATTATTTCCTCATTAGCGCTGTCATATTGGGAAACATTTTAACCTGCTTCACAAAAGCCATATAATTATCCTGACAGCCTCTTTAAAACACTCTTTTTCACTGCTATTTGTGCACTCTACCCCAGCAATCCAGATGTTAATGCAAGACCAATCCCATGGCCAATTAATGAAGACCCAGACAAAGACAAGCAGGAGACAAGGAAAGCTCAGCAACCATCACGAGGAGGAAGAAACTGGAGGACAGACAATCTCAGCTCTGTTGTTGCTCAGCAGAGTGGAAAGTGCCCATCTGCACCTTCCACGGAGCCCCAGCCCCACCTCCAAAGGAAGGGGGGGCTCATGCTGGGAGGTTGGAGCCCAGTTCAGGGGCTTCCTTTGGGATCAAGCTGCTCCAACACCCGGCCTCTGGCTGCGGCCAAGGGGACAAGGGCTTCCCACACCACGTTTTTGTTCCAAGGAGGAGTGCAGGGATACAGAGCCTGTGCCTGGCTCTGGACAGCCACAGACACCGAGTTCTTACCTTCTGGAAGTCACACTGAGGGGCTTTGCAGACTGTAGGCTCGCAGGTGACAACGCCGCTCCGGCACCGGCAGTCTTGGCAAGAATCCGGCTTCCAGGAGGTGTTGTCCTGCAAATAAAGTTGGAAACCAGGCCCGTGCAGCACAAGGCACGTCCTGTTTTGACAACACATCTCAAATAGCTCCACGGAGACGGACTGCAACAGAGCCCCTCTCCCTCCCACACACTTATCAGGCCCCGTGTTGGCACTTGTCACTCAACAGCTTCCAACACTCTGCTGAAAGACAAAGCCATGCAGGGCCAATAATCAGCTCCAATGGCAACGTGATCCAACCTCCAAGAGCTCCAGGTGAGTGCAACATCTCTGGAAAACTTCCCTGTGATCAGGCTCACACTGCAGGGTGATCCCAGCTGGTGCTGAGGCAGCAGAGGTGGCTGTGAGGCAAACCCGCACGTGTGGCCAGGTAGGAACAGGCTGGACCTGGACCTCCAAACCCCAGGGAGGAGACTCTGGCCAAGCAGAGAGTCTGACACATCTGGAAACAGCTGTCGCCACCACTCCATCAGTGCACCCAGCTGGAACAGCCACAGCTAATTCACAAGGGTTTCCAGCACCCGTGCTTGACCCCCTTCCATCCCCTCCCCGCTGAGGTCATGATCCCACGCTGCCTCCACAAGAAAAGGGGAAGAGGAGGATCAGTTTCTCAGCAGAAACACTGCTTGCAGCTAGACAATCCCTGTCCCTGTTGTATAGACAAACACTGGGCTAAGCTGACACCACACGGGAGGTTCTCCTGGGTAGGATGGACAGCCCCTAGCCCAGTTATCCAACCTCTTTTTCAAAGGATCTGCAAGGAGATCAGACCTCTCTGCTCATTTACACCATGTAGTGATTTACCTCAATTTACTCACAGTGCTAAGTACGACTTAGGAAGGATGATTAACAGTTGACTGCCACGAGCACATTTACAGCTAACTACTAAAACTGTTAAGCATAATGATAAAATACTGAAATGTGCCTTAAAGGCCCATTAGGCTGCTTAATGAGAGAAAAAAATATCCTGAAAAACCAGACCACTTGCTCAGGCACTTCAAGAGCATCAATCTGCAAACAGTGGGATAGACAAAATATTGGAAAAAAAATTCTTTTTTTGTGTCTCTGGACATGCTTTTTTCAAAAGCATTTCTCCCACTCTCCCACCTCCTTAGAAGGTGCACAGCCCCTGGAGCAAGGCAAAGAGGGATGGCAATTCCTGCTCAGGAACACAGCTGGCTCCCCCCTGGCTCACACACTGCAGAACAGAAACCCTGACAACCATCTCTGCCAGCAGATTTATGGTGCAGTTAGGGAAGAAATGAAGGTTAAGTGATGTGTGTGCCAAGCTGTGGCTATCACACACGTTGGAGTTAACTCATCCCACTGGCTTCAGCAGCGCTCTGTGTTGGAAAGCTGGCAGGGAAGGCAGCCACAGGGTAACCAGCAGTGGGAAAGGAGGGGGCAGACTCAGTGCCCCATCCCTTGGTTCGCCTAAACCTTCACCTCTGACCTCTCATGCTTATGAAAATTTTTTTTAAATGATATTATATAATAATTCTCACAGTGGAACAATAACCAAAGGAATCTCACGGCACAAGGTCAGCACAGAACCACCCTTATCACATTTAAATGCTCAGGTTTGTGGTAAGAAAACCCCTCTTCGCTCTCCCTCCTCCCCTGGTTTCTATCGTTGCCCAAGCAGGCTGGCTCCTGTCTGCGGGCTCAAATCAGCTGCTTCTAAATTCCTTTTGCCAGGTACAGGATCAGAACTGACACTTCTCTGCAGAGCTTTAAAAAATTCATTATCTAGTTAATAGCCAGGAAACTACCGCCTGATTTCTTGGGATATGAGAGCTTCCAAGCACTTCACAGGTCTCAGCGTCCAGGTCTTTGGACAATTCAACATTTAGCTTAGGATTCCTGGCAACAGACCTAAAGTATCCAATTTGGAAAGTCTGGATCCCACCCATCTGTCCTGTTGTGAGGCTTTGTTGGTGCTCACCCAGCAGGCACAAGGACACTTCAAAGCCCCCAGGCAATACAGTTCCAAACATAAAGCAACACTTTCCAGCAGACACCCAGAGAACTGCTGGAAATCCGCCTGGCATCTTCTCCAAGGCTCTTCACCTCAGCGGACAAATTATCTGCTGCAATCTAAGTGCTGGATTCCAATCCTGTTGAGAGTGTATTTTTATCAATGGCAATTTAAGGGGCTTTTTCCTTACCAGTACTAATATAATTAAGAGTATAAATAATGAAATACCATGCGGAGAGTGCTTTGAAGACGGAAAGCATTCCTTAAACACCAAGTAGTGCCCTTATAATTTATTAATTCCTTGGATTTCCCTACATCAAAAGAAGAAATGATACCTAATTCAACTGAATTTTAAAACACCATGCTGCAAGAAGAGATACATCTACCTTACTTGGGCCAGTCTGCAGAACAGGGGCCAAAAGAACAAGAAATGCTCCCAACCTTTTGAGCCTGCAGATACCAAGACAAAATGAGATAAAACCGGAGACAGAGGAGCACAGGGTGAGAACCTGATGGGTTTGGAGAATACTGATGAGGATTTAGAAAAAGATAAAAGAAGGAGGCAGGAACACAACAAGCAGTAAAAGCAAAGAAAAAGCTACAGAGACAAAGAGCAGACATGGAGCAAAGGGAGCCCAGAGCAGCTGTGAGTGCTCCTGGTTTGCTGCTGTCACCCTGTCACATTAACCAGAGCACAGAAAGACCTAAATCTCTTGGGCCACTGCTTGTTCAACTGGCTATCATAACTTCAGACAGCTGCACCTGTCCCTCCTCAACCTCAGCAAAAAAAAAAAAACACCCCACCCAACAGATCACAAATAACCAGTCTGCTATTAATATGTGAAAAGCCTCAGTAATTTAATCAGGTGCCACTTGGCACGGGATATCATCACACCAGATAACAGTGTGTGCTCTATTCTGGTGCAGCGACTGGGGAAAGAAGAAGCATACAACAGCTGGTTTGCCTCCCCTTTCCAGCTCTTACGGCTCCCTGAAAATATCCAGTGCATCCCTAAAATGTCCCTGGATGCTGGGGTGTCCCCTGCAGCACGCAGGACCTGCAAAGCCGGTCAGTGGGGTGGTGGCATTGCTGTAATTGCTAAGCAGGGTGAAGGCAGCAGAGCACAGGTGCCAGCCGCGGGTCCAGCTGCAGATTTGTGGTGTCACACCAAAAACGAGGGGCTTGTTGCTTGTCCTGTACCCCACTCATCACCTGATGGTGGTGAGGGGTCTGGAACACCTCTCCCACGAGGAGAGACTGTGGGAGCCGGGCCGGGTTAGCCTGGAGAAGACTGAGAGGGAATCTCATCAATCCATACAAATATCTCCGAGGTGTGTCAGGAGGATGGTGGAGACTTTTTGGCGTGCCCAGTGACAGGAGAAGGAGTAGCAGCCATAAACTAAAACACAAGGAGTCCCATCTCACCGTGAGGAAGAACTTCTTTCCATGAGGATGGCAGAGCACTGGAACGGCTGCCCAGGGACCAAACTCATCCCTGTGTCACCTGCTCCAGGGGACCCCACCTGGGCTGGGGGGTTGGACTGGGAGCTCCCTTCCAAACCCAGCTATTCTGGGACTCTGTGGTTAACACTCCAAGAGGAGAGCAGGGAGGAGAGAAACCCCTGGGAGAGAAACCACGAGGAGACAGCCCGAGGGAGCTCCCAGTCCGAGAACCAGGTGGGATTTACCTCCCAAGTCGTTCCCGTGCCAGACACAACTGAGAAAAGGCAGGGATCGGGTGTCTCAGAGGAGGAATTCCAGGCTGCTTTGTTGAAACGGGCAGGCAGAGCCCGGAGCAATTACACTTCTGGTAACAATTACCAGCATCACCCACCGGCTGCCAGGCGAGGAGCCTTGGCAGCCCCGCTTTCATTTGTCATTTCCACTCCAATTACCTGACAATGCCCGAAAATTGGCAGGAGAAGCCCCAACGAGGGGGAAGCACAGAGAGCACGGCACGGTCTGTGGGGATACCCATTAGCGGAGCAAGGAGGAGATGAAAGTAATTCAGGGACACATAAAGGATTCCCAGTGTCCACTGGGCTTGGATTTGATGTTTTATCTCTGGCAATGGGGAGCTGCTGCTGTGCTGAGTGTGTTTTTTAGATCTGGTATTTGCTGGCAGGTAATAGAAGCTCCTTGACAAGGGGGTTTTAATGGGCTCGTTCCAGCATGCCCACAACCAGAGAGCAACACGGGAACGGCTGGGCTCGGGATCCAAGTGGAAATTCAGCTCCTCTCAGTGGAAACAGCTTCAGTCCTACGCTCCCAGCAGAGCACAGAGCAGCTAAGGCAAAGCACAGGGCTTGATTAGCAGCACAGCAACACGAACACACTGTTCCAGGAATGGGAACTAGCTCTGCCCTTCTTCCAGTCAGGGAATTAAGAAGTTACATAAAGTAAAACGAGGTACTGTTTTCACAGCTCAACAGTCTGCCACATTTTCCAACTGTGAAAGTCTTTCGCCAGTTGTACCAGCCTCGTAAAAATCAAGAGCCTAAAAATAACATTTCCCAGCAGTCCTGAGATATTTCAGGGATAGGATATTCCAAAATATTCTTTAAATACTTAGGTGCTGTTGTAATCTTCATCCTATCTTTCACACAGACACCAGGAAAGGGCCCCAAATGAACCAAAAGCACTATGGTTTCAAATCATAGGTTCTAACCAGGACTTAAATCAGCACACAGAGGTCTTTGTTCAATATTTTGGGAGCAGCAGTGTTCCTTTAGAAAGGTTAATGCCTTTTGCTTTGTCACTACTACATTCACCCAAAACAACTTGCAGCCTCTCTGTAAACTTTCTTCTCACATTAAATCCATCTATAAATGGACATGGTGAATGACTGATAGCAAAAACAATGACTGTCTTCCCCCATCTTCCTATGCTGCAGATTTTTTCCATGCCCAGCTGTGTGTTTTGATGAACAGCACACGCCAGAAATTCTCCTCAGCATCCAGGAATAACATTTGGGGTCCTCCTGCTAGTTTTTCTCCCCTTTGCCCAAGTGGTCCCTAACCTGCCAACCGGCAAATTTCAAACATCCTGCCCCCAAAATGACTTCTGAGTGGGTATCAAACTGCTAATGGATGTCAAACCCAGAGTGCTTGACTGAACATCTGCAGAAAAGAAGGGAGGTAAAGGATTAAATTAATCTAAACTAGATCACAGCTTTAATGACAGCACTTATCACAGCATAATGGCTATTTCTGGAGCAGCAGGGGTGCCCGTCTCTGCTGTGTGATGCTCTGGATGCAGGTCATGTTCTGTCCCCTTCAAGTGATGCTGCTTGGTCCAAACTTGAAGCTGGGAGAGCCACCAGGACACCAGCAGTCAACAGCCAGTGAGAGATGTGTCAAATGGTGCAGTGAGGCTGCCAGAGGGATGTGGGATCTCAGTTAGGAATGCAGGTCATGGTGGGCCAAATGCTGCCATGCTAACTGCATCTCAGCCAGGGCAGAGTGAACAAGACAGACTAAGCCTTTTATCCCATTTCTAACAACAATAACAACAACAAAAAAACCTTGAAAACCATGAAAATCCTTGCAGCTGACTCAGCAGAGAAAGGAAATTTCCTTCAGTACCAGTCACAGCCCTCAGAAGCTCTGCACCAGGTGAAAGGTAACTCTAATTGTACTTCTTGAAGGCAACAATCCTCTCCTGAGCAATTCTGCAAGCGTCAGCAAATATAGAGCTATCTCCAATTCCAGGCTGGATATTCAGGAAGTGTCCTTTCCAAGCAAGGAATTACATGCCTCAAATCCTACTGTTGTCACTGTGGGTCCAAGCACAGTAATCTCCCTTCCAGCCCTCAGAAAATACAGCCCTTTCTGTCCTTATCTTCCATCTCAGCTCCCTGTGCAGCAGATTAATAAACCAGTTCTCTCTTCCCTTCCAAAGGGAAAGAGGACCCCTGCACAGTCATAAATCTTGGAGAAGAAAGGCTTCATTAAAGAGCAAAAATGATGAAGAAAAGTCTGTAGAATAAGGAAATGTGCAGACTGTCCTCATGTCCTCCATTATTGCTCTGGTTCACTGGGAGCTGCTGATATTCAACAAGGCGACAGTCTTATGTCCAAAACCAAATGGAAATAATGACAGCAGAAAGTGGGCAACACCTCAGTGCTTGACTCAAACACAGGCTCCCTGCTGCCTTCTGTTACAAATGATTCAATTAATTCACTCTGGCACACAGAAACTACAGGCCCAAAAATAAAATCAGGCTTAAGATACGCTGAAAAGGGCCAAGGTGATAGATGTGCTTGCGTGCTTCAGCGCTGTGAAGTGAGATCAAGTTCAGTGGGATCAAGAGGGGCAGCATGGGGGGAAGGAGGGAAGAAGTTAGGCAGCACAGTCCTTGCCATTCACTGGGTCACACATGCTTTAAAAATGATGATTATTTTTTTACAGTGACAACAAAATCCCACCAAACAACTGAGGAGACCTACAGCTAATTGCCCCTCTCTCTATGAAAGAAGGAATGCCAAGGGTACAAAAGCTTCTCGTGTCCAAGAGTGGTGAGGAGACTGAGGGAGAAGAGGCAAATCCTGTGCAATAACACCAACAGGGAAGCAGCCACGGCCAGAAGGTGCAGGGGAGCAAAAAGTAACTCCAGGGCTGGAAAGGCTGGCCAGATGAATCACAAACCATGGCTTTTCAGAGAAGAAGGCATCACAAGCAGCTGTGTGAGGCATTTAAACTCCCTCCCGTGCTGAGGCAGATAAAAGATGGACAGAGAAACGGGCCATGGGCTGGCCTCAGCAGGAGAAGTACCAGTCTATTAATTAGCATGATTGGCCATCAGTCAGAAATAAATCATGTTAGCCATTGGTAAGTGGCAGCATTCGACAGGAAACAAATTGCACATGTCTCTGAGCTCATGCTGGAACAGTTCCTTTTGCTTTCATTACTCAGAAGCACTGCGTGAAAGGTCATGGCAAAAAAAATATTTATTTAAAATTAAAGCCCTGTAATCCTATCTAAAGCATATTTATTTTTTCGATGCACACCACCATGACTCTGATGAGTGCACACCACCATGAATCTGGACCTGATTTCCAATACAGTGCCAGGGAGATGTCAGGAATTGCTCTGGAAATAACCATGATCCATACCTGGAGCATCTCTCCAATTTGCTCCCTTTACCACAGTTCCTCTTCTAGAGAAAAAACGATTTTACAAAAGCTGACTGTCCACAGGAGAAGCAAGCTCAGGGACAAAGATTATCACAACCTCTGGAGCTCCTGCACATGAATTTTTGGCTCTCACCCCCTTCCCAGTACTTAACATCTCTCTCAGAATAAATCTTGGAACAATTTATATGGCAAGCCCGTCATGGGGCTGCAGCAGCAGCAAGGCTGAGAGGGAGGACATGCATAAGCACTTACTTAGACTCTTGAAAACAGACTGAGGGGTTCCTAAATCTCTCCAGTGCTCATCGTTCACAACAGGGACAGTTTTATATCAAAGCACTTGGCTCCTTCACTGTAGTGATCTCTTAATCCACAGAAGGTGCTCCATGAAATATTTAGCAGAGGCAAAGCATATGCATCCCTTAAGTTCAGGCTGAGGAAGAAAATGCATCTTCCCTCCATCCTGAGGCAGCAAGAATGGGCTGGGTATGACACCAGGTAACACTTGAGAACGTGCTTTTGTTAACCATCTTAATTCTCCTTCTTTAACAAGCTTGCAGCAGTGCTTGGTAATGCGTTTTTCAAAGCACATCTCTGGCTCACACGAAGCCCTAGGGATCTCTGTCCACACAGATTCAGTGAGAGGAGGAGCACAGAGCTCTCCTCACGTCCCTCTCCATGCCATGGATATTTGCCAGGCTGGAGATTGCTCGCTGACATGGTGTGAGCCAATTCCTGTCAGGCTACTTCACGCTTGGTTAGAAATAATTGCTGCCTCATTACGAATTTAATCATGACACTGTGATATGGCAGAACTCTTCCTTGCAATCTCCTTCTCTTCCTTCTTCAAGAAGATGTGAAACAAATTGACCACTATGCAGCCTAGGTATTTTTAATTTTTTTTCCCTTCTCCTCAAAGAAGGAAATCCCATTTTCCAACATTTTGTTCATGCAGTTCTGCATGGCTTCAGAAACATCTGACATTGCTTTTAACTCCAGGTGCCTGCAGGGTCCTTGGGTTTTAAGTTTTTGTTCCTCTGCATCTACTTTGAGAAGATCTCAAACTAGAAGAGTCCCACACTTGAGGGTTTGCCTGTACCCTGAAGGATTCACAGTTTCCCAGAAGAATGCAGAGATTTAGGAAAAGTGGCACAGGAAACACTCTTGAGGGAAGTGTCCTCTCTACTGAATGGGTTAGGAAGGAAAAGCCCAGGATGGAGAGGGAGACGTTTCCCCTTAACACAGCTGTAAAACCTCAGAGATGATTCCACACTCTGCTTTCCCCATCTGCACTCCCTCTGTGCCCTGAATGTAGCTGATGCCATCACCAGCCTGGCACCTTCCTAGAGCTACAGAAATCCCACACCAGGGATGAATGGCATCCATCTGATTGCAGGGATCAACTCAGTTCTAAGGAAGAAGCCCTCCAAAGCAAAAGCAGGGTAATCTCCTTTGTTGCACAAGACTTACTGCTAAGAACGTTGCAGCAAAGCACAAAGGAACATTCCCAGAACTACAAATACTTAGAGCAGCTCCAATCACAATCACCATCTCTCCTGAAGATCTTGGTGATGGGAATTCCCAGCAGCCAGGCCTTGATGCTTCCAACACTTTCAGGTGTCTCCCTACCTGTTACTCCCTATGCTTTCAAAACCAGCAGCATGTAAATAAAGCACAACCTGATACCAAAAGAGAGTAGGGGATTTAGAAAAATACTCTGTTGTATTTTTCCTTCCTATCCCCCTCAGCAAAATAAAAAAAACGAGCTGGGAGATTAGAGACTGGTGAATTAACTTTCTTTCCTGCACAGCTCTTCCACTCCTCAGCACTGGCACCCTTCCCAGAGGTCTGTGCACAGCAGCGTGGATGGATGGCTTTTCCAAACACCTGCATCCATCATTTCATCTGACCTCCAGAGGCCACATTCTTCCCTGCATCTTTAGTTACTTTTATCTTAAAAAGAAAAAAGGAAAGCGGTGCGGGTCACCAGAGTGAAGCTGGCAGCCAGGCTGCCTCCCTTCCTTGCCTGCAGGGAAACAACCCTGGCTCCCTGGGTCAGCCACAGCTCCTGCACTGCACCAACCCAGAGGAGAGCCTGCCCCAAAGCACAGCCTTCACCCTGTGCCTGATGTTCCCCTCTCAGGGCCATGAGGAATGTTGTTTCAGGCTCTGGAAAGAAACTGCCATCATGTGCAGCCCATTTTTCAGGAGCTTGGGAACACAAAGTATTTCTGTGCTCTTTTCTGCAGTGCAGTAAATATTGGACTTTAAATCTACCTGACAGCTGCTTAAGTCCTGCTAGGAATCCAACCTTCAGGTTCTGGGACCTGAACTACAGCTGTGCCTGCCCCACCTCTGGAAGTGTTCAAAGCCAGGCTGGATGAGGCTTGGAGCAACCTGGTCTAGAGGAAGGTGTCCCTGGCCATGGCAGGGGGCTGGAAATGGCTGAGCTTTAGGTCACTGATGTCATTTATGACTGTCTCCTATTTCCAGGAATACACAGAAGTCCTTGCACAAGGGGACGTTGAACAGAGGATGTGCAGTGACAGAAGAGTGGGAAGTGGCTGCATTATCACCTTCCAGGACAAACCTCCTAAAACAGCAGCTAAACCTAGCAGGAATTGCAGCCATCCAGCATCCTCTTCTCCAAACACACACCAGAGAGCTTCACACTGAAGGGAGACTACTAAAAAAAAAGAGGAAAGCAAGCCTGCAACTCCTCTTAATACAGCACACTAAAAATCCTCCAGTTTCCCCTCACCTTCAAGAGGCCAGTGGAAGATGCTTGATGAAAGCCTCGAGACAGTCAGGGCTCTCCCTGCAAAAGCAGATTGCTCCAGGGAAATCCCAAATCCTCAGCTCCCACCGGGCTGAGACATTGAGACAGCCAAGACACGCTGTTCTCAGAAATGAGGATGTACAAAGGCAGAAAAAATTGCTTAACCCCCTATTAATCTGCAGAACTTTCCCTCCCCACGACAAAGAACAGAGAGAGGCAGAATTTCAGAGCCTAGCTCCGAGCACACTCGACTTGAAAAGAAGCCAGCTCATGGATTTTTTTCCCTCCCCTTCCCTGGATGATTAACCTGGGCACCACTCCCACGTCTGCAGACAGAGCACACCAAGACTGAAGTGCCCATGAGCTACGTGCACAAGTCCTGTCGTGTCCACCCCACCCCATCATTTGCACTGGAAAAATAGAGGTTTATACCTAAAGAGAGCTCTCCTCTCAGGGACAAGGATTAGCTGCCCCACTGGAGCTTTTGTAGCAAGCTTATCCAGACATTATCACAGCTGCATTTCCACCTTGGCTCTGCAGGTGCAAGGAAAATGTCATCCAGGATGGCAGGAAAAGGATGGGGTTTTGCCATGCTAAAGTGAGCATCTCTGGCTCCAAGAGCAAAAAGGAGGAAAACCTGGAGCAGAAAGACAGCAGACAGGTCCCCAGTCTCCTTGCTGGTGTGGCCATGGGAAAGAAGAGGGAGTTGTACTTCCAATAATCCCCTCCAGTCACATCACCTGCTTGGAATCATCAGCACATGGTTCCCACCACATGGCAGGGGATAAGGAAAGATCACAGAGACTATCCAACCCCCAGAGCCTGCTGGGAATGTTAATCCAGCCTCCTGCCATGACCCCCAGCAGCCCTGCTACGTGCACTCAGGGCAGAGAACTGAAATCCCCATGCCTGGCAAAGGGCTGGTTTGGGAAAACACAAAGTACCTTCAGAAAATCCATGACAGCAGGAGTTATTTCAACATGCTTTCACTACAGGGGAGGGGAGCATTGTCCACATCTTCCTAGAATGTCCTTCTTTCCTTTTTGTCATTTTGCCTTTCTTCTCCCTGATTTTTTCCCGTTTCTTACAGACATCATTCATTACATTCTTATCATTCAGCCCATTTCACATCATTTACCTTTCCCTGCTTGTTTTGGGGGCTGGCTCTGTTAATTGCTGTAACTTCCCAAAACTTCACCAGCTTCACCACTGTGCCATTGTGGCATTCACCAAATTTTGCCATTGCGTTACCATCTCCTCATTCAAATCTCTTTACAATGTTCAGACTGCAAAGCCTGCTTATCTTCCAATATTTAAGTTTTTAAACCTTCCCAGAACGTAAAGAGACTCTGAGAGGAGATGACATTTTACTGCTGCTTTGAAATACCTCTGAGGAAAAACAGGGTGAAGCATTCCAGTGAACCACCTTGTCTCAAGAAAACATTTGCTTCCAAGACCTAACAGTCTGAAGGAAAATCACTTTAGACAATGGACAATTTCTTCACGGACCAGAATGTAAAGCAGAACCAAGCCTGCCCATTTTGCTGACCCAAAACCCAAGGACTGCAAGTAATTATTGCTTTCAATGAAGGGACACAGCAGCCAGTGTGACGCTAGAAGAAAAACAAAAGCTCACACACCCTTAGGGTAAAAAAAAAATATCACATTTTCTCTCCAAAATGTCTCCTGTGGACGCTGTGCCCTAATTTTTAGGTGGTCACAAGTCCCATCCCAAAGGCTGAGATCTTGATTTGAGCAATGCCAATGTAATGTAAAAAAACCTGAATATTTCAGCTGGATGGGGCTGGCAAGTCCCTTCCTTCCAGATGTCATTTAAATTTTATAGAGAGGCATAAGAGAAGTGATTTATGCAAGATGGAAGTCCCAGGAGGAGCAGCCTGTCACACACAATACTCATACTTTGTCCACTGCTCCAGTGTAACAGCAAATTGCACAAATTCCAAGGAAGGATGGAGCAGGGAACCTCTCAGGAAACTGGCAGGAAAGCAGAGCTTTCCACTTCTGTTTCACAAAGCTGTTAATGAATGATGGCCACTCCTGCTTGGTGACCTTCACAAAACGAGCTGGCAGTGTCAGCTCTACGGTCACAGGTCTAAATCCCATCGGGATAGAAGTGTCCCCAGCCCAAGAGCCAAACCCCCATGAAATCTTAAGAGGGTGGAGTGATCTTTGATCCCTCCAAAGCACTTTGATCAGACAGCCAGGAGCAGCCAGAACCTGTGCAAGTTTTGGCTGCGATATGCCCTTTGTTAGCAATTTTTGAAAGTCAAGTATTCAGCACCAATAATTTGCTAGTGTAATATAACACAACTTGCTTGACCTCTCCAAAATCTCTGTCTGTAGGAGCCAGGAACATTTGCTGCCAACTTGAGAACCCTGGCTGTTCTAGGCACAAGCAGGGTGCCACCCTCATCCAAGAGCTGTTAGTTCGGAGGGAATTTATAACAGTGAGCAAAACCACCTTCAGGAAAAACTTGAGAGCAAGACCGTAAAAGGAGTAAAAGGAGGTTCTCCACAATAAATTCTTTAAAAGGGACCTGCTAAAGGCAGACAGGTCCCCTTCTGAAGGCCATTTCAGTACCTGCCACTGGGCAAACCAGAAATAAAGCCATGGTTCCTCGCTGCTCAAACACTGCAGTGCAACCAAGTCAGCAGAAACCCACCCTTCCTCCACCGCTAGATTTTCTTCTTCTCCCAGCAAAGCAATTATTCCTGCTGGTGTTCGTCCAGGGAAGGTCTCCTCCCTCTGCATGGGGCTAATGAATCAAAACCAAACCCTGCACTTAACAAAACCCACGTCTGACCCCGCATCAAAGCTGTCCCTTGCCCTGCTTTGATTCTCCTGCAGATAAACAAAATAAAACAAGTCTCTGGTCTCATTTCACCCTCTCCCCCAGGCAAGTTGAACTCCGGTCCTGCTAAGGACGGGCGCGCTAGAAATGCCCTTGTATAAACATTTGGCTTGTCTCAATTACTCCATCTTTGTGTGTTCAGCATTTTACAGACACACGAGCAAGCACAGGCTTCCTCTCCCCTCTTTCACTCCTTGCCACTTCCTACCTGCTTAAACTCAAGGCAGCCGATCCCTCTGTTAGGAGAGGAGTTAGAGCAGGGAGAATGGTGTGTGAAGTGCCTGTTTACATCTCCAGTGACTGAGGGAACCATTATCATCCATCCAGTTGTCACAGGCCTTTTGTATCATCTGCTCGGGCCATTAGGATTTAATTCCTTTACACCGTATCCAACAGCCATGTACTTGTAGGAACCTGCAATTAAGAGCAGCCAGGCACAGCTGCGAGAGCCGGGATGCTCATTCCCAGCCCTGTCAGTGCCAAAGGGGCACCTGGAATTCCATCCCAGAGCGCTAGGGAGAGAAAGGAGAAGCTGCAAGAGCATCTCTCTACCAAAATCTGCAGAAAGGACACCGCTCATGCTGCCAGGGGACAGCCCAGCTCTGCAGTAAGCCTTTTATTCCCAGCCAAGCAGCAATTCCTGGGACATCCACGTGCAAGCACCTATGGCTTTTTGCCTCCCTGCAGGCAGAGCTGGGAAAAAATAATAAAGAAGGCAGAGCCAAGAGTAATTTCAGTGTTGCCCAAAGCAGCAGAATGTGTTCCAGTGGCTAACCAGATCCAGCAAACCCTGCCAGTCAATTCCCCCTTCTTGGAAAGCTCACCCTCAGCACCGGTGTCAAAACCTCGTTAGAAACAACTGGTTTTTAATTGCTTTTCATTTCCATGTTTTCCCTAATTAAAGGCATTTTGGAGCTTCACGTAGACCGAGGCAGGTAAGAGGGATGCAAATTAGGACGAGGTTTACCCAGAAGGCCAGAAAACCTACTTTAGTCTTTTTAAAGGGAGACAAAAAAAGACCCGGCTCCAAAGCACCCAACTGTTGTCCTGACATGAAATTTTTTGGAAATCCTCCCAAAGGATCCATGATTTATAGGGTTTTTTTTCACACTTCCTATCAGTGCACCACAACAGGACTAAAAAGACTCAAAAAATAATAAGTTTTTTTTTAAAAAAAGGAAACATATTTAACAGACGCCTCAAGGAGAAACAAATAAACTAATTATCCTCAATACATGAAAATGCACCACAACAGGGCTAAAAAGACTCAAAAAATATTTTTTTTTTTTAAAAAAGGAAACGTATTTAACAGACGCCTCAAGGAGAAACAAATAAACTAATTATCCTCAATACATGAAAATGCTCTTCTCAGAAAATACCTTTCCTGAGCAAGCACAACTCACAGTGATACAGATAAATCCAAACAGCAGGAAGGAAAGGGGGTTAAATAGATGATCATAAACCCAAGATTGCTTCAGGAATGTTCAAGGCATCTACAGAAAAGTATTTCCCAGGCTTGACACAGGTCCCACACACAAAATAAATGCCTTGGTAAATAGAAATGTACAGGTGTTACCCAGCTGTAAACTAATTTTTAATTCCAATTTCCCCTCGTTTTAGGTATAAAGCATTCAGAAAAGGAATGCAGTGACTAAATGTTTGCACATATGGATCTATCAGTCTTTCCTCCCCCCTGCCCATGTGGATTTCTGGACTGTCAGAATTGGACATGCTTCTTTTAAAAAAATGCAATTAAGACCTTTCCATCATCGTGGCTCCAGGATTTTCTAGGCAGGCCCATTCCAAGTCGTTTGCAATTCGGCTGGGCCTGGACTTGCACGATTTTATTATTTTTGGTACCCGATTGGCTGCTTGCCCAACTCCCAGTTTGAGGAAAGCCACATCCCTCCTTCCTGAAAAACAAGCTGACAGAGATCCCATCGATGCTGCACTCATCAGCTCAGTAAAACTCCTCAGCATCAATCACCCTGAGCACAAAACACACGTGCACTTCCTGAGCTGCTCCTGAGGACAAGGGAGCAAGGCAGGGAAGAACAGGCAGCATCTGCTCCTTGTGTTGCTTTTCCTGCTGCAAGGAGCAGCTTTAGAGGAGGAATGAGGATTCCCTTTAGCTTGGAAAGGAAAAGAAAAAGGCATTTTGCAGCATTTTATGACAAATATGAAAATTCCAGCACTTCCCCTAAGAACATGTGTGCTGATCACAGAGCCTGTGCCTTGTTATCTGATGAAGCCCAAAGGCCAAAATATTTCTCTTCAGCTGCATCTAAACCGTGGGGAACCAAAAGCAATTCCTCTGAGCACTCACCTGCAGGGCAGTGCAGGGCCAGGCTTCTAGTCCTGGATCCCTTAAAGAAGACTTAAAAATGCATTTCAAAACCAAAACTGACTGAAATGTGTTCGCTGCCTGAAATTTACCTTTATTTAAATGGTACAACTTTTTCGCTTGCTTCCTACATCAAAAAGAGACACTGGGCAAGACTGGGGTTTTTTTAAGCCTTCCCAAACTGCATGAGAAAGATGACATTTTCAAAAGTCAGCATTTTCCAAACCAGCTGAGCTAAGTCAAGCTCCTGAGCCTAAATTTATGCATCAAAGTGTTCAGTGCTCCACTCCAAAAGTCCTGTGTTCAGCTGACCCTTCACAAGTCCCGTGGAGCCACCACACAGCTAAAAGAGCAGAGGAAAGAATCAAACCACAGGCAGGATCCCTAAATCCACAGCCTCACTTTAGGCTCCTGATCTTGAAAGAGCTACACAAATCACCTTAAATCACCTGTCCATAGACAGGGATTTGGGAGAGGACGGAGAGACAGCAGGGGAAATAATTTTAAAAATAATATTTTGAGAGAAAGCAATAGTTTAAAAAAGCACTCCCTTGGGTATTAGATCTCCTGTAGTTCCTTTAAGGACAAGCTACTCTCCACTTGATTGTTCAGCCAGGGTCACACTGACAGTGTCTGTAGTGACAAATGTCTAACACAACCCCAACTACCCAACTTCAAACAAACAGCTGAACGAAACAAGCACAAAAACTTTGTCACTGGCCACCAAAAGCGCTTTAAAGCAGACCCTTGGCTTTTCCTCCCCAGTTAATTCTCCCTGTCTGGAAAAGCTCAGTTCATTTAACTGGCCTTTCAGTCCCTCACCACGTCAATACCTGAGCTGCTAGGGGGTGAAATCACAAGTTGCAGACGAATTAATCCCACCCTGTCACGAACTCTTCCCCCAGAGCAGCCCTCCTCCATGCCCCGATTCCCAGCCCCAGCGCTGCCATCCGTGGGACTCTCTGCTGAGCAGATTTCACTTGCTAAGTCAGCAGAGATTTAGTCACTTTTCCCTGATCCAGGCTGTGCCTCCTCTGAGGGAGGCAGGGGAAATGCCAGCAGCACACGAGTGCCTGCAGTTCAGAGCAGAATGAAACTACACCCATTACAGGTGACAGCCGGATGAACTTGCATTTCTTGGACTTTAAATCAGATAACATTGCTTAGGATATTATATCAACATGCAGAAGCTCTTAACTTTCAGATTAAAACAAACCTGCAGCCAAAATGAGAACGCAGGGCTCCTATAAACCCTGCAGCACACCAGTCCAGCAACCACAGCGGCCACAACGAAGCTGATCTTCGGTGCTTCCTCCTCTGCCATTCCCACAAGTGGAAAAGGAATGGCCAAATGCACGTGGTGGCAGAATATCAGGAAGGATTGAGCATATCAGACAAACCAGGATTTGCTGACTAAGAGGAATTCAGCAAGGCATTAGCAGAAAGTTGTTATTAATTCGAGCTACCGAGGCTTTACCAGATAATGAGTTTAAAAGCTTGTGGTTTAAAATTCTACCATTAAAACACAAGAGGTAGAAGAAATTGCTTCAGTGGATTTAGACACTGAGGATTCTTTTTTTTCCACTTCCCACAGAGTATTCTCCTTTTCTACCCTCGTCATCCTATCCCATTTCGCATAGATTACAGCCCTGCTTCTGCATTTGTTTAATGAAGTTTACACAACATTAGAGGCACTTGATTTAGCTACCACAGCCACCATCTGTAATTAATCCTCCCAGGAACCAGGGCGCTGCACAGCTTGTTCCTGCAGGCTGGGTTTCTAATGTGGAACAAGCTTATGGCCTCCATAATTCTGGTCTCCCATCAGTTTTATGCCATCATAACTCCCAGGCATCCATTTGGCCACTCAGCCCAGCTGGTGGATGTTACCAGCAGGTGGGAAGGATGCCTTTGCCTCCTTCCTTTCCCTTTTCCCAGAGCAAGGAATAAAGCAGCACACCGTGATTTGGCCATTTCTGTGTGTATTGCTCTCATTCAGCAAGAGTTACAGCTTTTAAGCAAGGAAGACATGGCTTTTAATCCTGGGGCAGGAGTGGGCTTTACCTTCCACTCACACACAAGGAGTGTCAGTGGAGCAAGACAGAATTCCCTCAGCTTCCCCTTAGGTGTGATGTGAAAAGGCAGGAGAGATGAACACCACACCTTCCCCACAAGGATGTGCCTGTGCCACTGCACTTCCACAGATCCCACCCCAAAACTGCCTGGTTTGCAATGCAGGGGGGCCTCTGCTGCTTGATTCTGCTAATAAATTAATTAATTCTTGACTCTGGGCCAAAAGCTGCAGTTTAACCAAAGAGTAACTTTCAGGGGGAAAAAAAGCCAGCCATGATTTAAAGATTTCTAGTGATACAAAATAATTCATAGCACACGTCAGGAAACAGTTCCAATGATTTCCAATCTCCCCAGTAAAAGTCTACCTAGTTCCTAAGGTGAATTTATCTAGCTTTCATCTCCTGGCTCCTCCATTCTCTTATGGGTAGAAGAGGTTTATTTATAATAATTTCTGTTCCCTCTGTAGCATTCTACAAATTACCCCTTAACTTTCCCTTTGGGAACTGGTGCAGACAGAGCTCAAGTCCTTTGTAATGAGGAATCATGATCCCCTCCATCCTTGTGCATCCCCCCCACATCTCAGCACAAATCAACAGTGAAAAATCAGATTAATGTTCCTCCAGCTGTGGCAGCAGTGCCAAATACCCAGCTCATGTAATGCTGCTCCCCCTGAACTGTAAGCCCCTAATACTCACAGAGGAATTTTATCACGCCTTAACACTCGAGTCTTAACACACCAGGAGCCCCCAAAAGGTTTCACTGAATCACAGAACCATGGAATCCCTTAGGGTGGAAAAGACCTTCAAGACCATGGAGCCCAACCATCAACCCAGCAACGCCAAGGCCACCACCAACCCATGTCCCCAGCTGCCACATCCACAGGGCTTTTAAACCCCTCCAGGATGGGGACTCCACCACTGCACTGGGCAGGTTGTTTCCATGACTGTTTCACTGAAGAAATTTCCCCTAAAATTCCATGGAAACACCCCCTGGTACAACCTGAGGCCATTTGACTCTTGTCCTGTCACTCTGACCCCCTGTCAGGGAGTTGTAGGGACCAAGAAGGATCCTTGTTTTTTCCAAGCTGAGCCCCCCTCAGCTGCTCCTCACCAGACCTGTGCTCCAGACCCATTCCCCTCCCTGGACATGTCCCAGCCCCTCTGTGTCTTCCTTGGAGCCAAAATTGTCCCCAAGGGTGCAAGGGGGGATCTCCTTGCCAGTGGCCAGCACACAGGGACAGTCCCTGCCCAGGTCCTGCTGGCCACACTACTTCCAGAAAAAGCCAGGATGTTTGTGTCCTGTACTCAGATGTAATATATCATAATGTGGGGTGTTTTTTTGTAAATAATTCTCAAGTGTAGCTCTTTTTGCCCTTTCAGAAAGCCTGGAGACCCCCACCTAATTCACCCCTGCCTGTAGCCAGTTCTTTGGGACCAGAAACAACAAGAGCACTGGCCCTGGCCTCTGGGGCAAGATAAGAAGGAATGAATGCTTTTGTGGTAGGTTCCCCAGCTAAGCTGTTATGCATGCCCAAAGGACTCATGTGCAAACATGTTTTAGTGACTCCATAAATCACTGCTTCCCAAAGCAAATCCAGCTTTGTGTTTGTTTTGTGCACAAATCTGGTTGAGACAGACAACGAGGAGCAAGCCCTGAGCTTCTGAACCCTCTGCACAGAGGGTTCCCTTAAACAAATGAGATTTCCTTTCCTTGGGGCTGGGACATGTCCATGGGTACAGATCCAAGACACACCAGAAGGGGTTTTTTCTCTCCCAAATACCTTCATCTACAATCCCAGCAAAGGTGAGAGGTTTATCAGAGGTGGCCTAAATCCTGAATCAAAAACATTCAAAGAAACCTATTTTGAAAACAAACAAACAAACCCCTTGATGCACAGCCTCTTCTGCTTGATAAATTCTGCAGGACTTTTCTGCAGGTTTATTTTCTTTTAATGCTGTTCCAAGGAATTACCCAAAATACTGCCTTTACCAAAAGCCACTCTTCAGATGTGGTGTGCACAAAACAAACTGCAAAACAGGTGGCAGAAAACAAACCTCCAGCAAACCTGAGGGCTCAGAAATACAACCAACCACTGCTCAGTTCAGCTAAATGCAAAAATAAAAAAAAAAGTAAGATGCCTGCAGGAACTTTTATTTATTCATATACATGCTCACATTAAAATGCCAGGGAAAACACTAGGAGAAGGAACTTCCCTATAGAAAGAACCTTTGTCACTGGTAAAGTTGAAAATTTACTCTCTGTAAAGGATACCAAAAGATTCCTGCTCTTATTTCAAGGTCCCCACATGGACAACATGGTCAATAAAGCAACATTTGGAACACGAGGAGGCCAAAAGCTCATCAGAAAATCCTCTGGAAGTCTGTGTAAAGTGGTGATTAGGAGAAAGGGGAAATGAGGGGAGGCGAGAGAGAAATGCAGTTTTGTTTGGAATCCTAAAACACCATTTTCCAGCTCCTTCAGACACGTAGGGATCATCACCTTCCCAGTCCAAAGAGAAAAAACAAGCCCCACTCAAGGACCTCATTTGACTTCTCAGCAGCCACAGCAAGTGCCTTGCCAGGAAGCAGAGACACAAACACAAAGCACAGCTGGGAGCTGTTCCCAGGGAAGCCAAGGGCAAAGCAGGGATGGATTTCCAGCACCCCAAGGATAATCCTGTTTGACTGGAGCTAGAGCAACCCTGCTGGAACTACTGCAGGAACACGCACAGAGCACAAACCACAGCCCCTGCTGCCCAGTTCAGTCATGAGAATGTCACCTGGACACTGCAGCCACACTCAGGACAACAGAATGGGTGCAGCAAAGGCTTTGCCCTCAACACCTCTGGTATTCCAGCCTGGATTGCAGCCTCTGGATGCCAGAGCACGCTGCCCCTCACAGAAGGGGTTCAGAAGCACAAGAATCACAGAGGGAAATGCATTCCCATCCAGGGCTGCTGAGCATTAGGGTGTCTAAAGGCAGCCACGTGAAGGGAATCTCCACCCCACCTTTAACTCATCCCCCAAAGCCAGCTTCCTCTCTGAACTTCCAGATCCAATGCCAAATCGTTTCTTTACGTGTGTAGGTGGGAGCTTGGCTCAAATCTTCACACGTAGGGCCAAGACAAGGCACGAAAAAAAGAGACAGGGCAGCAGCTGGGCCTGCTGCAAATCCCTTGAAGGGAAGTGAGCAGGCAAATCCATGCTCTCTCTGGAAAACACCAACTGGCAAGGCTGTTGCCAGCCTGCAGCCCTGCTTCATGAAATGAGCTCAGTGCCTGGAAGGCTGACTGCCAGCACCAGGGTCAAGTGCTCAGCTGGGAAAATGCCCAGCTCCACCGACACCAAAGCAGCTCCAGCACTTAGAGCAGCTCAGGACTGGGAGGCCAGGAATGCAGGCTCTCCAAATAGAAATGTGCTGATCATGTTTCCATGAGCCTCCCCCCCCAGCTCCTCTGCAAGGCTGCAAGCTGGCAGGGCTGCAATCCCCACCTAAAGAACTCGGGCACCGCTTCCCAAAGACTGGAAGATGAAGACCAGGAATAGCTCTCCCTGCCAGCACAGGGGAATATTTCTCATTTCTCTGGCCTGCCCAACACTCCTCACACAACCCTGCTGTCACCCCACACAGTGCTGCTGCCAACACCACCTCAGGGAGGTTTTCCCAAGAGGAATCCCAACAAATCACAGCTTTGCTGCTTCCACGTGGTCCCAGCTGAGGAGCTGAAAGGTGGCTCTGCTCTTTCAGGTGCCATCGCTGGCTGGTGTGGCTTCCAGCACACAAAGTGACACTTAGGGCACCCCAGTGACATTAAATATCTAAAGCCTTTAAAACATTAGTGGAAGCATCTAAAGGGGGAAAGGCTCGATTACCAAGATTATTCTTTCAGAGGTTGTTGCACGAGATGTGATGGATTTCACCAGATGCTCTCATCATTTCTACAGCAGTGCTTGATAAAATAGCATCTATAAATACACTAAAAACCCAGTGAATTACAGAAATGACTTCAGTAAGGTTAGAAACACGCTGGCACCATACAGAATGCACTAAAAATATTGAGTGTAGAGACCTCACAGCACCTTTTACGTAGCCTTACAGCTGATTTTAACAAGGAGGGTACTTACTGAGGCTGCCAGATGAGGAATTATCATCTCCTCGGCCTGAGCATGTGGATTTAGCAGCTATTTGTAGAGGCTAATGAAGGCATCTGTATAAACAGGATGCTGAGGAGAAGATTTGACCTTGAAGATCAGATCAGGTAGACCTGCAGAACAAAATGCCTGTTCCCATGCTAGACTAAAAGGGGGAAAACGATCACATGTGAACAAACTGCTGGTTCCCTGTGCCAGATTCCAATCCTGCACTTTCTTCACCAAGCCACAGGCTCAAAAGCATCAAGCACTGCTTCCTGATAAGCAGTGAAAGCCCAGCAAAAATATTTTGCTTAGAGAGCACCATTCCCAGTTTATTTTTTGCTACTAATACTTCCTGTTTTAATGAGGGAAATCAGCATCACCATAATGATTAAAAAATTGGTGATGAGAGGGCTTCATGTCACAAATCAGAGCTTCTGGCAGCCCAGACACACCAGGAGCCCACAGCCAGCTCTGGCCAGACAGAAATGCCATCCAGGGGGATAACTGGGATGCTGATCCCAGCAGGAAAAGCAGCTGAACTGCACAGCTCCCTCCTAGGCTGCAAAGTATCACGGATGATGCCTTTTCCTAGGGATTTCAAGAGGCTTGCCTCTGATCCCACAGATATTTCTCTGCCCGAAGCAAGAAGGAGAACTGACAAGTCTTACATCTTGTGAGCTTAGATCTTCCCCCACAAAACGAGGTCAGAGGAGAGGGAAGGATCTGTGCTAACTCCAGCACGCTCCTCTCCAAAGAGTGAAGCCTTACCACTCTTCTAAAGCCAGCAAATCCTTGTGAAACCCCCTGCCAAGGATCCTGTGGCTAGAGAAACTCTGAGGTGCACAGCAGGGTGGTTAAAGTCACATCACCTTCCAAAAGAAACAGCAGGACCACTGTAGAATTAAGTCTGCTCAGAAAAAAAAATCAAAGTATTAAGGGACCAGGCAGAAAAGGAACTCCCAGCATTACAGAGGTAAATGGCTTTAAAATCCATTCTGCTTTTACCATGTGATGGGTCCCAGCTAGCCTGTGCCATCACAGATACACCTGTTAATCACACACCATACAGCCATAGGGTCTCTCCCTGCAATGCATTCAAGCCTCCAAAAACCACCCAGGAAGTAAAATTACAACATGGGATTGAAAAAAAAAAATATTGCAAAACACTGCCCTGCAGTCATGGCAGACTTCTCTTAGGTAATAAGGCTTAAAGCTGAAATTCTGGGCAAAATCTCCTCAATTTTTAATCAGCTGTATCTCAATTGTTCCATTTTACCTAACATGAAGTCTCCCAACGTCCTTGGAAGTAACGTATTCCACTTTGCTTTCTCCTAAGGATTTCATTAAAATTTAAACAGGTTTTCATTAAGTTTGTTGTTTCATTGAGGGAATTTTTGTTTTAAATAAACCATGGAGAAGAGGTCTAAGAATTACCCTTTATGTCACTCAGTGGAAGCACGTAATTCCTTTTTGGTTTGGAATATTTCCATTTAACAGCAGACTGAGGCACTTTTAGGGTTCCCTTTCCATAACCACGATGGTTTCACAGTTTCACAGAGAAATCAAGACAAAAAGGAGCAGATGCAATTTTTAAGTGCCCCCAATTTAAAACCAAACCCACGCTTTCAAAATGGAACACTTTTAGAATCCTGATTTTTTTTTTTAAATAACAATAAAAAATTAACCCACTGGAACAAAAGCACAGCAAGTTATTTCTACTCTGCAACACAGAGAATTCCTTAGGCACTCTAGAAAATCAGGCTTTATACACATATAGAAGAATCCATAAAACTGCAAAAAAATGTGGGAAAGAAATTGCTAACAAGTTTGCTCATGTTTTCCCCTGAAACCACTTTTCCAGGCTCGACGCATAAAAGGATTTACAGCATCCACTAACTCAGAACTGTCTCTTGGCATGTCAGTAATGACAACTGTGTCTCCAGCAGCAGAAGCTTTTCACAATTAAACAACCAGCCCTGTGTTTCCTCTGAAAATATAAATAGCCATGAACCACAACACCTGATGTATGGCATATCAGTCTCGAGCTGGCTGAGCCCCCAAAAGGAATTAATCCCACATGGCCAAATCTATTCAGGCAGGGCAACAGGTGAATTCCCAGGAAAGGAAAAGTTTCTGATTTTCAAGGAGCCATTCTGTTAGAAACAAGATTTCTAGTTTGATAACCAAAGGGTTCCAAGTTTCTTATCTTCGCAATCTTTCAGCTGCTGTTGATGTCCCCAAAACTTTATTAGACTTAAACTAAAATTTCCCAGTTTTCAGCCAGCAAGAAGTTTCGTTTTGATCTCCATAAATCACATGCAAAGCAGGTTAGGAAACTAATTTTTTTGAATAACAAAACATCTGGCTTAAAATTATTCAAATTAATCTGGGAAGAAGTCATGTTCAGGATTTATCTTTTGAGGGAGGAGGGAGAGGATTGTTTTCCCCTGGCTGATCCTGGGACTCTCCTTTAGCTGCAGCTGGTAACATAAAGATCCTTTGGCTGCTGAGCTCCTGGGGTTAGCGAGAGGATTCATTACAGAACGACTCTGGAGTAGATACAATGATTACAAAATCGAGTGTTTTATCCTAACAGGCCTCCTTAATCTGTGGCTCAGCAATAAACCACAGCACCAGGAGAATTACAGAAGCTTTCCCAGGCAAGCCTGCTGCCTGCATTCCCCCTGGAAGCCATTCAATATCCCTGGCAGAAATATTGGCATCCTGGCATCACCAACTTCAGAGCACCAAGGGGCTGCTGACAGCCCCTCCCCGGGGCTGAACATCAAATCAACGCACCCAGCTGGGAAGGGCTTCAGATTTGGGAGTTTTTGTCTTCCTGAAAGTGCCAAGGAGCACCTTGGGTGAATTCAGTGGTTGAAACAGCAACAACCGGAGAGGTAATGTCTGCTGAAAAAGCACAGGGAATGATTTATCCTGGACAACACTGAAGGAACTTAGTTAACTATCACGGCATTTTTGATGGGGATTGTTCAAGGGGAAAAAAGAAAGGGAAAAAGGAACACAATGGAACCACCCTAGAGATGAGAAATTCCACACGTCCAGACACAGCAGTCCAGTTTTGCCTGAGGTTTATGATGGATTAAAACACCAACAATCTATTTCAAAAGGCTGAAAGTTCCTCTTAACTTCTTCACCCCAGATGTTCAATTTGCCAACAAAGTGGGGATCCACTTGCCTCAGCCATCTTGCAAAATCCCTAAGCTCTTTGGAGGTCACTGAAAATGTACAGCAAGGTTCTAAAATTTCTCTTATCAATTAGCTAGACATGGCAACCCCTCCTCTAAAGAGAAAATGCAAATGAGAATCCTGACCAAGGTTTTGAAAGGGTTGAGGAGAGGGCAGGAATGAGGAAGAGATCCTAGCAAAGGAAAAAGGCATTTTGCATGGTGGGGATTTAGGAAGAAGAAGCAAAAGATGAATTATAAGGTGTGATAAATGGAGCTCCTCAAATGCATCCTGAAAGATGGAAGGCACAATGCCTTGGAAAATGTCTAAATGCTGGGTAATTGCTGAATTCCTGTCCTGGTGAATGAATCCATGGGAAAGCTGCTATCTCCTGCCAAGGCTCTGGCACACAGCTCCCACAACTGTGCTATTAAATGTTTATCACCTACTTCACTCCGTGCTCGTGGACCAACAGCTCCCACCTGGGAAGCTCACTGGGATGGAAAATGTGGAACAGGGCAGCTCTTGCACAGACCCTGAACTCCAAATGCCAGGTGACCTCCCCCAGCACAGAGAAGAGTGAGGCATGAGCCTTGCAGCAGCAGGATGGAGAAGAAAGGCCTCTGGAGAAGAACATCACGGCCAGCAGACACTCACAGCTCCAAGGAGAACAGCCCAGAGTGTCAGATGAAAGCTCAAAAGCCCCACAACTCCCAGAATTCTCCTGTAGTTGATTAATTTATCCAGATTTATTAATTTCTCCTATCTAAAGCAAAGAGGAGCCTTTTTAAAATCCCTTGTTGCCAAAAAAAGCCCTGCCTGTACCTGACTGTTTAGGAAGAGCTCCCCATGGATTCCAAAGGCTGTTCTTAAAAGTGCACAGACAACTGAAGAGGGGCACAACCTCACTGCTGGGCTCTGGACTGCTGGAATACAAGATGCAAAAAGAGGAAAAAGAAGGAGAAAGAACAACTTCTGAGCAGTGAGGGCGCTGTGAATCAACACAGACATGTCCCTATGCACGGAGGGGGTGGAGAGGAGGGAAGGTGGCTGTGGGTCTGAACCTCTGCCCAGCTCATGGGGAATTGAGAGATGCTGCTTCTGCATGAGGGTGCATTTGCTTGGGCAAGAAGGTGACGTTTAGAACCACTAAGAGAAAAAAGAAAAGTTATTTTGTATTAAAAACGTCTTCCTCTGTCCCCTTCATTTGCTGATGAAGGGACAAAAATTCACTTCATCCTCAGGAGAAAGATCTTACATCTAAGGTTCTTTTACCTGGTACCTCTTTTACCTATCCCCATCCCTCTGTATTTCACTGCTGTTTTCAGGGAATACAAAGAAGGAACACACATGCAGCACACGCTTGATTCAAAAATCACTTTTATTTTTGATCCTCAGTTGATCCCAGCTTTCTGAAACCCACAAGCAGATGAGATTTGCTGCACGAGAGGCACAGCATTTCTGTATTGACAAATCTTAACTGCAAAACATTCATGTACATCCAGAGGATGTAGCCCCAGGCTAAGCAGTGGCATTTAAATCACATCATTTAAAAATGAAAATATCTTCACCATTGTAAGAGTTAACAAGCAAACCTTTCAACTGAAATATTCAATTCTGATCTCATTTTTCAGTAGTAACTTCTTACCCTTCTAATGAAATGAAAATGAAGCCCATTTTCCACTGCTAATTTGACATATTCCCTAACCAGAAGTGCTTTGCACTTGCTAACATTTATTTTAAAAGTCACTGAATCTATCCAGAGTAGAAGCTCTCTGGAATTGGAGATTTGAAACTTGGAGGAGGAAAAGACCCCCAGCATTTTTTATTTGTTACCTTTCCAGTCTCCTTCTGTCCAGAGGACAAAATGGAAGTGGATGTTGCTCAGCTGGACTCGCCCCTGCCTGCTGCAGCCTCCACCACTCACAAAGTCACTTTTCAAGCCACTCTCACCGTTCACACCACCTCAAGGCACAGCCCCATCCTTCCCCTCCCCTTTTGTCCTCATCTTGGCACAAACCTGCTGGCAGAAAGACTCCAGCTTTTTTGGATTTGCTCCACGCCTCCCACACACCCAGAGTGACATCAGCGCGTCTCCTCGTGGCCTGCAGCTAAGAAAAAATCAAGTGGATTTTCCTCTTTCTAAGTAAAGGGAGCTGAAAACTCGCTGACAGGAGAAGCCCAGGGGAGGAACACCAAGCAGCTCAGCTGGGAATCACGCTCAGGGAGGTGCTTTCCCTCAGAGCAAAGCCACAAACACGAGCTGAGCCTGGGTGCACGAGGAGCTAGGTCAGCCAAGCAGGACTTGTGCAGCATTAACAATTCCAGCAAGCCTGCAGTGCCTGCATCGCTGCACTTAGAGGTTTGATTTATGCACCAAGGGTTTTCCAGGTGACTTCAGAGACTTGTGAGGCAAACAGCATTCCCACAATAGCCCAGGAGCAGCTCACCTACAGCCACTTCCACATGCAATCATACAATGGCCTAAAGCTCATCCAATTCCACACCAGGCTGCTCCAAGCTCCTGGCCTTGGACACTTCCAGGCATCCAGAGGAAACCACAACCTCTCTGGGCAGCCTGTGCCAAGGCCTCACCCCCCCACAGCCAAGAATTCCTTTCTAATATCCAGTCTGAACCTACCCTCTCTGTTGGTTTGAATCCATTCATTCCCCTTTGTCCTGTCACCTCATCCCTTTGAAACAGCCTCTCTCCATCTCTCTTTTATGTTCCCTTCACCCCAAGGCTTCTCCTCTCCAGGCTGGAGAATCCCAACTCTCTCAGCCTCTCATGGAATGGGTACTCCATCCCTCTAATCACCCTGCCCTCCTCCGCACCAAACACGGACAAAAATCCTAACCAGGCACTGAAAGGAAACAGTGTTTCCAACCACGGCTCAAAACACAATAAAAAGTCGCTACAGGTTTCTATCGCGGGCTGCCAGGACCCTCCACAGCGCATCAAGAAGAGGAGCAAACACATTTAGAAGAATTCCAGAGACACAAAGTAGCTCAGGCTACCTCCTTTTAGCCCCGAGTACCAGAGCAAGGCCGACGAGCGTCACCGAGCAAAACCCTGTTCACGAATACTTAAAAACTGTGATTCTCGCAGCCAGTCACTCACGGATTACGTTCCTAGAGGCACCAGAAAAGAAAATGCGCTGGGTTTGTCAGGATCAGTCCGGGTACACCAGACTCACCGCGACCAGCTGAGGGGGGAAAGCGTTAAGCTGCTGTCATTAACAGCTCATTAATTCAGGGAAAGAAACGCACTGCACCGATGCTTTACACAGCACCACCTCCATCCTGCCTGGCACTGCACATCCGCGGCTTCCAACACCCCGGGAATCCCTCACATCTCATCACCCAGTTAGACTGGTGGGGTCTAAAGGAGAATTCCCAACCTCTCCAAGGAGAGAGGTGCGTGTTCTCCAGCAGACTGGAAGCTGCCAGATCTGTGGCCTGCACCCCAGGCACAGGGGTGGCAAAAAGCAGGAGCTGGAGAGAAGTTCAACAGCACCCTCTCCAACCCTTCCCCAGAACGTGTTCGAGCTCACCTACCTCAAATAAGAAGCCGTGGTAGACACAGGCACCTGAGGGACCAGAACAAAAATAAATCAGGTTAGAAACGAGTAAGAGCAGCAGCACATCCCTCCAGCGAACCTGCTCTGAGCTGGGCAGCCACCAAAAAAATGCAGTTTTGGGGCAGCTGGGCAGCCTCTGGGTAAAGGGACAGGATCCCTGGCGGGCTCAAAAAGGCAGCAACAAAAAGGGGGGGGCCTGCCAAAATAACAGTGTGAATCCTCGCTCCTAAATCACTCCTGCATGGACAACAGGACAGGCTCACAGGGCTCCTCCTGCTCCAGCTGTCCTGGGCCTGCTGGCTGAGGGAAAGCTTCTCCCAGCCAGGGGCAGAGGAGTCACACATCCGAGCACACTTGGCATGTTCCACCCCAATGATCAAATAAAAGGTTAGGAAGTAAAACCAGGAATGAGCTGAATGACAGCTCTTCCGTCGATTTTCTGGGAAGCGGAGCAACTGCGCGCGATCGGTCTCCCAAAATGAGGAGAATGCGCGATCCAAAACAACCCAAGGAGCTCCAGGATGAAAGGGAAAGAGACCGAGGAAAGGCTGCCTCGAGGGACCACCCAGCAAAGTCAGAATTTCCCTGTCAAAGACTGGAGTTCCCCGAGAAATGCAGATTAGACCAATCTGTACAGAAAACCTGGGAGCTACACTTCTTGGAATCAAAAGCTCCTCCTTTGAGCTCATCCTCAGCTCGGCTGCAAGTGGCTGTGGAGGCACCACCGGGAATTATTTTCCCTTGCCAAGAAGAAGAGCCACAGGAGCCCAGCCACACTTCTCTCAAATTCAGCAAATAGCTGTTTTTTTGGCATAGAGAGAAAATAATGTCAAGGTTCATCATCCAGCTCCACCTCAAAATTCAGCGCAAAACGCAAGGTCAAACATTACTGGAAGGCATGGGGGGAAAAAAAAACCCAAAAAACTCATTATGAGGTAGTTAAGACCAGCACAACCCATCTGTTTTACCCCTCCAGGGCTGGCTGAGTTTTCTTTTTAGCTCACTGACAGCTATAGCTCCTTAAAATACCAGCGTGCTCATCCCCTCCGGGGCCAGAGCAGGGAATAGGGACCATGTAGGACCAGAAAGGAAGCTCACCAAGTCTGATCCTTTTTCCCCACCGAGGGCAAAGACACAGCTCCCTCCTTTACAAGTCACCACGGCAGACTAAGATACAGCCTAACTCCGCAAGACTTGGAAAATCCTCCTTTACAAATAAATTTTACTTTTGTCCCCAATTATGGGGCGAGCCAAACACACTGCACACGCGTTAATTAAGGTTCTATGCAACAGCTCCCTGATTTTCCACGAAACTCGAAGCCCCAGGTGTGATCACCACCTGTTGCAAAGCACACCTGAAAAGCATCCTGCAAATTATGACTTGCACATACTGAAGCGCCCAAAAAAGAAACCCCCAGACTTAATACTGTGGTATTTTTGTGGGGGGCATCCTGGATGTGGGCTGTTGGGAGTGTAGTATTCCGGTTTGAGAGTGTTTTTGGTAAAAGCCAAGTCTGTCGGAGCGCTGCCCAAGGAGTTCACATCCCAAACCCACACCTCGCAGCGCCTCAGCTCGCACGCACATCGCTCCTTCTGACCGCTGCTATTCACTGGGAGCTAAACACGGCAATCACGGCGGCAGCAGGATTCGGGGAGAACCACAGCCGCTCCAGAAACCAACATCCCACAGCCAGAGGACGAGGTGGAATACAACCTAGGAGCACGGACGCATCCAACCCACACTCCGGCACAAAACGCGCTGCGTCCCTCCGAGCGCTCCCAACTTGGCTCCAGCCGCCTCCTCCTGAGGCAAGGAGCGGGGCACGGCTGCAGCCGGCTCCCCTCACGCTTCCCCGGCACTTCCCAGCGCCGCATTCCCGAGCTCTCCCCACAGCGAGCTGCGTGAGGGCTGCGGCTGCCGCCGCCCGCCCCGGCCCCTCACGCCGCGGGCTCGCCCCGCTCCAGCCCCTCACGCCGTGCCGGGGCAGCACCCCTCGCTTGGGCACGGCCCCACACGCCGTGCCGGGGCAGCACCCCTCACCTGGGCACGGTCCCGGCGTGAGGGGCAGCCCGGCGATGCCCGGAGCGGGACTGGCGTTCCCCCGTGCCCGGCAGCCGGGCACGGCTTCGCCCCGCTGCCCCTCACTCGCCTGTGGGGAAGCCGCCAAAATGGCGGGGGGCGGAGGCGGACCCCCGCCCGCGCCGGCAGCGCGATCAGGGAGGCAAGGGAGGCAGAGCCGTCCCGTATCCCAGGGGAAAAGGCGACCTGGAGCAGGTTTTCTCCTCAGGGATCCCCCCCCAACCCGCGGGACGGGGACGCGCCCGGCGCGGCGACTCACCTGAGGCGGCATCGGCCAGCGCGGCGCGGAGCAGCAGCAGCAGCAGCACGGCGGCCCCGGCGGTGCTCATGGCCCCTGGCGGCGAGCAGCGAGCGGCGAGTGCCCGCCGGGCCCGCGGCAGGTGCCGGGGCAGCGCCTCGGCCCCCGCCCCGCCGCCAAACTTGGCCCGCAGACAAAGGGGCAGCTCCGCGCCGCAGCCCGCCCGCCCCCCGCCCCGCCCCGGGCAGCGCTGCGCCCTCCTTCCTCCCGGCACCCGAGCCTCTCCTCCTCCTCCTCCCTCTCCTGTTCCCCTTGCGCCCGGGCGGGCAGAGGATTGTGGTTTCTCCTCCCCTGGGGATGGAGCAGCCCCCGGTAATCCCGCAGCCGTGCGGGGATTAGGGAAAGCAAACGTGTTTGTGTTGGATGTGACCCCACTGATTTGATCCATGCCGGTGGCTGGAAGGGAGAGGTCACCCTCTCGCCGGGGTTGGAAGCCTCTGATTTGTTGTGTTTTGGGTGTCGGGTTGTAGGATTGTGACAGCAAGTATCAAAGCCTGGTCTATTTCCATGTCCATTTCTTCGTGGCACGGCTGCTGCTTTGCTCTTTCTTCCTAGAGCAAATCCAAGTAAGAGTTAAAGACGAGATCTCAAGCACTCAAACTAAAAGAAAAACCCATCAGAAACTCAAGTTCAACTGCTGCCCTTACAGTGTTTTCTTGCTTTAAGCACTTCCACACACACACACAGTACTAAGTCCATTCAAGAAAAGCTTCCCGTGTCACCACTCCAGCACTGCACACTCAACACATCTCGGAGCCAACGTTTCCAAATGAAAGTTTGGCTCCTGAAAGTCACAGGATAAAGAAAAACAGCCCAAATTTGAAGTTACAGCCATTCCCAGCCCCAAATTAAAACGAACTCGGAAAGGGAGTTTATTTTTACTAGCCTGTGAATGAAATGGGGTTTTTTTTTTCCTACCAATTTCAGCGTTCCTGCTTCATAGCAGCATCCCAGTTCCCACACAGCAGTGGCTTGCACAGGGGCTGGGCTGCTGCTGCTGCCTTCATCTCCTGCTTGCCTGATTAAATGCAACGATGGCAGCTCAATTTGATAACAATTCCCCGTGGTAACTCCATCTGCTCAGCTTTGATTCACTTCCTCATGAACACTACCATGTTCAACTCCCAGTTGGAGGTCAGATTTTCTGGTTTGTTTTTTTTTTTTTCCCCTCCCCAGGACTGTGTGCCTTTAATCATTGTGCTGGAATTCCCACAGCAAAAAAAAACCACACAAGCCCCAGGTCCCTTCTAATTCCTCAGGTGAAACTCTGGACAACGTCACCAAACTCAAAGGAACACCAGCAAGAAAGAACAGGTGAAAATAATTAAAGCCAAGCACATAGAGGGGTCAGTAACTTGATATAAATGTGTCAATTCCATCTTTTAACCATTTGTGTTGTCCTGCTGCTGTTCTTTAGGCTTTGAAAACTTGTTTCCCTAGTTCATCTACAGCCTCCTCCTCCCCATTTCTCCTGCCTTCCTTCCTGCTCTTCTCACAACACTGCTCCCAAGACCCTGTTAAAAGTCAGAACTCCAGACCCATAACTTAGATAATTTTTCAGATTTTCCCTCTAGCAAATACTCATTGCCAGCATTTCTCAAGTTTTGCACTCGGTGCAAAAAGCTTGAAATTTTCAGGAATTCCAAGTTTGGTAAAGTTTTGTCCCTCGCATCCTGTTTAACCCAAAAGCAGCATTTCTGTTCTGAGTCTGCTTACAGATGAGCAGCAAATAAAATTATAAAACAAGCTTCAGACTCTCTCAGGAGAAATATGAGATAGTTCACAGGCTGAAAGCTCGAAGGGCACAACTTGCAAAGCACTGATGCAGCTGTCAGCTGCTGCCACAGATCTTGGAAATAATGGCACAAAAAAGTCACTGGGGCTGTAGAAATAAACCACTTTTAGCCTCCTTTTTTTTAATCAAACCTCTAGGTAGAGGTCAGTTTTCTGCAAGTTGGTGTGAAAGAGCCATTCCTCCACTTGGCAAATCCCTGGCTGAAAGGAATGGAGCCAGACATGCCTTGTGTTCCTGGAAAGATGGGCATGTGCTGGCTCAGCCTTGCACAGAGCAGCTGGAGAAACATGGCTCTGAGAAGGATCCATCTCTGGCAAGTGAAGGAGTTCTCATCTGCATTCCCCACTTCCAGAACACCTGACAGTTATTTTTCCAGCTTTTAACTGGGTTTTTTCACAATGTTTTTAATAAGCCTTTTTAAAATCCATGAGAATAGTCCACAAAAACGACGTGGCATTGTCACCACGTGTGACCTCAACCCAGCATCTCCCAGTACCTGGCAGTTTGGGAAGACTGGCATTTTCCTCTTGTTTTCCAAGCAGTCCTGCAGGGGACACACTGACACTTCTCCCTTCGTATCCTGGTGGGATGAAGCCTCTAGACACCTGCAAGCTGAGGCACTGACAGAAATAACTGCTTGGGGAAGAATTATGTTTATCCCTAACAGTGTTTTTAGTCGGCCTCTAAAGCTTTTTTCCCCCCTCTCTGTCCTATTTCAGTCAATCCAAGTTTTCCCACATGGACAGATCTTTGGCTACAGCATTAGCCTCTCCCACAGTCTGCCAGGACCAATGGCATTGCAGAACATGGCTAGTAAAATCATATTTAATCACTCAGAACACCCATCACAGCACTAAAAACCTGTCACCCCTGGTGGCAGCTGCCACATGCCTGCCCTGCTCCTCCAGCTGTGGCAGAACTCCCAGCACAAACCCCGTGAACTCAGCTTGACCCACGGAAATTCCAGCTTTTTTTGGAGTGCCACGAATTCCCCCACAAGCCCAGGTTGAGGCTGAGGGTCAGCCCAAACCCTGCAGCCCCCACAGCTGCACACAGGCTGCCAGCACAACTTCTCCCTTCTTTGGGCAAATGTTTCCGCGTGTTTCACGAAGCCTGAGAGCCTGACTGCCAGCTTAGCTAAACCAACAGCAGGTCCAGATAAAACAAAGCTAAAAGCCATCATCCATCATCTGCAGGGCTGGAGGTGCTGCAGCACTGCCTCTCTCCATCCCACAGTGGCTTCCAGAAGCCAGCAGCTCAGTGGGACAATTAAAGGGATTTCTAAGGCCCAAGAACCACAAGTCCCGCTCTGCATGTTTGAGGACTGAGCTCATTAAAGAGTGATCATCTCATGTTGTCTTTCTCCTTTCCATCTCTCTCCCCACCTCGTGTCAATCCAGCATTCCAGGATAAAAAGAAGTCCCAAGGCACTCAACAGCTTGTTCAGCATGGCACAGCCCAGGGGCAATATTCCTTCAGCCATCAGTAACACCAGTTCAGAACTGCACCTGAAAACTTGCTGAGCCCATCCGCTGCTTCTCTTGCCCACCTGACCTCCAGAGGCCCAGATTCCCTGTGTCCCCACAGTTCTGGGATTTTCCAAGTGCAGATTCCTGCAGGAACATTTATTATTCTGTGCTTTTATTCTCTGAGAGCACACTCAGCAGTCTGAGAGCTTCTGATTTAAGCTCACCTGTGCATTTATGCTTAAGCATCACTTTTTCTTTTTAAAATCCACCCATCAAAGAGGGCAGGCCTATCTTTTCCCAAAATGGACAGTGAAGTCTTGGAAACAAGCCAAGAGAACAGGGAAAAGACACAGAAATCTGTGGAGAGAACATCACAGCCTTGGGTTTTCCACACCAACAGGTCACTCATATTCAGATTGCTCCTTTTGGGCCACAAACAACACACACAACCACTGGAATGCCTCATAATACCCCTTACATGTGTAATTCCTTAGAAATAAAGATATTCCAGTGCACTGGCATTGCTTTTCCCACTGACAACATGCAAAGTCCATTAAGTCAGTGTGAAACCTTCCTATACACACCTTAAAGGGTTTTTTTGGATCAAACTCTGAGCAAAGAACCCCAAACAACCAAAATAATCAGCGTGGCCTGACAGGAATTGGTCACCCTGACTGACAGCAACCAAATGCTTCTGATGGGAACTAAAATAATTTCCATGCAGACAGATCCCAGTAACTCCTGGAAAAAGGAGGCCCACCTCCAATAATAGGAATGATTTAAACCTTGCCAGATTTGGACCAGCTCATCCTTGTTGTAAACAGCCAGTCCTTTCTTGGACCTTCTTACATTTCGGGGTGCAGCTTTACAAACACGTGTTCAGCAACAGAGCCCCCCCAAAAATACCACTCCAGGAGGAATTCCTACACGGGCGGGAAGGGCGGGAGCGCCATCTCCTGGAAGGAAAGCGGAAAACACCGGGAAAGAGCCGGCTCTGCAGCTGGCGTTCCAAAAAACCAGGCGAGGAAAACACACCGGAGCAAGCCGCACGCTCGCCGCCCCCCCCAAAAAACACATCCCGTTCTTCCTTAGGGAAAAACATCTGCTCGGTTCTGACAACAGGCTCCTGCTCGTGACAACGTCACACCCAATTCAGACACGAAATCCACGAGTTCCATTTATTTTTTGTTCTCACAGAGCACGATTTGAGTGAGACCGTTTGCCTCCCCAGCTCCAGCGCCAGGTCCACGAGGAAAACACATCAGGTACCAAGGGATTCCTGGACAGGTTTTTGCTGGTCCTCATCAGCTGCATTTTCTTCCTCTTTTTCTTCTGCTTTCTCCACCTGAGGCAGGATTCCATCGAGGTTCAGCAGCAAGCCTTCACTGGTGGAGGATCTGATCACCAACCTCTGCACAATGGGATCTAGGGAGACAAAGGGCAGCACCAAACTGGTCACTCCACCCCTTCCCAGCTCTCCAGGCTGACTGCTCCCAGGAAATTTTGCCACCAAGCCAGTAAAAGAAGACCACAAGAATCAGGCTTGACACTCCAAATAAAATTTTAAAAAAGCTGCTCAGAGCAGAAAAGCTAATCCTCAGTAAACTGGGCTGATGTACATTGATTTAAATTAATTTAAAAAATCAGCCCTTTCTGCATTTACTTTATATTTAAAGTCAGGCAACCCCTTGTAGTTTTTATTTGGGCTTCTCAAGGCATGTGCACTTGGCTTTTCATGGTCTGGTCTCTGCAGCTACTGTGAGCTGACCACTGGGAGAGGGACAAGACCATTCTTCAGGCAGACATTAAGCAAGTACCAACACCAAAAAATGGGACTGTAGCTTACACAAAGCTCCTTCCCTAAAATTATTTCATAAACCACCATCTCCTCTCCAGCTATGCAGGTGCCCTCTGCTTAAAGTTGACTTCACTATTCCTTTTGCTAAGGAATATAAGGAAAGAAAGAACCAGCTTTTCCCTTGGAGGGGCAGGAATTTTAAGAGATATTTGGAGAGCAGCAAGGTAACTGCATGACAACCCAGTAAAGAACACCCATCTCCCAGCTTGGGTTTGCTGCAGCCTGAACAAACCTTACCAAAATTGGAGGGCTTGAAGGTGCAGATGTCGTGGATGATTGCTCTCAGGTTGGCAATGATGTGCTCAGTGGGCATATCCAGCTGCAAAGGGACAGTGCCAAGTTAGTCATGGTTATTTTATTTTATATTTTATGGTTATTTTACAGTCATGGTGAGGCCTGGAGCTGGTGTTTGTGTTTATCCTGCGTTTGGATAGGTTTCCTTTGTCTGTGTTCCCTGGGAAGGAGTGACAAATCCCATTAACAGCCTTATCCAAAAGCTGATTTGCTCACTCTTCTCCCTGCTTCCACTCAGGACATGAAATTCCCAGGGCTCTGTAACAACCTGCAGCCTCCAGGGCTGAAAACTCTTAAAAAACCAACCAAAACCTCATTAAAATTAAGGAGCTGGGGAAAGAAGCCTCGAGCAGCAGCTGTCAAAGGCCACAAAATGCATCAACACCCAGAACTGAGGGCATTAGGAGTGGAACAGAATGAAATCAATCAAAAGAACCAACTCATCAGCTCCATGATGAGGACAGGTAATGCTCAGACAAAACAGTTTTCATATTCAAAGGAAGATGCCAGCTTCCAAACCTTCCTTCCAAGCTTCCCACAGTAAATCCTTGTGGATGCACACCTATTTGTCTCCAACACTGCCAGGCAAAGCTTCAGGCATTTCCTACCTTTCCCTGCCTGTGCCACCCTCAGTTAGAGGAACACCAAACATCAGGCAGGATTACAAAGACACAAACCAGAAGGAAAACAAAAAACAAAAAAATCCCAGAGCTTAGGGCCCTCGAAATGAGTAAATAAGCCAAAATTAATGTTGCATTTCAGGTAACACAAACAGTTCTTGCTTCCTGCTCCAGTCCAGAACTACAGTTAGCAAAATTAGAAGTCTTTAATTATTTGGTTAAAGCAAAGACTTTTTGATTCTCCTGTGAATATTGACTTACAAACCTATACTTTATTCATTTACCAAAAATAAAACCAACAAAAAACAAAACAACCAAAAACCCCAAGAAGTTTAAAACCAGCTGATGATGCCACACGACAGGATTCTATCTTCTTCACAGATTAGTTGAAAAAAAAGGTCAAAAACTTGGAGAAACAGATTGAAAAGATGTTTTTTTCCCCCCTCTTGGAATACCACAGTTCTGCTCAGGGCAGAAAATGCAAGAGCTCTGCCCACACTTACTCTGGCTATTCTTGTCTTGATGACACTCTCGTCCTGCACCGAGTACTCGTGACATTCTCTGAAGAACTGCACCATCCTGGCAATGTCACTGCCCAGGGAATCTGTTCAAAAAACAAACAAAAGAAGTGGTCTGAGCAACGCTAATTAGCACAGAGGGGTGTGGCACCAGCAAAGAGATAATCCAATCTGTTAATTAAGGCAAACACCACGCCAAAACGAAGTTTCAGAGACAGGACAATGGTGTGCTAAGCGAGATCACAGAAACAGTCTCTCTGTTCCCTCCTTGCCCACCCAAAAATGGGCAAATTTATCTGGGTTCTTACCCCAGATTTGCCTGTGGCAGGAAAAAATGGATCCCTGAAGCTCCCTTGAGCTGAGACAAGCCACAGCCTAACACTCAAAGTAACCACACAGCCTGAAAAAAAAACCATCCCAGGGCTCCACCTCCCTCAGGAACTGGTAACACTCGTAACCAAGAACTGCTCCTTACTTCTCTTGGTGCTGGGGTACTTCTTTTTCAGTTTGTTCCTCAGGGGGATGAGCTTGGGGATGATGGCAGGGACAGCCACGTAGAAATCAGCCTGGATTTCATCCTCCAGGATCTGCAACAAGCACAGTTCCACTGACTGCACTGAAGCTGATGGATGAAAAGGTCCAAAAGCACAGAAATCCATCCCTCACTCTGCCTGCTGCCTCCCAGCTAGAGCTCAGTGCAGGCTTCTTCCCCTCCCCAGGCCCCAGTCCTGCTGAAACTGGGATTTTTATGCAATTCTTTAAGAAAAAAGAATTCTGGCTCAACCACCTCTGGGAACATCAAAACTCCAGGAAAATTAAGGAATTCAGCTTCACCCTCCTCTGTGAGCACCAAAACCCCATGAAAATTAAGGAATTCTGGCTCACCCATTTCTGGGAACACCTAAACCCCAGGAAAATTAAGGAATTCTGGCTCACCCATTTCTGGGAACACCTAAACCCCAGGAAAATTAAGGAATTCTGGCTCACCCATTTCTGGGAACACCTAAACCCCAGGAAAATTAAGGAATTCTGGCTCACCCATTTCTGGGAACACCTAAACCCCAGGAAAATTAAGGAATTCTGGCTCACCCATTTCTGGGAACACCTAAACCCCAGGAAAATTAAGGAATTCTGGCTCACCCACCTCTGTGAGCAACAAAACTCCAGGAAAATGAAGGAATTCTGGCTCACCCACTTCTGTGAGCAACAAAATTCCATAAAAATAAAGGAATTCAGCTTCACCCACCTCTGTGAGCAACAAAACCCCATGAAAATTAAGGAATTCTGGCTCACCCACCTCTGTGAGCAACAAAACTCCATGAAAATTAAGGAATTCTGGCTCAACCACCTCTGTGAGCAACAAAACTCAATGAAAATGAAGGAATTCTGGCTCAACCACTTCTGGGAACACCAAAACCCCAGGAAAATGAAGGAATTCTGGCTCACCCACCTCTGTGAACACCAAAACCTTGTTCACCTCGTCCGTAAAGCGATGGGGAAGAGAGACACCGCTGGAAAAAGGATCCACTTTTTTCTGGCAAGTTCAAAAAAAAAATAAAATTAAAGCAAACAAAAGGAAATTAAGACTCGAGGGTAAACTACAGCATCACAGGCAGCTGGTGCCCTCAAAATGACAGGCAGAAAACACAAAGGAGGCACGGGACTGCCCTCAGTGCAAACAGACCCAAAGCCTCCAGGGGTGCCACCCCACCTTCTTCTGCAGAGCCATGTCCAGGAACACGTTGATGTAGACAAACTGCTTGGGGTGGGTGAAGTCCAGCTCCTGGAACCTCTTGAGCATGGCCACGGCCTGCTCCAGCCCGTAGGAGGGTCTCTTGTAGAGCCAAGTCAGGTACACGTCGTCCACGGGCTTGCTCATCAGCGGCCGCCTCCGAGGGAGGGGCTTCTCCCTGGCCGGCTCCTTCCCCTTCTCCTGCCTGCTCCTCTTGGCGTCTTTTTGGGCAGCTCTGAGAGCAAAAATAAACCCCCCAGGCACGTTGTGAGCTCAGCAGTTATCTTATCTTCACGGCAGTCTTATTTCATAAAGCAAGGTTTCCTCCTCCCTCTCCCGTGGCATTTTGCAATCAGTTGATTTTCCTATTTTCATTTTGCTATTTTCAGAGGGTCTCCAGGCGAGGAGAAGAATATTAAAATAATAATTGGACACTCCACCTCTCTGTAAAGAGCCTGCAGCACTTGAGCACACTTCATTCTCCTGTAGATTTTTGCTCCTCCCAGCCACGCTCTGTTACTACAGACATGGCAAATTAAACAACGAAAAGCCAATTAAAGGACGGGAAGGGTTTGAAACCGACCCCAGGAGCTCACCAGCTTTCACGCTGACATGTAACCCTGCTACACCCCGCAAAAGCACAGCCCAAAACCACAGCGCCACGCTTTCCCCGTGCCATCAGCACGGAAAACACTCCCTGCGAGTGCAGCCTGTCCTCCGGCAGCCCGTGAGGCTCAGCCGGCTGTCGAACCCGCACTGCGGACACCAAACCCCCCTCCAGCACCTCGCGGGACGCCGGACCCGCACTCACTTGGCTGCTGCCGCCGCGTAGGGCCGGGTTGTGGCGGGGCTCGGCACGGCGGGGACGGCGAGGCGCTGCTCCAGCCCGGCGAGGGCCCAGCCGCACCGCGGGGCCAGCGCTGCGGGGCGACAGCAAACACCGCCTCAGACAAGCCCCCCGACCCGGACAGGCCCCCGCGTCCCCCCTCCAGCCCTCAGGGCCGCGGGGACAGCGCCCGTGACTCCCTCACCGCGGCCCCCTCACCTCGCCACAGGCAGCGGGAGCTGGGCGCCGCCATCTTGCCGAGCCGCCCTGGTGCGCCGCCGCAACCCTTCCCCGCGGAACTCGCTCCCCGAGAAGAAACGTTCCGGCAGGCCCAGCGCTTTAGCGGCGCGCCACCTACCGCCGTCCCCCCAAGCCGCCTTGCCCCGGCCTGGCGTTCCGCGGGTGCGCGGGTTCCGGCGCCTGCCCGCTGCCCCGGGGGAGGTGACCCATTGCCCGCGGCTGGTGAAAAGCCTCCAGCTCGCTTCTTCAGCGGCCTGAGAGGGGCCTTAGGGCGAAGCCGCGGTTGTTTCGTGGTGCTGCAGGCCGAACTGGTCCCCCTTCCCCGAACCAAGATGGCGGCGGCTGCTGAGGGCAGCCAGGGCCGCGGCCCTCAGCCATGGAGGCGTTTACACCCGCTCAGCCCCGGCTCTGTGTGGGAGAACATCGCCTGTCTGTGGCTCAGCAGTGCCTGCTGCAAGCCACGTGTAATTCCAAAGAGAGATTTTTCCGGCTGCCATCTCACCTCTATTCCCTTGCGGATTGGGTGGGAAAAGAGACGCCTTAATTCACCGTCCTGGAGCAGCATCCGCTTACAAAGACTTTGTTCAGATCCACACCACAAACTGCAATGCTTAAATGGGGATTTTATTCCACACCGGTGTGCTCTTGACTAAAAACACTGCAACCCCGTAGTCTCCCCCAATCAACGCGTGTCCAAGCGTTTTTAAATCAGGGCTACGCGGCGACTGAAAACTCCCCAATGGATCCGCGCGCAAGGATTTTTTAAACCAGGCACGGTGCAAAACAAACCGCAACAAAACCGTGCTCATCCCATCTAACTCCCGGCTCAGTGTCCTGGGAAAGGATGGACACGGTGATGTGAGGAAAATGAACCCTCCTCGGCTAAAACGCCTCAGCTGAGGGGTGGCAGCCATTTGTTCAAAGCTCCAGGGGGGAGATGTAAATATTTTGGACGGGCACTTGGCATTGCAGAGGTGTGAGAGGAGACTGTTCAATGCGCGCCTGCGGCAGGTAACCTGCATCCTTTGCCATCTTCCCTCATTCCCCCGTGAGCCTCTGGCTTTTCACCCACCAGGTGCCTGCCGTGGAGCACGGATTTCGGGCTGGCAGATAACGCTCAGCCATCCCCAACACCTCACTCTGCCCAAAGCCTCTTTCCTACCAACACCCCCTGCTCCATCGCTGCGGCCCTTCCCGCTCTCCGGCCATCCATGAACTTCTTGGCTCCAGCATCAGCTCGGGCAGCTGCAGCAGAAAATTAAAATTCTAATTAAAAACCCCAGAGCCTGATGTCTTGTCCCTCCCTGTGCTGCCCCGACCGCTTGTTGCTTCCTCAGACACTCCCTAGCTCTCCCCGGTGCTCTCTTTTTTATTATTTTTTTCTTTTTTACCTGCACTTCCCTGCTCCCACGAGGATCTAGGACACTAGGGCTCCGAATCAAACCCCAGTGCCCAGAGGAGGAGAAACAAAGGCGCCAGATACCAAAACACTCAAACCCCCGCCGTTCGCCCCGCACTCCCAGGCGGCCTCATCCTTCTCCCACCGGTGACAGCCGCGTCCTCGGCCGCGAAACCGAGGGGGAAAAGGATGGGAAAAGGATGGGAAAAAGAGGGAGTAAAGGGGGCGGGAGGTTCTCCCGTGCCGCCCGCCCGTGAGCGCTGACACGGCCCCGCGAGTGCCCGCGCTCCCCCCGCCGCGGCCCCGGCACCGCCCGCCGCCGCCTCCCCGCGCCCGCCCCCGTCTCCTCCGCCCTGCGCGCCCCGGCCGCCGCTCCTCGGGCCGCGGGTGCGGGGGGTGCGGGCAGAGCCCCCGCCGCGGCGAGATGGCGATCGGCACCGCGCGGCTGCCCCGGAGGCCGCGGCCGCGCTGCGGCCGGAGCCGGAGCTGCTCGAGGGGATGCGGAGCCGTGGGGAGAGCCGTGCTCGTGGGGCCGGTTCCGGGCACGGGGGGACGGGTCCCGGCCGTGGGGTGAACCCCTGGGGCTAATCCCGGTGGTGGGGTGAGGCCGGGCCCCGGAGTGAACCCTGGCCGTGAGGTGAGGCTCAGGCGTGGGACGAAGCGCAGCCGAGGGGCAGAGCCCGGCCGTGGGGTGAACCCCAGGCTGGAGGTGAACCTCAGCCCCGGGATTCATCCCGGCCGTGGGGTGGTACGTGTCCCTGGGGTGAATTCCGGCCACGGGGCCAAGGCTTGGCCCCAATCCCCTCCACGTGCCGTGCTGGGATCTCGGCCCGGCCTTTGGGGCGAGGGGGTGCTCGGGGTCAGGCTGTTTTGGGGAGACGCTGCTCTCTGGCCGCCTTTTGCCGCTGGTTTCTCCGTGGGTTTCTCCGCAGCAGTTCCGTAGGAGGAGGAGGAGGAGGATGACAGGAGTGTCACCTGCAATAAAAGCTGGGCTGCCAGCCCAGGCGTTGAAGGAAAGCAAGCACTTAAACGCTGAGTTTTGTGACAGTCTGGGGCTCGCTTGTTAAACTGCAGTGCTCCTGCTGGATGTGGTGGAGGGCTCTGTTGCTCCCAGCCACACCACGTTTTATCTGACCTTCTGGAAATCTTTAGAGCAGTGGCTTTTATCGGGCCCTTTTGGAAACTTTGAATAGGCTGAGTATTTGTTTTGGGGAGGTACGACTTCTCCTGAGTTGCCGTGCTGATAAAGATTTTACACGGCCTTGGTTAAGCAGGGAATTTCTGACAATTGAAATGTGAAGCTCCCCCACAACTCAGAGCTAACCTAGAGGGGCAAACACCCACCCAGGAGTTGTTCACGGCGTGCAGACATGGCTGATGATGAAAATGATGGCTACGTGTTTATTTTTAAAAAGAAAAAAAAATAGCATATTACTCCTCACAACAGGGGGAATTCCTAGAATCATTGTATCATCCTGTATCCCCCTTTGGAGGGCCAGAGAGCTCTGGTGAAGGCAGAGCAGGGCCTGACAGGGATTTCATCTCTGTGCTCTCCCTGTGAAAAACAGGGAAATGGTTCTGTCACACGTCCCTGTCCCGGAGGGCAGCATCCACGGGCACGGCTGTGGTGCCTCCCGGCACACCCAGGCTGGATCTGCCTGGAGTTTTGCTCTGTGCCACAGCCTGACCTGGTGTCCTGGACAGAGCCCTGCTCCCTCCCCACCAGGGAGGTGTTTCCAGCCTGATTCCAGAATTCGGCTCTGGAGGAGACGGAGAGCGTGCGCTGCTGACACCTCACTGCTCCGTGCTCTGGAATAACGATCCAGCCTTGGCTCTCCCAAACAGAACTTGTGTTTGAGCTCCAGCCCGGGCATTAGCTCTCCTCCAGAGGTGACTCCAAAAGCCCTGCAGTGTGCCTGCTGGGCTTGACAGAACAGTGGAAATTCTGCAGTGCTCTGCTGCCTGCTAAGCAAACCCCGTTAAACACTTTCAGTTTTGTTCCCTTCTTACTATTAAAAGCGGGGGCTGCTCTGAGTGCTGAAGTACAGCACAATTTAATTTATTCCCTTTTATCTCTTCCTACAGGGGCTCTTTCTCATTTCGTTTGTGCATTTAATTGGCGGATAAAACTCAGGGTAAACGGCCCATAGGTGTTTTCCTGTGCAAAGTTTAGTTTCCTGCCACCCTTGGAAGGCCAGAGCCGAGCTGAGGGCTGGACAAACTCACCCTGGCTGCAGCAGGGAAAAGGCAGAACTTTGCAGATCCCTGGCTGTGGAGTTTCCCACCCGTGACTGCCACCAGAGCTGTGCCAGCAGCAGTCCCAGCTGCAGGAGCAGTTATCTGCACAAGTGCACTCTTACTGATAGAGCTTGTTTGCCTTGCCTGGAGGGTGTTTCCCTGGCCCTGGGAGCAGAGCTGCTTCCAGGGATGGAGCCTGCTCAGGCATTCACCTGCCTGCCTGGGAAGGAAGGGGAAGGGAAGGGAAGGAAAAGTTGCTCCAGGTGTACTTGCCACGTTTGGCTCTCCTCTTCCCATCCAGAACCTGTAGGAGCCCCGTCACGTTTGCAGTGGGAATTCTCTTGTGGAAGTAAGTGACGTTATGGGCATTCTCTTTCCATGGGATGAAGCTTCCATTTCTTGGGAGAAACTGGGAGCATTGTGTTGTTTCCCATGAGCAGCCGTGGTTTTGCAAAAAGCCAGGCAGGCTTTTGACCAAGTTTAGCTTTCACACCAGTCCTGGGAGAAAGAAGCCAGAAAGTGATCCCAAGGTGTGTGTGTGTCTCTCTTATCAGGAGAATAAAAAAGCACCAGTGGAGAAAAATTAATTAATTTCCACACTGGGTAAGCCTCTACTTAAATTTAAATCTAAACCACCAAGAATTAAGACTTGGAGTTAGGTAGATCACAGCAGCCACTGGCTTTTTTCTTTGAGTCCATGTGCACAAATGGAGGGATGTATTTCTTCTTATTAAAACCCTCCCCAAGGTTTTAGGTGATAAAATTATCCATCAGTAATGTGCATAATTTCCAGGCAAACTTTCTTGAACCACCCCCAGAAATTCTGCTTCTATCAGCTGTAATCTGCTGGACATATTTGGGTTACTTGGGCTTAAAAGGGGAGATAAATCCAAATAAGTGCTTGCTTTTTACTTGCTCACTGTTTAGTGGAAAGAGGTTTGGGCAGTGCCAAGAGGGCTCTCGAGGCACGGGACTGTAACCTGATTTGCAGACTACTGAGAGAGCAAAAGTACCAGTGGAGCTTAGTTTTTTGGGAGCATAAGATGGCATTTGTGAAAACTTTAAAAAAAAAAAAATTAAAGTTAAAATATGTCTTAGGCATATTTAGATTCAGGAGGATTTGCTGTGGATTTAGTGCTTTAGAGCATTAAATGCTAAGCCTCTTGTAACACTTTTTTTTTTGTCCAGATTCTGTGGTTCTCTTGATGGCAGGCTTGGGTGCTTGTTGCAGTGACAGTGTGGTGTAACTTCACCTTCTGATTAATTCTTTGGCTTTCCAGTGATTTGTCTGTGCAGCTTCTCCATCTCACCTCTAATGATTTTAAAACAAAAAAAAAAAAAACCCACACCCCTCTCAAAACAAAAACAAACACCAAACTGAAGTTACTCTAAGTAAAAGGGAGCACTGGAAGAAAATTTTCCTGGAATCCTGGCTAGAAGAACAGCTTTTGCAGTTTCTTGGGCATCTCCTGACAGAGATGTCACTTCAGGAGCGTTCAGCCAGCACCAGGAAGCGACTGGGCAGGTGCTCATGGAAAACAGGATGAAAGACAGGCAGAGATGCTCTGTGTGCTGTCCTGCACAGGGATAAAGGAACACATTTTATCCCTTGGAGGGGGAGATGTCCAACCAGCACTTAGCAAAATGCTCCAGGATGAACAAAAAGCAGCTCCGGGCAATTGCAGCTCCCAGTCAGGTGCAGTCAGGGATTTTGGGAGCTGCACCCAGAGCAGGGGAGAGAAAAGCAGCCCAGTGAGCTGCTGGGAGTAATTTAACCACAGTTTGTAGGTCGTGTGAGCTCAGCCCTGCTCTGGCATTTCCTGAGGGCAATCATTAGTGCAGTTTATGAGTGCACAGCACCACTTGTGCTCAGCATCCACCTGGGTGGGGTGTACTGTCTTCCCCATTCTGCTTGGTGGTTTTTCTGAGAAAGACAGAAGAAATGTGAATAAAAGGGCTGTGGGACTCCAGATGCAGATTTGCAGGGTATGAAGGCTGGGGTGTAAGTGCATGTTCTAAAATTAAGATTTTCCCTTCAGCAGGAGTTCAGTTTTGGGTTCCCCCCACTTGCAGCTGGAGGGTTGGGAAATTTCAGACGTGAAGAGACAAATCCTTCAGAACACCCTGCCACCATCCCTTGTTGATTTGAATCTGGATTATTCCTTACCCTACACAAAGCATGAAGGGAAACCTCTTGTGCCCTCAGCCAGGAGCAGCAGGAATTTTTATGGAGGCAGCTCTTGTCCCCGTGGGCTTTTCCCCTTCCCAGGTTCTGCACCCACCTGTACTCTCCAGGGGCTGTGCTGGGAACAGGAATGCAAAGCAAAGCTCCTTTATCCTGGCCACCAGCCCTTCCACAATTAGCTCTCCAGGTCAACAGCTCCCCACACTGCTGCTTCCAACAGCCTGGAAGGGAAGGCCCAATTAAACATTTTACATGATTTTTTTAAAGGCAGAAAAAGTTCCTGGGCTGAGGCAGCTGGGCTGGCTGCAGGAGAGGGAGGAATGTTTAGCCTTGTGTTGCTGCAGAGGCACCCTCCTCCTTGCTTTGGTGTCAAACACGTTTTTTTAAGTTCACCAGATTCCAGGAGTACAAAGGAAAGTACAAAACCCATAAGCTTTTGGTCAAGCTGTTAATAATAATCAGGCTTTGTGGCTGGTGTTCAAGTTTGCTGTTTACCCTTTAGGGCAGCTGAATGAATTGCTCGGGTAGTTTTCCCCTTGCTTTTCAGGAATGCTTCCATCTGAGTGGACATCTTTGTGCCTTCTAATCACAAATTAGTTTTGCTTTCTTTCTATTTTTTTTTTTTCTTCCTAAGAAATCAATCTAAAGGCCCTTTCAAAAGGCTCTGGATTTAAGCACCATCTAAAGAGAGTGCTGAAGCCCTCCTTCTGCAGATTTGTAGCTCTTTTTTTTCCATAGGATGCTCCCAGGAAAACTGAGAAAGGGGGAAAATCAGAAAACATACTTTGTATGCTTTGCTTCCTGTGTGAGATCACAAGGGGGGATGTATATCACCAAAAAAAAAGTCTTTTATCCTGAGTCAGCCTCGACACGTGGAGAATACCCTTCGCTCTTCCCGCTTCTCTATAGCTCAAAATTCAATTTCTACTTCTTGTGTTACATTAATTTACAACTGGCCCTGGCAGTGGGAAAGAGCTAGCACAGGATGAACGGCTGCCCAGGCAAAATTCCCACTTGTGAACGCCTTTCCTTGAATCCCTCTTTGTTCTGGAAGGTTAAGAAAGCAAAAGGAAAGCAGGCCCAGGTGACTTCTCACATACCAGAACATTCCCAGGTGCCAGGAAGAGCTGGCCTTACCTTTTTTTCCCCTCCATCCAAGTCACATCTTGCCACTGGGAGCAGGTCAGTCTCCAGGGACGTGTTTGTACCTGTGCAAGGAGCCTCTTCCTCCTCCTCCTTAGTCTGGAGCAAAAGACAGGGAAGGAGAAGAATTAGGAATGCTTGGAGTGCATGAGAAGCACATCTATTGAATATTTTGAGACCTGTGGACAGACCAGGAGGTTTGAGACTAGGTGGTTTTTTTTGCAAGGTGTTTTCCTGCCTGCTCTAGGAACCCCCAGGTGCTTCCTGTGCAGGTAAAGGGGGAATAATTCAGTTTTAAGTCACTGGCCATTTATTTCGTGGCAGCTGCATGTCTGAACAAAACAACCCTGGACGTGGGGAGATGACTATAACTCACAAGTATTTTCTGCTTGGAAAATTACCTGGTTGAAAAGCTCAGGCTGTCAACAAGGCTCCAGCATTCCTGAATCCTTACCTGCCTCTTGACCTACCCACTGTGTCTGTGCTCTTCCTTTACTCTGCATTTCTGTACAGCAGGGGAGGTAGCAGCAGCCCTTTGGACTGCATTTTCTTCTTCAGCTTCCTTTCAGAGAGCTCTGTAATTAAGCTCTCACCTGCCAGTAGGTTAAGAAACAGCAGAAAACCAACCTGTTTGAAAAGCTACAGCAAAACTTGCCAAAGGTATTCCCTGCCTTTAGGTGAAATCCCTTCACGTGGCTGAACAGAGGAGCCCACACAAGCTGAGCCTCTCTTGTGGAGCAGGCAGCCCAGAGAAGCTGTGCCTGCCCCAGGATCCCTGGAAATGTCCAAGGCCAGGCTGGACAGGGCTTGGAGCAGCCTGGGACAGTGGAAGGTGTCCCTGCCCATGGCAGGGGATGGAACTGGATGGGCTTAAAGGTCTCCTCCAGCCCAAACCAGTGTGGGATTCTGTTTGGAAGTTTAAGTAAGGTGGAAGTGCTCACGGGAAAGACTGGGATAATCAGATACAGAAGCAGCTGAACTATCTTTCAATATGCAAATAATATGCTTTGCTCAGGCTATTAGGCAAACTTTTTTTTTTTTTAATGCAAAGTACATTTAAACACACCCTCTGGAGAAGAGGGTTTATTCCTATAAACTGGGTTTTTTAACAGATCCCTTCTCTCTTCTCTGAGCATACAAGCCCAGCTACTTTGAGCACTAGTGCAGCATCCTGTGGCCTGTTCAGGCTGAAAAGGCTCATTTATTGTGCCAGTGATTGCAAAACAGTTTCCACTATCAGTGTGTGCTTTTTCCTTTGGCTCTTTTTTTTCTTTTTCTCCTCCTTCCTTTTAAAATCTTGAGCTCTGACTCATCCAAACTCACCTGTGGTTGAACAAGGCAAGCCTTCTAACCCTAAAGCTGTTTGAATTCAGTTTTTCAGTGGCAGATTTCTTTGGATTGTTGAGGCAGAGTAACTGAAGTGTTGCTGGGCTTTGCTTATTTTGTGGAAGTGCTGGCAGTCTCCCACTGAAAAGGGAAGATGACACCGTGGCTGTGGAAATAATCTCATTTCTTTCCTCCTAGCCCAAACTTTGCTTTGAAGGACGAAAGGGTATTGATGATTCCAGCTTGGTATCTTAGGCTTGCTTCATTGAGAAGACCTCAGCGTGCATGGATTCGGAATTCCCCGTGTAGTTTTGCTCAAAAACGAGGTCAATAGCTGACTCCTCTCCAGGTATTGATCCTGAGGAGCTGAGTGAGGCACAGCCTGAGCAGGTCTGGGTCATTTCGGAGTGACTGAATGGGTGTAAATCAGCCTTGTCAGCAGAGCAGCCCTTCCCCTCCCGGCTCAGAGGGACACTGGCACACCACAGCCTTGCCAGCTCACTCTGCCCGTGCTGTTGGCAGTTCTGTGTCTCCCCAATCCCAGGAAAACTCCCTGCTTTAAGCTGCAGCCATACCTGGCTGCTTCTCTGCCATGCCCGCAGCCCAGGCCGGTGTTTTGTCTTGATCCAGCGCTGGTTCCTTCCTTCCCCACACTCTCGGTGACCAGCTCCTAATCCTTTAAGCCACTCTGTCCTGGATCTCATTAGAAGCCCAGCACTCCCCAGGGGATGGAGCAGCATTGCAAATGGGTCATTTCTCTGAAACAGTGCAAGATACTTATTTATTTACACAAGCACGCTGTTTAAACCAGCCCTTTGGGGGCTTCTGATGACATTTATTTACAGGCTGGCTGCTGGGAACGCTTCTTGCCCTACAGTGGCCCCTTGCTTGCATTTCTGGTAAGCAGAGCCTTGTTTTGGGGAGCAGCCTGCCCTGTGTTTGCACGTGAAGCAGCTCTGGAAGCACAAAGGGTAAAAGGCACCTGCAGACACAGTGAGCTATCCAGGAGTTGTCATGCACTCTTCTGAGAGGTAACAGGCTGCTTCCAGCAGGGAGGAACTGTTCCTTTGCAGTGAGGAGTGACTCTAAAGCAAGCACATCAGTAAAAAGCAGCTGTGTAGGGTTTCCATGCAGTAAATAGTTCAGCTGGTCCTGTAAGTGGGGGCGTGACACGGAGGAAGAGGAAGGGTGGAAACCTGGATATGCTTGTGTTACCTGTGATTTAAGAAAAGGCTGCTTCATTTAGAGGAGGTGAGGGAATGAGGGGAATAACTAGTGGGTGTATGTCAGTGGGACAATTAGCATTTCCATCAAGTGAGTGCCAGTTGGCTCTGGAATTAATGAAACACAGCTCGTTCCCTTCCTTCCCACTCCTCCCCTTGGCTTTTGCTCTTTGCTTCTGACTTGTCTGTGCTTCTCTGGGCTCAAAGAAATAACGTGGAGCCCCCCTGGGACCCCAGCACCACTGAATTTACTGCCAGCTGCAGGTTCCTGGTTACCTCTTACCTTTCCCTAGTCCCAGCTTGAATTCCCTCGTGCTCTGTGTCAGACTTCCCTTAGGGATTCTTTCAAATCTCCCCAAACATTGTTTTGGAATTGTTTGAGGGATTATTTTTTTTAATTAAAAAAACATGATGAGGCATTTATATTTGGTTCCCTGCTAATCTCTATCCCCAGTCAGGGTACTTGGAATAAGAAGCTGGAAAGACACAGTACCTGGGAGGGCAGACTCAGGTTGCTCCTTGAATTCTTGGTGTACACAGAGGTGGTTGGACACAGTCCTGCAGGAAAGCACCACGACAAAAGCTCAGATCCATGCTGAAGACCACCAGAATTCCCCATTCCCCAATATTTTCTTGCTGATTTACACACCCTAGATGCTGTATACAGGGATATAGCAAATAGTTTACCTTAAGCTAACACATCTGCACACACCCCAGCCCCGGCAGGTTTCTTTGAATCCCCTCACCATACCCTTGAACAATCAGCTGATTTTCCTGCCCCACATTGGAGGAAACCCAGTTTTTGTGCTTGTGCCTATTGGCAGCCCGAAATGGAGAAACTTTTGCCACACTCCCCCAGAAGCAGAGCAGAGCAGACAAGCAGCCTCTGCAGCCACTCAGGCCTGACTCCAAAGCACAGAAATGGCCATGGAGACGAAGAAGAGACGCAGAGGGTGCCGTTTGGGAGCTCCCAGCCCAGCCGCCCGGCGTCGGACAACGTGCGCGTACACACGCGCGCGCCCCGGCAGCCAGCACGCGCCTAATTCCTGGGAGGGATCACCAGATGGGAGGGGATGGACACTCAGCTGTGCTCACAGGAAGGAAGAGCCACTCAGGCCTGGCTGCTGGATGGCTTCCAAAATGTTTTTTGGCAGCTTGACTCAGCCGTGTGCAGAGGCTGGGGGGAAAAGGAGAGGATCACAAAGAATGTCACAGGGCTGCAGCAGGAGGCAGGCACAGCTCTTCTCCATTTGCCTCCTCATTTAGGCACTGAAGTATCAAACAGCTTTTGGGCACTGCAATTTAAGAATTGCACCTTCTACACTCTTTGGGAAAGGGAATGTGTGCTTGAAAGCCAGAAGTTCCTGTTGTTTGCTGCCCAAAAAAACATTTCTTCATATTAAAAGCCTCTGCTGCAACCCAGTAGCTCAGCCTTTGCTGTCTGACACTCTTCACACCTTCAGCAGCGTTCCATTACTCATTTCTTTTCTCCAGGCTTCAAATGATAGTCAGCATGCCTCATACACAAAAACAGCCCAGCAAATAAAACAGCATAAAACTCCAAAAGTCCAAGGAAAAGGCAGGCACAGACTTAAACACAGTACCTGCCCTTGGCCCTTTTATATCCACCTCAGAGAGCTGCTTAGGCTCACCCAGGACCACACTTAGGGTTACAGCTGAGTAATCCTGCTCTGCCAGTCCCCTCTGGGTTTTTTGGACCAAAAGAGTTCCATTAGGAACCCCCAGAGTTTAAATATTGTTCTTACTAAAGCACTGATGTCCTCATCTCCAGGATTTCTGTAATTGACACAAAACGAGGAAGAGATTCTGTGTTTAATTTACATGAAATCAGGGCTGGATCTGTAGCAGAGAGCAAGTTTTAGTAGCTTCAGAAGTTTTCCAAGGGGAGCCTTTAGGAGAAAAGCCTGCCAGAATTTGCACTGACGCGCATCGGATTTTGGAGCTCACAGATCCAGGGAACTCAGTGTGGTTCCATGAAGATTGAGCAAAACCAGGTTGGGATTTCTGGATATTGTTTTAGTTCCAGGAAAAGCAGAGTGGGAGATAGGAATGGCAGGAGTTGGGAGCCCAGGCAGAATCCATTTTTTGCCTAAGAACAAAATTACACACGGTGACTTTCAGGTCTTGCTCAATGTTGCTGTGATGCAGAAGGACAGACAGAAAAAAAAAAAATGCATTTGATTTAGGTTTGTTTTCCCCTTTCTGTAACTGTGGCAATGACACTGCTGCCTGTTTGACTCACCACGATTTCAAAGCAATATTCAAGTGACTAACAGCTGAAAAATGCTCGTGTCCTTTGCCTCCCAGCTCAGGGCTCGCTCCTCTGGAAAGCCCTGATGGCCACACATTGCTCTGCACTGGCACAGCACCTCTGTATTTCAACATCATTTATTTGCCAAGGAGCAGTCCTGCAGCTTTCAGATGCTGTCAGGGGCTCACTGGGCATCTCTGGGCTGGTGTGGATGACAGGGGGTGGCTCAGGAGGTCTCAGCACCGTGGTTTTAAGGACTTCAGCACAGAGCACTCACCCAAATCCTGGGTTTGGACAGCAAAGCTTGCTGTGCCTTGGGTCCAAGTGCCGTAGATCAGTTTGAGCTCTGACAGATGAAGCAGCAAGGGCAGGTGGAACAGGGCTCCTGTGGCCTGGCAGGGCTGTGAGGAGTCTGTTCAAGTGCTGCCCACTTTCACACCAGCACCTGAAGAGCCAAGATAAACCCAGCAAAACCCAAGCAGCAGAGATTTGGCACTCCCGAAGCGCAGCCTGCTTGCGTGGGGGGAAAAGGCTGTTGTGATTTTGGGGTTCTGGAGCAAAGATGGAAGCATTTCAGGTGTAACCCCGTGTCCTTAAGTAACTGGTTCCCTTCATGGCCCCGTGCCAGGCAGTGTGAGCACAGAATCCTCTTATCCCGTAGCTCTGCTGGCCATGTGACCTCACCTGGAAGTGACAGGGGGCTATAATTAGATGTGGGGCTCACATTTGCCCCTGCAGTTTCCTTAGGCCTTGGTCAGGGAAGGGAAGCAGCAGCCCTGTAACTGAGCCCCTTGGCAGGGGGACAGCCCTGACAGCTCCTGCTGTGTGCCAGAACGCTGGAATGGCTGTCAGCATCAGCTGGAAAACCCTGCAGGACTTGACCCTCGTAGAGGGAAAGTGGCATCGTTGGTTAGCTGGACTTGCTGAGCAGAACCCTCAGCTTGTTACCTCAAATTCAGGTTGGAGCTGTTTGAGGAGCTTCACACCTACTGCAGCTGGCTGGAGGAGAGTCTGGATGAGGGAAGAGCTGCATCCTCTGGAGCAGCTGCTTTGGATTTGGATGAAGTCAAGGCTCGTGGATTTTGTGTGTCTGGGGAGGAAAAGACCAGCAAATTTGGTTAATACTGTGTTTTTAAATCAGCCCTGCTCAGCACAACAGCCTAGGGAGGCATGGAATAAAACCTCTCCCTGTGTCCCCTGGCAAGTGGATGGTTTTTGAATGGGACATCAGAGCTCCCTTCTGACAGTCAGGACAATTGGATGAATGTGGTGTGCACAGGCTCATCCTTAGGCTTCTGATATTCACATTTTGCACTGGGCTGGAGCCCTTTGTGCCCCAGAACTGCTAAATGGGAGCTTTACCTGAGCTCTTTTTATGGCTCCTGGGCCATTAGGAATACAAAGGTCTTGACTAATCCCGAGGATGAAAAAGCACAGAACACAAAAGCTGGATAGTTAATGGGGAAATGGAGCTAATTTGCAATTTGGAGCAGTGGAGTAGTGAGACTTTGTAAGTAGAAGTTAAGAGCCTTCCCTTCAATCCTTAGTTCCCTGTGCAAGCTATAGGAGGGAACAATCTGGGAACAGCAGAATGCTTCTGATCTTGTCTGCAGGTTCTGCACAGTGCAAACAGCTCTGTGGGTTATGTGGGATAAACTGGGAAAGCCAGCAGGTGACTGCAGAAACCCCAACTTCCTAGGAAGAAATGCTCTTCTCCATCCCAGAATTCAGTCCCACAGCTACTGCGCATAAACTCTGGGACGTGGTGTTGCAGGGTATCCCTGGGAAAGGTCAGCTCGTGGCAGGACAGAAAGGAAGGAGTGCTGTGCAGTAACAGTTAGTTGTGGTGGTCTTTCAGACTAACAGGGATGCCAAAGGAAAAATATGATCCTCCAGATCCTCGCAGAATTTACACCATCATGTCGGCGGAAGAGGTGGCCAACGGGAAGAAGTCGCACTGGGCTGAATTAGAGATCTCGGGTGAGTTGGTTTGGGGTTGAAATTCCCACAGCTGCTGCCCCAGACCACTCCAGATCCAGAGGGGGTCCAGACTGAAGAGGTGTTTCAGTTCCTTGCTTTGCTCTTGCAGGGAGAGTGCGGAGCTTAAGCACGTCGCTGTGGTCGCTGACACACCTGACTGCTCTGCACCTCAATGACAACAACCTTACTCGCATTCCACCTGATATTGCCAAGCTTCACAATCTGGTTTACCTGGATCTGTCATCCAACAAACTCAGAAGTTTACCAGCAGAACTAGGAAACATGGTGTCTCTCAGGTGAGGGGAATTATTCTGGTTCACTTCACAAAAAGTCTCTAGCGTGGGATCGGGACCGAGAGTTTCAGTTTGTTTCTCTGTATTTCAAATAATTCTGAAAAACTCCAGGATGGTGCAGAGCTTTGGTTCTGATAATTACTTCTGGCCTTTTTTTCTGATTGTTGATATATCACTGTTTCCATCCCTGGTTTCTTCTTGGGCTTTGTGGCTTTTTTCCCCCTCATGGATGTATTTCACTCATGCTTTGACACGGGAAGATTGGCATATCTTTCCTTAATAAAACTCAGGGTGAAAAGTGTTCTTGAGGACAAGCAGTGTACAGCACCTTAGGAGTTTCTTCTGCAGTAATACTCACCCAGAGTGTTTTTGCATTTGCTGCAGGGAATTGCTTTTAAATAACAATCTGTTACGGGTTTTGCCTTATGAACTTGGACGGCTCTTCCAGCTGCAAACCCTGGGTTTGAAAGGTGAGCTCTTCCCAGTTCCATATTCTTATGAATTCTCGGGAATCTGAGGGGGGACTGGCCTCAAAATCTTCCTCTGTTACCTGTAGGTTTTCTTACAGGTTATTTTAAGCATTAAGTTGGTAGCAAAATGGCCAGGCAGTTGGGAGAACAATGCTTCTCTTTCTTAATGCTGCTAAACTTCCTCAGGAGCTCATTTCAAATCCGCAGTCAGGGAAATAAACCCTTTAACCTGCCGAGTTAATTTGTCTGTTCTCTTTCTGGGAGGTTTTCTTTGGGTGGAAAGCCTCAAGAAAGGCAGGCAGCTGATCCCCCTGCTGTTGTTTTGTGCTGTTGGCAGGCAATCCTTTATCCCAAGATATTCTCAGCCTCTACCAGGATCCAGACGGAACCCGAAAGCTACTGAACTACATGCTTGACAATCTAGCAGGTACAGCCCTGGGGATGTGGTGCACAAAGGCTTTAAAAGTAGGATTTGCTGTTAAAACAGGACTGTGAACCACTGGAGGGAGAGTATTCCTTCCCTGCTGTAGTGTTTTTGGCAGGTGGCTCCAGTCACATCCCAAAACACACCCGGTGGAAGAGGCTGATGTGTACTGTCTAAGGGTTTCCAGTGTTACAGCCACATGTTCTCCCTGTTCTGTCTGAAACCCTTCAATTACCCACCTTGCTGAAGCCATTTTGGTTCTCCCCACCAGAAATAATCATTTGAATGCAAGCAGAATGTCAAATTTAGCTCGAGAAGCACAAAAGCCATGAAGAACATCCAGTACCTGCCCTCAGTCCTGCTGTAACTGAGCCTTCTGCTTTGCCACTCCATGTCTCCTAAGTCAGGGCACTGCAGGAATGATGGATGCAGGGCAAGGTTCTTGGAGAAGGGATGGCTGAACCATGCCAGGATTTACCCCTCCTTCTCCAGCAGATTATTCCATGTGCAGGAATATTTCGGTGGTGCTTCTGAATCTGAAAAGAAGAGACAAAAATAGTCACAAATCTTAGAAATGACAATTTTTTTCCCCTTTAAATGATTTTTGCCTCCCCTAAAGACTCGGGGAGTTGGGGATGCAAAACACATTATTGTTCAGTCATCACTTTGACTTAGGAACTGTAACTTACAAATAGAAACTCTGAATCAATCACTGGTTTAATTTTTTTTTTGCAGTTCATCCAGAGCAGCTGCCTCCAAGGCCATGGATTACTTTAAAAGAACGAGACCAAATCCTGCCCTCAGGTAAATCTGTGTTCACAAGGTGACACACTGGGAAACTTAGCCTGGGCTTCCTTTTCCTGCATCAGAGTGAAAACAGCAATTTGTTCATTTGTACTAGAAAAATTACCTGTGCTGTAAATACCATTTTTGGGACGCTGGGCATTTCTTTTCCACGCTGGGCTTTGTCACAGCTCTTCCAGCCACTCTTCCCCAAGCCAAAGAGACAATCTCCAGAGGCTGACAACCTTTCCCTTTCTCTGTCTCTCCTTGCAGCTTCATTTACAGTCATGTGTTACAATGTGTTGTGTGATAAATACGCCACCCGGCAGCTCTACGGCTACTGCCCCTCCTGGGCACTCAACTGGGAGTACAGGAAAAAGGGAATCATGGAAGAAATAGTCAACTGTGATGCAGACATCATTAGTCTTCAGGTAATAAAACATAACTGCATTTTCCATCAGAAACAGAAAATATCAACCTACACCTTTAGGATTAAATGTTCCCTTGGGAGCACCGTAGTGCTCCATAGCAAATTCCAGGTCGTCCCAATGCAAGCTGTGTATCTGTATTCCAGTGTCAGACACATCAGGTGTGGTCTGCTGCTCTTCAAAACAGACCTGTCACTTTGCCTGTGGGAGGGATTCCAGGAATGCACATCCATTCCCAGCAGGCCGTTAGTCTAGGAAGGGACATGGGTCTGTGCAGCTTTTCTGCCTGCAAGCCCGGGCAGGCACAAGGAAGGGTTTCCTTCACTTCTTTAGCCTGAGGTGTTTGTGTCCAATTGCAGGAAGTGGAAACGGAGCAATACTTCACCCTTTTCCTGCCGGCCTTGAAAGAACGGGGATACGACGGCTTCTTTTCTCCAAAGTCACGTGCCAAAATCATGTCGGAGCAGGAGAAAAAACACGTGGATGGCTGCGCCATATTCTTCAAAACGGAAAAGTAAGGGCAGCAGCAGCTTCTGAAATTCACACTAAAACCTCAGAACAGCTCCCAGTAATTAGGATGGAGGTTTCCCAAAGCCTGAGCTGCCTCCCGGGGTTTTCGCTGCTTCCAGAAAGAAAAACGCAGCTCTCGGGTCGGGTCTAGAACCAGCTGGAGTGGTTTGGAAGAGAGGGAGCCTGTGGGAGCAGACAGGGATGGGGACACTGCCACGGGGGCAGTGTCACAGCTGCTCACTGGGGTTCTCTCCCCGTTGCCCAGGTTCACTCTGGTGCAGAAGCACACGGTGGAGTTCAACCAGGTGGCCATGGCCAACTCGGAGGGCTCGGAAGCCATGTTGAACAGAGTGATGACCAAGGACAACATCGGGGTCGCCGTGGTGTTGGAGGTGCACAAGGAATTATTTGGAGCAAGTGAGTATGACTGTGGTGTCCTCGCTGCTGCTCAGCTCCACAGACAGGCACGAGTTGTTCCTAGGTGATCCATGCCGTTCCCCTTGGTGGTGCAGCCCATGGGTGGCTCAGACAGGCACAGAGGACATGGTCTGGTTGTGCTCACAGCAAGATGCCCAGCATTTGCTTTTCTCCTCTGAGGCTTTTATCCCCGCTTACTTACTCTGTTACATTCTGCTTGAGCTGCTCAGCCTTCCCAAGGTCACTGTGTTTACACACATTTGCTCTTACCAGTAGTTGGCAACAATGTTCAACTTCTATTTTCAACTCTCTTTTCCTCCCCTGGATTGACTCCTTCCACCCTCCCCCAGGGATTAGATGTCAGTGCTAATGTACCGATGTGGAAGGAGGAGATTATCAGGTATCTTTTCCTGCCTCTTGATTGACTGACTGTCACATTTTCATTAAGTTTGATCAGATGCAGCAGACAATTCCAGCGCGGGTAAAACTGCCGCCCTGCTCTGTCTGCATGGCTGGGAGTTTTCATGGCTTCAGAGGAGGCTGGAAGGAGCTCCCTGGGCATTTCAGCAGGTTTAAGCAATGAAAGCACACCCATCTGCTGGTGTGTCTGACCCTGAGGAGCTACACCCCGAGTGTGAACAAGCAGGACCACAGAACCTTTCACTGCTGCCGTTGTTTGCCCAGGTATGAAATCGCTTCACGTGGACAAGCAGCTGCTCATCGTGGCCAATGCCCACATGCACTGGGACCCCGAATACTCAGACGTGAAACTCATCCAGACCATGATGTTCGTCTCAGAGCTGAAAAACATCCTGGAGAAAGCCTCGAGCAGGCCCAGTAGCCCGACAGCAGATCCCAACTCTATCCCTCTGGTGCTGTGTGCGGATCTCAACTCGCTGCCTGATTCAGGTAAGGCTGGGTGTTGGGCCTGACTTTTAACTTACCTTCTTAGGATGTTAGGGTCCACTTTTTCCCCTGAAGGCGAGGGGGTTGTTTTGCACTGCCCAGGGAAGGTGTGGGTGAGAGCTTTCCTAGGAACACCTGCCTTTGGAAATCTGGCTGAAGAGACCGCGAGCCCTCCGGCTGAGTCGCCTGCTTTTCGTGCTCAGCTGGACACTCCAGGAGAGCTGGCTGCACCTACAAAAGTGTAGAAAAGCACAGTTAGCTCTTAAATAAGTCATTATTAAATAAACATCCATGCCTGAAGCAGCAATAAGAAGGTAGGAAAGAAGCGAGTTCCTGATGAAGACTTTCTAAGGAGAGGGGTTTGCTTTGCTAACTCTGAACTCATGGTGCCTTAGTGGTTTATAACACCCCAAAGCTGTCTTTGCAAGCAGCTCCCTAAACCCTTCCCCTTGCCCCCAGGTGTCGTGGAATACCTGAGCAACGGCATAGTAGCCGACAACCACAAGGACTTCAAGGAGCTGCGCTACAACGAGTGTCTGATGAACTTCAGCGGCAACGGCAAGAACGGAGCCTCGGAGGGCCGCATCACGCACGGCTTCCAGCTCAAGAGCGCCTACGAGAACAACCTGATGCCTTACACCAATTACACTTTCGACTTCAAAGTAAGCCCCGCTCCCCGGGAGGCTGTCGGTGCCCTGACCTCGGCTGCCCCCGGGCCGATGAGCACGGGATGCGGGGCGGGATGCGGGGCGGGATGGGATGCGGGGCGGTGCCTGCCCTCACTGCGCTCTCTCTCCCCCTCTCTCCTCAGGGTGTGATTGACTACATTTTCTACTCCAACACTCACATGAACGTGCTGGGCGTGCTGGGCCCTTTGGACCCTCAGTGGCTGGTGGACAACAACATCACGGGCTGCCCGCACCCGCACATCCCCTCGGACCACTTCTCGCTGCTGACGCAGCTGGAGCTGCAGCCGCCGCTGCTGCCGCTGGTGAACGGCGTGCACCTGCCCTCCCGCAGGTAGTGCAGCCCCACGGGCTGCCCCACGGACCTGTACACTTGTAAATCCCTCTAGATAGGAGTGAAGTATGGCCAACCTTCAGCTGCTTCTTCGAGCTCCTTTCCTTATGTGTTTGATGAGAGATTTTTTGCACATTTTGGTGCATATTGGTATCATTTGGCACTAGGGCTGGAACCAAAGTATTGTTCCCCTTTCCAGGTTTTTAATTTAATTTTTGTTTGTGTTTTGTTTTGGGTTTTTGTTTCTTTAAATTTTACTTTAAACTGGCTTTTTCTTTTCAGTAGGAAGCTGCACTTCTAAATGGACAAAAGAGATTTAAAAACTTGCATTTAACATATTTCAAGGTAATGCTTTTTTCCAGAACGTGGCAAATTGAACCAACCTTTTAGGAGAAAGAAAAACAAAACTAGAGATGCTTGTTTTGTAGGAAGAACATTAGAAATACTGTTTGAATCCAAAATGGAGACTCAACTCTGCATCTGACATAAATTTTGCACATTAGCAAAGCACTTAATACCTGACTATAAACAATTGGCAGCATGGCCCTGCCCCTCATCTCAAAACTATCAGAAAACCAAAGACAGCCAAGTATCTGTGATCAAATTCGAGCTCTAAATCCTCCTGGTTCCAATTTGTTTGGGAGCTGTAGTCAGTCAGGGCTGAAGTAAAAAGCTGCTGGTTCCTTCCCAAATGTTAATGCTCTTTGGACGTGTTGGAAATCCTTGTTTTCTCTTTCCTTTTAATGCTCTGGGTGGCCAGTTCAAAACCTTGTGCCTCAAGAGGCATTAAACATGATGCAATTTTCTGGGAAAAAAAAAACAAACAAAAAAAAAACAAACAAAAAAAACTAAGTTGTTTGGCTGCTTAATGTTTAAAAAAAAAAAGGCACAGTGATAGGAAAAGGTCGTGTCTGTGTTTTTAAGTTTTTCTTTATTCTGCTTTTTTGCTGCTATAAGATTTTCTTGAATTTCTATTTGAAACTTTTCATGCACTTTACTGTTTCTAGTCTCCAAATGTGATATTTTTAATAAATGAAAAAGATTTTCCATGATGTGAATGAAATTTTTAAGCAGATTGATAAGCCTATATTTATGTCTCATTCGTATACTTCAAAAAAAGTCCAATTTGAATTTTGAAATTAGTTTTAAATACAAAAGAGCCATCTTCTGTCTTGCAAAACTGCCAAGTCAGGCTGTTCCTCTTTAATTAAACATTTCCTTGGTCATTTTATACACAGGAAATTTTCCACAGGGGGGGAAAAAAAAAAAAATCAATTGGACTTAGAGGAGAAACTATTCCCTGACTCTGACTGGGGGCCAGGGGAGGGGGTGGAGTGGGCCAGAAGGCAAAAATGGGTTCAGCAAAGTGACAACTCCCTTGGAAAAGTGCCTAAAAAATGGGGGTGTCATCTGTGGTCTGGGATCAATTGGAAGTGATGGGAGCTGGGGAAAAGTCCTGCACAGCACTTGCTTTGTGCAAAAGCAAAGCAAACCAAAAAAAAAAAAAACAAAAAAGGGGAAAAAAAAAAAAAAAAGAAAGCCCTTTCCAGAGATGGATTTTCCTCTGGATGCAGGTCTCTCTGTTGGAATATACCTCAGCATTCCCTACCTGGCCATGGCACATGGATTGGAGAGCACTGGAAAGTAGAATAGCATGAAAAACTTAATTTTGTGGACATTACCTTTCTGTATTCAGCTGCTGTATGTTTTTTGGGGAGTGGGGGGATGCTCTAACCTGCTCCCCTGTTCCTCCAGGCACGGTGGTCCCAGCGTGAGCAGTGTTTCCTAACCATACTTCACTCCCAATATTTTTGGAGCTGTTTGTATAAAATGGAATTTCCGATTCGCCCGCGATTGTCTATGAACTGCAGAGGAGCCCATTTAGTAATAAAAATCCAAACCCAGCACCAATGTTTTGTAATGTGGGGGTGGGAGAGGACGGGGATGGGAAAACCCAAACCTTGGCAAACGTTGTAAGCTGCTCCAGCTGGATTTTCCTTGGGTTCCTAGCCATGGAAGTGTTCCGTTGCACGAAGGTGTTCCGCTGGATTTTCTCTGCTGCACTTCCCAACGCTCGTCGGTTTTTAACATAAAAGTGGTTTTTTAACAGACATTGCACAAAAAAAAAATCCCCAGTTTGGTTTATGTTTTAGTCAATGCACGTGTTTACCTGCCTCTCCTGTGCTGCTCCCTCCTGTTTCTCCCTTCCCAGCAGGAGCAGTGAGGGGATGGTGCTTTTTTTTCCCAGGCTCCGTTCCCAGCACGTTGCAGGCAATACCTGGAAAAAAGGCTCCAAGCCCTTCCCTGCTGCTCACTGCCTCTGTTTGCTTCCCCAAACACGGTGCCTGGTGTCCACTCCCCAGCGACAGCACTGCCTAAAGCCAGCAGAGAAAACAAAATCCAACACCCTTCTACAAGCAACTTTTTAAAACAACTCAGTCTGGTGAATCTGTCCGATACGGGGTTTTGTGTGTGTGTATATATATACATATATATATATATAAAAAAAAGAGAATTTTGTATATTTCTGCTGAAATATTTCTGAATATTTCTGCTTCCTTCTTTCACTGCAAGGAGACTGAACCTTACACAAGTTTGGTCACGCTCCCTCCCCTTCCCCCTTTGGTGTTCCAAGGTGACACAGATCCCAAGAGAACCTGGTGGGAACCACTTAATCCTCTCTGCCAAGCATCAACCAAGAACTCAGTTCAATTAGAAATAATTTTAGGTGGAGATTATAAACCTCTAGATCCAGGTATGGCACAACCCCTCCCTGTGGGAATGGTGAAGGTGAGAGTGATCCCAGTGCTTGGAGTTCATCCATCCTCTTTGGAGGCTCCCACACCACCTTGTAGTGGTTACTTTGAGAGCTCAGGGGTTTTTTAAATCAGATTTTTTCTTGTGTGTTGTCTTGGCAGCCGGGAGGTCCCGTCCCTGAGAAGGTGGAAGTGCACGTGGAGCAGCTGCAGTGTCACTCCTGGCCGTGCTTACACTGCAGTTTTGGGGGGATTCACACCCTGCTTCATGGGAATAGCAGCTTTGCTTTACATTTGGGAGAGTGTGGGGCTCTGGCATGAGGAAACACTGCTTGCCCTGGACCTTCGGGCAGCTGGGGAAAGGGAGGTCATCAAACCCCTGAACTACATCTCCCTTCCCTTTAAAAATTACTTTTTTAAAAAAAAATTGCTCGCTGTGGAGATGGGATATTGCTCACCCATGATGGCTAGGGCTAAACATCCACCTGTGTGCTCCCACATCCTTCTGGAGTCAACAAACAGCCCTTTTGCAACCATTCTTATCCTTCCTGTGGTTCCTAAGGAGCACCGGGCAGGAAGGAGGGGATACAGAGGGTGGGTGTTTCCCAGCATGCCACTGCCTAGGGACACATTTTTGGCATCTGGTGGCGGTGGGTGGGCAACACAAATTAGATTCCTGCAGACCTTAAACACCTCCTCCTAGAATGGCCCAAGCAGATTGTAACTAGGGATAATCCTGCACAGGGCCACAAGTGACACCTGTGTCACCTCAGTCCGTGTGGCCAAGGCACACTGATTGCTGTGCCAGGCTGGGAAATGGCACTCCACAGAAAGCCCCAGCCAGTCACTGGGAAATTTCCCACTTCTGAGTTTCCACAGCCTGGAGCAGTAGCATACCCTATCCAACTCCTGCAGTTACCTGCTCCTGCCAGGAGCTGTCAGGAAAAGGCACCAAATCCCGGAGCAGAGCCAAGGCGGCGTGTTCCGAAGCATCCTTGGCAAAGCAGCCAAAGGCTTCGCGGTGCCACAGCCCAGCCTACCTCCCCACCCCAAAAACCCCAAGTTTTACACAAATCCAGGCAGAAAGAGCTGCCACAGCCAAGGGGGGGAGCACATTCATCCTTTTATTGGTGCCACCGGGATGGTTGTGTGCGGGAACAGCGCAGGCACCCGAAAGGGAAGGAAGCAGCGAGTGCCTGAAGGGAAAGCAGGGAAAGGCTCCTGCCCGGAGCAGAGGAAGGGCTGGCATTGTGCCACTCAACCCAGCGTGTCTCAGGGCAGGGGGGTTGTGTCACTGCTGTCCCACGAGGGATTCATAGCCGTGGATTCCTGGGATGTGGCCAGTGGGAGGGACGGGGTGGGGGGTGTCCAAGGGGTCCGGCAGCACGGTGCTTCGCGCCGCAGCCGCGGCAGCGCTTTTTTGATGCCGTTCCTGCAGATTTTGTGGGAGGAAAGAAAGGAAACCGGGCGGGGTCAGGGGAAGGGATGGTCCTGCCAAGGTGTGGGGGATGTGTTTTCCAGCCTCTGGGCATCACATACCTCTGCATCAGCTTGTGGATGAGCAGTTGGATCCAGGGCGCCTCGGGGGTCACGCACACCCGCCTGTTCTTCTTCAGGGTGAGGCTGCAAGGCCACGAGGCCCCTCAGCCCCATGCACGTCCCTTCCCCAAAGCTTTCCTAACCCACAGAGAAAACCCCCCTGCTTCCTCGGCGTGAATATTTTGGGGCCTTGACCTGATGACCCTGAGCCACTCAGAGAGGGACCCGCTTGAAACTGGGACCAAGAGTCACCCCAACATTTATGGGCTTGCCCCATCCATGTACTTTTACACCAGTACCCAAAGGAGCAATTTACAGGGATTGGTTCCCAGGCTTTGCACTTACATGACCTCCTTCCTCCGGCAGTGAATGCCCGGCGGGGTAACGTCGATGGTGAGGATCAGCCCCAGGTTGACGACGTGGGCGGTGGATTTGATGCACTTGCACCTCATGTTGGTCAGCAGGCTCTCCAGCGACAGACCTGTGCCCCAGGGCAGCCCACACCAGGTCTCGCCCCCCCGTGGGGGAGGCACATGGGGACACTATCCCCCTCCCCACTATCCCATCCCAGCCCTGACACCCCACGGGCTGCTGTTCGTGGGGTTTGCAGCAGGGCTAATCCCTCCCAGCACAGCCTCAAAGCTTCTTTTCCTGTATATGGAAGGGGTTTAGCTGCAGGGTTGGAAAACTTAGCCAGCATTTTATGAATCGAACCCATTGCCCACCCAGCAAGAACCTGAGTTTTGTGGGGATCTGAAAAAGAAGCAGCTTAAACCCAAGAGGCAAAACCCGCCCTCTCCACCCCTAGTACCCCCCTCCAGCTTAGCCACAGGCTTTAAAAAACAAGCTCAAAGATAGGCAAGAACAAAAACTGAAAGCACAGCAGCTAAACCCACGCTCAGCCCCATCTGGGACTCCCAATGCCCCTGTCCAGGCGTTTGGAGGGGCCACGGATGGACAGACACCCAAAGGCACTCACCGCCCGCCGGCACCGAGCTGCTCAGGAGCAGGAGCAGGGCCAGCGCCAGCAGCCGCATCCTCACCGCCCACCCCGAGCTGTGCCAGGGCTGCTTTATAGCCAGCCCCTCGCCCCAGGGGGGATTTCACAACCCCCTCTGGGGCTGGGAATTGGGAGGACAAAGGGGCTGCCCTACGCCTCAACTTCCCTGCCGTCCTTCCCCCCCGCCGCACGTGCTGCCTCCCCGCCACAAAAAGCGGAAAACGCCGCCGACACCTCCTCAAACCCGCCGTGATTTTGGCCAAAGGCTGCTGCCCCCCGTGCCTCCCACCCCAAGGCCCTGGCATGCCATGTGAAAGGAGGCAAGGGACAGTGACAGAGGGCTGCCACTTTATTGGGTCGTGCCCAAAAGGGACACCCGGCGCATGGCTTCGGGATGGGAGAGGCTGGAAGCAGGGATGGGCATTTTTAAGGGTTTAAAGGCATTAAGAGGGGCTCAGGCAGAAGCATGCTCCCCTCTGGACTGGGGTAAGGCAACAGCAGGATGGGGAAGGGAGGCAGTTTTGGGCCCAGCACATCTGGCCGTGCCTCTGGTGGCAGCTTCCTCAGCGGGGAGCCTTTTTCTTCCTCCTGCCAAAAGCAGAAGGGGGAGCAATGTGTGAAGAGAGGTTCCCACGGGATGCCCCTGGTGCTCAGGGGGAAAGGGGAGCTTACAGGTGAGGGAGGTCCTGCAAGAGTTTCTTCATCCAAGGCGTGTCGGGATCCACGCAGACCCTCTTCAGGCTCTTGAGCTTAACCCTAGAAAACACACGACCCTTCAGACACGTCACTTCCCTTCCCACAAGGAAAACACGAAACCACAGCAGGTCAGGGAGTCACTTACACCACCTCGGGGCGCCGGCAGCTGCTCCCCACGGGCCACACCTCGATGCTGCTGTACCTCTCCGGCGGGATGAAGGCTCGCGTGCTCTTCAGGCAGCGGCAGCTCAGGTTGCCGTTGGCTTCCAGGATTGCTGGAGGGGCACACGGCCACGGCATCACCGCACCCACGGGCACACCCATCGTCCCACCAGCATCACCCACCCTCAGAGCCCGCACAACCCCCAGGGCCACCAGGGGAGGCTCACCTGCGTCCCCAGGGCGGTGGCACAGCAGCAGCACGGCCAGCAGCAGGGCTGCCCGCAGAGCCATGCCTGCCCCAGCCCCGGGCCCCGCAGCATCCCTCTATTTGAGCTGGGAAATAGGAGAAGTGAGGCGGCACGGGAGGCGCCGGGGTCGCGGTGGTTTTGCCCGAGCCCCGTTGCTGCTGACGGCGCTCGCTGAGTTTGCGATGCTGCCGATAAAACGCGGCTTGGGGCTTGGCAAGGGGCCCGGCTTCCCGAAACCGGCTCCGCTTTCCCCTTCCTTTCTTGGTTGTTTCCTCCAGCTCCGTTCTTAGCACACACAGCCCCAGCAGCCTGGGGTGCTTTTCTGTCCTGCATGATCGGGTATGACTCATTTCTCCTACAGCCACCTTGTCCCCCTGCAAGGCACGGCGCAGCAGCGCCCCGGTGACATTTGCTTTTGAGTTTTTTTACCCCAAAACTCCCATTCCTGACATATTTCCTTATTGGCCTGGATGGGTTTTTAAAGCCTTACAGCCACCTATAAATCCCAGCTCCATCACTTGGATGTGGAGCACTTTGGCTGGTTTGTCCCATCACACCATCACCAATATCGTGCCCTCAAATCACCACCAGGGGAGATAACAGGTTATGATGGGAAGGACCCCTGACAAGAGGGAATGGCTTCCTAATGCCAAAGGGCAGGGTTAGATGGGATACTGGGGGAAAATTCTTCCCTGTGATGGTGGGTAGGCCCTAACACAGGGTGCCCAGACAAGCTGTGGCTGCCCCTGGATCCCTGGAGACATCCAACACCAAGCTGGACAGAGCTTGAAACAACCTGGGATAGTGGAAGGTGTCCCTGCCCACAGCAGGGAGTGGGACTGGATGGGCTTTGAGGTCACTTCTAATCCAAGCTGTCCTACGATTCTATGTCAAACATAGCTTCAAAGCTAAGAGATCCAGGGAAAATACAACAGAAAGAAAAATCCCGAATTTTATTGGACTTGAGCTTCCGGAACAAGACAAGTCACATTGTGCCACACAACCCTCAGACACACACTCTGTTGCCGAGCACTTCACATGGAAAAAGTCACAAAGTCATTCCTAAAGAAGCAGGAGCAGCCCCTGACAGGGAACAGTTTCACAGTCCACAGGCAAGTACATAAACGAAGGATTCATATTCACACTGCTCCAGGGACCAAGAGCAGGGGAGAATCCCCCCACAAACCTGCCACAGGGCTGGGGGAGCAGTGAGGCACCCTCCCCACAGCCACTGCCACCAGAGCCAGACGTGGAGCTTTTGGGAAGGGGAGGAAGACAGGGCCAAGTGAGGAGCAGCCAGGTCTGCACACCTGGGCATCATCTGCCAACCTGCCTCGGCTCTGAGCACCAACTTCCTTAACAGGAAACCTATTTTTTCTTCCTGTGAAAAGCAGAAGGAGGAGAAACGTGTGAACACAGAGGAAAGTGGGTCTGGGAGAGGAAGCTCCTGCCCCAGCCGAGGGAAGTCGCTGTCGTGTCCCCAGGGCGGGCATGGCTCACCAGGATGGCCACAAACCCAGCACAGGCACAGCACAGAAGGGCAGCTTTCCCAGCATCAACACCCTACTGCACCTGCCACAAGCAAGCCCTGCTCCTGCCACTGCTCCCCTCATCCTGCTCCCCCAAACTGTTTTGGAAGTGCAGCACTGGGTGTAAGCCAGGGGTATGTAAGCCCACAGATGGGTCACGTTGGGCTGAACGCTGCTTTGCACAGCAAAGTGTTGCCCCTCATGGCTTTGGAAGTGGGTCCCTTGGACAGCAGCAGCTCTCTGTGAGCTCCTGGACCCACGAGAGCTTCCCAGAGCCATGGACGTGCTGGGATGCTGTCCAGGGACACCTGGGCCTGAGGAGTTCCCATCCAACAACTTACGTGCTGGCAATGCGCTTCAGCAGCTTCTTCACCCAGGGGGCTTCGGGATTCACACACACCTTCCCCGAGGTTCTTAACTTAATGCTGAAACACAAGGAGAGCTCCTGAGCATTCCTGTCCCCTCCAAAGGCAGGGATTCAAGCAGCCACAGCTGATGGGAGAGTCAGCTTTTCTCACAGCACCAAGGATTGTAGAAAGCTGCCAGAGACAGAGGAAGCCACTGCATGGCTGGGAACAAGCAAGACTCAACACATTCCTAGGTGGAGCAGACACTTGAAGCACAGAACACTGCTCAAAGACAGTTTTTTTTTCTGGAGATCTACAAATTTATCAACAGCAAGCAGCTACAAAAATCTGGGAAAATGTGTTATGGCTCATGCTGCCTCAGTGTCTGAGGAAGCGCTTCCTCCAGGCTGCAAACACCCCTGCTCCAGCCCAAGGAAATCACTCTTTCCCCTGCTGGAGAGATTCCTTTAGGCCCTGGGGAGCTGCATTTCTGCTCCTGATGTTTTCCAGCAAGTAAGCTGGTGGCATTTTTGGGAAGGTTTAGTTTCCAGCGAGGCTGGAGAAGCGGGATGGTGGCAGCAGCAGAGCCCTCGGCACTCACATGATCTCCGTGCGCCTGCAGCTGCTGCCCACGGGCCTTATCTCAATGCTCTCGTATTTCTTGGGACTGATGTATTCCGAGGTTGTCTTGGCACACCTACAGCTCAGGTTCCCGTTCACCTCCAGGATGGCTGAGAGAGAGAGAGAAGGTGGCAGCTTACAGGCACAGACAGGCTGACAGGGATGCAGCAGCTCCAGGAGCCAAAGGAAGTTCCCCCTTCCCGTGTTTTCACTGCAGGGAGCACGCCGAGAAGCTGCCACACCTGCACCTCTACCTCGATTCCCTGCTCCCAAAAGCTGAACCAGAGCCCTGCAAAGGATGCTCGTGCTTTTCCCCTGGCAAACAACGAGGCAAGCCCTCACTGAACAGGCAGCAGGATCCCAAGCTCCCCAGTGGCTCTGGGCGGAGGATGATGCCAGCCAAGGCACTCAGAGCTCACCTGCGTGGGCAGAGGGGGACATCAGCAGCAGCAGGAGCAGCAGCCACGGGAGCAGGGGGGCTCCCATCCTCAGGGAAGGCTCAGCCCCGCAGATGCAGCGCAGGAGCGGCGCACAAACAGCCCTATTTATCAGGGAGGGTCACGCTCCGACACAGGCACGGAGTTCACACCTCAGCAGTCACACCCGGCCAGCAGAGACACACAGAGCTGATGTCATTTCTCACAGCCCAGAAGCTCAGTGGTCAATATTTTTAACTAAACAGCCATTGGGACCGAGTGCGACGTTTGGATTCCCCACGCATCTCCCCCACATCACCCTTCATTCCCTTGAGCATTCGCCCCTCAGCCACAAAAAAAAAGCCCAGAATGAAAGCAGAGCCCAAGCCCCTGACTAAGCAGGGGGGATTTCAGCATGCTCAGACATTTACATATTTCTTTCTTGGGGCTATATTTTCCCCACGCTATTTTTGTTGCCTCTCTCATCAGCAAAAACGCCCCACGCCGCGCCAAGTAAAAACAATCACCATCTCCCTGCTTTGTGCTTCCACTCAAATCTTTCAAAATTTCACACTTGGCTGGGTAACTCGCCCAGGATGGCCACAGGAGCACCCTGTGCCCTCAGGAGTAGGTGGGATGGGGGCTTTGCCCTAAATAAATTCAGTCAAGTCACCAGTCGGGAAGCAAAAGGGGAAGGGGATATGTGGCCAGGCAAGGAGGAAGGAAGAGGGCAGAAGAAAAGAGATGTGGTTGTGTGATAATGTTGTAATTTGGAGCTTTCAAATCACATCAACATTTTATATAGCTCTTACCAAAATAGTAAATATTAAAAAAAGTCTTCCACTCAAACTCAAGCTGGGCATCTCTCTTGGAAAATCTCGGTTTTTTCCTCTGGGATGGGTCCAAAAGTCTTGTGAAGTGCTTGTCCAGCAGATGACTGGGGAGTTTAACTCCCTGTACACCAGGGTCACAGAGAGGCCAGGGACAATTTCCATGAGCTATTCCCAAAATCCTACAAGAAGAATGGGTGCCTTGCTGTCACAGCAGTGGAAGAGGAGATGGTCTTAAAACTGGGTTTTGTTTAACCCTTCCAGAGTTTTCAATTTCCTTGCAGAGACTTATTAGAAGGAACACAACCAAGACTGGTTTTGCTGGGTTGTGGCAGGAGTCTCTTGGAAAAAATGGTGAGAAAGGCAGCAACTTATCTGAGACATGACTGGTCACTTTCTGAAGTTCCTGACTACAAAACGATCCTGCTTTTTAGAGCTGGGAAAAAACAAGAGAAGTGAGAGCAACTTTCCCCAGAAAAGATGGAGCTGGAGCATTCAGCTGCTGCTCTTGCAGGACTGGAGGAATCCAGCAGCGTTCCTGGCAGTGCTTAATGAAATTGGTACAAGAAGAAAATTATCCCTGGACACATGCAACAGATGGATCACAACGAGCCAGATCCTGCCTCTGATTTGTGGCCACAGGGCAGGTGTCCACCTCCTGCCTTGCCCTGGAAAGAAGCAGGAGCTACAGAAGCATCACTGGATGGATTTTGAGAGGGTCTGTGAACGGGCTGGGCAGCAGCCACGGTGCTGTGATGGATGAGAAAGGTGTAACTGATGAATTCTGGGCTGGTTTCTCAGAAGGAAACGCCGCAGTCGTGGTGGTGGCTGGTATTTCTGCACAACAAGTGGTAATTTTGCAAAGGGAGAAGCAGGGTGAGGATGTGAGCTGTGACTGCACTTAAGCTGACTGCTTCCTGGATGCCAGGAATTCAGAAGAGTGGCCCTCAAGTAGGGATGTGTGGCGTCATCCAAGCCAGCATCAACTGAAACACATCCGAAGCACCCTCACAGCTTCTCTGTTTTCTGCAGCAGCTGCCCCTGTGCAGGCAAGGCTTTGATTTTAATCATTTTTAATCTAATTCTTACTGGATTTTTGTAATATTTTTTTCACCTGTAACACATTTTAATCCTTCCTGTGGTACCTAAATCAGAGGACTCCAAAAAACAGTGGTGCAAGCAGCACCTAGAGGCCACATGGAAAACCTTTTCCCTGTTTACCAGGATGGGCAGACACTCAACCCTAACGTCAGTGCCGAGGAGATGCAGCTCTCCAGCCCTTCAGAGAGGATTCACAAGAGGCTGCATCACAAACACCTGCAGCAAACAAACCTCTCAAAGAGAATCACTTGAGAGAAAGTCATTTTTCAGCTTACCCCTCCTTTGCCCACAACTCACTCAGGGCTCCTTGCAGGAGAGAAAAAAAACCCAAAAAAACTGTGGGTTTTTTTTTTTAAATTATCCCCCAAAAACCCCAACTGCAGTGAATCTTCACCACTGTGGTTTGTGGTCCATCACCTGCTTCAAAGATAAAGATGCTTCCTGCCCAAACCTGAGAAACCTGAAACCCACACATATTTCAGTGTCAACGTGAGAGCACCAGAATTAGCCAAAACCTAATGAAACCAGTCCAAAATTAGGTTGGCTGAACAACACATCGAGCTCACTCTTACTTGCCCTCTTCAAGTGAAGATGCACGACTTGCTGCTGATGCAAGGGGACAGAATTGTGCGCTTGGCCCATTTTTGGAGACAGCAGAGTGGTGTCATGACACCTCTGCAAGCAGGTGAGAAACATGCTCAATCTTGAAAAGGATTTGGTGCGCTGAGGGATAAAGAAGGGAATACGGTAAGAGGGAGCTTTGAAAGGGATTGGATAAGGAAGATGGAGAAAGGCTGGGAGCAAGGACAAGAGAAATTACAGAAGATTTAAGAAACGTAAATCCAACATTCCTGTCTCTCCAGTCCATCTTGGGGACCTCTGGGGAACAGCTTTCTGCTGCAGAGACAGCAATACAAAAATAGGGCTGTGCAGCCCCACGGCGGGGACAGTTTCTGGGAAGTCCTGGCCACCCCAGAGATGCAAATGGCACCGAGCAAGCGCAGCAGAAAAGCCCCAGACCGCCGTGCCAGCCCATCCTTGCTGCTAGAAAAGCACTGTGGGGAACACCCCGGCACCCCCACACTCCTCCAGAGCTCTCCACTCCTTTCCTGTCCGAGTCGCTCCAAAAGAAACCCACTGCAGAGCAGAGCGGCGCCGTTATTCCTCGGTGCCACTTCTGCCTGGCACGGAGGACGTCAGGCAGGGACGGCAGCCAAGGACTTTCCCAGAAAGTGTCACCAGGGCCGTGTGGCCCTGCTGGCTCCCCACACATTTGCATGTGGCACAGGAACCGGTCTAGACGCCGCAGGTGCCGCCGAGCCCGCGGGCGCCGTTGGCCATTTGCATCGGGGCGCCGTGGGACAGAGAGGGCTCGACCATGGAGCAAGGGGATGAGGAGGGAAAACCTTCATCCTGTGCCAGGAGAGAGCCAAGGAACAGCAGCTGGGGGTGCTGTAAGTGAGCTGTGCCTGGGAACTCAGCCCTGCTGCCCTCGTGTCAGTGGCACAAGGTGGAGTTCGACACATCCGCGCTGGATGGAGGAAGGTCTCTGGCTTTGAGCGCTTCCTTCTGGGGCTATGGAAGAAGCACTCCAGGTTTATTCACAAAACCAAAACTCCTCCACGAGCTGGGATGGTTCTGCTGAGCTCAAAGGCTGCCATGGCTGGAGCTGAGTTATTCCAGCACATTCAGGCAAGCACTTGGCAACAGCCCTGGCTCTCCAAGCTCTCCAGGAGTGCTATGGCAAAGTCTCCCCCTCTTCTCCTTGAAGTTTGACATCTTGATAAATGCAGCTAAGTTTGGCTAGAGTCTAGTTAAGCATTTCATATTTTTCCAATTATTTGTGGTTTCCATTTTAGTTGAGCCCATAATTTAGCTGTCTCCACATTACTTGCAGAATAACCCATAACTATTATTTCTGGTGGAGCTTAACATGGCCGTGACCCATTTTCTACTGGTTAAATCAGAAGACAGCAGGCCATCCACGGAAAACAGTGCTTCTCCTCAACCACACACAAGGGTAGAAACACACCAGGAACAGACCCAAACTCACCCATGCATGCTGGGCTTACACCCAGGGTTGTTATTTTCATTAATCTCCACTTAATGTTTTGAGGCCCCTCCTCTTCTTTCCAAGTGCCTCCCCACTTTTTTTCCCTGGGGGAAGATGCTTTCCCCACATTTCACCCACAAGCCACCATAGGAGTAGAGATTTTTCTATTAGAAAAAAAAACCCCAAACAAGCCAAGAGCTACAGTTCTCCAGCAGCAAGTAGAAGTGCACATGGCAAGGAGGGGAAATCCAGGTCTTCACTGAGAAGGAAGCTGCAGTAGCAGTGAAATGAGCAGCCCTCCCTTTGGAAAGTCCCTTGTCAACTTTTCTCTTGGAACCAGCACCCCTGAATCAGCACTCACACCCGGAGATGCTGCCAGAAGAGACAGAGAAACTCCAGCCCAACTTCTGCAAAGGACGTTAAATCTCAGCAGCTGAAAGAATCGATACTGAAAGGAGCTGTCTTGGGCTAAAATAACCCAGCATTGCCCAGATTTGGGGGGGTGAAAGAAAGGTGGCTGAGCACACAAGCCATGTCCCAGGTTGGGAGGTCACCAAGCTCCACCCTGCCAGGTGGAAACGGGGAGGGAGATGAAAGGGAGAAAAGAAAGGCTCCGGGAGACACATGAAAGTGAAACCGAGGAGCACAAAGCCATAAAACCCATGCAACCCGCTTTGATCTTTGCTCAGCTTTTATCTCGCCTGTCACTTAGCACACACACCCTGAAAACCAGCAAGGCCCAACGACTCAGGTCTGTCCCAGGGCACTGCCTTGGGTTAGATACAGAACATTCCTGAAGCTGTTTGGCTATCTCCCCTCCCTTCCATGCCCCACATTCCCGTGGCGTTTGGGGCAGCCAGGAGTGAACATTTCACCCGCCAGTCTGTATATCTGGAGTACAAGGAAGGCACTTGGAAAGATGTTTCCCAACATAACCTAAGCACAACAAAATGAGGGACTTTCCTCTTGCCCTGCAGGTTAGGGCTGGGGGAATGTGGGCAGCTTAAATGCTGGCATTGTGGAGGTACAAGGTTTAGACTTGCCGTGGCAGGAGGATGCTGTGTAAAAATAAATTTAAAACATACATATATATAGATAAAAGCACCACCTAGGTTCTCATTTTGCAGTGCATGCAGGCTCAGAGCTGGGACCACTAGAGAGCAGCAGACACCCTTGTCACAGAGAGCAGATGGGCAAAGAAAAACTGGATCTCCCAAGCACTCCAATCCCAGGCAGAGGATCACAATCCAAGCTAATGGACTGTAAAGGAAAAAGGAATGAAGGTGCTACCCATGTGTACTGTCATCACCGAGGGGATTTTTTCTCTGAGAAGCATTTCTGAACCACCAGAACTCAGATCCGTGGAAGGACAGATGAGGCAAGAGCTAAAATCAAAGAAGAGCTTCCTTCTCTCCCAAAACACACAGGCTGGTGCTCTTTGCTCAATTCCCAGGCAAGAGCAGTAGCAGAACTGGCTCGTCTTGATGTTCTGCAGCAAAGCAGAGTTTAGGGGAGGTTTTTGGGTGGGGAGAGGCAAGGAGGCATGCTGGAAATCCAGAAATGCAGGTTAGACCCCACAGGCCCTGCAGCAAGGTAAAGGGACCTTGAGGAAGATTGCTGCACGGATCACCCTCAGAGCTGAGGAGCACAGAGAGCTGCCTGCTTCCTCCTGCATGGCTGGGGGACTGGATGAAATCCACATCACTCCCACTTTTCCCAAGGCCAGAGTTGTTAGCATACCTAGAGTTTTGCCAGAGGCATGAGGATGCAGGCTGAGGTGTGCCCTGGCCCTATTCCCAGCTGGAAAGCTGGAGGTTAAGCAATGCTAAGCTGAGAAAGGAGCCTGGGACTGTCCAGCTGCACACCTGGGAACAGCTGGAAGCTGCTGAGTGCCACACAAATCCAGAAACACAACGGCTGGGGCTTCCCACTGGGAGCAGCTGGACAAGCAGAGCACAGGCTGCCTGCTTCTATTTATTGAGGGTATGATCCCACCCTGTTTGTGGTTAAACCCTGGCAGAGCACACAGTTGGGATCTCTCCACTGAATCCCAAAGAGGAGCAACAGTGGGATCCACGTTTAGGGGAGTGCAGGGCAAACATCTTTGCTAATTTCTCCTGGGGTTTTGTATCCCACAGACACGCTCAGCCCAGCACACCAAGAGCTAACAAGGGTGCCAGCCTGCAGTGTCAGAGCTCCAGAGAGGAAAGATGAAGGATGGAGAGCCTGTGCAAAGGGGGAGCATTTCCCCAGGGTTCATGCAAGCTGCCTGCCAGGAAGCATGCAGCCCTGGAGAGTGGCAGATAGAACCAGCCTGTCTGACAGTTATGTCCCAGCCACCCTGAGCCTGGTTTTTCCTGTCTGGCATGACTGGTTATCATTCCAGCTGGAGGGGAGTGATACTGGGAAAGCCACCCCATGGGACTGGAGGGCATTCAGCTGCTCCCCAGAGAGCGCAGAGCTTTGCAGGGAGTGTGGATGAAATGCATTTCCAAGCCAAACATCTTCAAAAGCTGGGAATTTTAATATTTGGGAAATTACAGCCAATGTAAACCAAGGCTTGAAGTCTACCCCACTGCTTCAACACTCATCCAGCCTTTGGAGGCAATTGCAACGGGCTCTCCCCAGCTGAACTCATCATGCTAGAGGAAATGATGTTTATCTGTCCCAAATTCACATGCCTGGGAGTGAGAGACCAACAGCAACACGAGAGGGTGATTCACAGCACATTTCCATCGAGCCCTGCCTCACCCCAAGCGCTGTCTCTGCTCTTGGGCCAGCCTGTGGAAGCGTTCAAAGGTCACGGTGCTAAATGCCATCGAGATATTTTTGCTGCACCAGCCTCAGGCAGGGCCTTGATGCCAGCAGACACGTGAAGACGTGCAGGAGGTCACAGTCCCCGCAGATCACCCGCCCATCAGTGGCCCTGCATCACCTCCCTCAAAGCAGAGCAATCCAGGTGAGGATGCACATCCACCGAGCCACCAGAGTCCCTCCTCCTCGCTGGAAATGCCACAGCTATGTGCCCTGCCTGGCTGATACTCCCCGCCGCTGTTTCCTCCCTTTCTACACTCTTTTTTCTCAGTGCTCAGCTATCAGGGTGTTTGCATAAAGAGGAGCACACTCACACCTTCCCTCCCCAGCCTCTCCTAAGGTTAGTCACCCTCCTGCCCAGCCTCAAGCCCACGTTTCTGCCACACCTAGAGAAAAAAAAACCCCTTCTTTTGAGGCACACGTAACCAGAGTAAATTCTTGCATTTCAGGGTCACTGCAGCCACTTGCACATAGAATCCCACAGGTTTGTGTGGGAAGGGACTTAAACAGCATCCATTTCCACCCCCTGCCATGTGCAGGGACACCTTCCACTAGCCCAGGTTGCTCCAGGCCCCATCCAACCTTGGACGCTTCCAGGGATGAGGTAGCCCACAGCAAGTTACAAGTATTTAAAATGGAAATAGAAATGCTGTCCTAACCCTAAACCTCTGTTCTGCAGACACTGTTTCACTGAGAAAGGCAGGCTGGTTCAAAAACACAGTGGGAAAGTTTGCATGGAAAAAGCAGAATCCTGGCTCTGCTCCTTCCTCCACTCATTCTCTCATTATCCTTCTACTCCCAGCAAGACAAGACTGGTCGGGCACACAAAATCTTACACCTCTCCCCAGAAAGAGCAAACCAGAAAAAACAAGACACAAGAAACCCAAAAGGCTGTTGTTGCAAGTTCACAACTGCTCTCCACATCCCAACTCCACCAGAGAAAACAAACCCTTCCCCTTAAGACCACCTTTCCAGGCATTTAGAAAACTGCTTGGCACAGAACTCTAACAAAGAGTGAATTTCAACTCAACTGCTCCCACGACAAGTTGCACTGACACCAACCAGCCTGTGCTCCTCAAAGCACTGCCTGACAACACCTGGCCAGGAGAAACACTGTGCAGACAGAGACTTCTGCCTGCCCCTGAAACAAGGTGAGGCCAAAAACCACGTATTTCTACGAACAAACAAGTTCCTGTTGCAATCCAACAGGAGCCACCAGATAACCACAGCAAAACAAGGAGAAAAACTGTGTGTACTCACAGAGGGAAGTGTGACCACGTCAGCAGCTGTGAGAGGAGCAGAGCAGCAGGAGCCCTGTCACCTCTGGAGCCAGACTGTGCCCCCCAGGCCTCTCTGCTGACCAAGGTGGTCGTGCTCCTTGGGGCTCCCACAAGCAGCAGGAAGATCATTGCAAGGATCTTCTACACCTGGGCTCAGCTGGGAATGATCATGCTGCCCAATTCCTTGCAAAGCATTCCCACCTGAGGGGAATCTCCTTTCCCTGCCCTCCTCAGCTACCTGCTGATAGGAGGCAGGTGGAAATCATTTGAGCTAATGAGAAGAAGACAAGTTAGTGACATTTTACCCTCAGAGTCCTTTCCTAGAGGCTTCTGCCATGCCTTCTGAAATGTTTTAGTAAAATCACTCAATCACTGCTGCTTTCAGAGGCACAGGAGTACCCTTTCATTTTTGCCTTGCTGCTCTCTTCCCCTCTTTGTAGCAAAGCTTTTCAGCACATGCCAATCCCTGAAGTCAGAAAGTAGTTTAACATTAAATTTGTGCCCAAGGAGCCAAAAAGCCCAGGATTAACAGGCTTTGCTTTCCTTTCATTCTGCTTCCACACTTCCAGTGACCCATTTTACACAGCCCTGAGGGCTGAAGGGGCTCTGAAGCTAGACTTTTTCGAGTTGTTCATATTCCCACAAAAATGCAGCTTGTTTTTCCCTAACCGTGACAAACAGGATGCACACTGTAAAAGAGGTGGTTCCTCACTATTCCAGCCACTTTGGGGCAGGTTACCCAGGACAGAAACAGAGTTCAGAGAAGTCATTATTACAACCCTCAGTAGGCACTGAGAAATATTCCAACTGCCCTTATTCACACCTAAAGAATAGGTGTTCTTGCTAGGAAAAGGCCTCCCACAGGATTAGCCCCATTCACAGTCCCCCTCTCCATCAGGGGGCTGCCAGGCCTGGGCCACGTCCCCTTCACCCACAGTGCCATAAATACCCCAGATAAACACAATGCCTTTGTTTAAAACAAACCCCCTGACAGGCTGCACTTGAAAACCTCTGTCCCAGCTGATTTATCTGTCAGGGAGGCTCCTTTTCCCCAGGAGGGCATGGAAATGCTCTCACGAGGTTCAAATAAGCCATCACACTCAGGTAGCTTTCCAAATGTGCTTGGAATAGTTTATTTTCAGGCCTATAAAATCTTATACTCAGAGAATCTATCTTTCTCTGGCTTTGCTAAGGCATAGGAAAGGGTTTCTCCTAAACACCCATTCCCTGGAAATCGTGCTCCAGCCTAGATCCTCCTCTCTGCACGTACAACCAGCACTGCCAGTCAGCTCTAAAAATGCTTGTGACTGGAGATAAAATGGTCAAACAGAGATCCTCCATCTCACACTTTGTGATCTTTGCTTCTGTCTACTTAAAACTTTCTGTTAAGACACAAGGTCTGGCCAACTACTCCTGGCTCAATCTACAGCAGGGTATTTCCACTTCTGAAATGGAAATCAAGACACAGGCCCAGGCTCCAAATGCAGATTTGAATTTGAGACTTCCTGAAGTTCAGGAGCACTCTGACTTGGATTTCTTTTAGCCCACAGGAAGGTAGGACTGCTTTGCTTGCTTGTTTCCAAAAACTTGTTACTAAAGAGAACTTGCTCAAGCTCACATTTGCAAAACCCAGGTGTTGATTATATCCAAAGCCTTCCCTTTGGGATAACCCTAAGATGTACAAGACATGAATTTTGGAGCTCATACATCTCTTCAGAAAGCAGAGTTGGATGGAGGTGTGCAGTGACTGGAAACATAGGAGGAAAATGGTGCTCCTGTCTGGCAATCCAAACAGCCTCCCTAAATCCCCTCTGCTGGGAACTTCATCAGTCCTACCTGAGCAGTACTTTTCAAGGAATTCCCTACCTGTACGCATCTTGTTGAAGGAGCAATCCCTGCTCCAACAGCAAAGTGTACAATTGGACCCCAGTCTGGGTTACTGCCAGCCTGGATGAGATGTTTCCAGGATCCCACGAGGTGGACTGGCAGCCTGAGCACAGAATGGATGTGGTCCAGACTAAAGATTTAAGGTGAGTGTGTTGAAAGATCTGTGGCAAAAGCCTGCCTGTGGAGCTCCCTACCTCAGCTTTTCCAGCACAAGTGAATCCTGGTATCCCTGAGTGACACAACAACAGAAGGACTAATCCAGCCCTTTCCCTGCTCCGTAGCCAAGGTGACAGCACAAGGCTGAGCCTGGCAAATGGCCAGGCCCAACTTGGCACGAAGGTGAGAGGGGTTTTCCAAGGTGGTGGGAAAGCAGCTTCCCTGGGCTGGGTGAATTTCCATGGCACAGACACACTTCTCCAAACCCAGCCTCTCGAGGCTGGGTTTGAGGCAGGGACAAGAGGAAGGACACACAAGTGCATGCTGATGTCAGCCACTTGAAAAAGGACTTTGATCTTCAGGGCTGAGGACCCAACATCTCCGAGGAGCAAGACATTTCACAAAGCTTTTTATCTGCCTTTTATGTAACGAGGCACACAGGCCATCAGTTGAGGGGTGACAGAGCACTGTCACCTCCTATTGCTTATTAAAATAAGTTGTTCCCTGCTGCCAGCTCGAGGAATGCTGCCAAAAGATATAAACTGATCCCAGAGCAGCAATATCAAGCCATGGCCAGCTCAGATTGAAGTGCCCCACACGCTGCAGCATCTGAAAGATGGGCCTGAAGGATCTGAAGGAAGAGTAACATGAAAGCTTTGACCCCAGCGAAGCAGAAAATTATTTATGACCACAGCCAGCAGGGCTTTCAGCCTCTGAGGATGCAAGGCTTTATAGGAAGAGTGCAGCCCTGTGACTCCAGGTGGACCTTTTGTTCAGGGATGAATCCCAAGGGCACGCCCAAGGCAAGGCTTCCATGGCAACTGTAGGCACAGCCTGTTAAACAGAGTAGGACAGTCAGGGAATTCTCCACAAAGTCTCTCCCCAATAAGTGTGGCACTACTGCAGATTTCCAGAGGAACACCATTAAAATGTACATCAGTACAGCACAAATAGGACTTATTTAACAGCCAAGCAAGCCTTCAGCTGCTTCCCACAGAAATCCAAAGCATCCCAATCTTTTACACTGAGAATTACACACTAGCTACAGCTGCAACAGCTGTCCAGCACTCAGCTAACTATGGAAAAAGCACTGGACATGTTGTATGGCTGTGCCTTCCTCACTGCCTGGCACAATAAAGTGCACAGGTTTTTCCCACTGGAGCAGAAATCTGTGTTTCCACAGGCACTAGGAGCCACAATGTCCCTGCACATGGATCAGAGGAGAACACATCATCACCTGCCTGGGGTTAAAGAAAACACCCTGAAAACTAACAGGGAATCAGACAGTGCAAAAGTGGATCCCAACCTGGGCTTGTAAGAATACTCCAACAGCTATTCCAGTGCCAGCTGGAAGCTGTGGAAGTAACCAATCCATGTGCACATCCTGGGACCAGAATAATCCCAAATTCCTTCAAAAGGGCCCTGTTTTATTTTATTTCTCAGCTGATACTCACAGCTCACTCTGCATTTACAGCACTGAGTGTGGGGCTTTTCCTGATAGCCCAGTCAGGATAACGGTGGCAGGATTACATTTAATGGAACAATAAAAGCTGAGGAAAGCACAAGGCACCACACAGCTGCCCTGTGGATGCACTGTGCCAGTATCTTGGGCAAAGAGCTGGCACAGATACCACACCCATCCTCAGATCATCTGTGGCACAAACCCTCAGACCACTGGCCTTGGCTTCTGTCATCCTGCCAGGAGAAAGCCAGGGATCACCTCCAGTGCTTTTGCTCCCTACCAGAGTTAATAATTGAGCTCTGGATGCCAAAGGCTTCCTAAATCCCTGACTCAGCCACTGCACATGACAGGACCACTGTTTTGACCACAGACATGTTTTCCAAAGTTCCTTGGAGACTCTGGATTACAAACTGCACTCTGACCTGTGAAACATTTGACCCCCAGCTACACAAAATCCTTGCAGAACAAGCCTACAGGCCCTTGCAAAGCCAACAGCCTGCAAACCCTGCTTCCCCACGAGTCCCACACATCCCACCTTTCCACAACAGCTCTGCCATTCCCAGGTTTGAGCTGATTTATCCTTGACAACTGAGCACTACAGCAAGGAGCTATTCCTGGCTTTGCTCTGCAAGGGGAACAAAGGAAGAGAGAGGCTCAGGAATACACAGAAGGTCAAGGAGGAAATGGGGAACAGAGGAAGGATCTGCCTTTTGCCTTCCTAGGCCCAGGACAAAATTACCCTGGACCACAGGCTACTCTCCTTCTTCTTGACTTCACTGTGTGGAAACAAAGCCAGTGCTGAGCGCTCCGGAAATCCCATCACAAACGTTTCCTCCATTTAGGTGTTTAACAGTGCTCACGTCTCTGATGAAGAACCTGCTTGCTATGGCCAAAAAAAACCCCACCAGCACTCTTGGAAGGAGAAATTAAATGCTTCATTAATTCAAAAATGGTTGAAATTGCAAATCAGAACCAGAACGTACAGGTCTAGAGGCAAGATCGCTAATAATTCATGAGCGAAATGCTATGTTTATGCAACACTAAGGATGAGATTTTAATTGCTTATTACTCTAATTGATTTCATTCAGTTGTTATGGCAACTTTCTGCTTTCAGGAGATGTACTACACCAGCCACAGCACAGCCATGTGACACCCCACAGCTGCAATGTGTATTTTAAGATAAATAATACTATATATGTGCCAAGTATTTACTGACTCCCATTTTGCTGAGCTCCAAAGCCCTGACAGCCACGTGGGATCACAAGAATAACTCACTCACCTGTTAGTCCAAGCAAAGAGATGGCCTGAGACCACTCAGTTCTACTTTCCCTCAGTGTATGCTGCTCTAAATTCAGAGTGCTCTAAGCTCTGACAGGAATGTCCCTCTTATTCCATCAGAAAAAAAGGGGGGAGCTTTTAAGGACCAGGGTCTGAATGCACTGATTTATTCTGAACGCTTTATTGCTGCGTGTCACTTGTCATATGTCAGCAAGTGGTGGGCAAGTCAAGTTTCCTGTTTAAAAGGCCATTATTATAATGATTTAATTATGGAATGACAACTCACCAGGAACAGAAGTGCTTCCACTACAGATCCCTTGTGGCCCAGTCCAGCCAGAAGAGAGCAGTAGGATGACATTTCAAGATGCTCTCAGAAAGCTGTGTGGACTTTCCAGCATTACGCTTGCAATAGGTTCAGCAGCACGGGGAGTTACATCCCAGAAAATGGACACAGCCAGGAGTTGTTTCAGGGGATGCATTCCCCACAAAACCAGCCCTCACCCAAACCAGTCTTACTGACAGAGCAGTTATGAAAAGGAGCATTTAAACCCCCGGGAGTGCAAGCCTTCCAGGTTCCACCACGTGGTACAGGCAAGTCCCAAACAGCACCCAAAAGCCACGCACACCTCTGCTGTGACAAACAGCCGACCACCAAAATCCCCCTTCTCTGGGAGAAGCTGAGGGGACCCAAGGGGCACCTCAAGGCTCCACCACAACAACAGCAGCAAGGACAATTCCTGCAGAACCCACAGCAATCCAGCTGGCATGACCTTTACCCCCCTGCAGCAGCTCTGGATGTGCCAACATGCCAAGCACAGCGCTCACAATGAGCAGGGGACACCTGTGCAGGCTCCCTTTTCTTACCACAACTTCTGGGAAAGCTGGAAGCCAGCTGTGGGATCACACACCCTGCACAGCACAAAAAAAAAAGGAAGCCAAAAGCTTCAAGGAACCACTGCCACTCACAGCAGGTAACAAATACAGCACTTGGTTTATTTTTGTTCTCAACTGAAACAAGACTCAGTGGGTTCCTTACCCAAGCACTCCTGAAGTGAGCAGAGACTTGCAGCAAGAAGTCTTCAGAGGTACAGTATTTGTATCATACAGAGTACACAATAAATTACTATCTACATGCCACAGACCTACAAAAAGTTACATACAATGTAAAAAAATACAGTATTTTCTGCTCATTTTTTTGTTTTAAATTTTTTTTCTGTACATTTTTCTTTTTAAATTTACATTTTCATATACACTTTTTGTAAACTTTTGTGTGTTTTTAGAAAACTGAAACCACATAACAGTTATGGACTTACAGCATCACTCTTACCTTTCTAAAGCAACGCTGGCAGCTACAAAACAGCTTTTAGCTTGTTTGCTCCTTCATTTCTACTTTGGCACCACCACACCTCACACCGTTACTCTGAGCTACTTTAGTCTCCTTTAGCCACGTCCTCACCAGGGAGAAACACAATTAGACTGGAATTTGTGCTTTGATAACAAAGTTCAGAAGAAAAAACCATTACATTAACTACTTCACCATCACATTTACCTGATATTTTACTGCGTAATTTCAACTTCTCCTGCACTAACTGCTTTACATCAGCATGCAAACAAGTCTGATTATGACTCAATCAATAACATGAATATACTGAAAAACAACTACAAGGGTTAAATATTCAAAGGAATGTAGACTTAGCAAGGCTTACCAAGTTAAGAAGTCTAAGCTAATAGCATGGATCGACATCTTAAGATTTGAAACACACTGAAGTGTACAATGTGAATTTCAGTGTAAAAACATCTGTACTAAAGAAAACATGGAATTACTCCTGGCCACACAATTTGTACTATCTCAAAGTGAAAACTATATTGACTAGAAACCTCCAGCTTACCACACATACTCCTGGTGTGAAATAGGGATCCCTGAAGTTTATAAAAGCCAAGCCTCAAAAATTGCTACTTGGAGTACACAAGCCAAGACCCTGCTGAAAAGGAAAAGCAGTTTCAAGGTTGGGCCCATTGGAGAGTCAATCATTCCAGCCTGGCACTGTGTACATGCTCCATGTAACCCACCCAGCCACTTGGATCTAATCCCAGAACAACACTCCCAGAAGGAGTGGAGGTGCCCTCGAGAGGGACTGCAGTCCAACCTCCTGCTCCAAGCAGGGTCAACACTGAAATCAAGCCAAGCTTGGGATTCTGTCATGAGGAATCCTGAGAACATCCCAGGACAACAACTGCACAGCTCCTCTTGGGCCTCTCCCTTGCTTGACTGAACCCATGCAGCAGATTTCTTCCACTAACCAAGAGCTTCCCGTTTATGTCTTGGGAAAGCTTCTCACTCTTGCTCCATGCTTCCCAGGCAAGACCCTGAAATCAGCTCAGGTGTTGAGCTGCTGAGGATTTTGGACCCTCAGGTACAGAACTACATTCATGGCTGTTGACAACAGAACTGTACAACAACTTTTTTTTTTTTTTTTTTAATTCCTTAAAAATACAACAAAAAAAAAAAAAAAAAAAAAACCAAGGCAAGCATTCAAAGCATTGATATACCACAGCAAGTTTTGCCTTAATACAGTTTACAGATCACCACCTCATTTATTATTGCCAAAAGACTCTATGGTGCATTCAACACTTCAGCCTAACACAGTGCAGCCTCAGTGCTAAGAGTGACAGCTGTGAGTTTGCCACTTGGCTTTAGGTTTGAGTTCAAAGAAGAAGGTGCCTTCCAGATCACTTGGAGGAGAACTGCTAAGGCTTTCTTCCCCGCTGCTCATGTCTTCACAGGAGTCTTCACTAGAAGGAACAGTGGGAAAGGTAATTTTAACAAAGCACAACCCCTTCAAAGTGGCAAAGCACTCCTCAAGCCTGGGGTTTCTTGCACACTTTTCTGTTGCTAGTAGCAACAACCCACATCTAAATGCTGCTCAGCCTAAAGCTCCTTAGGGCTCCTAAAGCTGAAATCCCTAACAAGGCACAATCCTCCTGATGCCAACAACATCCTACTGATCAAGAAGCCAGTGTTCCAGACAGCAAGCATCAATTCCTTCAGGAGACTGAAAACCTTTGCAAGCCTTCCTTAAAACCAACAGTGCCTCCCCCCACCCGGCCAAGTACCCCTGAACACCACAATGACAGCTCCCCCTCCTCTCCATGTGCTGAAGGCATATTCCAAGCCCAGCAATATTCTCAGAGCTAGCACTTTTTCCCCATGTAGCAGAGATTAAGCCATAGTTATACAGACAAAAAGGAGAATTCCCAACAAATTAAGCAGCCAAGTGTTACCCACCTCTCACTTCCATTGAAGCATCCACCCTCTGGGATTGTTGGCAACTCGGGAACACTGTAGTAACTGTTCTGTAGGTTTTGGGCTGTACGCCTCGAAACAATCCAAACCAGCTTTTTGTGATCAGGCTTGCAGCATTCAGGAGAAGAATAATCTGCCAGGCATTTAGAGACCAGCTCCCTCCAGTAAAGTAGGTCACTATCACTTATCTGAAAAAAAAAAACACACCAAAAACCCCACAAGTTAGTCAGTCTGTAACACACAGGCTCTCAGGGTAACTCCTGCCTCCATTTTACCTTCCTGGGAAAGACCTGGGAAAAGCATCAGTCAAGACAGAAGTGAGTCATAACCGTGATACCTTTGTCAAAGCTGCTTTTAAAGGTGAACTACCAACTCCTACACACCTTCCAGACAAGTCCCTGCTCAAGGTGGAGTTAGGCTGACAGTTTGCCTGTCAGTCCTTGTTATCATTTTCTTTCTCACTTCCAAAGGAGAAACGAAACAAAGGTTATTCTATTTTAAAATGAAATAGAAATTTTTTTTTAATTCCATTTTCAAATGGAAGCAAAGTTTTTTTAAACTGCTTTAAAATATAAGAAAAAACTTTAAACCACCATTTTAAAATAGAATAATATTGTACTTTAAGGAACTGCTTCTGTCCCTTAAGAAGCTGGGATTGTTCAATCTGGCTGTAAGAGTGAAAAGCTGCTTCTAGGCCATCAACAGAGGCAGCACACAGCTAGAGGCCATTCATCCTATTTTAGTTCATAGGATATCCTGAGCTGGAAGGGATCCACAAGCATCGTGGAGTTCAGCTCCTGGCCCTGCACAGGACAAACCCACCAAGTCCAGCCTGTACCCAAGGCCACTGTCCAAATGCTCCTCGAGCTGTGCCAGGCTTGTGCTGTGCCCATTCCCTGGGGAGTCTGCTCAGAGCCTGACCTCCATCCAGGGGGAAGACTCTCAGATGATAATAATTAAACCCTCAGGTTTAATTAATCAGGCAAAAGGAATAACCAGCAGTCCCAGAACAGACTGGAAGTTTCTCCAGACCACACAGCCAGAGCTGTACGAGTTCCATCAGCTGCCTGTTAAAGCGTGCTTTGTACACACACTGGGTCAGCAGTTCCTCTGATTTTATACATTTAAGCTTATTTTTTAACTGCTTCTTTCAGCCAAACAGAGCCTGTAAGGTCACATTTAGGGAAGCATTTAAGGGACCCCTAAATGTACCAGCATCAGTCTGAAAAACAATCCCCTGAAAGCACTCACCTTTGAATGCTTTTGAACACGCAGAAGGATCTCCAACAGCTCAACAGATTTCAGAGTCTGAACTTCCAGAGTGAGAAGGCACAAGGCCAGGACAGATGGCTGAAAGGACCAGAAAACAGCACTCAGCACCACAGCCACCACAAACCCACTCTGCAGCTACAAACAACCGCTTCTACTCACTTTTGCTTTAGAGAACACCAGACGGCAGTTGCAAGCTTTTAGCTGTGCTTCCAACTTGTCCAGATTCAACACTTCTTTCCTGTGAGACATGCAAGAGAAGAAGGGTCTGCATCAACAAGCATTCCAAGCACTGAGGAGCTGCCTCCCCTACAGCCAGGGCTGCAATCGTCCCAGAGGGGATTAAAAGGGGCTCAGCAAACAGCAGCGACTCACCTTTCTGAGGTATGACAGAGTACAATTGTATGGTACAAGTGCAAGAAGGTTAAGGCAGTAGTAGCTTTAAATTCAAAGTGCAACTTTTCTGAAATTATCTTTTCCATCCGTTTCAGGTCGGACACAGTGCATTTACATTGGCTGATCCGGATGAGCTCGTGAGCAGACGGGATATTGCATTCCTCCTCCACCACACGGGCCGCCAGCTGCATGCAGCACACTCCGATGCAAGACAAATGCTTGGGTTTCACCTAAAAACCAGAGTACATGCCGTGAATGCATCACCTCCCCAGCAGCACTGGGCTTCAACACCAACTATTTGGAATACCCAGAGTTTTAAAAGCTGCTGATCTCCACCAGAGGTGGTGTTGGCCAGCTCCTACTCCTCCCCCCAGCCACAAACAGCTCCATCACTTCAGCTGCTGAGTTCCATCACCCTGGTGATGTTCCATCACCCTGGCTGCTGAGGCAGTGAAGTCCCAGAGCTGAGCAGCCTCTCCTCAGGTTGTTCCCCAGCAGGACACTGCAGTTCCCTGCTCCTCCGAGCGGCAGTGCTCGCCCAGCCTCACTCCAGCCCACACAAATCCAGTCTGAGCCTGTTCGGGGCAGCCCCATCCCTCCACAGCTTGCTCCTGCCCCTCTCTTCTCTCCCCTCTACCCCTGGACATTTTGTGCCACTTCAAGGCCAGTCCGACCAGAGAACTGACGCAACTTCGTTTTTTCTGCTGATCTAATAAGGAGGAACTGGTTTTCCTGCCTTAAAGCAGCACAAACACGATAAAAACATCCAGGAAATGATCACTTGGTGTCGGTCCCAAGGCTAAGCTAAGCTTTAGCAGAGCACCCAGAGACAGCCTCTAACACTTAGTGGTTTGTTTCCCTTAATTCCTCCTTTCTCTGACATCTACACGGTGATGGTTACAGATTCATTAGAGGAAGTAAACCAAGCTGCTGCTTGTCTTTAGAGGTGAAAGGAACTGCACTCAACTCCAGGTTCACAAAGGAGACCTCGGAGCTGCTGCTGGATCAACAGCCACCCTTGTACCTTCATAAGAGCCAAGAATCTGTCCAGAATGTTGACAGCCAAAACAAACGTTTCCGTTGCAAATCCAAAGAAGTTGGTCAGACTCCAAAGATCTTCCACCTTGGCATTCCTTTGTCTTGGACACAGAGTGTTCTCATTCTATGGCGAGAGAGGCAAAGTCAGAATTACTCCGGGGCAGCAGCAATCGCCGTGCCTCACTCCCTAAATCGCCTTTTATTTAGATCGAACAGAAGCGATGTTTCCCTTAAACACTTCATTTCACTTGAATGGAAAAGAAAATAAATTCAGAGACTGAGGACTCAAATCACACCCACGGTTCAGAGATTACAGCCAGGTCCTGAGTCTCACTGGTGCAACAGCCAGCACAACCACATCTCCTACTCTCCACTTGCTTCTTTTAAGACACATTTAAGACTTATTTAAGTCACCTTAAGGCATACACAGTGACTCCTGCCCTTAGAAATTACCACACCGCTCTCTGCCTTGCATGTCAATATTTAAGCAACAGCTCTGCTTTCACAACAAACAAGCAGACTTATCTCCGGAATTTTTTTTTTTTGTTAAATATTAAGGCTCTTCCCAAAGAACTCACAAGCACTCGTAGGCACATAATAAGCCAGCCCCGAACTCAGTAAGGAACTTTGGTCGTTAACGTGAAGATGTTGATGGTCTATTTACATTTTGCTGCTCAGCACTGAGGTTCTGGGTTCATTTCCCGAGGCAGCGCCAATGAAAAGCCGGTGCTTCCCCTGTTTGTTACATCTCACCTCCCCTGCAGCGGCAGGAAGCTCCCCCGACGGAAACAATACACAAATCTCGCTGCTGTGCTCACTCCAAGTTTAAACAATGAACACTAAACACCTAAAGTACTGAACGCCTTGCCCTGCAGGTCGCAGCGCTGGGATAAGGTAACGTTAATACCTACAGACGAACGCAGAATTAAAACAAAAGGCAAGCGGCGCACACAGAGAAAATAATTAACTTTCCGCAGTTAACGCGCTTTCAATTCCCTTAGCCGGAATTTTCCCTGAAATTTTCTTTCTGCCCTGAGGAGCCCCCCGACGCCCTCACCCACCTCGGCGGCGCCCTCGATGAGGCTGAGTCCCTTCTCGCGGGGCTGGAACCGCCCCTCCAGCTCCAGATGGAGGTTCAGCTGCTTGAAAAGCCACAGCGCCTCGCTGCTCATCTTCCCTTCCCTTCGCCTCCTTCCCCTCCGCAGCAGGGAAACAAAGGGGCCCCCTAAACCGGGGGGCGAGGGGACACCGGGCCCCCCCCGCAGCCCTCACCGCTCGGGGAGGGGGAGGCGAGCCCGGCTCCCGTCACCGCGCGGACGGGGGTGGGCTCGGCCGCTGACCCCGCATCCAGGCAGGGCGGCCTGGACCCCCGCGGGGAGTCACGGCACTGTCACGGCACCATCCCCAGCCGCTCCCGTCCGCCCCGGCCCCGGCCCCGCTCCAAGATGGCGGCGTCGCGTCCCCGCCCACGGCTTCTGTTGTCCCGCGCGGAGTGATCCCCGCCGGTGAGGCGGCGCACGGAAGTCAAATAGTCCGCCTCCAATCACGTCACCCGACGGTGTCCCGACTGGTCCCCGAGGTCCGGGGAGGGCGCGGCCGGATCGCGGAGCTCCAGCTCAGCGGCGGTCGGAGCGGCACCGCCCTGCTGCGGCGGGGCGGGGAGGCCACGCGGAGGGACACGGCGAGGGACGCATCACGCCTTTAAAGGGACGCCAGAGGCGCCTCATCCGTTTTGAAAAGACCGCCCAAACCCTCCCGCGCGCGGATTGGTCCGCGCTTCCCAGCCGCTGATTGGCCGGCGCCGCCGCTCACCCCGCCCCTTTCCCCGCCTCGCGGAGGGGCGTGTTGTTTACCGGCGGCGATTGGCCACCGACCGAGGCCGGGTCTGTCCTGATTGGCCAGGCCAGTTCTGCCTCCGCCCCGCCCCGTGCTCCGAGCCCTGGCAACCGCGACGAGGCCGCGCGCGCGCGCCCTGAGGCGATGGTGGGGGGGGGATGGCGGATGGCGGCGCTCACCCTCAGCGCTCCCCTGTCCCCACAGCGCCTGTCCCACAGCGCTCCCGTGTCCCGATACAGGATAAAGATGAATGCTGACCTGACTGGAGCAGCCTGAGGATGCTCAGCCCCCGCGGGTCAAACTCTCCGTGTAACTCTCTGGGATTCCCGTCATGTTCCTCGAGGGTTCCAAACACCCGTCTGGATTTAAAACCCCTCCATGTCCTACTTCACACCAAGAGACTTCTGTGCAGCCCAGCGTTGCAGTGGTTTTGGGATGTGCGCTTGCACACTTCCCTTCCTGTGGAATGAATCGAAGGCCCAATGGGTCAGGATGGAGCTGGTGGATCAATCCCGTGAGACAAAGGCTGCATCAAAGGGCTCCTCAACTTAATGGAGTCCTCAGGGCCAGATAAAACAAAATAAATAGTTGTTTAGAGGCTTTGTGGGGCTGTTCCAACATGCTGGTGGATGTTGGAACATCCAACAAAGGGATAAATGTCCTGGGACAAACCCAAAGTGCAGCGATTGGATGCCTGTACACACTGGAGACAGAAGTCTGGGCAGGTGACTCGGGCAGATTCGTGCAGGGTTTGACCTGCTGAGGCTCCACAGCTCCAACAAACAGAAAATGTTTATGAAATGTCACAGGCTGGAAAAGTAAATCCACCTTCTCCACGGAGCCATCAGCAGTGCTGGGCTCTGCCAAGCTCTATTTCGAGGCACAGTCCCCGTCTGCAGTGCCAGTGACGACGGCCAACGCCTCCCTCATGTTTATTTTGATGCCAAGGACTGCGAGAGTGCTGTAAACACGCACGGCTTTTCCTCAGGGTGTTCCTGATGTGGGCTGGAGTTCCCGTAGGTACCAGCAGATGTACCTCCCATCACACAGGCTGATTTCTGGGGAGGATAAAAGCTCTTGGAGACGCGGACCTGCTCCGGATTGAACACCTGCTGTTAACGGAGCTGACTTCCAGCCAGCTGCATGCAGTGACATTACTCAGGTAATGTTCACGGGATGAGTCTCTCAGCTCCAGCCTCTGGTATCCAAATCCCCTCAGCAGTTGCTCCCTTCTTTTCTTCCCCACATTCCAAAGCGTATCCTGCTATCACAGAGATGGAGTAGGGATGTTCTTCCCCCGTAGTGGAACACATGTTCCAGTTCACCTAAAAGGACAAAAAGGGTTCACTTTGTAAGCACAGAGCATGACAGCTCCAAAAGTACCAGTTCAGATACCTGCTTGAACACATACATTCCTTTCCCTTTACTAATTCAAACCTAATAGAACACTCTGAAAAATTATCCCTCATATCTCATGTAGCCTAAGGGGGGAATCTCTTATCAGAGCATGGCTCGTTTCCCAGGTTAGGAGAGAGGGATTCCTGCCCCATCTTTGTTCCTCAGTATTAACTCACTTGTTGAAAATAGCTCAGCAGGATCAAGGAAAAAAAAACCAAAAAAACCAACCAAACCTCAATATAAGTGATGGACTGCACCTTTGGGATTAAAAACAGGGAAAATAAGTCTGTTCCCTGTGCTGTCTGGACCTGGCAGAACAATGGAGTGTTGTGGGCAAAGGAGGAGTCATGTTGAGGTCAGCAAACAAAATCTGTGGTTGTGTTCTATTTTTTCCCTTATGCAAGGAATAATTTTCTTTCAATGTGGCATTTATTTGGGATTCAGGGAAGTGAGAATGTGGGGGGAGAATGAGAATGAGAAGTGTGTCCAGCATTCTGAGGAAACACAATTTACCTCTTCTGTAACGTGCTGTGCCTTACAGAGCAGCAATTCCTTCCTGACATTCTTTGGGAACCCAAAGATGCACGTCCTATTTAACAGGGATTATTGTGACCAGCCTGGCTAAGCAATCTTCCAATATGGCCCGGCAAGACTTGTCCAGGCATGCCCAAAGCAGCTTCCCAGGAATGGCTCTGCATGGCTAGGAGCTGTGTATTGCCTGGCAGGGGATGACACCGAGGTGTTGATTGGGCCCTGTGGCATGCGGATTTCCACACTGAAACAGGATTACAAACCGTGCTGATTAAGGGACACAGAGTAATTAACGCTCCAGACACAGCCATTGTCTGCCCACTCTGGACACCCACGGAGGAAAAACAGGGGTCACTTGGAACAACAGCTCCCTTGAGCCACTTATGCAAAGAGCCTCCCACAATTTACAGCCCCTAATTAATCCAAGTGCCCCTTATAATGCTCCATACCCCGTTATTCCGGTATGGAGGACAGCAGCAGTGCTGACACCTGGAAGGCAGCAGTCTCAGAGTGGTGCTTTTATACAAAATACAGATATTAGAAAACACCTATCAAGGCTCCACCTGTACACACACTGAGAAACAACTGAGGGATTCTGTTGCTTCAAGAGCAATGGGATCAGTGCCTTGGGGATAAAAGCTATCAAAACCTTGGCGTGGGCTTCCCCTCACCAGGCCCTTTGGGAAGGAACAAGTCTAGGAGATGAAATGATTCATCAATCTGCCAGAGTTTAAACCTTGTTCCCCAGACAGCAGCCCCTGAGGAAAAGTGGCATTTGATCCTCCAGTAGCCATGGGAGCAATGCTCCCACTGGTCCAGCTCCTGTCTGCCCAGAGGAGTGTAATTCCACACCTCTCACCTGGTGCTCCTGGAAATCGAGTTCACCACTCATAAATAAATGAATTTCTTCAGATTTATCGCTTGCTGCCCATGAGACCAAGGGAGAGCAAGGCATCCCGATAAGAGATAAAATGGAGCTTGGTGTTAGGGAAGGGATTCACTGGACAAAGCCAGAGAGGAGCAGTGACAGTGCCTCTCCCAGAGACCACACCTCGAGTTCCAAGCAACTGCTGGAATAAGGAAGGGAGGGGGCAGAAAAGAGAAACCCAGCGTATTTGCTCGGGAAACGCAGAGCACAAAGAGTTTTGAGCTGACAAAACCCAAACACAAATCAATGGAAACTTAGTAAGTTTAGGACACAATCGCTGCTGTAATTTAAATAAATCTGCCATGTACTGATAGCACATACTTTGCTTACTGAAAAATAACAGCTGCCTTGTATAAATAAGAACACCTATACCAGCACAGTTGCTCCACAGTCCTGGGACAAGACTCCCAAGATGAGTTTCCTACAAGAGAGAAGTCCAAAAGTCTACTGGGAAACAGTTTCTTTCTTAGAAAATGTTCTTATTCCCAGTAGCTGGCATAAAACTTGTAAAGCACAGCTAAAAACTAAATTGCATGCAGTGCTAAAACCCTGAATCTTGAAGGAAATTCCAAGTCCTGACTGTGAATTTTCACTGACACAAAAGGATTCTGTTCCAGAAATAACACCAGGGACAGGCCCCTGCCTACTATTTCCCAGCTCTGAGCGAGCCCATGTACACCATGTAGGGAACCAGAGAATTCCATGATCCCTGACACCAGCAGAGCAGGAGGAAAAGGCTGCAGAGTGAGCTGGCTCTGTGCTGAACCCCACGCTCTGCCTGTGTTGTCATGGAGGCCTCTCTCCACACACCGAGCTGGAAAGATCCAGAAAGCGCCCAGCAGCAAACACAGCACGAGTCCAGCGCTACCTATTTTTTCAGGATCATCACATTTCATTTGAGAGGGTTTAGAAATAGCTCTGGGATGAGAAGAAGAAGGAGGAGCCTTGCAAAGCCTCGTGTAAAGACAGCACGAAGGAAGGCACTCCTGGTGACTTCACCAGGGCCACGGCAACACCACCTGCAGCTCAGTTGCTCACGGGTTGTAGCTGCCCCACCTTGAAGTCCAAACTTCGCCCTGTGGTCACTGAGAAACAGGAAGGAAGCAGGAGAGACTCCTGATCCGTGACACATTTTGGAACTTGCCCAGTGACTGCAATTATTGATGACTGCTGCGGGGGGTGGACGCAGGTAGCACCCTTTGCCTTAGTCCTCGCCGGCTCCCACTGCAGCTACTGTCAGAAACCTGGGCTGCTTCTCCAGGCCTGATAAAATCCAGCTTCCTGCCTTTTGTAGCACATCCCTCCAGCTGCACGCACCCACTGCTGCAGGCAGCACCTCAACAGCAGCTGGAGGTGCAGCCCCACACTCCTGCTCCCACTGAGGAACCTTCCAGAAGCCCAGGGAACGCCAGCAAACAGCAATAATCTGCCCTCAGTGCGAGTTAAATTGTCTGAAAGGCAGCTGTGTGTTTCAATAGCCTCCTGCTTGCCCAAGCATGACCACAGAACCAGCAGCTGGCTCAGAGGCCTCCTTTAATAACCATTTGTTACTGGAAGGTGCATTTAATTCACTGTGTATTTTTGTCATTTACTTTAAGTGGGTTCTTTTATTTAATTGACAGGATAATTTTAGGCAGTGTTGTACTTAAGGCTTTGGAAAGTTTTGTTGGTTTTTCTTTTTTAGCAAAGGTGGTTCTGCATAATTTCAGGAGGCGTTTTCAAAATCACAGGGATTCTGCATAAATGGAATTTAAATTAGTCATTAAAAGTTAAACCAAGGGAAAAAATAAAGGCAGTCACCTTCCTGCCTGTAGAACTAGGCAACTGCTGAGTAAAATTATTTGCTAGGAAGCATTCAGCTACAAGAACTGGATATTGCAAATTTATTTTATCATTTTACACTTATTTTCTAATTTAACATTCCATTTTCCATAAAAGATGAGAAGCCCTTAATTATCTCACAAAATGCTCCTTTCTCTCCTTTCCCAGGCTGTCTTAAATTCTTGTATGTCTTTTGCCAAAACTGAGATCTTGGGACAATGTCTTCTACACTTTGCACAGGGATAATCATTAATGATAAGATTGCATCAGCTGGAACAGATATACAATTCTCTTTATCAGCCAATACAAACACAGCCTCCCACAGATGGAAGGGTTTTTCCAGCTGTAAATGTGAAAAATTTCAGTCCGGTGGATCGGTTATTCCTACTGAAATAACAGGCAGCTGGAATTCTGCAAGCCTTGTGGAGTCTGCTGCCCTTATCCCTGTGCCAGTAAGGAATATTCCAGTTCCCCCCTTGCTTTCCAAGCTCTGAGAGGGGTGAGAGGAGATGCACAAAGCTCCACGCCCAGCCCCACAGATGTTTCCCCAGGAACAGCTGCAGGAACATTGCCAGCATAGTTCTGTCTCAGGATACGGCATCCAGGCACGTTTCTCTCACACACCCCTGCTCCTTGCCAGAATAAATATTCCAGACAGACTTCCTCAGATGCACCCACAGCAAACGGGATCCTAATCCACACAGAGAAGTGCAAATTAGCCATTGGGAAAGGCACATCGACAGCCATCGCAGCAACGCTATTCTTTTTGTAAGGTTGTGAACTCCTACAGTGCTGATATCAACTCCCCAGGACACAAAACATCCAATTATAATTATTGATCTCTACAGGAAAAGCGTAGCCACAGCCAGGTAATTAATATGAGCTGCCTTTTAAAAACAGCAAATCAAGGAATTTTTATGTTTTGGAAGGGAAAAATGGAATAAAACCTGTATTCAATGACATCACTCTGCCAATACTGAGAAGGTAAAACCGGGAATGCTGCTAAGGAGGAGGCACGTTCGTGGTGTTCTTCCATGTTCTGACACGTGCTTCCAATTAATAATCTATTTTCTGGGAAGAATGATGGATTTATTGGTGGCATCCCCAGGGTGAAGGGGACAGTCTGAAGATATTGCTGTCACCAAGTTAAATGAAATAGAGCCGGAACAGAACACGTTCCAAAGAGCAAAGCAAACGGCAGAAAATAGCAGCTCCGGTTGAGAAAATTACATTATGGGGCTGTTTATTTAGTAAAACTAAATCAGGTAAAAAGGTTAATTTAGTGTCTGCAGCTCCCCTCTCAGAATTAATCACTGAGTGAGGTGAAAGAGGTGCTTCATCTGCTAAATGTGAGCACGTATTTGACTGTTCTGGATGAAAGCAGAACTGTGTCCCGGTGTTCTGAGGAGCTCCATGCTGGGAACGGATAGGAAGAGAATCTTGCGCAGCTCAAAGAGAAGGGTTTGTTTTCCTAGTAAATAATTTAAATTCCTGCTGGTAGGAAGAGCAGGGTGGGAACAGCTACACAAAGTCCTGAGAGGCCTTTGTGGAGATGTTCCACTCGAGCTGACACTCCTGTCATTCCACTGATGGTGGTTTCTAAGGCCAACAGCTTTCCTTAACAGCTGTGCTGGAAAGCTACATTTAGGCTCCAAGAAATGAAGGAGCCTGCATCTAGTTTCCTTTTTTTCCTTTGCCACATTCTTCAGGAATACTGGGTTTGGGGTAGGGGGGTTTACAATTTTCTTTGAAATTTTTTTAATTTTTTTTTTCCCCCAAAGGGCAGCTAATTATTGCCTGTAGGAACAAGCACAGCTGAGGTACTCATAAGGTGGAACAGCCTGATAATTTGTATATACTGATTTTCACACTGCTTACTCGGAAAATCAGCATTCCATCGATTGATTCATTGCACAAAAGAAAGGGTGAAGGTTTTTCAAAAACTGCCAGTGATTTTGTACAGTTCAGTTTTCACAGAGACCAGACAGTTCGGTGCTCAAATCCCATTTCATTCCCCTGGGAGAGTTCCTTTGTGCTGATAATTTTTCCTTGACAAGCACTTAACTCCCTGGAAGCTGAGCAAAGCCTTGTCAGGTAATTTCACCATGTTTTTAGGGTTCTCCTTGCTTCCTTCTGCTGCTTTCCCCAACATTCCACATTTGCAAGCTGTCCCTCTCACAAAGAAAACCGAGTTTAACTTTCTTTTCAGCTTCAGGAAAACCAAGAAATCCTCAGCCTGTTCGGTTTTTTTTTAAAGGTTTTGTTTTTTAAACCAACACGAAAATTGTCTCCTCTGGGCTGATCAAAGCCTGCTTGCTACTTGAAGGATCACAGGTTAGCAATAAACACAGCAAAGTTAAGTCATGGTTGGAGTCAGAGCGTTAACTCCAGGGATCGCTGGACTCGCTCTGTCACAGAGGGAGCTTGACCAAACAGTTCAGCTGTTCTGTTTATTTTTTCACCAGTTATTTTTAAAAAGCCTGCATGTTTGCATGAGCCCCTCGGGATGTTCAAATGCTGCACAAACTATTTTAATGTAGCCTCCCAACCTGCCTGCCACGAAGGTGAGTTTCCCCTTGCTCTGAGGCTGCTGGGTGATTTGAACTCCCCGAGCACCTCACTTGGGTGGGGTATGAAAACCCACAATAACCTTTGCAACCTTACAGATCCTTCCAGTCCTACCCCCTGCCATGGGAAGGGACACCTTCCCCTATCCCAGGCTGCTCCAAGCCCTGTCCAACCTGACCTTGGACACTTCCAGGGATCCCGGGGCAGCCACAGCTTTCCTGGAGGGGAATTTTCCTCTAAAATCCCACCTAACCCTTGCCTTTCTTGTCAGCACAAAACCCTATTGCCTCTTCCATCTCTCCCTGTTGTCCTCCAAACACATGGAGTTCAGGCTCCATCTCCTTCCCAGCAGTGCTGCCAAATCCCTTGGTGGTGGTCACTGCCACAAACTGCCACTGTGGGATTTGGGAAAACTGCCACAGCTTTACAGACTTCTGAAACACTGGCTCTTAGGCAACCCAGAATTAGAATGGAATTGTGAAAGCGAGATAAAATTCCAGCAGGACTTGCCCTTCTCTGCACCTTCTAAAAGTCATATTCTGTTTCAAGATAAAAATGAATAAAAATGGAAGGGAGCAGCACGTGGCAGGGCTGGATTTGAAGAACAGTTCACCCTGAGCACAGGGCAGCTGTTGCAGCAAAAACAGCCTTTCATTTCAGTCTTATGTGTTACTAGGGAAAGGGTTAAAAAAACCTTGAGACGGATGAATTTTTCACAAACTGATTCAGAGTTAATTTGCTGGAAAACGAATAGGAAAAAAAAAATAAATCTATGCTCTCTCGATGATTTATGCCACTGTGCTTATTATCTCCGGAGGAAATCCTCCTTTGTGTGCTGTCTGAACAGCCAATAACTACAGATACTGGAAGGAGTTTAAAGAAAACAATTTGCCTTTGCTCTGAACTTCTTGCTTTTATCTCCTCATTTCAACCTCTGGTGGTGCGGCAAGATTCTGACACTCATCACCGTGCCAGGATTTGCATGCCAAGTATTTATTCTTTTCCTGGTCTTTGCTGTACAGTATTGTAACACAACCCTAAACCCATTACAAAAATAAAAAAAAAAAAGGGCTTTGGTTACAAAAGGATTTAAACACTCAAAAGCTTGTCCAGTTCTCAGGGAATAAACGGAGCTGAGAGACAACAGCTCAGCTTCCACAGCACCTCGGGCATCTTGTGCTGTCAGTGGGAATGCCACACAGGTTGGAAACGACAAGGAAAAGGGACAGCGCTGCAGGCCTGTGTGCCGGGGAAGGCCTAAGGAAGTCAATGAAGTCCAGGGCAAATCCCTGTTTACATTCTGCAGCGCACTAAACAAGGGATCACCAGGGATAACACAGGGAGCTCTGTTCCAGCACGCACATTCTGCGAGACGCGGGATGCGCAAGGAACAGGCGAGAGCGTGACACTTTCGCCGAGGATCGGCACAGCTCGGGGCTTACTTACAATTAACTCAGAAATAAACACCTTTTGCCGTCGCCTCGCCAGGGTTTTAAACGCCGCTTTACCGCCCGTCCCCGGCCCTGCCCGGAGCACCCCCCCTCACAGCGCCCTCACGGAGCCGCGCACGCGCAGCAGACCCCACCGCGCGAGGCGGCTCTGCCGCCGCGCGATGCTTCCGCCAAGAAAAAGAGTCCCCGCCGTCCCGTCCCCCCCCCCGCCCTCCCGTTCCCCCGCACCGACATCAGGCCGGGGGGAGAACCGGGAGGGGCGAACCGGGAGAGGAGAACGGGGAAGAGAGAGCCGCCTCCAGCCGCCGCCGGCCTCCCGCATCCCTGACGCGGGGCTTTGTCCGCGGCCGGCGGCGCTGAGGCGAGGCGGCTCCGCGCTGAGGGGCGCTCGCGCCGCCTCGCCGGCGCTTCTTTCTTCCCCCTCCCTTCCCCTCCCCGAACCCCCCGGGAAGCGGCTGGCTGCGGCGGGCTGCCTCTCGCTCCCCGGGCCCCGCACGGTGCTGAAGCGCCGCGGAGGAGCCCCGGCGCCGCCGCCCCGCCATGGGGTGCTGATGGCCGGGCCCCGCCGGGCACCCCGCCGCCGCGCAGGGGAGGTGAGAGCCGTGAGGGGCCGGGGGGACCGGGGGTGTGCCGGGCAACGCCGTGGTTACGAACGCCGTGATTGTGCAGGCGCCGAGTAAACGCGCCCAAAGCATCCTGCCTGCGGTGCTTTGTGTGCCCGTCGGGTCCCTATCCCTGCCCCTCGGCCCGTGCAGGGGGCTCAGCAGCGCATCCCTGCCCCAGGGGTGGCTCTGGTCACAGCGGGGCATTTTCCAGTCAGAGAAGGTTAAAAAGGTCTTGGAATGCACCTTAAAGGTGACAGGGTGGCGTAGTCGCAGCCCCTGTGCCATGGGCAGGACACCTCCGGGTGACCCGGTTCTTCCAAGCCCCGTCCAACCTGGCTTGGAACACTTTCAGGGTTGGGACATTCACAGCCTCCCTTGGGCAACCTGTTCTAGAGTCTCACCGCCCTCGTAGTAAAGAGTTTCTTCAGAATAGCGAACCTAAATTTCCCCTCTTTCTGTTGTACCCATTACTCCTTGTCCTATCACTACAGTACCTGAAGAAGAGCCTCTTTCCAGCTTCCTTGTAGGCCTCCTGGTTTTGGGTTTTGTTCCTCTGTCTCCGTGTACTTCATTTGCAGAGATGGGCTGCGCTCTTTCCCCGCTTCCCTCTCAGCTCTCCTGGCTGCGATGGAAGAAGTTTCCTTGAAGGAAGAGCAGCATTGTGCGCTCTAAATCCATCTCCAGAGGGGTGAACTGGAAGGAGTGAGATTGCCATGGGCTTTTGTGCCTAAAGTAGAAAGAGTGACAGAAAAAATTATCCTGAAAACTTGTCCACTGTACACAGAAAAGACTGCTCTCCTGTCCTCCCATTTTTACCCCGTGAAGGAGGGAAAAAGGAACAATTCCTCATTTTACCACTCTTAAAAGTAAGGATCTTAGATGGCAGGCTGATTCAAGCCTGGATTTAAAAATCATTTCAGCATCAGCCTTTGTCTGCTCCTAGACATTTCTTTCTGAGGTGTGCTGCACCAGCACGTACATGGCACAGCCCCTTTTAAAGACAGAAAGGTGAGATTTTTTTAAGATAAAACGTTTAAACTGAGCAAGATGCAAGTGGTGCACTGCACACTTGGGAAAGGGGAGCATCTCCCCTGTCACTGCAGCTGTGCCCCCCACCTCTGCCCCGCTGCAGGTGCACCTGGAGCCCAGGTCAGGCAAGGTGAGGCTGTCTCTCAAAAACCAAATCGTGGCATCTTTTCCTTGTCTGGAGGGTTGAATTTTGGGTCCCTGCAAATGATTCTGATTTGGTTTTCAAGTAGTTTGGCTGGCTCGTGGGGCAGGAGCAGGGCTTGTTCTCATTGGTGCCTACACAGACCTCGGCGTGGGATGTGGGAAGCTGATTTTTTGGCTTCTCCCCAGCAGGAACTGAACTTTCACACGGGGGGGCTGTGTGTGTAGATACACACACACAGAGTTTTAATTATCCTTCACCCCCGTGTAGAACCTGGTTTGATGTGGCAGGACTGATCCTAGCTGCTGCTTTTGCTGCCTCTCTTCTGTATTCCCAAGTCCTGCACTTGGTTTGGTTTGGGACTCTACTTAAAAACACTGATAGTGGCTCTGGTGAGAGCCCTGCTCTGTTGAGATCCTGTGCACACAAGGTTCCCCTTGCTGGATGCCAGCCGCGGCCAGGCTTTGCTGCTGTTCCATGTTTGGGGTGTCACAGGGCTGCAGCCCATGCTGTGAGCAGGAGCTGCATGGCACTTCTCTGCCTGGCCCTTGGGAGCTGTGTTTCCCTGCTTCCAGGCCTGTCTTCCATCTTAATGTAACCCTTTGATGCAGTCATTATTTGTGATCCTGTTTTCTGGTGGTTCCAGTAATACGTACCTACATTTATCAGTTTAATCAGGGGTCAGTCCGAGCAGGACACTGCTCAGTGCTGCTGTCTTTGCTCCTGTCACTGCCCTGGGAGAAGCCTTTTTGTCCAAATGTTTACAGCTTTGTCGAGCTTTGAGCATCTCCCCTGTAGTTACAGCCCCTTTCTGTGCTCACCTGCCTCGTAGCATCCTTCATGCAGGGACTGAAATGAGACCTCCAGCAGCATCCCTGTGGTGGATGGTGCCTTCCCCTCAGGGCCAAATGTTTTGGGGAATATTTGTATGCACTGTGCTTTTACAAGGCACTTTTTATATTTAAGAAATAAAGTTCAGCATCATGCCAGTGGAAACGATCCATTTGACCTGGGTGATGGAAGGGATAGATAAAAACATCTGCAGTTTACACCACACTGAGGGATTTTAGAAAGGTCAGGCAGGACCAGTGGCCTCAGGAAAACTAAACATCATGTTCTGAGTGCCAAATGATAACCCTTAGGACTGGGCTGCCTGAGCATGGACCAGACTGTGAGTGAAGAAGACCTGCATCAGATGGAGTGTAACATATCTGTGGGGTCTGAATTCCTTCCCTAGAATGCTTGCCCAGGAACCTGCCTGTATTTGCCTTTTTTCCTCTGCTCCCAAGACTTTGTGGGGCCTGAGGAGCTCCTGACCAAAGACCTCTTCAGCAGCACACTCCAGGGAAGCAGCAGCAAAGCCAGGCTGGCCTCAGGGAGGTGGCTACATTGGAAATAGCTATGATTGCACTGCATTCTCAAAGAAACTATTCTCAGAAAAAACTAAAGCGCAGTGAAGTCACTGAGATGGAAGGAAAGCTCAGGTGTCTCCAGTCTCTGTACAAAGCAGATGTGGTCTGACATTTTCCCTTCCTGTGTGTTTGCTGACTGCGAATGTTATCAACACTCATTCATTAACCACAGTGGGTATTTGCACTTGCTGTGCCATAAACTCCTCTAAAAGCTCACTCATAAATAACATGTTGCTGCAGATATTCCATATTGCTCCAAACATCTCTACCAGGGCGATGGGAGCTGCCAGGTGAACCCATCTGCCACAGGCTTTTGGACCTTTTTGGTGGTTTTCCACTGCACACAGCAAGACCCTGTTTCTTGGCCGGGGTCACTTGGCTGCAGTGGTCTGTTAGACAAGAACTTGGCTCCTAAGAACTTCAACCTTCATGCTTTTTACTAATTCAGACTGTAAATCTTGGTGTTGACGTGCTCCTAACTGCAGCCGTGCAGCTGAGCCATCAAGCTCAGCTTAGTCCCCAATTGTGGGAGCCCTGCCAGTGTGTCCATGCACGGAGCAAAGCGGGATTCACACAACTCCGCTGTGGGAGCAGCAGCAGGAGCGCTCCAGCTGCTGTACAGACTGCCTCAGACACTCTGCTTCCTTCCCCTTCATCTGCACCCCCCTCTCAGAGCTTCCACGTTTAGTTTATTTTGGGCTCAGGGCTGGTTTTAGGCTGTCCAGGGCTGTGGGTATATCAGGGCTCTTGTAGGACAGGAGAGATGAAGATGCAGGGAAGAGCCAGGACTGTGCCTGTGCCGTGCTGTTTTAGTGGACAATTGGAATTATATCCTTTCCTGCATTGTCTCAACAAGAGGCTAATTAGTCAGCAAGCTCGAGCTCCTGGAGGATAATTAAGCTTTATAACTGTGGGTTCTCCTTGGTTGATGAGAAAGAGGAGGCAGTACCCTCAGAGCACAAGAATGCTGCTCTGCAGCTACTGTGCTGTACCTCATAATTGATCTATTGTTTCAACAGCAGATAATTCCTCATTTCCTCATAATTATCTCTTTTTACTGCCTCACACTGTATCCTGATATTAGCTGTAATCACTAATTTATCCCGAAGCCAGTCAGAATCTACAAAGCAAAATATTGGCCTTGGTGAGCACTTAGGCTTTCAGACAAAGTTCTCTTTTGCAGTTGTCAAGAGGAATCAAGCCACGGTAGTGAGACATTTTTTGGATGTGGGTGTTGAGCTGGGTATAAACTTGTTTGGTTTTATCACTGTTCATTGATGTTAATGAGTGACTACTGCCGACAGACAGAAAGAGGTACTGCTGAATCCTGCCTCTGTGTTTTTGCCCACAGAGGCATTGTATTTATTTGGTTTCAGGGGATTATATTACTCAAAAGGTGCTGCATGATGCTTTAAATTCCGAATGCCTGTTGGCCCTTGCCTCTAGAGAGTTAGTTTTTATGGGCTTGAAAGCCTCTGGCCCTACTTTATGAAATTACTGCTCTCCCTCCTACTTTGTGAGCTTGTTTTTCCTTGGAGTGACTTCCTTCAAGTTACTGTTGATTTATACCAAGTTACATTGGTGGTGGGAGAAGTGACTCATGCCCTGCATGTGTTGCTTTGAGGAGACTACCAGTGAGACATTACATAATGCCAGGTTTGGCTTGCCCCTTTTTTAATTTTAAAGCCTTCCCACTGCCTGAAGAACAGACAAGCTGCTCTGGGCTGCTTTGAGCCTTTAGCCCTTGGCATCCCCAAGTGCTTGAGGCTGCAAAGTACCTCTGAAGGTCAGCTTCTCTGAGGCCCCAGCTTGAGCAGAGCCACCTAAAACCAGTTCCTCTGTGCCATGTCCAAACACTCTTTCATTGCCTCCAAGGATGGAAACTCCACAGCCCCTCTGAGCAGCCCAGCCAGAGCTCTGTCACCCTCACAGTGAAGAAAGGCCACTGATTGTCACTCTCTGGACACAATCATTCAGCCACTTTGCAATCCACCTCACTGTCTGCTTATCCACACCCTGCTTCCAGCCAGGAGTCTGCCCAGACTTTCCTTGGCCTTCTTCTTGCTACCCAAGGACTCAAGCCCCTTTAGTCCCTCCCATGGCTTGCCAGACACAATTCAGCTGGGCTTTGGCTTTTGTCTGACCTCATCCCCAGCTGCCCTCATTATCCCATGGTCACTGCAGCCAAGGCAGCCTCACCCCATCCCAGTGAGCCCCTCCTTGCAGGAGGGTGGGGGTCCAGTGGAACCCCTGTATCCAGGGTGCTCCTGGGTTCCCTGTGCTCTGCCTGCTCACATCACAGTCGTTGGGAGTCCCCACAGGGACCAAGGCACCAGAATCTCCTCTTGGCAATAGAGCCTGCATCCCTCCTCTTCAGCACTCCCAGGGCATGGGAGCCATCCCACCACACCTCTGTGATCCAAGCTTGTATTCCTTCACCTGCACTCTCCATGTTAGCTCCCCACACCATTCATAAGCAGACACACACCTCAGGGAAGCACCCCAACGTGCTTTCCCTACCAGAAAGGAACCTCATAGACATGACCATGCTTACATGCAAATGCTGAAAGGGACCCCACTTAAGCAGCACTTGTTGTTATATTTTAATGCCTTCCTGTCACCTCACCTCACATGCTTTGAGCCTATTTTGTAGTTAAAAACCTTGAGATGGGGCAGAAGGTTTCCTTTTAGTGCCAACAGTCACCTGCTTCCACCCTTCCCCTTGTCCCCAGACACTTCACTTACCTTGATGGTGGGAGTGGGCACTGCCTGCCTCTCTGTTGCAGATGGGGCTGAGGCTCTGCAAGCTGCCAATCCCAGAGAAATTCCTGTCCATCTCCCATGAAACTCTGATGTTCTGCTGCCTGCTCGCTGCCTCCTAAACTCCTCCAGTTGGCACCATGGCTCTTCCAAGACAGCCAAACCTCCTGCAGGACCAAGGCCCTGGGCACTCCCTGGGGGGCAATGGCCCCGTGGTGTGTCACCACCATGCCTGAGACTGGTTATCCTGGAGCAGGGCTACCAGGGTCCCCCCTCACATCAGCCCAGCTCCACACAGCTCTGGCAAAAAGTGCTGCTGCTGCCTCAGCTGCCTCTTATATAGATTTAGCCCAGGTGCTGCTGAGTGGGTGCTTGGCTCTCCCCAATTTGGGACAGCTGGTGATGCTCCTGGGAAGCTGCTGGGGTTCTCTCAGCCCCCTGGTTTAGTGGCTCAGCAGCAGCAGCACCCTCAGGTTCTTCAGAGGATCACAGGTGCTCCCCAGTGTCCTGAGCCTTGTCCCCAAAAGATCCAGAGAGTCCCTGAGCAGAGCCCAGAGGCTGCCAAGCAAACCTCAGTCAGTTGCCTGTGGGAGCCGCTCGCTCCTTTGCCAGTGGTGCACAGGGAATTTGTACAAGGCTCAGCCATTGCTGCCTCGGATTTATCTGTCATTTACATTGGAAAAAGCATAAAAGTAGTGGGGGTCATTTCAGCACTCGTTTCTCTTTGCTTTATTCTGTCTGGTGCTTCAGTTCTGAACAAGAAGATGTCACCATCTTTTTGGCGTGTGACCCTTGTGACTGTCCTTGACGTTCACACAAAAAGGATCGCATTCCTGACCTGTTCCTGGGCCTTGGGACAAACTCTGCTGCCAAACAATAGCAGGGCCCATTCCTACTGAAATCTATCCCATGGCTGATTTGTATAAACCTTGTGAGGAACTTACATCTTCCATTAATTTTTAGGTTCCAAATAACCAAAATCTCGGAGCACAACTCACGAAAATATATTGAGTTTCATCTCCTTTTTTTGTATCCACACATACATACAGCAGCTGGAGCTGTTCTCCTAGGGCTGAATCCTGAGTTTCCCTTTTATCCACAGTTTGCTTGGTCTGTTGCTGCCACAGCAGGGAAAAGAGCTGTGATTAAAGCAGCCTGCTTACACCACTTGAAAGCCGTGGCGTGGAATATTTAAGCCGTTACTGACCAAAGACCTTTCTGGGCAAAGGCTGCTTGAATGGATTCATCTTGGCAGCTGCCAGACAAAAAGGAAATGCAAACCTCCACCTCCTCCTCCTCTGGCCCTTCCTAGCAGAGCCACTAGCACAGGGAGTGGGGTGGGCATTGGTCTGGGAGCACAACCATATCGCCAGGAGGGAAGAATGGTGACACTGTCTGAAAGTTAAGTCGGGAGTTCATCTTCTGCCTTGTTTTTTAAAAGTTCCTACTTTGGAAAACACAATTTTAAGTTTCCTGTAAACGGCAAACCCCTGATGTCAGTCACAAGGCTGGGCGAGTGAAGGGGAGCAGAGATCTCTTAGAAGTGATCCCGTTTATGGAGCAGCCCTTTTCCAGAGGGCTCCTCCTTCCCAGCTGCTAAATGGACCCTGGGATTTCTGTTTCAAAACAAGACATAAAAGAAACCCCTCCCCTCCCTCCCTCCCTTCAAAACACTGCTCTGCATTCCCTGTTCAACCCGTGGTTGTAGCTGGCAGGTTCCTTTAAAATGTTTGGAAAAATCCATCTGTTTGGAAAACGGGCACTAAAATGAGGTCAGCTTTATTTGCACTCCCAGGAAAAATCTGGTTGGAGGAGAAGAAGTGGCGAGCGTGTGATGTACATGAGCCCGCCTGAGCGATGCTGCCAAAATACCTCAGAGCCTTGCCTTTGTACCAGGTTGTGGGAGGCAGCTCGGGCTGAGTCACACACACAAGTGGCGAGGGCCCTCTTCCTCTCTCTGCCAGCCTCCAGAAGATTGCCTCTTTCCCAATTTGGGCTTAGGCACGGCTCAAAGGAGTGCTGCTTAAAGGTGTGAGATCACCTGCAGGCCCTCAGTCACTAACGCTGCTGCTGAGAATTCTTACTGCACTTGGTATTTGACCAGAGGGCAGTTTGTTCCTTCAAACACACTTGCTCACTTAGCTGTTAACCTTTGGAATTATATTCCCAAACGTACTTTTCCCAGCCACTTAGCCTGAAAAATTTTTATTGTCTCACAACACTGTCGAGCTGTTTCCTTTGGCCATTTATTTTGTACGTCCCAAACCAGTTGATTTGAACCCACACTGGTCATCTGCTCATTTACTGCTGTCACCTCGGGCTGTACTTTGGCATTTCCCTCTGGCCAGCACAGAAGTCCAGACTGCCTCACTGCCGGGGCATGAGGAAAGAGTTAAGCTGAGAGAAAGCCCCAGGTGCTAAAATTAACATCCATCCCAGCCCCCGGCCACAGCTTTGAAATTTCTAATCACAACTTGCAGTTAGACATTTCTGCTAGCAGTAGGCTTGGATCCTTTGAAATCACAGATGGCTGGCTGGAGCTCCGAGCCATTCAGTCTCCTCCTCTCTTCCTTCTGCTTCGCCTTCCCCCCACTGCCCAGAAAAATCTGTGTGCAGGTCATCTGTGAGATTTTATTACTGCTTGCTAAAGCTGAAGCAGATTTGGCTGCTGATCCCTGGAAATAAGAGGTCTGCAGAAATCAGTGTGGTGCTTCAGCTCTGCTGGAATTACTCCCCTTGTTCAGAACACCCACCTGGATTGATGTGCAAAACAAAGGTAGTGGGATTTGGGCTGTCTCTAGCCCTAGAAATCTTGTTAATTGTTTACAAAATGAGCTGTGTTTAAAACAGCAAACAAACAAACCCCCCGCAGCAAACTGAAAACAAGCCACCATCAGAACCAAAGAGGTTTTTGTTACTGCCCTGAATTACTTCAGCGATCCTGTTTGTAATTCAGTTGTATGAGGACAATTAAATTGCAACTGGAGGCAGGAAAATCAGGAGCTGTGTTAGGAGCTTGTCCTTCTAGTGGATAGTGTCTTCTTGGAGCAGCATCTTTTGTGTGCAGGAGGCACTTTTTATAGTCACTGCCAGTGAGTACAAAGCCTAAAAATAAAAAAGCTCCTCTATTTTGCATCCCACACAAATGCACCCCCCAAACCATGAAGTGTTACTTGGTCAGGGAGTTGTCTGCCCCTGTTCTTTCACAAACTGCTTTTGGAAACTGTAGCCTGCAGCACTTGGCAGCCTAAAATCTCTCCAGGGAAACTGAAAAGCGTTTCTTTGAGTCAAGGTAGCTATAAACTTGGACCAAAGGGAGATGTGTATGAGATGAGAGATCTTTATTGTATGGACCAGCTCGGTGTTTACCGTGGATAAGGAGGTGATTTTTGATGCCTCTCACAAGTGAAAACCTCACACCGTTTTGACTCTCTAATTTCAGAGCAAGATCTGACTTGCAGCTCCTCACAGGAGGAGTCAAAGCCAGTCCCTTGACTGGGCTCACTTCTCCTTTATTAACTCCCCAACTGTTCTTTAAGAGTTCCAGCGCTGCCAGGTGACCTTCCAGTGAAGATTAGGAACTTCAGGAACTGTTTGAACAGTGGTTGAAAAACTCCCAAAGTAACCACAAGGGAGAAAACCCCAAACCCAAAAAGCCAGCGCCCTGGAGCTAAAGGTTAATTCCAAATCAGGGGAAGAAGCAGAAAGCTGGGCTGAGTTAGTTCATGGTGTCTGTTCCGGCCTGGGCAGTTCCTCCTCCGGGGGTGACTCGGGCTGGCTTGCAGGAGGTTTTTGGCTGGAGGAAGTGTTTGGGGTGGGGGCAAGCTCAGGCCTCCTGCTGCCCCACCGAAGGGTTCTGCAGTGCTGCTGCCACTTTTCTGGGCTGCTCAGCTCCTAAGCTGGGCACAGAGAAGAGTCCGTGGCCCTCCCTGTGCTGCATTTTGGGAAGCTGTGCCAGCCCTGCTGTTCCTCATCCTCTCAGAGCCTGCTCTGCCTGTGCTCCCTTGTGTTTTGGGAAGCCTGCACACAGTCCTGCTGGCGGTTTTTTCCAATGGCAGCATTTATCTGATGGAGAGCTATGTAAATGGAGATGCAAACTGGATTCAGCCCCGGGGTGCTTGGCCAGGCTCCCGGCTCCGCTCTCTGCTGGAAAACTGCGCACCCTCTTGCTCCAAGGGAAACTTTCAAGCGCGTCATTCCTCTTCTTTTTTCCCTTATAAAGGTTATTGTGCCTCAGCCCTCAATTGAATTAGGTCCCTGGTTCACAAAGGAAAGGTTATTTTCTCCTCTCTTTTGCCCTTGGCAAGCGGAGAGCAGCTGGCAGCAGCGCTCACTAAAGATGCCCCTTGCAAGGCCCTGGGTGTGTCGTGGCTCCAGGCTCTCTGCTGGGGCACTGACCAGCCCAGGCAGCGCAGGGACAGCCTCAGAGGGGATCAGGGTAACTAAAAGCTCTTGTCTGGTTCCAGAGGCCTGGGAAACCCATTTGTGTTGTAAACATGCTGGGAATGTTTATCACTCACAATAGAAGAAAACGGCCTGAAATTTTCTCCTGCGTTGTCTCCAGTGATTTGGGGGTTGGCTAATTACTCTCTCCTTCCTGCAAAACCAAGGAAGGACCATCAATATTTCATATGAGGAGACATGGCCGGGCTAAATAAAGCTCCTGCTTTTTTCCTGACGAGTGTGGAGCGAGCTGCTCCCGGTCCCGGCTCTCAGCACTGCTCCCAGCCTCGGCCTCTGCCGTGGCTCTGCTCCCACCCTTACCACCTTCTGCCTGGTGCAGTGCCTGGCACAGCTGTGCCATGAGATGGGGAGGGATCCAGCCTTTGGGAACTGGCCACAGGGAAAACTGTGGCTCTGGTGGGAGGCTCACGAGGTGCTAATGAAGCCCCCAAAGGAAGGAGCTGGAGGGGAGGCTGTGACTCTGTGTCCCTGTTTCCCCTTCAGCCCCATTTACAGTGAGTGTCCTCAGGACCAGCCTCAGGTTTAAAAAACAAATGCAAAATCAAGTTAATGCACGTAAATAAGCTGTGGTTGGAAGTTCTGGAGTTTCACTTCCCCAGGCAGAGTCTCCCTCTGGGCAAGAGAGGAACTTCTAACAGGGATTTTTCAGCCCACAGTGGCCATTTGGGGGCTGGTGAGAAGAGACACGCCGCAGAGCTTTAGGAGTCCTTTTCAGCTCTCCTGGTTCCAGGGTGTTCTGTGTATTCCATGACACCTGGGCATCTCCTGTAAGGATATGCCAAGCCAGTACAGGCTGTCCTTTGTTCATGGAGCAGGATTTGTTATATAAAAATCTAATATGGAGGGGGTTCCTGTTCAGGACAGAGGGCCCTGACATTTATTTGCCACTTAAAACCTTCTGGGCTCTTAAGTGGGGCTGGAGTGTGGTTTATACCTGGTGCAGTTTGTGTGAATGAAGAATAGCGTTTGTTCTCTGTCAGTCTTGATCTTTAAGGTTTCCTTTAGCTCTGGGAAAGCACCTTGAATCTTCATTTGCTTGGAGCTGCTTTTGTTGTTATTTATAATAAGGGATTGTTTTCCCTGTGAATTCTGTTTTATTTTCTCAGTCAGCACCTTGCCTATTTCCTGTAAATACAGCCTGCACTGTTGTATTCACATGAAAATGCCTGGTTAGTGTTTGGCCAGTATCCACCTTGGGGGGATTGCACAAGGCCTCATGCAAAGAATCAGAAGTTTCAATAACTTTCCCATGGATTTACCCTTCATTTACCATTTCCCTGTTTTGCCCAGGTGAGTTAACACTGTCAGAAATCTGCAGCCGTAGTGCTGGTAGGCAGTCTGAGAGCTGCTGCCTAAATCACCTTTCCCATCAGATCATCCTCTCCTTTTGAGAGCAGGTGGTGCAATCTGTTGTCTTTAAAGAAATAAAGGACAAAAGCCTTGTCTCTGCTTTGTTTTCCATTTGTGATGGACAGGTTTTTTGACAGGCTGTTCCTGCGAGTGAGGCTGTGCCAGGGCTGGGGGAACATTTCCATTTCCTGCAGCTTTATTCCCCTCTGTGCTGCCTTTTGCCCAGACAGGCACAGCCCAGTGTTTCACCAAGCTCTCTTTGGTTTTGCAGGTAGCTGTATCCAGCTGGGTGGCAGGTGGATCCAAGGGTCACCATGAAGTTTTCAGGACCCCTGGAGAGCCAGAGGTTGTCTCTCCTTCTGGAGATGGCAATCTCTAGGGAAGCTCAAATGTGGAAAGCACATGTGCCGAAAATTCAGCCCAATCAGGTAATGTCTGTCCTTCACACCATCCATCCCAGCAGAGGCAGGAGGCTGTCCAGGGGTTGGTGTGGGAGCACCTGCAGGTGTTCAGGAGCAGTTACATTTCCTAGCACCTGAGGAATCAGCCTCTGGAGGAAGCGATTCCCTCTTTATTTGATGGACACACCTGGCACAGCACACGGGGTGGGGTTTCTGGGCTTGTGGCAGCACACACGTACCCTGTCCTGATTAAACTCATTTTGCAAACGGTGTGGATTATTAGCGCCTCTTTCTGCTGGGCACCAACTCTGCAACAGTTCCTAAAAGCAGCTCCATTGTCTTGGAGTAATTCACTGATGGCAGCACCCATCTGGTGCCTGCTCCAGGAGGAACCTCACTGACTCCAGCAGGGCTCTTTGTAGAGCAGGGTGCAAGCTCATGTCAGGGGAAGCAGAGCCAGGCACGGGCCTGTTGCAGTGAGGAATGTTCTCACAGGACTGGAGGAAAATTCAGGCTGGAAGAGCCCACAGGGGCTCTGTAGTCCAGGCCCCCTGTTGGGCTGCAGGGAGGTTGGACCAGGCCTCACCCAGCCCAAAGTGGGTTTGTGCTCCTTTGGGAGGAGGCTCTGTCTCACCTGTGCACTCCACAAAGTTCTGTCTGAAACAAAATATGGAAATGTGAGGAACGTTGTCACAGAATTTCTGTCCCTTTGTTGCCGGGTCGGGTTGAAATAAGCACACTGAGGGCCCCGATCCAGGCTTGCTGTAGTTGCACCACATGAAACGTTCACACAGGTAAGTCAGCTGCCATCAGAGCTAATCCCTGTGGTGTTTGTTTTCTCTCTCTGGCAAACAAGAAGCTGCTGCTGTTGGACAGGAGCAAATACATTTTAAGGGCCTCAGTGTTAGTTTTGTTAATCCCTGTTTCAGTTTCCAAACAAGTGATCTGGTTGTCAGAGGTGTGGAGTGTGTTGTAGCTGTGGCTGTCTTGAGGCACGAATGGCTTAAGAGTCTGGCTCATGGTAAACCAGCCTGTCATTCCCTGCTGGCTGTACTCCTGGGGTGATTATACTGCAGGGAGATAAGATTACAGGATAACAAGATAGGGTAGGGACTGGAGTGTAACCAAACCAGATTGATGGGTGAAGATTTCACAGGGACGAGGCACTTGCCTTTCTGCCTTGGTGAAGTTGGTTCTGGTGGCTCAGAAACCAGCACCTGCCTCAGGCAGACTTCCCAGCAATCTGTGCTTGTCCTTGCTCCTGGAATTTCCACCCCCAAAACTCTTGGTGTAACCTTTTTCTTTCTGTTTTCCTACCTGCCAGCTCAGACATTGATGTTATCAATGAAATGTTTTCTAGCAGTAAGGGACCACTGACTGGGAGTGGAAGCTGCGTGTGTGTGAGGTGTAGGAAGGTCAGAGGGAGAGGAGAGCATAAACACAGCTGCCTGCTCGGGGGAAACCCGGACTGGGGAGGGCAGGGAGCAGCTGAGAACACTCCTGTCTGTAATCACACATTTCCCTCTGTTCCTATGGTTCAGGACTCCCACCTTGTCCAGCTGTCCCGTGTTCCCCCAGCCTTCACTTTGGTGATGGTGCAGGCACGGACGTGCAGTGTGAATTATCCTGTTTTCTGTAATACCTGGGAGAAGGTCAGATTCCCAAACATCCACTGCCTTCTTCTGAAAGCAGCTGCAGCAGCCTAAAACCTCCCTTGCACGACAGTGTTGTGTATTCCCCGTGGCAATGGGGAAATCTGCATCCTTCTGTGGATCAGATCTGGCACCCCGGAGCGTGTGGAACTTTCCATTCCCTGCTCTGAGGGTGGCTCAGCTGCACGGAGGTTTAGTGGACTCACCTGCTTTGCCAGTGCCAAAACGTTGAGTGCGTCTGCAGACATCCAGTGATCTGATTGGAGACACTAGGGAGGGATTTTTGAGGAGTAAACTTTCTGTTTTGACTCTTCAGGAGACATTTTTGGTTCTGGTGTTTAAACTGGAACAAACTCAGTTTCTAAATATGTGACAGTGAGGTCTTTGACAGGAAGAAAGAAACCCACAGTTAAAGAAGCAGAAAGACTTTCCATTTTAGGATGGGGTGCAGAATCTGTTGGGACTTGGTTCCTGGTGATTTAATGTACCTGATTCTTCCGTTTTGTTTGTACTTCTTGTCTAAAAATTGCTATTCCCTCCTTTAAATGCAGGCCAGTGTTCTGGGTACGTGCAGCATATCAAAGGCAGATCTCACAAAGGCTTTTCAGCCTGAAAAAGCAGTGGGCTGAGTCTGGAACCTCCTCCTGCTTCTCAATGGATTTGGATTTTTTTCCCTTCTGGTTCCCCTTGCTGTGTCGTCCCTCCTCCCCCCACCATGGGTTATATGAGATGCAGGTGACATTCAGCAGTGCTCTTGGGATTAAGGCTTGAGAAGTGGAGCCGTAAAGACAGATCAAAGGTTGATTTTTGCCTGTTACAGAGTAACTTTGTGGCTGAGAGGAGCAACAGTGAAGATTTTTGAATTTATTTTTTATAGAAGGAGAGTGTCACTTGTGTCATGCCTCCTTTCTTTCCTGTTGCGGCTCACTCTGTCTCCCCACTTGTTCTCTGGAGGAATCTGCAGAGCTCAGTTTATTTCCAGTGCTAATAAAGGTCACCTGCTCACTGCCCAGGAGCCCACAGGGACCAGGCAGCAACAGACATGGGGAAAGAGCAGAACACCTGTCTGGGACAGGAGACATGAAGGAGAGGATTATCAGCTGAGGTGTTTTCTCTCTATTAGGCAGCAGTAAAACAGAGTGATGTTTGAGTTCATAGACTGTATTTATTTTAGCCTACATATTCCAGAAGTCTCAAGGTATGAGAGAGATCAGCATCCCTAGAGATGATTTGCTCTGTGCTTGCCCTCCAGGAGGATCCATATCTTCTCCCCTGGTTCTCTGGCCTGGGTGACACATGGAAAGCACCTCTGCCCCAAGGAGGAACCTTAGCTTTCCACCCGCAGGGACTTTCTCACTTTCAGCTCCCAGAGTGTCTCAGTTTTGCTTTTAGTTTCAATTAACTAAGAATCAGTGACCTCGCTGCTTAATTAATTTTCCTGTGCTGCATTTTGTTATTTGTGTTCTGAGGGTGTCACAGGGACACCTCTGAGAGAGAGGGATAGGGCCTGGTGTTTGTGTGGGAAGCTCGTCGCCCTGCGTGGAGCAGCAGCAGGGTTTGTGGGGGCAGGGGGAGCAGTTCTCACTCCTGCTGCCTGTCTCCTGAAGCAGGCTGTAACAACCTTTCCTGGTGCTTAAACTCACCTGTCTGTGTGAGGGGATTCTGCTCCCATCCTCCTGCTCCTTGATCTGCAGGTAGGGTCTGGAGCAAACACCCTTTTGGTAGGATTCCAAAAAGAGCTGGAGACTCCCTCCTTTCCTTTGCTTCCCCAGGTAGTTCCTAAGGAGCCAGATGAAATTTGGGGCCAGCCTTGTGCTGGACATGCACCGAGCTGAGGGTGCTTTGCAGTTGCTCCTTCCTCCCCCAGGCACTGTGGGGCCAGGCTTGGTTTAATTCCACATCCCAGCTATGCTGTGGCTTTGGGTCAGCGTCTCCCTTCACACAAGGACAGGCCCTGCAGGCACTGCGCGTGCAGCTCCGCTCCCTGACTGAAACGGTGCCTTTGGCTGCCCACGAAGGGCCACAGCCTCCAAGGCCAGGTCTTGGAGGGCTGGGGAGGAGAGGCAGCACAGAGAAAGAGAGTCTTAACTCTTCCCAGCCATGCTGGTTTTAGGAGAAGACCTCACCTTTTGCCTTGGCAGGCACAGGGAAACAGCGCCCAGCCGGGACAGAGGCCACTGGGAGCTGTGGAAGCTGCTGCCTGTTTTGGTGGGATCGGGCAGGAAAGGGATTTGCCAGGGATGGAAGGACTGGGGGGGTGGTGGTGTTGAAATCCCCCCAGGCTGCTGAGGCAGAGCCCTCCCTCCCCAGCAGGAACACCACAGGTGCCATTTCCACCCCTCCTGGAGCACTCCCCTTTCTTCCCCCTGGGTACTTCCCACTCCAGGAGCACCTGGAGCAAAGCGTTCAATAACCTCTCCCGGTGTGTGGTGTGCTCATTGTGCTCCTGGGCCCTCCTGCCCCCAGGGGGGCTCACATTCCACCCTGGAACTGCATCAGTGATTTCAGGAAGAACCAGTGTTCCTTGGAGAAAACAGCAGGTACTTCTTACTCAAGAGCCAGGCTGTAGCTGAGCAGCAGCAGACAGTGCTGGTGACACCGGGCACTGCCGGGGCTCAGGGCACAACACGGGCACTGTTACTGTCTGTGGAGGGTACCTACAGGTGTTCCAGTGGTAGATGTAGCCTAAAGTGTGTATTTGGTATCAGTATTGGGGTGGTTTTTTCCTAAATTCCTGCTGCTTTGCCCTCGTGGCATTTCTGGGGGCAGTTAGAGCCCAGCTTTTTGTGCTTCTGGACGCATCTGGGCCGATCAACCCCAATAACCCCCACTGGAGCAAGACCAGACAGTTCCCTGGTGATGTGAAAGGCTCAAGGAAAGCTGGAGATGCTTCTGAAGTGGGGCACGGGGAAGGATGTTGTGTCAGTGCCTGAGCTGTGCGTGTGGTTGAAATGTAGCTGCTGTCCAAACAGATCGATGGGGAGACACGGGCCAAACACCTAAACCAAACACCAAACCCAAACTGCACGTGAAGCTGTAGCTGCTGCCTCCTCCTTCCCACTTACCTGAGCCACTGAGAGCCTTGTGTCAGCTGCTTGCAATTTTCTTTATTATAACAGGTACTGAGCTAAAAAATCCTCATAATTTGAGGAAAAAAATAAGCTTTTCCCCACAGAACCCCAACAGAGTCCCTCCACTGTGCTGTTGGCAAGGGGAGGGGTTTGTTCCAGCTGGGAATTGCTGTGCACCCATATGGTTCTGAGCAGGTTAAAAACTAGTAACTAAATAAATAACAAATTTGTAGGAACTACTCTGGAGCTGAGGCTACCAGTGCTTGACAAACTGCAAGTCACCCATCCTCTTTTCCCCAGAAAAGAGGACAGTGACGCTGGAGTGGGGTTTGAGATTGCTGTAAGATGTCTTTTCCAGGGCAGGTTTTTCAGATGGGATAAGTAACTGCAGGAGCAGAGTGGTGACTGGGGCTGGCTCCAGGCTCCCTCTTTCCAAGGGAGGCTTTGTTTCCGTGCTGAGTCACTCAGGCAGAGGTAAAAAACCTTTGATCCTTTCTCAGCCCATACTGTCTGTCTTTCTCTCCCCCAGGATGTAGCCATTTCTCCAAGGCAGAGGGATGAGGTCATCCAGTGGCTGGCCAAGCTCAAGTACCAGTTCCACCTTTACCCAGAAACGCTCGCCCTGGCCATCAGCCTCTTGGACAGGTTTTTAGCAGCAGTAAAGGTAAATATTTGCAGCTCCACAGACGGGAACAGATTCCTGCCCTGGCACACGGTTGGCGTGCGCGGTCCGAGCGGCGCGGCCGGACGGAAGCGCTTCCTTCCCCCGGCCCCCGCCCTGCTCACACGTGGGTGGGCAGCACCTGCTGTGCTCTGGAGCCACATCTGGGGGGTTTGGGCACTCAGAGAGCAGTCTCTGCCCCAGCCTGGGCTGCCCTGGCAGCCCCAGGCCAGCCCCTGGACAGCAGCACCAGGCATGGGCCCTGCTCACCTCCATGGCTGCATTCCTCCCCTCTGTACCACCCTGAAATGCTGGGGCACCTGCGAGCAGGAAACCAGCTGGGAAAAAACTGAGGAGAGGTTTGAGCCTGGCAGGGGAGCTGGTGCTGGGAATTGGGGAAAAAAAATGGGTGAAGAAAGTTGAAATACAGCCAATGGCTTTTGGATGGGTAGTTCCCTACCAAGCTGCTCTACTGCCTGATGGACTCCAGCTTGGACTGATGTCTGAGAGGTGGGAAGGAAAAAGGGAAGCTGTGCATGTGACAGCTGTGCCCTCCTGCTGTGCTGAACCCAACTGGAATGGATAAGCCCCTTTGGGTTTCAGGCTGTTCCTCCATAGAAACTGCTTAAAAAAGGAGGAAAAACATTGGGGCTCCCTGCAAGTGGGCCCTGCTGCCCCTCTGGCCCTCTTAGCTGGGCTGTGCTTTGCACCTGCCAAGTGACCAAACACGGTGTGCTCCAACCTGGAACCACTGACCTGCAGCTGTGAAGTCAGGCTTTGGAAGTTTCTCCCTTAGCACTTTTGCTCGGTTACGTTCCGTGCTCAGCAATCCGTGCTCTCACGTGCACGTGTCTCACCCCACAGCAGCAGCTGTGTCAGCAGCACCCCCTAGGAGAGGGCAGCTGGAGGATGCATTCCAGTCCTGTGCCCTTTGTTTCCCGTCTGAGAGACTCTGGTAGAACACAAGTGACATCATTCATTAACTCACCCCTTAAATATTAATAAATATTGATCGCATTTTCATGCAAGCCATGGAAGTTATTATTTTTAAGCACCCAAAGGAGCTGATTTACTGACATGCTGAGGTGGCAAATATTTAGATTCCTCAGGAGCCAATGCCCTCAAGTGCAGGTTTTCTTCCAGCAAGTTGGAGCAGCCAAGGAGCCTGTACAGAAGGCGTGGGACTGCGAGTCCAGAGCCCACTGTGTGCTTTGGGCAGTGAGCAGGAAGGGGGAAAGGGGCTGGGCTGAGCTCTGGGGCTTTGTGCTCTCTCCCCAGTTTTCCTCTCCCACAAAGCTCATTTCTGTGATGCAGCTCAACTCCTGGTTTTTCACCAGGGGCTCCTCTGGGATTTTATTGTGAACACCAGTCCCTTCCCCAGGAGCAGACTTGGGGATTGCAGGGACTGGCTGTTACCCAGAGCCAGCAGTGTTGGTGTATCTCACTGCACAGCTCCCTGGGCAGGGCTCAGTCCCAGTCCTGCCCTGAGGGAATTCATTCCCTTGGACACCTGCATGCACAAGTGCAGGATTTTCATTTCCCTTCGCCTTCAGCATCTCTGGCCACAGGCAGGAGAGCTCAGCTGCCAGGAGGTGCTCATGGCTCTGCAGCTGTTCCAGGGTTTAGGAACAGCCTCTGCCTTTCCAGCCCCAGCCACTCTGGAGGATGTGGCCATGGCCAGTGGTCGTTACACTGCCTGTGGGAGTGAAGCTCCTTGTCAAGGTGGTCACATCTACAAAGCTCACAAAAAATCCCCCTTTCCCCCCCAAATTCCTCTTACCTTGCCTAAAAACCATCTCCTTGTTTGTGGAAGGGACCAGCTCTCCCTCACTAATCCCTGGGGCACAGTTTTGGGAATTGTAGTGTGAAATTACAAGTGATAATTTCACAGGGGATTTTAAAGTTTTTCTGAGTTACACTTCCCCAGGCAAAGACAGTGTTTTCCAATTCCCGTTTCCCTTCCCATTCCGTGTCTGACCTGCAGCAGGTGAAGTGGTTTTTCTGTGAGGGGACGAGCTCCCCTCAGGATTTTCTCTTTGCCTGCTGTGCTGCAGTGCCTAAACCCGAGCTCTTTCCAGTCCAGTGCCGCCCACTGGGATCACAGGGCTGGCAGATCCCTGCCCCGCTGACGTCACGGAGCAGGGATTTGTGCTTGGCACAGCTTGCCACTGCCAGGGCATAGCCAGAGGTCAGCCTGCACATCCAGAAGGAGACCTGGGGCTTGGGATGCCCCAAGAGAAGGATCAGGGCATCGCTGCTGCATCACACTGACACAGAGCCCTGTCTGCTCCCCTGTCCCACAGGCCCGTCCCAAGTACCTGAACTGTATTGCAATCAGCTGCTTCTTCCTCGCTGCCAAGACCATTGAGGAAGATGAGGTAACTCTGCTCTTCCTACCGTGCCATTGTTGGACTGTCTGCCCTCCCAGCCCCACCTTTGCTTGCTCCTGGTGGCTGCCACCTGCCAGGACAGGAACGAAGCATTTGGTGGGATTTCTCTAATGACTGGTTCTCTCGTTTCTTTTTTTTTTGCCTTGGCTTTTGCAGAGGATTCCAGTACTGAAGGTGTTGGCTCGGGATAGCTTTTGTGGTTGTTCTCCAGCTGAAATTCGCAGAATGGAGAAGATCATCCTGGATAAACTGAACTGGGATCTTCACATGGCAACGCCACTGGATTTCCTTCATATTGTAAGTAAAGGGCTGTTGATGTTCTTTCAGTGCAAATAATTTGTCAAGAAGCACCCAGACAAAAAAATCTACCTGTAAGGGACCAAAGACCTTGGAGTGTATTTGGAATTCCTCTGTACCTGTAGTTTCTGAAAGAAAATGCCTTGCCATAGAATTCCAGAGACTTGTCACTCTTGAAGTGCAATATCCAAAACGTGAGCCTGCCGCCTTTGGTCTGGCCTGGAGTGTGTTCAGCTACAGATTCACAGCTCCTAGAAATTGTGCTCCTAACTCTTCACTGCCAATGGTTTTCCTCAAAGCTAAACACCAGACAGCAGGGAAACAAGGAGTAGAGCCATGGAGAAATCCCCAAGGGCAGGTTGTGAGTGTGGATCCGTGTCTGCTACAGACCTGCGTGGCCAAGAGCCAGATACACACATGAGAGGAGATCAAGGGAGGTGATCTGAGGTTCTCTGTGGATTTTATCCTCACTCCTTCCCTGAGGAGTTTGTCTAGGACCCCTGAATGCCACACGTGTGCTGGAGAGAGAAGGGTGGATGGGAAGGCCTTTTGCAGAGCCCTAGAGCCTGGTGCCCAAGCAGGTCCCACCAGAAGGGCTGCACCAAGCTTTGGTGGGTTCAGCACGTCGGGTTTTTCCCCACGGGGCAGAAGCTGCCTCCAGGGTTGGGCTGGAGGATCCTTGTGCGTGCACAGACTGTTCCCCAGGTGTGCCATGGCCTGGCCGGCGCTGCCAGCTGTCCCCTGTGCTTGTGTCCCGCAGTTCCACGCCGTGGCGGTGTCCAGCAGGCCGCAGCTCCTGGCCCTGCTGCCCACGCCGAGCCCCTCGCAGCACGTGGCGGCGCTGACCAAGCAGCTGCTGCACTGCATGGCCTGCTTCCAGCTGCTGCAGTTCAAGGGCTCCATGCTGGCGCTGGCCATCGTCAGCCTGGAGCTGGAGAAGCTGCTCCCCGACTGGCTGGCTCTCATCATCGAGCTGCTCCAGAAGGCACAGGTGAGGAGCGGGAAGGGACCAGGGCCACATCCTGCTTGGGGCTCCGGGGCAGCTGGGGCTTTGTGGTTCCTTGCTGCCTGTTGTTCCATTCGTGTGGGGATGGCTGGGCCTCAGCCTGGAGGGACAGCTGTAGGGACAGTGCTGCCAGGTCTCAGTCCTGACCACTGCGTGACAGCGGGAGGAGCTGTGTGCCCTGATCTACACAGGCCCTTGCTGCACCAGGGAGAAACTCCACTTGTTAGTGGTTCTTCCATTCATTGACAGCATACAGGAAACCTTGCAGGTACTCTGGCAGCACGCTCCAGCTGCTAAAAACAGGCAGTGAAATCCTGTAATATGTCCCAGTTGTGCCTGCTTCCCCCGAGTCCCACAAGGTGCAGGAAGGAGCAGGAGGTGTATCTTGGGACGTCACCGTGGTAGTTGGCAGGGGGTGTATCTTGGGACGTCATCTTGAGGCTCAGAGGTGGCCGAGGCTTTGGGAGCCCGTGCCCTCTCCTCACCCTGCCAGTGATCCCACAGCAGCCGTACCTCTGCTTGTCTTCCCACTCCAGATGGACAGCTCGCAGCTGATCCACTGCCGGGAGCTGGTGGCACATCACCTTTCCACTCTGCAGCCTTCTCTGCTGCCCAACTCTGTATATGTCTACAGTCCCCTCCAGCAGACCCTGGTGACCTGTAACAGAGGAGCGTTCCACCGCCAGCCCTCCTCTGTCCCAGGGCCAGGTTTCTCCCAGGACAACGGCCGGCCAGAAGCGCCCGTCACAGCTACAGCCGCGCTCTGCCCGCGCCTGCCCGCCCCCGCCGGCGGCTGCAAGCCAGGCTCCGCCAAGCGCAAGGTGGAAGAGATGGAAGTGGACGACTTCTACGACGGCATCAAGCGCCTCTACAACGAAGACCTGGCCCCGGAGGCAGTGGCCCTGGAGAACGTGGGCTCCGTTTGCGGCGCCGACGTCTCGCGGCAGGAGGGCAGCGTGTCCCCCTGCCCGCCTCTGCAGCCGGTGTCTGTCATGTAGCTGCCAGTGCCACCGCGGGACCTGGCAGCCCGTGGCCTCAGCGGGGCGAGAAGGGGCCGTACCTTGTCAGGCTGAACTGAAGGGAGCCAAAAGAAAACCAGGAAAAAAAAAAAAATCCCGACCCTTTTTTGAATTTTATTTCTTGTGCGGCTAATTATAGTTCCACTATTTAAGCACTTAAAAACACAAAAAAGTATAAAAATCTAAAAAAAGACCCAAAAACCAAACAAAAAAAGTAGCAAAAACCTGTTCCTTTCTAGTGTTGTCGGTTCCACTGTTTTTCTGCTCCTGTGTGTTGTAACCCATTCTCCACATCCGAGAGCTCACACACCAGCCCTGCGGAGCTGTTTCCAGGTTTGCCAGCCAACTAATGCCTCTCTGATCCCATTCCCACCTGCTCCTTGCTCCCTTTCTGCCTGCTCCTCTTTTAGTTCTCGGCCAGTCTCGTGCATGACATTCTGTCCTGCCCCACCTCCACCACAGCTTTCTTTTGCCCTTCTAGACAGAAAACCTCTTTTGTTAATAGTTGGGTGTTTAAATGTGATAATATTGAAAAACTGGATTTAAACAAAACATTAGGCAGGAAAAAAACCTAAACCAATGCTTGCAAGCTGCTCCACACTTCAGTAATTGCCACAGGAGTGTGAAGGTGCTCTGTGCCTGGCACAGAGACTTCTCCCAGTTAGACCAGTTTGCCTGTCCCAACACAGAAAGCAGTTACTGGGTTTTGCATCACTAGAACTGAAACCATTTTTTTCTTGCTGTGCAGCACTCAGTGTGGATTCTCACCAAGGCTCGGTTCTCTCCATCAGATGTAACCCTTGAATTGTGCAGAGCCCGGTTCTCCCTGCACGTTTCCCAGCACTGCTGGGTGAGGTGCTGGGGCAGCTGCGGACACCTGAGGTTCGGAACACGTGTCATCATCAGGCACAGAACCAAAACAAAACACCCCGACCCTCGAGTTTTGTGTTCATGTAACTTCTAACCAAGAGTCTGACCTTGATCGCGTCTCCTCCGTGTGACACCCTGTTCTCAGAACACCCTGTCCCGACTGTAAGCTCTCTCCACAGCCCTGAGGAAGGTATTGTATCCAGAGCCATTGTACTGATGAAAGCCTTCTGGTAGCAATAAAGAAAGTTGTCCTGGATGCCCAGTCTGGTGTTGTGCTTTCCTCCCAAGACCTGGCTCGGCTTTACCCGGCAGCTGCCAGGGAGCTGCTCTGTGCCAGACCCCTGGAAAGGTGACATGAGAGGTGCTGGGCAGCCTCTCCCAAGACCTGGCTTGGCTTTACTTGGCAGCTGCCAGACCCCTGGAAAGGTGACATGAGAGGTGCTGGGCAGCCAGGGGAGTCACCCAGCATGAACTCACTGCCTCTCCAGCACTTCCAGCTTTGGGCCTGGTTCTGGTGCTCCTCTCTCCAGGCTAAGTGCCTGGCAGGAACACTGCTCCATGTCCCCTGTCCTGGAGCCCCTCCTGCTCCCTGCCTTCCAAGGTGCCATCTTACTGCAGCAGTGCACCCTGACAGCCTTCTCTTGGGTTCTGGCTTCTTCCTGCCACGGCTCAAAAAATACTCCTCAAGCCCACATTTCTCAGCAGGGTGTGTGTCTTCCTTCCCTTCCAGCCCTTCCTGCCGTCCTTACAGTATTTTCAGTCCCTGACCTTCTCATCCCACAGCTCAGTTTTCCAAAGCCAGGCTGCTGAGCAGGCTCAGGGTATCACAAGCACACCACCAAGCAAAGCACCCTGTCACTGCAGGACATCCCCAGTTCTGGGGCTCCCTGCTTCCAGCCCATGGCAAGTTACACATCTTTCCCAGTTCAATTACATTAGCTTTTCCCTTCCCCACCCCAGGTTTAAGGGCATATTCCTGCATTCCCCACTCTCAGCACCAGAACACAGGCATTCAGATGCACACATGGAGAGGAGTTGGCACGAGATTGGGAGCAGGGAGCCTGGCTGGAACAGCAAGGAGGGGAGCTGGGCCTCAGGAGATATTTGGGTGCCTCTGGGGCAGTTTGCTGACCAGGTGTGCTGCAGCCGTGGCTGTGTATCACTCTGGGAAGGTAACTGTGTCCTTGTCACTGTCACCCGCTCTGCAAACTCACAGGACAGCAGCGGGTCGTGCACTGCCCCACACTGCCCTGGCTTGTACCAGCCGCGAGGGGAGAGCTCTGCCTTCCAAACCACACCCAATTAACAGCATCACTGTGGCTCTCCCAAAACTGCCCTGAACCCTTCCTGGCCTCCTTGTGCTGCCTGGAGCCGGCCAAGCCACAGCACTGACCTGGCGAGCCCAGGGAAGCAAACACCTGCAGGGGCAGGACTCGGTGTCCCTGGCTGCAGAGAGAGACAGACACGTTTTATTTCCTTGGTGCCGTGCACAAACCCTGTCCCTGCTCCGTGTGAGCCACCTCTGCAGTGTCCTGCTGTCCTGGCAAGGCCCTGCATGCTTGGCACCTCTCTGGCTGTGGCACCCAACAGCATCCCATTGTTTTTGCTCTTCCCTGGAGCTGCCCCCTCCAGCCCCAGCCTGCACAGCCCCCATCACCTTCAGCAGCAGGCTGGCTCCTATGCTGCTCCCACTGCTGGAGCACAGGGCCGGACTGGAGCACTGCCAGGGCTCCTTGTTTCCCACAGGAAAACACTCCCTGATGCCCTTGACTCCTCACATTCATGTGACCTTCCCACAGACCTCACAGCACCCCAGTGCTTCACGTCATGGACCAGCCCAAGATGCCAACAGCTCCAGAGGGGCCCACAGCAGTGCAGGCCAGGAGCCCAACATCTCCCACAGGAGCACTGGGAGAAAACCACTGCATTCCCAAACCCAAGCATTTGCTCAGTGCCCCAAGCCCAGGCAGCTCTCCAGGCACAGCAGCCACATTTTGGAGGAGCACTGCTGCTTGTCCCCAAGCCTTTAGCTGCAATCCCAGCCCAACCTCACACGCTGTGCTGCTCCCCCCAGCTTCCCTGAACCCCTGAAGGATTTGCCCTCCAGACACCAGAGCATGGATCCCCTGCAGCAGCCACACAAGGGTTAACCCCAAAGCACAACTTTTCAGCTGGGAGTGGATGAAGTGGCTTTCCCAGCTCTGCTGGGGACACTTGGTGACAGATAATGTCCCCGATTACCAGACACCGCCCGTGCCTTCTGCTCCCTTCCCTCTGCCCTGCATCCACCACCAACAGAGTCTCTTTACCTTATGGACCTGTTCTCCCTGAAGTTACCCTTAAAAAACCCCAAACCAACCCCAAAACCTTCTGCTGACAGCGTCCCTATCAACAACCAGTGTCAACAACCCCAGAAGTTTAGTACCTGCTCTGTATGAAAGCTTCTCCATGTTTTGAGCCCATTCCCTTCGAGCTAAGTCCAGTTGTGAGGATTTGGTGAACGACAGCTCGGTGCACACCCCCATCGATTGAGCTTTCGAACAGTCACAAATAAATTTGGGCTGCAGGGGACCTCTAGAGGTCATGTGCTGCCAGCTCCTGCTCTCTGCCTCCCTCACCTCTGCCTTTCCCCTCCAAAGGAGCCGCCTCACCTGGCACGCCGCTGCTCCATCCCAATTCCCATTAGTGCCCTTCTCTAACTCCGCTATGTCCTCCCGCAGACACGAGCTCCAGAGCTGCAAGCAGGACTCAAGGCACCAGCGCAGCAAAACTCTACAGGGCTGCAAAACAAAGGCAGTCTGTGTGAGTGTCAGCATTGGGGTTGTGCCCCTCTGCTTCTCTTTATATTAGGCTTTTAAAATAATTCCATTTGGAGCTTAGAAGCAACAACAAAAAGGTGTGAGGACAGAGGGGAACATAAGGAGAGGATTCCCTCCCTGGCAGAGGGTCTCACAGAAGGCTGCAGGAGCCATCCAGCAGCTGAGGAGCCCACAGCCAAGGCCCTTGGGCCCCCAGCAGCAGCCACTGGCACAGCTGCCACCACTGGAAGAAAAGACAGCCTAAACTGGGCATTGCAAGGGCAAGGCGTGTTCTCAGTCAACAGTGACCAGCTTGGTGTGCAGAGCACCCTGGGCCAGGGGGACACTGCCTGCATGAGGCACAGGAGGGGCCCGAGCACCAGCATGCTCTGAGCCCCAGCAGCCCTTGGCTGCACGGTGAACCCCTATTTCAGGCTCCAAGGTAACTCACTATTTTTTTTATGAATATGTGCAGCTCAAGCCATGGCTTTTTGGTAGGGATGGTGGCCCAGGGCACGCAGGGATCCCATCCTGCAAGTTGTGGTTCCCAGGTAAGACAAACACCCACAGAGTTCTGCAGAGCAAGACAGGGACAGACACAGCCAAGGTTTCATCCAGCAATGGCCTCGACCCTGCTTTGTGCTCACAAGGCTGAACTGAACATGTTTCTGACCTGGCTGTGTGGTGGGAGGCACTGGGTACCACCTGAGGCCCCTGCAGCTTCAAGAGTGGGGCAGACTCTGGTTTTGGTATCACTGCAAGTCCTGTCCCAAGCTACACTTGTGCAAATATTCACAGCCCTTCAGGCTGGGCAACAGCCAGCAAGTCCAGCTACATACCAGGGCACAGCACACGTGAGGCCAACGCTCAATAACCTTCCTGAGTGTATTTATAAAGTCACTTCTTTGGTTGCAAAGGCTTCCAGGATATGCAGTTTTTCTTTCACCTGGCTGGAGGGAGCTGACCCTTGTCACTGAAGATGCTACAAAACACTGTATGTGTGAAAAAAAAAACCCCAGCAGATTTCAGCAGAGCCCCTCAGCAGCTGGCATGTCACACACCGAGTGCCAGAGGCCAAACCTAGATCAGCTCAGGGTAGCTTTACCTCAGCAGGTTAAAGGAAGGGAAGGCCTTGATTAATGTTCACAGATGCAAAGAATAAATCACTAGTATTCGGTTCAAAATCCAAGTGCAGCACTCTACACAAAACAACATCCCAAGAGGCTCGGGCTGCCTCCTTCCCTCCATCCCAAAGCAGCTGGAGGTCACCACACACATCTACAGGTTGTGTTTTTACCTTCAAGCAATCCTTTGGCACTTCCCAAACTTCTCAACTGAGTTCACTTCCAAAGTAAACAAGGTAGAAATTTTAACAACTTGCCCACACTGAGGACTGTTAAAAAATAATCACTAGTTAGGCTTCATGAAAACAAAATGAAGCCCTGCATCTAGGTGCAAGCCAGCTGTACAAAACCAGAACCTTGCTCTGCCCATAGCAAGGCACAGAAAATAAAGCCTTGACAGTCCAGCACAGGCTCCATCAGTGCCACAGGATGGGACATCCACCGTCACACACTGACACACTGAGAACACCACCAGGTCTATGGAGAGATTTCCAGCCACGCCAGAGGAGCACGGGACGCCCTCGAGATGAAGTTGTGGTGTCCAAAGCAGCCAGGCTCGAGGCAGAAATTAAATCCTCCAGCTTTGCACACTCGCCCCCAAGTCTGTCATTCCGTGTGTCGCCAGCAGCGTGTGCGTGTTACGGCAAAAGAAATCGGGGAGGGAGGCAAAAAAATCCAACTAACCCAGAGCAAGGAGTCCCAGCGCGGCCGAGCTCCCTCCGGCGGCCGTTCCCTGGAAGCCGGGACGCTGTCGCGGCGGGCAGGTCCCGCACAGACACACAGCACAGCACACCCTCAGACGCACGGGTGGGAACAAAGGGGGGAGGAGAGGAGGGCAGACGTGATGGAGGAATGAGATGGTTCTTCTCCTGGCACGGCTGCCCCGGATCCGCAGCTCTTCCAGTGCCCTACGGTCCACTGGGAGAGAGGGTGCGGGGGCTTTGGCAAGGTGACGCTTACATAAAGAAGAAGCTACAGAAAAAGAGAAAAACAGAAGAGAAAAGAAACAGAGGTTCAGAATTGAAATGAAAAAGTGAGGATGGTGGGGGGGGGAACAAAAGAGGAACAACATTTTAATATGTCACGGGGGAGGGAATGTACTGGGCAGGTGTCACACACATCAAATCTGGCCTGAGCTCCCCGGGACACCAGCTAGGGTGGGGAACAAGCTCAGGACCACCACAAAAAGCGACTGACAAACACCAGCACGAGCCTACAGAGGCACAGAACAACCTGCCGGGGAGGCAGAGGTTGACAGGTGACCCTCCTGTCACCCTGCCACAGAAAGGCAACAGCAAACATCACAGAGGCCACGCAAAGACCAAAGCTTGGGGTAAAAATATATTTCCTCTCCCCACTTCAAGTGTTGGCACTATGTGGATCTGCAGCCTGAAGCATATACAAGAAATAACTGAGTTTATGCTAGGTGGTTATTATTCCATCTGTAATTCAAAAACTGAAATATTTTCACATCAAATAAAGTGACAATATCTAACAGATGCATACATATCATTTGCATTAACACTGTATGTAGGTTACACAATCGTTTAGTTACAAACATGGGTTATTTTCCAATAGCAAGGTAATAAAGTCCTACATCTATGGTTTAAGGCAATCAGGATATTAAAAGTACAAGATTTCTACCGCTGTTCACAGCTTTGTTTCCCGTGAATGAAAAAAAAACCCTTCATATTTTCAGAGCTCTGCGCTGGCACACGCTGGCAAGAGCACCACAGGTATCACACCCTGCACATGCAGCCCGAGCCCTGGGAGAAGGGACACGGAAGGGGACTGGAGTCACACGGACACATCTGATGTGGTCACACACAAAAAGACATTTCCATCTGCACTCGGACGGCTTGGGAGAAGCTGCCTGCAGAACCATGGGTCCTGTTTAACAGGGATGTCCTTCCAGGGAGACATGCAGCTCCCTGCTGGGATTCCAAGCTGTCAGGAGCACGCAGGGGGGTGACAGCAGTGGCAGCTCTCCAGCTGGAGAGGAGCCCGGGGTGGTGCCAGTGCCTGCTTTCCCCTGTGGCTCCTGGAGTGCCACAGGAGGTGCAACTCAAGATGATGCATTTCACAACCACGAGCTCCAAGGGCACCTTCCTACTCACTGCCCTCTCTGGAATGAGCTGTGTGATGCCCAGAAGGTTCTGGGGGAACAAGCCCTTTATCCATCTCCTCCTCTCCCACTGCCTACAGACCCCCTCTCCACAGAGCAGCCACAGCATTGTTTCTGCTTATCCATTCTGGGGGTTTGCTTCATGCCCTGGGAACACCACCATATCCCAGAAAAAGCACATTGCAGCGTGCTTCCCTGCTCCCCTGTATTAGCCTCAGGACTGAAATCCACCTTGTGAGGAACATGCAGTTTTTTAGAGGAGTTTTAACCGCCCCACTTGCAAGTAAGCGGGCTTGGAGCATCTCCCAGAAAAGCACAGCTGCTCTCCTGTCAGGAGAGAGGCAGGAAGGGTCAGCCTCTTCCTGCTGTACTTACATGCAGAGGTGAAAGCACATCCAGCCACACCTGAGTGTATCATTCACTCCATGCACATCAGGGGCTACTGGGAAAAAAGGCACGGGGAAAGGAAAAGCAACAAGAGCAGCAGGAACAAGCTAAACATGGCCCAGGGGGTCAAGATAGGGAAAAAAGTAAAGTAATTTCCATCTCCTTCAGCAAAAAACCAAAACAATACCTTTGACATCTTCAAGTTTGTGGTTTATTCCCAGTTTCTCCAACACAGCTGGTTTTCTGCTGGAGAAAAGCTCAACCAAAAATACACTAATGCACTTGACCACAGCTTTCTGTCAAAAAGGAAAAGCTCAACTCAGCTGATTTCCCCTGCTAAACATCCCTTCAAGGGCTGTTAAACGAAGCAGGAGAAATAAATGTTAAAATTAAGTTTTCTACTTGGCACAAAACACTGGTAATTAAAAAGATGACATGCACAGAGGCAGCTGAAGCAAAGCATATTGCCACGAGCACTCGGTGATGGGCATGTGATGTGACTGTAAAAAACTCATGCAAACAACTCAAACTTCTTCCTTCAGAACTCCAGATTTCAAAGCTGGGTTTGCCAGAAGCCACAAGAACCAGAATTTCGTTTTTCCAACTAACCCTGCAGCAAACCCATTTAACCTGATGAAAAGTGCATAGTTGGCAACTCCAGGAGGGGAAAAAAAAAAACCAAACCCAAACAACAACCACAAAAAAAAAACAACTTTAAAAACAACTTCAAAAATCTAAAAAAAATTTTTTAAATGTGTAAAAAAGAATAAAAAGGGCAACTGCTTTATTTCCAGCTATTTATCCATTTCTGCTCTCTGTCCAAGACATGGTTCATAGATATCCTTTTCCCAAGGCCATGTTTAACCGGTGAGGGTAAAAAAGCAAGACAACCCATAAGCTAACCTCCAAGCACTTCCCAATCCAACACCTGAGGAAAAAGTGATTAAAAGAAGTGGGAATTTAAAAGAAGTGGGAATTCTGCCTTTTCTTTTTCCCCCAGAGAAATTCCATCCAGAAGCAGGCCAAGAGCTGCGGAAGGAGACTCAGGTAGGAAGAGTTTTGTGTAAGAAGGTTTTAAAGAGACTGCCTAGCTGGGAGCAGAGCAAGTGCTGGCTGTGCACTGGCAGAGGAAGAAATCCAGGAGTCACGGGGTAAGCACAGCTCACCACTCCTTGGGAAGGAAGGGAATGACTGTGTCTGAAAGCAATGGCATGGAAAAAACACTTTAAACAGCCCCCACTTCCACAGTGTGTGGCCAGAGAGCAGGGCCTGGCTTATCCTGCACCTCCTTGCCATGTCCTAGGGATACCTGAATGGGACATGATTCCTGCTGCAGGAGGGCTTGGGGGCAGTGCAGAGACTGTGTCCAGGCACCTTCTCTCCCCTCCACCTGGAATTCTGGATCCCACATGCTCCTGGCAGCTCCAAGAGGATGCTGAAGGTTCTATCTTCCCCCTGCCCAGGCAGTTGATTCCATGAGGGCTGCTTAAGCCTCGTTAAGACCCTGCCCATTGGAAACCAGGCAGGATTTTAAGGGAGGCTCCAAAGGTTTGAGGCAAGCAGTGCAGGGAGAGCAGTGCTGGGAATGGTCCTTCCCCGAGGCAGCCACTGAGCTGCTCTGCTGAGCTGGAAGGGAGGCTGGAAAACCAGGCCAGCACAGAACAGGATCTAACACAAATTATCATGCAAATGTCACGGCATGCAAGGTCAGTTACACTTGGTTATCTACACACACCCCCCTCCCTCTCCCCGGCAGGGACTGGGGCTGCTGAAGGCATCAGCTCCTGCAGGAACGTGGCTCAGGCTGAACTCCAGCCCCAGCCATGGCCTGGGCTGGCTGGGACATTCCTACAACACTCATCATTCCTGGGGTTCCCACTGCACAGCCAGCAGCACTGAGGACACCTGAGCCAGCCAAAACCTGAGCTGCTGACTCTTGGTTCAGACTAGGGGCCAAAAAGAATTGACTGCTGATGGTTTTGGTGAGAAAAATGCATGGTGTCATCATGATTACTCGTCCCTCCACCCAGCCCTGAACTTCCACTCACACACAGTCCTGCACCCAATCCCTCTTCCTTCTTGTTCCCACTATGTTATTAGATGAGTTAATAGTTATTCATGTTAAAAAAAATGGAAAAAAATATATAAAAAGAAAACAGATGGCAGAGACACATTACTGCAAAAGCAGGTGAATGCAGGAACATCCTTGGCTCGACAGGCTTTATGTGAAGCTTGCACTGCAAGTTAAAAAAACAGAACAAAAAACAAAAAAGTTAGCACTAACAGAACTCAAAATGCAAAAAAAAAAAAAATAAAGAAAGCCAGGAGAGCCGACACCAGCAACCCGCTCCGGTGGGTGGGCATGCAGATGGATCATGGAATTACAAAGAAATTCAACCTCAAGGCTGGGCTCTACTCCGGCCTATGACAAGCAAAAGTAAAAAGAAAAACTGTGAGGACAGAACTACTGACCAACCAACCCTGTCAGCTGGCCCAGGTTACAGCCTGTCACCACAGAGCTCGGTGGCTTTGGGGCTCATTTGTTCCCAGCTTGGGGTACTTCCCACGGGCATCCTTGCAGGAGGCAGCTCAGGTACCTCACACCTGGACACCAGGATGTCTCCAAGCATGCCTTTCACAGCCAGCTCAGATCCTTCAGGCACCACCAAACCCCTCTTTTTACAGGGTGTTGGGCCAGACCCTGACATGGGTGCTGCAGCTCAGGGACTGCTTTGGGAGCAGCACGGCCCCTGATGGCCAGACCAGGCACGTTGGTCCGGAAACTTAAGTGGAAAGGAAACTGGAAAAAAAAAAGTTTTACACTTGGCTTTCAGAAGCAGCTTTTAATAAATGGAGACAGAAGCCAAACAGATGGTCCTGGCTCCTGGGGGGGCTGCGGATGAGCAGCAACACAACGGCACATGTTGAGGCATGTGGCCATCGAGCCAGCAGCAGGCGAGCACCAGAAGGCTGCTTGCCTCTCCCACTGGCTCTGCTGCCAGGAGCTCTCTCCACACTGGGCAGGCTGGAAGCACAGTCCCCTACAGCAGGGGCTCAGCCCCACGTCCAGGCAAGTGGCACAGTCTGCTCTGCAGCCACCCCTTCAGTACCTGAGGGACACGGGTGTGCTGTTCCCAAAGCCCCAAACTTTTTAGATAAAGAGTACAAGCTTGAGAATTTCTGGAGGAATAGTGTGGAAATCAGGAAGGCCAAGCTCTCCCTCATGGAGTCAGGTGAGCAGCAGATTCCACCCTGAGCCTTCCCTCTGGCATGCACAGCACAGTGGAAAGTGTTGTCCAAACTGGAGAAATCTGATCCCACCTTGAGAAAATGAAGCATTTCCATGAATTACTTTGTGGGGAGGCCGTAAGGGTCGGGCATGGCAAGGCTTTCCTCTGGCAACTGCACAGGAAGCACCACGGGCCATGGCAGCAGAGAGAGAGGTTGGAAGCCTTAACTACACAAACTGCAGCTCCACATTAGAGTGCAAGGAGAAACTGAAAGCCTTTAGAAAACCAAGGTGAGCTACAAGGCAGGAGCATCAGCATTTCCCTTGAAAGCCTCTGTTAGTAACTCTGACACTAGAGAACACCTGCAGCAGGTACAGCACCTGGCGTGGAGCGACACAAAGGACACACTAAAACACGGGCATGTTCCTCCAGGCTGGATTTCTGTGAATGCAGCAGCAAAGCAGAACCTGTGTTTGTCACGGTCGCTGGGAACAGCCCTGTCCCACTCACGAGGCTGGAACCAAACAGGAGCTCACACTGACCACCCAGAGGGACAGAACTCCCCAGACCGTTCTGTACTGCACTGCTCCTACAGCTAGGAGATGAAAAAAATCTGACTGCTACCAGCTCTGAGAGATAAGGAAAAGGCTCTTCAAAGCTTCCTATTCTTTTTAGGGAATGCATCACCATCTCTGAGCTCTCAGGTGAGAGAAGATGAGTGTCCCAGCTATCTGCAGAAGGGGGTTTCAGCATGCCTGGGCCTTAGCTGCCAACACTGGCTGGTTCCAGTGCTCAGCCCGACAGCCCTGGGTCTGGTCCGTAAGGATTTCTCCCCGAGCAGAGTGTGCAGTGCTCCATGCATCCCGGCAGGGCCCAGGGCCACGTCCTCAGCCAGCACCGAGCAGCAGGGCTCCATAGGAGCTACATCAATTTACAGCAGCTGAGGAACCAGCCCCAGGCCCTCCCCACCTGCCCCGGGCAGCAGCGACCGACGCCGGGCACGGAACCAGCGGCAGGGGCCGTGCAGCGAGGGTGACAGCTGTAAAACCCCGGTGCATCTGCTGCACAACTGCTGCCACACAGCTGGGCCAGGCTGCAGCTCCCCTGGCATGGGAGACACAAGGGTGTGAGGCACAGCCCTGCTTTTCCAGGGGTGACACCACCCGTGTTACTCTAAGGAACGCTCCCTTCTCTCGCGGGCAGCGAAAGCAGCGTGGAACTGTCATTTTTGTGTGTGGGTTAACCAAGTGTTTTCCAGAGATATTTGCTGCATCCCCAGCTTTCCCAAAGGCAGGTACCGACTAAGCACCCTTAGCACAGGTGACTCACTAAGGACTTGCATGAGCACCGTCTCACTAGGAATGGAAAAAGCCAGGGGAGGGCAAAGGATCACGCTCCTAGGACACGAATACAAAATAGTAAAAAACAGTGCCATGATCTGGACTAAAAGGTAAGGGTTTCTTAGCTTATTATGTCAACTTGATACAACCACAAACGCCATTTAACTGCAATTATGGTACCGTAGTAGTTTGTTTTTCTAAAAAAATACAAAACCCAAGCTTCTTGTCTTTAAAGCAAGCTTCCAAGTCATCACTTTTGGCACTAGCATTCCCCATGTAAAAATAACATGGTGGTTTTGGTTTCTAATTTACTTCTACTTACAGCTATAACCTTAAGGAATGGGAACTGGAGCCTACCGGTGAAAGAAAGGATGGGCAGCAACTCCCTTAATACTTCTGGCTCAGGCAGATAAATCTGAGTCCAGAACATCGCATAGTTCCAGAAGATGCTGAACAGATCACAAATCAAAACTCCACCATCCAATTGCTCTCCCACACCAGTCAGACTTGAAGATAAAATTTGAAGGTACTCTTCTAGAGAAAAATTAATATCATGTCCCTGGCCCACCCTTTAGAAAAAAAAAAAATATTTTATTTGATCAGGCTGAGAAAAGGCCTGTTTCCAGTCTGGTAATGGGGAAAAGCAAATACAGACATGCAGCAAGAAAGAAAAAAACAACCTCCCAAACTTGCAACAAACCCTACAAAGGGTGTGGGTGACATCCGCTTACTTTTTCTTGTCCTTGTCTTTCTTGGTTTGTTGAGAACCTGCCTGCTGAGCCTGTGACTGTAATAGCTGTGCTGCTGCCTTCTTCTTTTGAAAGTTGTTCAGCTCTTCCTCAAGTTCCTTCTTTTTGTCTTCCACCTTTTTCTTCTCTTCTTGGTGAGTCCTCTTTAGATGGTCGAACTTTTCGTGAAGCTGCCGGGACAGAGACAGTGAGAATTGGCTGGGAAAAGAGGAAGGAATGTTCCACCCTGATTTCCTGGCAATTTACTGATGCCCCAGGTGTTCCTGCTGGCACTGAGGCCTCCCTGCATGCCATCAGCCTGTCCCCAGCCTGCCTGACTCGTGAGAAAAGCCCTGCAGGTAACACTCACTGGCACACAGAGCTGGAATTCCCATTGCTGTAGGAACTCAGCAGGCCTCTGGACACTTCCACACCTCCCATATTCCATCCCTCAGTGCTTAGTGGACTCTATGAGGCTCATGCAGAGCAAGGGAACATGGGCACTGAGGGCTGCACTCTTGTTTGCACCCCTGCAGCAGCACATGCTCCAAGAGAAGAGCAGCTCCCTGCCCCAGCAGGACATTTCCTGTACCAGCCCTGCCCCAAGCCCTCACCATCACAATATACTCACATCCTTCTCTGCTTCCTTCAACTCTGCTTCCTTCTCCTTCACTCGCATGACAAACATCTGCCTCATTTCGTCCTCCTTCTTCTGGAGCTCGCCCAGGAATTCATTCCTCTTTGCTTCGTACGTCTCCTGGAGACTGTTAAAAGCACACAAAACCCAGTCAGAGCAGCGTTTCAAGCACAGCCAGGAGCTCCCAACCTTTGGAGACCGCAGCACTGAGGTTGTCCTGTCACAAAACACGGTCAGAGCTCCAGCAGAGGCAGCATCACCTCCGTGAAAGCCATCCCAGCTTGCTAGGTGGCAGCAGCGGGAGGCGAATGGGAAGGACGAGCCGAGCTCCCTGCTCAGCGTCCCGAGCATCACTCGGCAGGCAGGGTGGCTGTCCTGGAAGAGAAGCAGCCTCTACATAAGTGCCTGCAGCAATCCCCGATGCCCACGGGGCTGGTGATCCATCGGAGCCACAGTGCCTGCCTTCTCCCTCTGTGGGTGCCAAGTCTCTGCGTTGCAAAGGCAAGGGTTGTGTAGCAGACCCGGGTGAAATCTGCCCCCGTGTAGCTCATTAGGCATGACACTGACACTGAGCAGAACTCATTTTCACTACTCATTGCTAACAGTCACATCAGGGGCTTGATTTAGATAAAGCCATCCTGGGAGACCTCCCTTTCTCCTTTGCAAAACAACAGCAGCCTTCCTGCTCCAAATAACCACATCACTGGATTGCTTCATTCCCCCTCTACTTGGCATTCCTTCATTTCCCCAGCACTCAGATAGACAGTGAAGATTTGGGTCATAAAACACGTTGTCCGTGTACCTCTGAGATTTTTAAAGCCTCTTAGGAACTCTGGACGCCAAATTCCTCTTTTGTTTTATTCCTTAAATGGATTTGGATAGCCCAGCCATAATGATAGTGTGGGAATGATAACTATTTCCCCCAAGAGGCTTTTCTGAAAAAGCATTTTTTAAATGAAAACTCCACTGGAGTCCCACAGACACGTTGCATCCATGTGCCTAAGGAACACATTAACTGTTGGGCCAGTGGAACACTTTAATTCCAATAAAGTCAAGCTTTTACTTTTCCTCACAGTGTTGGGGGCTTTGATGGCTTTTTTATTGGTTGGGGGTTTTTTTAGGGGATGAAATATTGAGCTGGGGAACACAACTTGTCAGATTATCCCAAGCCTTGTGTTTAACTCTGCTAATTAATAGGCACTTGAGTTACTTCCTAAAATACCCACCAGACAGGATGCCCAGAGCTGTTCTGGCACAGCACCGGCCGCCCCAGAGAAATCACACCATTCCACATGACCACACCAGCTTCCTACACATGGAAGCAAAAATACTGATTCTAAAAACAACAAAAATCCTTTTGTGGGAGAGCAGGGCAAGAGCTATCTTTGGATTTTTAGCTACATGCAGAACCAGACCCCTCACAGCATACAGACTTCAGGAGACTCAAAACAACATCTCGCTAAAATACAGTGTTGGATTTGATGCTCTGACTGTGGACACTGAAGCTTAAATTCCCAAGCCCTTGTGAAGGATGTGGCAAAGCCCGAGGGCAGGTGAGCCTTTGCTGCTCAGTGAGCACAAACTGAATCTGCCATTAGTGCCACGCTGTCCTAGGGAGCAGCAGAGCCTCAGAGCCAAAGCTCTGAGGATCCTGGACTGCAAACCACTTCTTCCAAAGCTCACTTCCAAACACACCATGCCAGGTGATGGGCACGCAGGAAAACCCTGGCAGGAGTGAGAGGGGCAGGGGCTTCCTGTTAAATTTCCTTGTCCCAAGTTCAAAGCTTCATTCTCTGCCACAGTGATTCTGACTTCCAGAGGAGCCAAGTTCTCAGAGAAACTGGCCTGGCAACTCCCAGGCTGCATGTGAAAAAAACAATTACAGCCCAAAGGAATAACAGTCCAAACCAACTGGGATCCCTGCAGCTTCTCACAGGCAAAGATGACAAGGGAATTGGCTTTTAAGTACACAACCATATGAAGTTAAACTACGAGAGTAACTTGCTTTCCCAACACACCCCCACACCCTGGCAAATAACATTATTTGAAAAAGGAGTGCTTTGAAAAGCTCAACCACAGCAGCAAAGAATCCAGCCCACAACAGACAGAGGACAGCAGAGGGGTCTCTGTGCACAGAGACCCCACTTCACGGAGCTGATGCATGTTGGGATCTTGGTGCTTCCTCCCAACCTCCTGCAGGCTGGCCAAACAAGGTGGGGGTCTGAGACATCACCAGTGCCCCTTTCCCACACCTCACAGAAGCCCCTACACAGCACCAATGGCTTGCTGGGACCTCCTGCCCTGCTCTCCCTGAGATTTGCCAAAGGCTCCCTGCTCCTGGCTGATGCAAGCTGCCTGAAGAGCAGCAGTTCCTGTGGCTCCTGGGGCCAAGATGCAGGGAAAAGCACCCTTTTGATCCCTGAGCTCAGAGAGAATGTCTCCCTCGTTTCAGATACTCATCAGCCTCGGCCAAACAGCTTGGGATCATAGGTTTTGTTTGTTTATTGGAGGGAAAAGGCACCCAGAGTGAACTGCTCTGAACTAGCACGTACCAGATGGAGAAATTCTGTACATTTTCATTTCCTTTCTACTTATAGCTTGGTCAAAAGAGGCCTCGTGTACAGGAAGCAATGGAAATTCCTCAGATTCCTCCAAAGGAAGGGCTGAGCCCATCTTAAGCCATTGCTCTCCAGAAAGGAAATCCAATAAAGCTTCACACTTGGGCTTAGTAACAGAACTGGGCTTGACTGATTCCAGCCGAGTTTCTGCTGCAGAAGAAGCGCAGCTGCATCAACTCAGCAAGTCAGAAACAAGACCCCAAACCAATGCCAGCCCCTGACGCACACGTTACAGGGGCAAACCCCCACTGGTGCACTGGAATTCTGACTGCCCTCCCCGGGAGGCAGAGAGGAACCTGGGACGCTGTGAGGCAGGGGAGGGCAATTACCAGGGAAAAGCTGGGGAGGAATGGGAAACAGGAAATGAAGGGAGAAAACAAACACCCCCTCCCAAATTCCCACACAGCTGCTGTCCCTGGCTAATGGCTTGGGCTGCAGACCAATAAAGCTGTCTGACAGAATGAACTATGTGTTCAGTAATCAGCCAAACCTCAGGCATGAGACCGTGGCACCCTCTTCACAGCTCACCTTGGACCAGCTGTGAAGAGCTCCAGGAGGGTCAAAAGATCATTTACCCCAGGATGTCCCCAATGCATGGGCCACCCTCCTGTCACACAGACACGGCTGCACTGCTCCTGCCTGGAATTTCAGGCAGCCCTGTACAGCAGCAGAGCAAGCAGGCTGCAGAGCACAGCAGCACCTGGGTTGCACATCCCTACCTGAAAGGTTTGCTGTCCGGATCCGTGTCCTTGAAGCCCATCTCTTCCAGCTTGCAGCGCCTGTACAGCTCGTAGTGCCGGGTGTGCGTCTGCTCCCGCAAGTCCTCCATGTTCACTCGGATCAGCATCTCCCGCAGCTTCACGAAGTCGCAGTGGTTTTCATTTTCAACTGCAAAAATGATCATGTCCACAGAGAGAACGTGAAACCCCGGGGGCCCCAGTGTAGCAAACCTCAGAGCTCCTCAGGCACAGCTCCACGCCAGCCTGTACCAAAACACCTTGCTGAACTGGGGCTGAAGCCATCCCACGCCAGACAGGCCCGAGTTCAAGGCTTGCACTGGATTTGCAAAATCTGTGCCATGCCCATCTGCCACAGGGCTCCCACCTCCCCAACCATTTTTGCACCAGCAAGGTGATGATCCGTTTGCTCACAGGATTTCACTTCCCACCCAAACCAACTCAAAATCCTAGCACTCACAGGGGCTCGCACAGGCAAAGCCTAAACTGGATCTCCAACTATCTGGTCCTAGTTTTCTGGGAACAGCAAGAACCCAGAAGGATACAGGTCTAAGTCCAAGACCTCCCAAACACTTGAACTTCTTTCCTAACTGTTTTTCCCAGTACCATCCTCTGGTGAGAACAGCTGAAGTCTCTGAAGCTGCTTCAGGGTCAGCTGGTATTACAGAGAAACCAGAGAGTTATGCAGAACTGCACTGTGAATGCTCCCCTGCAGCTTCCTGGGCCCTTCTCCAATGGGATACACAACTGAAGCCACAAGGAGACCATCAACATCTCAATCCTGTACTTCTCAGTGCTGGCTGGAAAGCAAGGATCAGCTCTGGATTTTTGGCAGCTTCAGTAAAGCCTGGGCTGCAAACAGTGCCCTGGCCAAACTCTGCCCTCCTGCAGGACGGAGCTTTTGGCCGCACATCCAGATACCCATGTTCGGGCATAAGCTGTGCTCTCTCAAGCCAGATTTTGGCAAGGGCCATCCAGAGATGGAAGTAACAGAACTGGGTATTCTTGGATCAGAAGGGGATAGGATGAGAAGGCCTGGCTTGTGCCCTTGGTAACGTACCCTGCACGACACCCCAGGGGTACTGCCTGGCTTTTGCCATCTTGTTGCCAATCTTCACTTCCTCAGTGCTGCCAACCACGGCAAAAGGGAGGTGGACCTACAAAAGGAAAGGGACAATGAGGCTGGGGATTTCCTTTGCTGCCTTGCCACAAATTGTTCCTCAAGAAAGCTGTTTACTGGGGCAGCTCTGCTAAATTTAAGTTGTTTAAACTCCTTTGCAATTCGTCTGGTGTTTCAGGAAGAGCAACAGGACAATCTGGATGAGAAACCTGATCAGACTTACAGCCCAGAATTCAGAAGTCCTAAAAATACAAGATATGTACATTACTTTCCATTTCATTACAATGCACTACTGTCTTAAGCACGGACCAAGCCTTACAAACTGGAACTGAATTTGAACACCAAGAAAAAAGAACCGTGAAACAATAAAAAGGAAAACACACTACATCCTCTCAAGGAAGGCAAAATTCAGGGGGATTTTGCTGTTACAAACAACTGCTAATGCTTCCTCTTACACAGGGCAAAGCTGTGAGCAAGAGGAAGAGCGGAGCTGACCCAGCCCTGGGCTGACACGTCTGAGTCATGGAGCTCTGCTCCGTCCAGGTCTCTCCGTGGGTGTGGTGGCGACAATCTGGGATCTACTCCCAGAAGTGTGGCTGCTGCCAGGAGGGAGCTCGCCTCAGCTGCCAGCCCAGCCCAGCAGAACTCTCCCTGCCTTGACAGCATCCAAAGGGGCTGAGTGCAAGCTCTGGGAGCGGGAGCTGTGTCAGCCACGCTGTGGTCACAGGCTGGGTGGGAGGGGACGATGTCAGGGCAGAGGACATGGAATTATCTGGCAAACGGGTTTCCCAGCAGCCAGGCTGCACCTGAGGAAGGCAGAGCACTGCACACAAAGCACCCTGGTAGTGCCACATGACTTCCCTAAGCCAGCTTCTCCCTGCTCAAATCAGCAAGAGAGGCAATAGGGAGCTTTGCAGAGGGTCTAACATTCAGCTGGATGAGATGATTGCCCATCTACAAGCCCTCGAGCAGCAGAACTCACAACAGCCTTCAAGGAGCAAGGAAATAGCTTAATCTGACTGCACTTGCTTTAGGACTGGCACATCCTCTTGGGGCCAATCAACACCTCACTGCCAGCAACGCTGAGCTCAGATTCTTCCCTCTGCACCCGAGTCAGGCCCATGGTAAAGAGTTGCTTCCCTTGGTAACCCCCACTAAAATGTTAGGTCCAGTCTAGCCTCAACTCCCTCCCCTAGAGGCAGGGGAGGAGGTGAAAGCCAGAGCCACTGCTGGGCAGTGGAGCGCTGGAACATCAGTGCCGGTGCCCCGCTCCCAGCGGAAACCCAAACAAAGGCAGCAGCAAATGAATCACCCCCACGAAGCAGCAAGTGGTCGTTTGGGACAGGAAAGCCAAACCTCAGCTCCCTGCCCTGACCACGCTGGGGCCCGGCCTCCCATCCTTTTCCTTTCCTGACGAGAATTCTGCAACAGGGGAAGGATGTGAGAACTGTGATGGGGGAGAAGCGTTTGTCACACAGGGAAACCTATCAGACCAGGTATCGCCAGCCCCCAAAAGCCTTCTGGCCAGGCTGATGTCCATGCTTAAACTGCAGTTTTAAGGCCAAGCAAGACCCAGCACGGCCACCAAGGACAGGCCCAGGCAAGGCAAGAGCAGCCACCCCCCCAGATAACATACACTCATGGTGGCGTTGATCTCGGCCACCGTCTCCTCATCGGTTGGGAACTGGTAGATCTGGACACCGTTGCTGACCAGCTCGCTCATGATTTTGCTCTTGAACTTGTGCAACTCGTTCTTGGCGATGGTGTCAGCCTTGGCAATGATGGGGATGATGTTCACCTGCAAGACAGGGCAGCACCTCTGCATATAGGAAAGCACAGGTTGTGTCTCTGGGAGAGGACAGAGCAGGACATGCAGTGACAGCCCTAAAGTGCCACCAGCCAGCACCCCCAGCAGATGAACTTCCCTGGGGCTGCTGCCAGTAGCACCACCTCAGGCAGGATTTCCAGGCAGCAGTGATGATGGCCTTAGAAAGAAGTCAAATGCAATTTGGCAACATGCTATTTCCTGTCCTGTCATGCTCCCCTCCTCATCCGAATCGGCTGGACAGGAAATGCTGTCATGGATTATTATGAGCTGCTCCAAAAAAAAATAAGAAAGGAAGCCACCCTCTCTGCACATCCCCCGGTGCCACAGCTGGCTGGATTTCTGCAGGAGCCATGCTGATACACCAGCCTGTCACAGACCCCGGCTTGGGGGGTGTCACCAGGGACACCAGAGGGGCAGCAGAGCTGCTGTCACCCCACGGGAGGTGGAAGCAGATGGTGCCTATGAGCCAGGGACACACAGGACAGGGGCTGGCAGTAACACAGGCACACTTCCCCCAGCTGTGTGCCCTCATGTGCCCCCAGACACTGCTGCACTGCAGGACCAGGGCTCACTCCTCCCTGCACAGCTCTGAAAGATGAGTTACTCTCTTCTCTAGACAGGCTGTTGGCAAGGATAAAGATCCTGCCTTCTTCCCCTGTCTCCTCCCTTCAGAGGTACAGTTCTTGCTTTTGATCTTGCAGGTTTGCTTTTCCCTGTAACAGCAGACAGAACCTGTACTGAGGATAACAGTAATATCGACCTATATGGAGGGATTTTAACTACAGTACTTGAAAATCCTCTTCTATTACATCACTTAATTCTGTTTGGAGCTATTAAATCCCTCTTGGCCAAAAGATAAAACAGGAATGTCAATTAGCTCGCTTGGGATAAATCTCCATAACCTTATTTTCAGTTGAGGAAGGCAAGGAACCTTTTCCATCACCACATAAAACCCAATCAATTGGCCTCTCTAGGAAACAAAGAACCACTGTCATCATGGATATCCTGCAGAATCAGGACCCAATGAGCCAAAAGGTGCACAGTGGACTGACTTAAATTGCTTAATCACGATGGAAAGGAGCACAGAGAAGGCTCAGTTTAGCTAGTCCGTCTCTACATTTGTACCTCAGTTATTTTTCCTAGAAGAGAGGCAATCTCCTTTGAACTATGGTTTAAACCAAGCCCATGAGGGTACCTGGAAGAGCAGATGCCAAGTTACATATCTATTCAGATTCTTGTTTATGACATTACAGCTAGAACACCACTACATTCACCATAGCAGATCAAATCACTGCTTTTGTCTAGCTGGATGTGGTCAGAGCAAGCAGACACAGCACCTCCATTTGTTTTTTATTGTTAGAAAAATGACATGCACTGTCTTTACTGACTTTAAAGATGAGCTGGGGAGCACTTGGCCAAGCTCCCCACCTGAGGTAAAGCTGGAAAACAGCAGGAGTCCAAACTCTCAATAAATCTCTGCAGCACGTGAAGCAGAATAATGAGCCATTGTAGCAGCTTGCCCCAGGTACCCTTCTCACACTTCCTGTTCACAGCTCTCCACCACTAAACCCAGACGTGATTTTCCTGAGCAGATGGCAAGATAATGAAAGCACTACGGGGCCGTGGTGACCCAGGCAGCCAGTACCTTACTGTCGAGCTTCTTCATGGTGACCAAGTCCAGGGACTTGAGCGAGTGTCCGGTGGGAGCGATGAAGTAGAGGCAGGCGTGGATCCGCGTGTCGTGGTAGTTGAACAGGGAGCGCTTGATCTTCAGCTCTTCCTGCAGGTAGGCTTCGAACTGTGCGTCGATGTATTCCACGATGGGCTTGTAGCTGGGGAGACAGGGCACAGAGAAAAGCAGGGAATTGGCTGCTGTGACCACACTCCACACTGATGGACACTCAGGAGCTCTGTATGGCACAGGACAAGCACTGCTTTCAGGACCCTCCCCACCAACCTACAGTCCCTCTTCACAAGAGTGCCTTTCCACTTGGTGCACAGGCAAAGCACAACAGACATGACAGCCTTCGATTTCAGATGCATGGAACCACACAAGACTGCTACCCTGAAGAACAACACCTTAGACAGTCTCTCCAGTTCAAGTCTGAGCTGCTGCTCTGCCATCTCACTGAAAACCATCTAACATGAAAAAATTTAGACAGGAAATCGTGACCTATCCCCTAGCTTGTCCAAAATCTCATCATCTTAAAAAGATGGGGAGTCACAAGGTAAGAGGAACTTTTCAGGAATTAAAGCCTACGAGCAAAGCTCAGAAGACAACTGCATCATTCATAGACTTTGATAGGACCATTTTAATGGAGAAAAAGCAGCTCACGTAATATAACATGTCCTTGTTCAAATTAATTGTTTGTGCTTCTGCAAAGAAAACTGCTCCATGTGTTCCCCCTCCACCAAGAGCAGCTTCATGGACATCACTAGGTGTGTCTATAAAATGACTGCTGCTCTGGTTTCTTGGCTTATGGAAACTGTCTCCAACCACGAGACACTGAAACCCTCAGAGACATGTGCAAGGAAAGCAGTAAGGCCCCACAGTGGGTGAAATATTAGAACAAGCCCCATAAAAAAAGTGGAGCAAAGGACAACTGTGAAGCCTCAAACTGGAGGAGAGAGCTAATTGCACCCACCACAGCCATATGTGCCAGGACACAACACAGCAGGAGAAGAAAAGCTCTCCCCCTAAGCCCTGCTGCTCTGTGCCTGCCCTTCTCTCCACGGGGTTAGGCAGGAGCAGCATCCAGGACTGGGAAACACCCCCGGAATCTTCTGCCCACCTTAGCGGGCACCAGTATGGAGCTCTCTCTCCTGGCAAAGCTCAGATTACCTGTCATCCTTGTTGATCTGATCTCCAAACCCCACCGTGTCCACGATGGTCAGCTTCAGCCGCACGTTGCTCTCCTGGAGCTCGTAGCTCCGCGCTTTCAACCTGACGCCGGGCTCGTTGTGCGTGGCGGGCTCGCTCTCGAACTTGGTGTTGAACAGCGTGTCCATCAGCGTCGACTTGCCAATGCCGGTTTCACCTGAGCAGACAGGAGTGACAGAAGTGTCAGGACAGGGCTGCTGCTCTCCCCTGCCTCTTTGTCTGGCACCTTCCCCAGGTTAAGGAGTTATTCCACTTGGGTAGCAGTGGAATTAGGCTACATGCACATCGCTAAGCAAGATAATCCCTGCAGGAACAGATGTCTTCAGAGACAGCCCCCATCTCTACCACTGCTCCATGACTGACCCAGGAACTTTCTTCATGGTAGCAAGTTGTAAATTGTCTCAACTCCAAGTCCGATTCCCTGATTTTGTTTCAGCCTTTTTAAGGCAGTTTTGTTGTCTCAAGAAGATCATCTGAAACCCATAGTGCAACTTAAGACAAAAAATCCGAGACAGAGAAATATATACGGAGTTCTTAAAAAAAAAAAAGGCACACTGCTTAAATAACAACTTTTTAAACTATTATAGTTTCACTTATCCCCAGTGCAAGTAGTAACATGGATGAAAGCATTAGCCTAAATCCCATTTTTCAGTCAAAACTGTTTGTTTAGCAATTACACTCTCAAGCAGCTATTGCTACCCATGCTGTGAGCAGGGGTGGGCTGAGGCAACTCACACGGAAAGCCAAGTCCCAAACTGATGGCACAGACTGCCTGTGGCTGAAACTGCAAATTTCAGGGAGCTCCTGATGTGAACTGCTGCATTCTATGCCAGATAGGCTCTGCAGCATTTTACATCCCAGTTAGAAGTCTCACATTACAACACTGAAGTTAATTGTGTCCTCCCTCAAATCACAATTTTAAACAGCAATTTTTTTTCAAGGCTGACATTTCTGTTCCTTGGCCAGCTGCAGCAGTTTGTGTGAAACTTTAATATGGGTGAAAATCGGTGGATGAGCACATTTCACAAGGAAAAAAGAGGTGGATCAAATTGCTAATGGAGACATATTAAGTCACGCTAAGAAAGGCATATTTACTTCAAGAGAGAAAGGCAATTAATTTATGCCATTTTGATCAAAGAGCTGCCTGCTAATCGGGCTGTTCCCTGCTGGATTTAAATGGTTTCATGCTGCTTCGAGAGTCACGTGAGGGCTGGGAGCTCGAGTGTGCAGAAGTGCAACTACTCTCTTATCTCCTCCTTTCACACACAAAGCTACAGAGAGGAGTTGAGTTTGCTAGATTTCTTTTCAAGCAGCTCACAGAAATTCTCAATTTGCTGTAGAAAAATCACAGTCAGAGGGTTGTGGGTATTTTTCCAGCTAATTAACGTAACTAATTAGGAGGGACAATACACCCCTCTTGGAGGCTTAAATGAACAATGAATGGAAAGATGATGTTTGCAGCCTGCACTGCCAAGCTAAGAGAAGAACCCAGCAGTTTTGTCCCTTTACAGAACCAGATTCTGGGTTCACTGACAAGCCAAAGCTGGCTTGGCTCACAGCTCCCCAGGGCTGAGCAATGGATTTCCAACTGCAGAGTATCCACAGAGTGCCAAGCCAGCAGCTACCTCCCCACAGCCAAGAGAAGATATTGCCTCCCCATATTTCACCCTCTGAACAATTTGGGAAAAGTAACTCAGACTGTTAAACCAACTTCCAGATTAAACAGAGCAGAGGACAGGTGACAAGCTTTGTTCTCCAGTACATCATTTGGAGACTAAAAATGGCACAGTTTCCAAGTGAAGAAACTAAGAATGTAAGGATACAGGCAAACCCTGGAAGGGAAGGAATGCAATTTGGTGAGAAACAGCCTCCACACCCAACCCAGAGAAAAGCAGATTTAAGTCAGTATGCTTTTAAAAATACATTTAGTTCCCAAGTTCATTCAGTTTCCTTACAGGCAGCCTTTGGAGAACGCAGAACCACTGGGTGATCAAAGGGATAGATTTTAACAGCTAGCAATTGCCATGCTCTGACTCAGGGGACAGGACAGAGAAAGGGGAAAGAGGAGCACTCGATTTCACCATGGAGCTGCTCGGGGAAGACAAGCACAGTCAGGAGGGGCTCAGCCCTGCCCTGGGCAGGGGGAGAAGGTGTGAGTGTGGGGCTGTGCCCCCTGAGGGCCCAGCAGGTGACCTACCCACGCACAGGATGTTGAAGCAGAAGCCCTGTGACGTTGACTTGTTGACCAGCTGGTCCGGGAGGCTGTCGAAGCCCACGTGGCCGGACAGGGACAGGTTCCTGAGGTCATCGTTCTGTAAGATCAGGAGAAAAGCATTCAGCAGGGTAGCAACACCCCTGGCAGGGCAGAGGTCATGGCAGAAGTGTGTTAAGGACACAGAGGATTTCAGGATGCAGGATCTGTGCCTTGGGTGTCTCTCCCAAACACATTCTCCTTTTCCTTCTATCCATGGCTGTGGGGCTCAGGAGCTAAAATGTCCCCAACCCCAAGGCAGGCAAACGCCACCACACTGGCCTGTCACCAATAAACCATGATTCTTTACCAATCTGCAACACCCAAATGCTGTTTCTGAGGCCCCAGCATCCCACATCCATAGAGTTACCCTAGGATTATTTTGGCAGACATCTGGAAAAGAGTGAAACTCAGGCAGAGCTGCGAGGTGACCAGTTCCTGTTCAGTTGGTGAAGCAGCTCAGGCTGCCTCCTCCGTGTCCACTGCACCGCTACACAGCAGAAAACAGCCAACCTTTCACTTCACAACTTCCCCAGCAGCATGGGAAACTCCCCAGACTTCCCAGCGAGGCTGGTTCTCTCAAGAAGCATACTGAGGAGTGACACAGGTTGTGATATGGCCCTGCTTGCAGCCCCAAAAGCTATTCCTGACAGACACCTGTGTAGGCGAGCCGAGAGCCAAGGTGGTGCTTTCCTTGGCTCAGAGTGCCAAAGGGAAGGAGCAGCTCTCAGACTTGCTCTGTCCTCCCAGGCCTACAAGGGAAATGCCAACATTCTTGCCCTTTTCCTGCAACCCATCAGCACAGCCACAGCAGGACACAGCTCAGATAGCAGCTGTGCCACTAGAGCCAGCTAAAGCTCTTTCCAGCTTTTCACAGGAAGGGAATAAAACGAGCATGCTGTTCTGCCACGCCTTGGTTTACAAATAACCTCATCTGACACAAGGTGAGGAAGCAGGGCACCATTCCCAGCGTTTCCTGTGTGACCTACAGAGCTCCTGGTGCTGCCTGTGCACGTCCTCAGCAGGAAAAGAAGCCAGGCCAGGCCGCCCAGAGGTGCCAGTCACCCCTCGTGACCCGCTCTCCTCCTCGGCTGCTCAAGCTGACAACATCCAACACCCCAAAGATGTTCTGTGGAGGGCAAGGGAACAGCACAGACCTTGCAGAAGGGAGATTTGACACAAGCCCCAGAGTGTGTTTGGGTCCTTCCCACAGCAGCTGTATGGCAATCCACAGAGAGGCTTGGAAAAGCAAGGCAGCCCAGTTACCTCTTCCCAGGCAAGTCATGGTTGTGCCAAGGTCCCAGGTAAAACAAGCAAACAAAAAAAGCCCCACAAACTTGGTACACCTGGAGCAGCTCTGCTGTTATTTCACAGCATGTTTCTCCTGAAGTTTGTTGTCCTTAATTTGGAACCCTTCTCCAAACCCAAACCCTTCCAATGGAGTCACTCCCCCAAGGCCACAATAAATTACAGTTGAACCAGGCTGAGGCTGCCCACAAAGATGCTGGCAAGCATCAGCTTCTTTCCACAAAGAAGTGGGTTTTGGACCAGACAAAGGCAACTCTTTGGTTGTTAAGAATCAAAAGCAGAGGAGGACTTCCCACTCTCTGCACAATTGCTGAGCAGCTCCACTTCCCTCCTTAGAAGACAATGGATCAGCCACCAACTGCAGGGAGAAACGAGCCACATTTGGGCTGAGTGTCGATGAAAATAAACTCAGACCTAAAGAAATACAGAAACTCCCTGAGAAAAGCAACATCTCCAAGTGAAAATGTCTCAGTCTGTGCCAGGAGTCTGGGCAAAGGGCTCCTCTCTGCCATGCTGGCACACAGAGCCTGGCACCTGTGCTAGACACCTGAGCCTTCTCTCAGCATCTAAACCAGGCTTGTCCATAGCTGAATGCCAATTTACCAGTGTGTTCACCTCCATCCCTTTGCGTGCAGGGAGATACCATCACCACACCACAGAACCTTAATGTGATTAAGAGATGCTGCCTCCTTCACTCAGGCTGGGTAAAGAATAACCACCCAGAAAGACCATCACCCTGTGATTTCCCTGGAAAACGCCCTGGGATTGATGTATTACATGAATGGGTTAAATTAAATATTTGTAACATTAGTATTTCTAAATGCCAATTTACCAGTGTGTTCACCTCCATCCCTTTGCGTGCAGGGAGATACCATCACCACACCACAGAACCTTAATGTGATTAAGAGATGCTGCCTCCTTCACTCAGGCTGGGTAAAGAATAACCACCCAGAAAGACCCTGTGATTTCCCTGGAAAAGGCCCTGGGACTGATGTATTACATGAATGGGTTAAATTAAATATTTGTAACATTAGTATTTCTAAAAAAAAAAAAAACGGTGGGCTTGGGTTTATGACCAAGTGAAGGGAGCTCAGAGCAGATCCCAGAAAGCAGAAAGTGCCCATGACTCACAGGCTTCACACAAAGTGGTGGGTGTTGAACATCCCTCAGCACAGCACCAGTATCTCTTTCTCTGCTATATTTTGGGAAAGCAAGTACTGCCTCATCATCAGTTGCTCAGCAGGAACAGGAGTTAGACTCATCTCTTGCATCTGTGTCAGTTATTTTCGTTGCAGACCTTCTCTGGTTTATTCCCCTCCCCTGGCTTTTTTTTTTCCCCTGCAAGTGGCAAACATCAACAATGGAATAAACAAAAACTATCTCTGCACTTTGCAATGCCAAGTATTTTTCACAGGCTGTGCTGCACAACAGGAGACAAGAGGAGCCTGATATCTGCTCAAAACATCAAAACCCTCGTGAAAAGATCTGAGGCCTGAGGCACAGGCAGAGATGAAACACAAACCCCAGCATCCACCTCCCTCAGTGTTCCCAGGATGCAGCACATCTCCCTGAGCAGAGCAGACACAGAAAATAGCTGCAGTTCTGCACAAGGCCCACAGCTACACATTCTGGAGGAGGCAGGAGAGCCAGAAGAACTACATTTCTAAACCTCTCCTCCACACACAAACAAAGCCAGCTCTGCAGCATGCAAGATGCCCTTGGAAAGCTGACACAACCACTTCCCACTGCAGCCAGGCCTCTGCTCTTGCTTTCACCCCTTCACCAGGATAGCTTCACCCACAAGGAAAGGAAGCCTCTGCTGGAGAGCAACAAGCCTGATTGCTCAGGCTATCAGCAGCAGAGCAGGCAAGTGATTCATGCTTTTGGTCTGGCAGAGCAAAAGTGTTGTCACAGCAAGAGGATGCCAAGTCAGATGGCCCTGTCTCTCCAGCTGTGAACTGCCATGACAAGCTCCTGAGCAATTGGGGGCTGGGTTTGATCCCAGCTGAGTCACCCCACTGAGAGCTGGGCACCTCGGGCTGAAGAGCAGTCGAAGGCTGACACGGATCCTGCTCCACCCCAGAACCCCCGTGTGCACCATCAAGCCATGGGAATGCTGCAAGCACGGATTTATTCCTCCTGCCACATGGCTCCTCTTCCAGAGGAAGCCAGCAGTGCTGCTCAGGTGCTTCAGCCCAAGTGGAAAGGCACCTCATCACCCTGCCTCACTGCCTTCTTCACAAGCACGTCCCTCATTTGCCCTCAGATGAACAGAGCTCAGCACAACTTCTCCCAGCATTGCACCTCAGCAACCTGCTGGACTGAAACACCTTCTCAGGAGTCACTCACAGATGCCTTGGCAACCACAGACAAGTGGCAGTGTCTCAGCTCCTGACCTCTTAGAAGCACACTAAAGGAGTAACTGCTTGGCAAGCACCCCTCCTTGCTCCCAGCTTCAGGATCCATGGACAAGATGAGCACGGGTAAAACTGCAGCTCCAGAGACTCCTGCAGAGATCAGCCAGTTTGCACCAGATGTGCTGCTAGACTTGGGTGTCTGGATGTTCTCACACAACGGAGAGCCTGAGACATCCCAAAAGCAATCTGTTTTTTTAAACTCTTCCTCAAGGCAGTCACGTCTCCTGTACTGAACCCTACATTACAGGGCATCGTTCCCGTCCCTCTTCCCATACCATCCGTGAGCAGGAAGCAATTCTGAACAGCCAGAGCTATGTGCTAACCCCTACAAAAACTAAGGAGTGACATGAACAAATAAATGCCTGTTTCTTGGGAAAGATGCTGATCACTTGACTTCTCTTTGCCGAGAGCCCTACAAGGCATCCCACAGTCGATATTTCTTGGATCAACAACGATCTCAGAGCTGCTGTTATCACAGCTGCTGGTTTGAACTGCAGCAGGGGAAGGGAAGGGGTAAGTTAAGCAGAGACAGGCCCCCAGAGGCACAGCAAATACTACCTACCATCACTTTATATAAAGAGATTGATTGTCAGGCACTCACATCCCACCACTCTTCATTTTAAGGGGGTAAAAAAGCCTTGCAGAAGACAAGAATGGGTTTGCAGCCTCAGAACCCTTTCAGATCTCTTTTTTCTTCACACATAGCTCCTGGTGGCAACGATTTCACAGGTCAAGCAATGCTGTAATGGATGCTCTGTGGCAAACAGTGGGTTTGGCTGGACAGGAATCAGTGAAGCTCTATAAAACAATTCAGCTGATGAGGCACGTGCAAGGAGAGTCGGCTCATTCCTCCCAAGCCACAAGAGCTTGGCAGAGCCGGCAGGAATGAAGAGAAAGTTTCTCTCCTCCCTGGAGTCTGTGTGTGGATGGGGAGCTGGAGATAAAGGTGGAGTCCCTGTATCACTCCTCCAGAGGCAACACAAAGCAGAGCTGAGTCCTTATGCTTCCAAGAGTGACTGGCAGCTGACTGGAAACTAAGCAAATTGCTCCTCTCCTAGGCAGGAAAAAAGCCCCACTCCCAAAAGGCCAAGGAGGGAGTTCCACAAGGACATTTACTGTCCCAGTCCCCAGTCTGCTCTCCTTGCTCAGGACTTAACCATGATGGTGGTTATTCCCCAATCCAAGCCCCTTTTGCTTTAAGGCTGCTGGCAAAACATTCCCCTTGGGCCCCTCCCAGCCCACTGCTGCTGGCGGCTGGGGGTCAACTTCACACGGCCTCCCAAGAGTTAAAGAAAACAAAAACCAGCCTCAAATTCGAGAGGGGAAAAAGGCTGGTATGCAAAATATTGAGCACAACCCCAAATATGAAGCAAGTGTTTAGTTATTTGAGGCCACACGACTGAGGAGGCACCTTTAAGAAATTCTAAAAGCTTTTATTGTTGTCAGCAGCTCAGACCAGCAACATTTTTGACTCATTACTAGGTCAAATGATCTTAGATGCTGCATCCAAAGCCAGGGACCTCAGGGATAGTTTAGTCTGCTCAGACAGAAAAGCAGCTCAGGCAAGAGCAGGAGCACAGAAGCAGAGTAGTCAGGAGGAGACAGATCTATCCCCCTCCCAAAGTTAAACCCAAGAGCCCATGTCCCTGACAGCAGGGTACCAAGTATTCCCAGTGCCTATGCCAGAGCCAAGCTCCCTGTTCCTAATAACAGCACCCAGAATTCTGCTTCCCTTCCTTACACAGGGTTAAGGGATGGCCAAACCCTTAACAGTTGGACAAATGGATTTATGAATAGTATGGGGAGAACATGGGAAGCAAGAGCAACTCCCTTCCCCTCCTAGGCGTGCAGGGATGCCAGAAGAAAAGGGCTGATAGCAATCAATCAGTTAATCAGTTCAGAAAGAGAGGAAGGACTTCTTGGCTGTTGTTTCAGAGGAAGATAACCATCAGTGTCACCAGCAGAGGAGGGGGAGTTCCTGGCTCCACCATGCCGCTGGCTGGCTGCAGGCTCGGGCAAATGTCTGCACAAGCTACTCAAGTCTGGGAGGTCCTTGGTTGTTGTTCTTCCCCCTCGCTTTCTTTTTTCACCCCTTTTCTCTCAACAGGGAGAGCAGACCCCCGTGGAAGGCATGCTCCCATTCTGTACATTAATGCATCAGTCAAGCCATGAAGATCTGTGCCTCCCTCCCTGCCACCAGCCCACCAGTGACTCACTGCTGCAGCTATCGGCCCTGAGGGATGGACTGCAGGAAACCATCTCGATCTTCCTGGATAAAAGCTGGCACCAGCTGCAGCTGCCTAGGGACACACAGCTCCTCAGCAGTGCCCTGCCCCAGCCCTCCAGCAACATCTACCACAACAGCAAGGAGCCAGATCTCTCCTCCCAGGAATAGGGAACGCTGTCAGCAGAGCTCGGCCACGGTTGACTTTCTTGCTCATTAAACAGGGAGGTCACAGGAAATACAAAAAGGCTCTCCCTGAATATACTGGATTTTCTTTTTAATCCCCAAGAATCAGGACAGCAGAAAAGGTTATTTTGTGCAAAGAAGGCTGGAAGCAATTTGACCAACAGAGCACAGGGCAGCAGCAGATGGGGAAGGGCAGGTGTGGAACTCGTGCTGCCCCTCCTTGTAGAAAACACTGCCCCACAGATAAAACCTCACGGGACTGGGGAACCTCCAGCCAGAGGAGGCTGCCACTGAGACCAAGCAAGGGATTCCCCCGAGCAGATGCTCCCAGAGACTTGGGTGATGTGGGACACACTTCCACAGGCACAGGCAATAACACACAGGAGCGATGCTCTCTCCAGGGCTGCCCCCCTAAACAAAGGGCACGATGACAGAGGAGCAGGCATCACAAGCCGGTCCCTGCTTTTCCACAGGCAATGCTGCACACAGGAGCGATGCTCTCTCCAGGGCTGCCCCCCTAAACGAAGGGCAGGATGACAGAGGAGCAGGCATCACAAGCCGGTCCCTGCTTAGGCACAGCTCACACACACAGAGCCAGCGTGCCCCAAGCTCTCCCCGCACAGATGCCACGGGGTGGGAAGCACAAAGCCCACCTCCTGCAGCACAAATACTCCGGTTTCCAGCGCTGGCAGCTGCGAGTGCCAGCCCCTGCCACACGGCAAGGACAGGCTGCCCGCCGCCCATGCAGCCCCGCGCCTCCGGGACACGCCGGCGGGGAAGCGAGGGGAGCTGCTTACATTGGCAAGCTGCTGGAACTCGGCAGGAGCACGGAGGGAAAAGGATACAGTTGCATTCTTCTGGAAAGAGGGAAGTCAGCAAAATCTGACAATTCAGGAGGGGCGGCACAGAGTGGGAAAGAGCATTTGTCTTCAGGCAAAATGTTTGGCTAAAGGTCAGCACAAGCTCAGAGCACTCGCAGTTCCATGTATGCCAAGAACTGACATAAAAGACATTTTCCTCCATAGGTTTCCAAAAACCACGGACCTTTCTATTTGGAGGCAAAGTGACTAATGCTTCTAACAGCCCCTGATGTCACAAACTGCTAACCAGCAAAAGAAAAAAAAAAAAAAGCTGGACTTTGGGGATGATAAGGACCATATGTGCATTCCAGCAAGGCTTGTAAACTCACTGAAGGGGGGGGAAAAAAAGGAGAGAGGAAGGAAGGGAAAAAAAAAAACCCGATGTGACAAACAAGAATGAAGACAATCCAAAGGCAGAGCCCAATGAGAACCAGATGCTCTCTGCTTCTCTGGCCAATCTCTCTCCTGCCAGGAGGACAACGTGCAACATTCCCTCTCTGCCCGCCTGCGCGAGGCTGAGGGAATAAAATGGGAGCTGCTGCTCCTGCCAGCTGCCCACGCCGACCCGCTGCTCTCCTCCCGCTTCAGAAGGCAGCGTGCAGTTTATTGCAGTTCCCCTGCCCTGTGTCTGCTGCAATGCCACACGCAGGGCGAGGCAAACCTACCCCTTGGAGCATCCCCGCTGTTCCCTCAGCCAGGCACAGCGCAGGGAGCTGTGGGTTCCTTCATGTGAGCCCTGAAATGCTGCACAGTGACAACATCCGAGTCAGGCTGGCACTCCAGGCCAGCTGACACTGGCCAGGACCAGAGAAGATCCAGTTTTGGCTAGACTTGAGAACTTGCCGCCTTTAGAGTTAAGAACAACTCCCATCGAAGGACAGAAGCCAGCTGGGAGACAGCAGGAAGGCATGTTGCTATATGGACATCACAAATACTGCTCTCTCAAAGTTCTCTCTCACAGAAAGAAAGTGCTTCGCCCTTTTCCAGCCCTTCTGGCTGCACAGTGCCACACCACCACAGATACAGATACAGCCCAGCAGAGAGGGAAAACCCAACAGCCGTTTCCTTCTGGATGTCACTGTCATGCACTTAAAATAGCCTTGAAACAGCTGCACCACAGGCCATTAAGTCATTGGATCTATGCTCAAAGCAGGAGGCACAGCCCAACATGGGACCCAGCACAGAGGGAAGGGTGATACACAAACCCATGAAGATTCCAGTTACACCCACAGAGAGGAGGGAGATATCTGGGACACTGCCCCCAGGCACAAAAAGGCAGAATTAAGACAAACCTGGCAACAGAGCATCTGAACCCATTGCCAGGTCTTCCTGCAACCTTCCCCAGGCTTCCACCAACTCCGGTTCAGTTAGGGCTGTGAACACAACCAGAGCAGAAGAGGGATTTTGAGAAAGGAAGGCAGCCCACAGGGCTTGCTTGCAAAGCTGTAACAGGGCAGCACTGTTCCAATACCTGACTCACATTAAGGGCCCCTGGGACACAAAAAGCAGCAGCTTTCCTTGAGGTGGGGAAGGCACAGCCCAGCAGGGCTGCCTCGCACTCCTTAACCCCATGTGCTCCTTCCCGAAAGGCTGCAGCCACACATCAAGGGCACGTTTTGTCAGCTCCTATTCAACAAGCCGCAGGACTGGAAGGTGCCCCAGATTGTGCTCTGGGTAATTAATTATCCCTGGGACTCAGAAGCAGGATCCATGTTCGTACTGTGCCCTGCTGGCCTGCTCAGGGGCAGGTGGGGGACACTGTGGCTGCCTGGCACACGGACACACTGCCAGTGCCTGCCCAGACCCAGCTCCCAAGCAGGGCACCACAGCTGTGCCTACCAGAGCACAGCTTCAGATCATTTATTTACCACTTCTCTTCATTCTGGATGAAAAGAGCTCACATCCATCACAGCAGCTGTCCCCACACCTAAACCCTGAGGTAACATAGGCGTACATACACACACTGCTTATCCCATGCACAGGTACCACAGCAGTGAGGATCAATGGGTCCTAACTCCAAACTAATCACCACCCAGCTCCTTGACAAATCCCTACCAAGGCTGGTAGAGTCCAAACAAGTGCTAGATACACAGGAACTCCCCAGGGAAACTTGACTGGTCCAGTATTACCAAGGAAGTACCAACTGGACTGAGAAGAGCTGTTTCAGACCAGCTCTTCTTAAATTCACATGCAACATGTATGTGCATATATTGCACTAAGGTTGTTCAGTAAAAGGCCACAGAAGACATCTTGTCTTTAGCCAAATCCAGTGTTGTCACCTTCACCAGCAACAGGCACACTTGAGTGTGATTCTGACCAAGTAACCAGAAAACAAGAGGAAAAGAACCAGCTTTGAGTGAATTCATGGCACAGCCTAATATGCTGAGTGTTGAGTCACAGCACTCACATCTGCTTCAAAAAGGGAAACAGAACACACAGAGCCCCTCGTGGCACATAGAGCTCTTCCAAGGCGCCAAAGAAATCCTTCAAGGTGAATAAGAAAAGGTCAGCAATCAATAAATACCAAAAATCACAAATACTGTTTGCCTTAGCACACAGTTTGTCATGTTCAGAAGAAGGAAAGAAGAATTAAGTTGGACTGAATCTGCACGCAGAGGAAAAGGTGAAGGTTTACTCAATCATTTGGCTAACAGTTTTGGAAATACTAGTCCACAGACTTTGAGCTCTCAACTACCTCAAAGCAATAAAGTTCCCCACTGGCCTTCAGCAAGTCCTGGTTTTCCTGCCTTCAACAGGGAAAGCCAACACTCAGTTTTTATGAATAGGAGCAATTCTGTATTTCAACTGAATTACTTCCTTCCCTCCACCTCACTAACTCCAAATTTTTGTGGTTACCTTGAAAGACCATGCTTTGTCTTTCCAAAAAGCCTCTCTGGCCAGAGTTTCTCCAGAGAAAAGGATATCTGATCTAGGCCTGCAGCACAGCCACAACACTGGGATTGTTAGGGGACGGGACTAGAAGGCCACCCTACATCAGGTTTTTTATCTTCCTTGTGTTTGGCTGCACTGATAACTGCTACAGAAACTTCACGTTTCTGGAGCCAATAGACACTGCAAGACAAAACACATCTCTCACATGCAGCCCACAGCCAGGAATGTTCCCACAGTCCTCTCTATATCCATCACTTGCTAAGGGGCAGGACCACAAAGACTTGTGATGGCCACTGCAATCCTGGTGATGCTCCAAGCCATAAAGAATCCCTGGACAGGACAGCAGCAGTTACCCACCATACACTCCAAAGTGCCTGAACTCCATAAAGGCATGGCTAAATAACCATTTACAGCACCAGAAGAAAGGATTAACTTTCTACTCACAAGGAATCCAAGGATTAGCCTGACAGCTCCGGTTTTTGAGCTGGAGCAGAGATAAACCTTTCATTCCAGAGATTTAAACCAACTCCCAGAAGCATCAAGAGTCCCACGCTGCTCCGTGTTCTGGAGTTTATCTTACTCCTGCCCCCCCAAAAGGGCTAAGGCTTTCCCTGCATTCCAGCTGCTGGTGACAGAACAAGTCCCCAGCACAGCACAGGCCACCAAGGTCTCGGTCTGATGCAGCACAGCCCAACTCCCTCCAGCATCTGACCATCCCTGTCCTTTGCAGAACACATCCTGGGCCTCCCCTGCAAACACACCAGCAAGGAAATCCCAAGCCCATGGTGGCCTCCAAAGGTGGCTCTGGTACCACCACGCTACAAGAAAAGGGTTTTTCCACAGGAGATGAGCCTGGGAACTCCATGCAGTGGGGAAGGATCTTCCCTTCAATTACAGGAAATGGCACCCAACATCAGGCTTATGTGACAAGGTTCTTTTGCAGGGTCCTCTTTTCCAAACACCTCTATAACTGGGGCAGCAATTCCTGGGGAAGAAAATTAAAAAGGTCATTGGTGCAGGCAGGATTTTGTTGTAAAGGCAACGAGGCCACAGCTGGTCAGATGCAGCAGCCTCCTGAGCTGTGGGAGCACAGCTCCCACCCCAGGGCTGGATCCTGGCAAGGGGCAGCGTGCACAGAGCTGGCAAACAGCAGTGTCACAGCACCAGGGATTGCAAGCAGGTTTAGAGCAGATTTATTAGTGTCATCCTAATAATGCAAATAAAGGCAGATGCAAAACTGGCATAAGCCACTGCATATGGAAAAACCTGCCCACATCCTCCTCCATCAATGCCTGTTACTAAAGCACAAGCCTGTACAGTCACCCTTTTCCTCCTTCCTCACTGCAAGGGCTTTGGAGGCTCCAGTGACAACTCCAAGTCCCCCCATGTCAGCAGGTTCAGATGCTTCCAGCCCCTGAACCTTCAGCCAACTGGTAGTTTCCATAAGCTTAGCTTTTGTTGGTGAACAATTTTCCTTTCTGCTCTAGAAAAAGGGACATACATAGCTGAAACCAAAACACCAAAAAAACACAACAATGAGAACAGTGTCTAAATGTACAGCACAAGGAAGTAAGCAAGAGAAAAATATTTTCCTTTTGGCTGTTGCTAAGTTTCATTAACCCTAACTATTATTTGAACATCAACATGTAGGAAACAACAAGTCCTAAAGGAAAGTACTAACCATCTTTCTATACACAAACCTACCTTAGTGGCTACATTCCACATGCTAATTAAACGAATCCTGTAACAATAAAATTCTCTTTGGACTTAGACACAATCCCAAGGACTTGATCCAAAAATCTACTACCAGCTCTGTGTTTGATGCATTCCCCCCACTTCAGTTCCAGAACCAGACCTGCCCTAGTTGCTACTTCTTCCCAAGTTCCCCATCCCAACACAGTCTCTGGCAGAGCTGCATGCTCAGTGAGCTCAGGGTATGTGTCAAATCTGCAGAACCTTTGAGGATTATGTGGCATTCCAACCTGTCCACTGGAACAATGGGCATTTGTAACAAGAGAGGCAGCAAGTCGTCCTTCACACACACAGCAGAAGCAACACTTGGCCTGGAAGCGTGAGGGAAGATGTTTTCATGGCTGGCAAAGGGGATAAGCTCCATGAGGGGAACAAGTTATCCAGCAGGCAGGCAGCTGCTCAGAGGCAAGCATTGCTCTATCATGAGTCCGAGCCTAGAGGCATGAAGTGCAAAGAAACGCCAGGTAACACAGATCAAGTACAGCAAATCTCCTTGGAGCCATCTGTAATTATCTCAAATCCACAAAGATCCTCACAGGTAAGTGGTGCACATCAACTTCTGCAGAGTGAAGGTTTGCAAAGGGCTAGCTATCTTTTAAGGTTCCCCTCAGCTGTGAGGATACACTCTGTTATTAAAACCAGACCTCAGAGATGTTTTCAGCCCTGCCACAGACTGGATGGATGAGCAGAGAGTAAATAAACCACAATTAGTGGGAGGCAGGCACTGATACTGCCCTGTGCCCTGTCCAAAGCTTCCCATCCGCATTCCGAGGCTCCCATACACCTTTGTGAGCCGGACCTTTGGCTTCTGCTATCTCAGTCATCCTCCGGCCGTCCCAGTGTCGCGACAGTTTAATTAAAAGCAGGAGCCTGAAAAGCTGGAAAGAGGCCTGGAGTGCTGCTGGGCTCACATCCGGCTCTGGAGTCTGGTGCTGGGGAAAGGCATCCCTTCCTTGGCTGCAGCAAAGGCGCCCAACACCAGCTCCCAAGCCAGGGGACAGGTCTGGAGTGGGACCCAGCTGCCCTGGAGCTGCAAGATCAAGTGACCTGGCATCTGCCCAGACAGTCCAATCACCTGGAACAAGGAAACTGTCCTCCCAAACAACAAAGATGCTGCTAAGGCTGCTTGGGAGAAGCCTGCAGCTAAAACCATCTCCCTGTGCTGCTCCCCGCTTCTTGTTTGGTGCATGCAGCAGACGCATATTTAATGCATTTCTGCTACTTGGGAGTGTCCTGCCGAGAGCCCAGCGCAGCTCTGCACAAGGGCCAGGCTTTAGGAGCTAAGTGGGACACTTCCAAACATTACCCTGCGCTAATCCAATGTTATTTTTCCCACAGCGGCCCGCCGCTCACAAGACCGTTGGCAGAGGTTTGCAAACCACTGGCATTCACCCGCATTCTCTGGAACCGTGTTGTTCCAAATTCATAAATTATTCCATACGCAAGCTGCTGCAACGTCCATTAGCTGTTGGAGCAGTCCTGCTAGAAGGTTAAACTGGAGACAGTATCCACCCCCACAGATTGATTAATGTTGGCCAACACATTCTGCTTCCACTGTCCACCCCAGTCATGTTTGCGCTTCAAAGGGAAAGCAGAAGCAGATGGATTCAGACTTGATTTTAATTTCTGCCCTCCTGTCAAGGCTTGTGCTTTAGCAACCCATGCTGCTGCTTGTAACAGAGCAGTATTAAATGAACCCCACACTCCCAGTGATATTCTTCCTTACACCCCAAAAGCAAACAGATGGAATTCTCTGGAGTGCTATGCTTCTGGACAGTCCAGCTGCTTGGATTTCTCCAGAACAGTCAATCCAAACTCCTGCAACCTTATGAGTGCAGATGATACATATTGCACTGCTCTTGCTTGAAATCCATAGCTCAAGGACAGCTTCTGGAACAGAACATTTTGCAAGGCTGTTTCTCTGAATAACAACAATAAGCAAGAGGATCTGCCATTAGCTTGCACCTCCCGCGGTTACTTTTCACTGTAGCTTTTTGTGCTCACAGTACCCAGACTTCTCATCCCCTTGTTCCCCTCAACTCCTCTCTTTCCCTGGAAGCACCAGGACAGGCAGTCAGGCATCCCTCCACTAGCAAGGTGCTGGGCTGTTTGGCCTGGCCAAGCCCTGTGCCAGCACACAGCAGCTCAGAAGGACTGTGACAGATGAGCAGGCTCTGCTGTGCCGGCTTCAGCTCCTGCAGCAGCCCGGCTGTGAGGACCTGACAGAGCAGGTAAATCCTGCTGCAAATTTATGGAACCAAACCTAAGGATTCAGGAAGACAAACACACCCCAAGGCAAATGAAGGCTGCTCCAAGCAAGCTCTTCCTACGGAGGTCTAGGGAAGATTAGTTCACATGAAGGAGCTCCTTGCTCTGACATGCTCCGTAACTCCAAGTGCTGCAGACCCGCCTGTGCCAAAACTGGGGCACAATTCCCATGTGTGGTGCACGTTTTTGCCCTTGGCTCCAGTTATTTAATGAGATACCAAAGCAAAGGATCTGCTGCTGCATATCCTTTATTAAGATTGCAGTCTCCACCTCCACATTGCTCAAAGCAGGTGATGCACGAAGCCACAAGCAGCCCTACCTGGGCTGCTCATATTCCAGAGCAGCTGGGGTCTGACAGATAAATACCTGCTGAGGAACTCGGGAAGCCTTCAAAGAGAAGGCTAATGCCCAGCTCTTCCTCCCACAGCTGCCCAGGAGAAGGAGCTGAGTCTGTACATGCAGGATGAGGGCTCCCATGTCACAGACCAGCACAGCCCAAGAGCCTGCACTCGGCCAGCAGCGCATGCCAACCCCAGGAGAGTCAGCGCAGGCTGGAGCAGCCCTTCCTCAGGCACTTGATGTCTTAATTCACATTTCTCAGGTCACTCAGTAGCCCCTGAGGGTGCCAAGTGGAGCATAAACCTCACGAGCAGGCTTGCACTACCTTCCTACTTACACAGGAGGATGGCACACATCCAGCCATCTCCATCTTCCTTCCTTCCACCCAGCACCACTGAACCCTGGACCCCTATCCTCCTCTGCAAGGCACAGCACCAAAACGGGAAAACAAGTCCTGAGCAGCTTTCAATTGCCAAGATGTTTCAGCACACACAGCTCAGAAAAAGATACATTTACCACAGCGTGGATACTGACAACATCCACACACCCTTCCCTCGGGACTCCTTACCCTGGATTTTACATAGGGACCAACCACCTACTTCATGCCAGAAACATTTTCTAGCCCGCGTGAACTTTATAGCTCCCTTCAAACTGAAACCAGGACAGCACATAAACTGTATCACAGCTAGCCTGGATTTATACTTCTGGCTTTCTGGCTCAACCCACTGGAAGAAATCATCAGGTTACTTGGTTAGGCTATGAAAATCCTACTTTCCTCAGGTTATAGCAAAATCCTGTAAAGCACATCCCACTGGAAACTAAAAAAAAAGCTTTTCCAAGCTCCATTCCTGGCAAAGCCAAACCTAGAGGAAATGTAGCTGTGTTCAGTAACAGACAGGAGTCACATGGCAACCCACAATTTCAAATAATGTTTTGTTTAAGCAACAAAACACCTCTGGCTTTTTGTTTAAATGGTTCTGGCCTCCACCAGAGAAATTAAGCATCTCTGAGGAATGCTCTATGTGGCAATCGCCCTCAACTGCACTCAGGCAAACCCAGAGAAACAAGGTCAGAGTTACTCACACTGCTCACCTTTAAACCCTTCCTCCTTATTGTTACATCTCCTTGAAAACACAACTTGCATATTACCCTATTTGAATAGCTATTTTCTTGAAGGCAGTTTTAATTAAAAGCATTAATCTGATAATGCCTCTGTGCCACAAGAGTTCACTCGATTTGGTGCAACAGGGCGAGGTCTGCAGAGGTGACTAAGGTGTGCTATTAATTCTCTGATCACAGCTTGGCACCTCACTAAACAAGAGGGGGAATTATCTCCTGCTTTACACACAGAAAACAAAGGCACACCAAGACAAAGGCATTTACCCAAGACCACACACCAAATCAGAGGCCGAAAGGCTCGCAGCATGTCAGTCACACAAACCCTAATCTTAAGTGGCTCTGCTAATTACTGCTCTAATAATTAATAACTGCTCAACTGCAAATGCTGAGTGGCAGGAGCGCTTTCCAGGCGGGTGAATATTCAGCTACCTGGAAACACACAACCCAAGGTCCCCTGACAGTCCCAGTAAATCACATGTCAGAAACCCACGCGAATCGTTCCGATTGCTCAGTGACCATCAACTGTGCGTCCCAGAAGGGGAGGCATTGCTCTGAGAAGTTGTTTATTCTTCTACTTTCAGCCGGGTGCTTTGTAATTCAGAGCATCAGGAGAGTCAACCACAGCTTCGCTGAAGAGCTGCCCCACAGCCCAAGTCCACACTTCTCCCTTGAAGGCTCTCCCCAGCACCGAGAGCTCCCAGATCTGGTGCCACTTTTTGCCCCCACTGGACACAGGGACTTGTGCTGCAAGCACCGAACCCTTCCCTCTCCCAGAAGACTGAACTAGGCATGTGAAAAAGGCAGGAGCATGTAAGGGCTCACTTGAAGATTTAAGGGAGCAGGGGGAGAAAAGAACTGACATAAATTAGGTCAAGTGCTCCTGAAAAATGCCAGTTCCTTTATATATAGCGACAGCACTCTGATATCTTTTAATCTCAGCTTGCCATTGTCAGATATTAGCTGAAATTCCCTGCTTTTGCTCCGGCTGCCATATTAAAGTGCCATGTAGTTAATATTAATGAGGCAGATGAAACAGAATGAGACCAGGCTGGCATCTTCTGTGATAAAAGACAGCTTGTGGCGGAAAAGCATTCATTTAAAAGCACTAGGGATTTCTCTTGGCTTGGAAACTACATACAAGACACAGGAGGAAAACAATAAAATGCTTTTCTAATTTAATTAAAAATCTTCATCTCCTGATTCTATAGGTTAGCAAAGGCATAATGGTTGACTGGTTGTTTCTGCTGCCAAGATAACTACAGTAGCAGGGAGTTGAGTTACCTGGCCAGAATTATGGGGAGCTTTAGCTAAACTGCTGAAACAAGATTTGAAAAATTACTTCCCCCACACCTCTCCCCTCCAGTGCCCATACCCTTGTGCTTACACTCAGGCAGAAAATCTCAGGGCTCAGAACTCTGTCCATAAAAGCAAAGGTATAACGAGGCCTGCCACAGGCCAACCCAGACATGAAGCAGATTTGAAGGAGGAAAAAGCAGCAGCCAATGGATGTGGTGATGAAGTGGTGTGATTTGTCACCAGACGATATCACAAAATCCCTTCTCCTCTTGGGGCCTTGACATGAAGATTTGAGGACTGTGCATATGTTCAGTCCCAGATGGCTGTGTTAAGCCTTATAATCACTCCCAGCACTCACAGGGAGCAATACCTGCTCGCAGTATGACAACCTAATCTTTTCCCTGCAAACCTCGGAAGAAATGAGTACTGCTCCCAATTATTTAATTCTGCACTTGCTGACAATACCAGCCTTGACACCTCAAACTAGGAACAAAACAACAACAAAGACTATTGAAATAACATGAGCCATGCTGTTCCTGTGTTCCTTCCACAGATACCCAAAAAATGTAATCATACCAACTAAAACTAAAGGAGACAGAGAAAAACCTTTAATCACAGATGAAGCAAGAAAAGGAAAACCCAACCACATGTATGCACAACCTCTTCACTGGCAACCCTGTACATTTCCTAGACACACCCAGGGGATGCGGGGAAAGCCATGTTCCTGCAGGAATGAGTGTCAATCATAACCTGGTACCTTCACCTTCCAGGCTGCAAGTTTCTCATTCCCAAGCTAGTCTGTTGCCTGCCAAATTTTGTCCCAGAAAAATCAAGCCAGGACCATCAGCCTGGCATTGGTCATTCATCTGAAAGCTGCCAAAAGCTCCCAAGCTGACCCAGATCAGAGGAGAAGGGTTTACACAGGGACTGAAGGGAGATGATTTGTGAGTGTCAAAACACAAAGATGTGTCTGTGGCTACAGGTGGGAACGTCTATCTGGGAGGCTAAAAGCAGCACTGCAATTCCACCTCTACTGCACTGTACTCCCTGGGAACCCCTCTCCATGCTGCCCTGCAGAGCCACAAGCCCACAGGGTCACCAAACAAGCCATCTCCCCAGCCTGAGCCTCTCTCTACAGACAAAAACAAAGTTGTCACCACCAGACTGCCAGAATTCATAATTTGAGCCAAGTTCATGTGCTTACACAAAGCACTTTGCACACTTGGTGCATTCAACACGTCTGGCAAATAAGTCCTGCTGAGCCTTTTGCTTACACAGGACTTCGTAATTGACTTTGCACCCAGTGAAGCCACCAGTGAAACACCCAGACTGGGCAGAAGACTTTCAGATCCACAGACAGCCCCAAACAGCCCAGAAAGATACTTAAAAATATCCCGCCCAAGAGCCAAAACAGTGCCTCACTTCCACACCCATCACGTGAGAGAGGTTAATGCAATTCCTGAATGAAAGTCATGAGAGGCATGCAGATTTCCAGGAACAATTTATATTAGAACTCCTGCTGTGCACAGGAATCGGTTCTCAGGAGCCGCTGGCAAAGCGGGGGCAGCAAGAGTGGCAAAACCAAAATGTTTTTAAACCAAGTCTTTTTCTATTAGCTTGTGCCAAGTATTCATGAGCAGATCTGGTAAAGAAATAACCCACAATTACAGTACTTCAATAACATATTTCCAGCAGCCAGATCCCATCTGAAAATAAACCCAGAAACAGAAAATCCAATTAGACCATAGAAAGATCTAAAGAAGCTGTAAGCTCAGATGGAAGAAATCACCAACTCCCCAAAACAGCACCAGTCTGCTCTCTGACGGCACCTTATGTGGGATGCTACCACAGAAAACAAAAACCTTAAGCCTGCAAGAAAAGATGCAGCTTCTTCCTATTTGCAGACACTTCAACAGTTCTAATTGCAAACCCAGATCTTAAGCCCTTGTTGCCAACAACACGGGCGCAGCCTGCATTTTTAAGTAAGGAGTCCCAAAGATAGCTCTAGACTCATAAATCACCGAGCTCAGCAAAATACCTGTACTAGCAGGGAAAGGCAGTAATGGCCTTAGGACTACAGCTTGTGCCAGTAGAGCACCACTTAGATGGGATAAGCAGAGCGCTCCAAAGAGAGAGAAAGTTTCCAGAAAGGCTGCTAAAGGAAAACCATAGGGAGCTGTTCTTCCTTCAGCACGTTGTGCACGGCCAAGTGGACCTTGCCCACACCCCCTTTCATCCCACCTGCCCAAGCTGTGGACAACAGTTCTGACAAAGTCCTGGCCCACATAGGGTGCAATGGATGGGGAAATGCATCCAGATGGGAGGGAGCAGCCAAGAAGGGGCATCTCTTAGTCCCACTGCATAGTGGATGCAAACAAGGACTTACACTCCATGGAGCAATTTCCATTAAGGCTGCTGTGAGCTAAGAGAGTGAGAGCCCAAAGTGGGTTCTGTGTCTCTGCTCCAGAGCCTCCTCCAGCAGCAGCAGTGCTGAACTCTCCCCGTGCCGTGGTGTTTGTCTGAACCATTATTACGCATCGCTTCCTCCAGCAGGCTTCAGAGCTGCTCACAGAGCTGGAAGTGAAGGCAGATACACAGCGTACCTAAAAAAAGCTTCGAGTACTATTGGGAGGCTTTTTTTGTTTATTTTTACATCACCTGGTCACATCCAACTGTTCTACGCTGAAGCTGCTTCAGTATCTTTTCCCTGCAGCTCACAGGACTGAAGCCTAGAGCCAAACCACGCCAAGGGCAAGGCTGGATGAAGCTGCAGCATTTGCCAAGCCAACAGAAGACCCTGTGCCCTTGGCATCTCTCCTGCCAAGCAAGCACTGAGCAGCCTCATGCCCGTGCTCCCAGAATCACCTCGAAGAGCCACAGGGCTGCTGCAGGGGTGGGAAGGGGACATATAAAACATGCCTCAGCTGTGCGTAAATATTTTATTCCTCAGATTCATGCTTAGTCAATCCTCATCATTATTTTAGGGGCCCTTACTCATGCACTAAAATTGCATCCCCATCATCTCACCTACACAAAGCAAGGGTTTTCTAAGTATCTCAAGGACCTGACTCCAGCTCAGCTCATTCACACTGCAAAAGCTGGAGGTCCTGAGCGTGTGGTGGGCTCACACACAACCTGCCCCATGACCGAGGCTGTGCTGAAACAAAAGCAAGGAGGAGGCAGGTTCCCACCATTGTTAACATCAACAGGAGCAGCAAGAATTGTCTGAAACAATTTCCTACCGAAAACAAGGCAGCGAGGTGAATAAAGGAAACAAAAAGGTCACAAACTAAAACACGGTCCTGTGTGCACCACCCAGGGCTGCTTCCTTGGTGCACACAGCTGAGCCAGGCCAGGCCCAAAAGCCACACTTGGCAGCAGCAGGCAAGGAAGCCAAACCCTGTGCCCTGGCCACCTCAGCAGCCCAAGCAGCGCCACCCATCAGGAGCGACAGCATCACCAGGAGGAATCTGCGGTCCCACAACACAGAAGCATGGGGTACTCCCTTCCCTGGTGCCCATCTCTTGTCCCCAGCCAGTGGTCCTGGTGGCCCTCGGCACGCAGCAGCACACACAGGTGTGGCTCTCTCCAAAGGTGCTGCCCCCAGCTCTTGCTGAACCCAGTGGGTGTCAGCCAATCTGCTGCTCAAAGACAAAGCACAGAGGCTTCAGCCCCGCTCTACCTTCCCTACTCCCTCTCCTTCCTCCCCTCCATGGAAACCAGCAGTCTCTCATTATCAAGTATTTTTAAAACAGATTGAAGAGTAAGAATACATTGTGCTGTTTTAATCTCTCCGATAACATGTTCTATGGTTCCCATGCAAAATCTGTACTCCAGCTTCATTTTCCCCTCAGTTTTTGTCAGACTTGGAGAGGAGGGTACACCAAAGCATACTTTTAAATGAACATGAGTCTCACTCGTGTAACACAACCAAGCTCTGGTCCTGCACACATTTAGGATAAACACAAAGAGAAGGGTAGGTAGGCCAGGGTCCTCTTCCATACTCAGATCTACCAACAAACCACCCAACACCGGTCAAGATGCTGGGAATTAATCCAAGAGGAAGAAAAGTGTCCCCTATCCAGCACATCTCAACAGCTTCCAGACTGGAAGTGGCTTATCTCACACTGAGCCCAGATGACCACAGCATCCTCCCAGCCTGGTGCATGTTTAAGCACAGGCATGGATTTCATCAGCTGAGAGCTCCCACGGCAGCTCCCGGCACCCATCCTGCCAAAACTTTGCTTATGCATGCCTCTACATTTGCATGCCGAGATCAGACTCCATTAAATCCAACAAAATTACAGGCAGCACATTACACATGTGCCTTCACATCTGTGGGATCAGGGCCTTAAAAAGAAAGCCTCCCATCCTACCAAAACACGCCCTGCTCGGCTACAATTAAACACAGACACTTCAGAGCTGTTTGCTCAAGTTATTTTTCTATGCATACTTTTGCAATTAACATAATGTCATATCCTGCCAGGACGTAAAAGGTTGTGACTCAGGAATGTTATCATCATTTTAGCTCCAACTGACTTGCTTTTGGTTTCATTCCTTTCCTTTTTCTTTCCCCCTTCCTTTAATTCTCCCTCCAACAAGCTGCATGCCACTCACAGCTCCACTTCATCATGTTTTGTAACAAAGTTGGAAAGGCAAACGTTCACCAGTCTTGCCTTGCTCTAACATATAATTAACTATTCCTTCCAACTGCCTGCCGCCCTCCCAGCAACACAACAGCAGCATGCAAAGTGGGAGCAGGGAGGATTAGATAAGGAGGTACATAAGAGAGAACATGCCCAACACCTCCTGAGCGCCAGGCCACCGTCCTTTCTTCTCTTATCACCCCGAGATAAAACAACTCCCGTGTCCAAAAAGCACGGATTCCGGAGGATGGAGGGTCTGCCCAGCAGTTGCTTGCGAGGAAGCTGAGTGCCCTCCTCCTTCCCTCTCCCACACGCTTCTCTCATGCTGACGGATGCTTCATTCCCCAGTCAGTCCCACTGCACTGGACTCAGCAGTCCACAGACAAGAATTTGGTTTAACTGGTGCAAAACCCTCTGTGGATGTGGTTCCGGGATGGCCCTGGACTTGGATTCACCAAAATAACCCAGGAGGCTCAGTAGCAGCACCAGCTCAACATAGCAACAAAAAAAAAAAAAAAAAAAAAAGCGCCAAACACATTCACAAGAACAAACAGCAATCACGTCTTGCAATGAGCCACGTTCCTGAGCCTATTTACGCTGCAAAGTTACTGCTCCACACAAAGCCAAAAGGCTCTGCTTGGCAATACCCTTCAGCTTGCCCTAAAAACCATCTGAAGGCATGCTTTCAATGCACATTCTTAGCCCGAAAGACAAACTTCAATTTCTAAGCATGCTTTAGACCCCAAGATCAAGGAAACATTTCAGAAGAAGCTTTACAAATGGCTGGTATAATTTACAGGTATTCTGTTAAGAAACACCAGCTCTTATTTTGCTTAGCAGCATAACTTCCTCACCTCCAGTAACACCATTAACCCCATCTCCATACATTTGCTTTGCCACATCAGAGGAACCATACAGCCCCGCAGATCCACAAGCACATAATAAACGTTAAAAGAAACTGGTCTCATCCTGAAAACAGACCATTTTCTTATTTTGAGAGGGAGTCACATGCAAGTCCTCCACTCATGGGCAACTTGTACGTTACTCCCAAGCACTGAAAAAGTTACCGGGAAGTCGGTCAAGTCTCTCCCTCCCCTGGCCGACAATGCACAAAAGCGCATTCAGTCTGGTCACGGTGGAGTTTCATTCACGTTTCTGCAAGCTGGACGCAAGAGAGATTTCCTTTTCTTTTTCGGCATACTTAGTTTTTATGGGTTTGGGGGTTTTTTTCCACTTTCTCCCCGTCAGGGGGAAACCTTTTGTCTTTCTCACAACGAACTAAAAACCCTCTCGGCCACCACATCCCCAGAAAAACGGTCACGCTGGAAAACGCAGGACACGCGTGCCCCAGGAGCACTGCCATGCCGGGACTGCCGTGCCGCGCCCGCCGCAGCGTCCCGGGCAGCGCGGGCCCGTCCCGCCCGCCGGCTGCCCACCCGCACGGGGCACAGCCCTTGCCGCTCTCAGCTCTTCCCATCCACGGCCAGCGGCGGGGCACAAACACCCGCGGCGAAGGCACCAACACCTCAGCGGCGGCGGGCGCAGCCCAGGACCACCCCCGCCGTCTCCCCGTGCCCGCGGGGCTCCGGGAGCAGCTGCCCGCCGCCGCCGCCACGGCCCCGCCGCAATCACGAGCCGCGGCCCCAAAACGGGGCCAAAAAAAAGTTTTGCGCGGGCTCCCCCGGCCCCGGAAAGGGGCAGAGGCGGCGCGCCGCGGCGAGCCCACCGTGCCCTCCGGCACCGCGCCCCCGCAGCCCCCCGCACCCCTACAACCCCGGGCACGGCATCCCCGGCGCTGCGCCCCTGCAGCCCCGCCGCCGCGCTCGGGCGATCCGGCCCCGGCCCCGCGCTGTCCCCGCCGCCCCCCGGCCCCGCGCACCGCCGGTCTGCCCACGGCCACGGCCATCGCGGTGCGGTGTCTGCGCTGCGCTGCCGCCCGCCGCCTCTGCGCTGCCTGCTAGCACTGCAACATGGCCACCCGGCGGGGAGGGCCCATGCGCAATGCAAAGGGGCCGGGCGGCGAGGCGGGACCCCCCCGGCCCTCCCCCGGGGCCGCCGGGCAGCGCGGGCGGGCGGCCGGCGCCGCCCCGCCGCTCGGGGAGCCCCGAAAGTCGGCGGGAGCCCCGGGGGCTGCAGTCGGTGCCCAGAGGTAACCCCCCACTAATCCCTCTCCCTGCTCACGCCCCCCACGCCGGGCCGCGGTACCCGGCCCCTTCACCCCGAAGGGTCTCTCTCGCCCACCCTGGCAGCCCCACAGCTGAACGTAGAGACCCATCTACTCCAGAGATCCTTGCAAAGAGATGGCCAAGGAAGCGGCCAGCATCATCCTCCTACCACCAGTTAGGCGAAGGAGCACAGGGATTCAGCAAAGAGGTCTTTCTAACAAGGAGGCACACAGGAGCCCTTAACTCCCTTGTATAACAACAGAGGATAAAATCTGGCACCTCATTCTTCTTGTTTCTCCGAGCACTTCTCTTCTGTCAAACGCATAGACACTGCTGTTCAACAAACTTGGTATACCAAACAGCAGCCACGGTGGCCAGTTGCTCTCCCATGTTGCAGCATATTGTCACAGTTGAGGCAGCCACAATACAGAGTGTCCCCACACCACTTGAGAGGGCTTCAAGCATCTGCCCTTCTTGTTCTTTATCCCAGCCTTGTACACCCCTCACGGTTCATGCATTGTACCTGTGTGCCCTCTGTTCCCTCTGGTGGCTGGTCAGTGCCCCTGAGCACTCCATGGCTCGCCACCTTCAACAACGTTCACCTGCTTCTCACAGCTGTGGCCCATTGGGGATGAGGTTGGGCTGCAGCCCCACTCCCAATTCCACAAACTGTGTCCCTACACTCCCACTCCACTAAACGACTTCCAGCACTGAAGACAAGCATAGCTGGCTCCTTGCCACTCCAGCTGACAAACACTTAACACCCTGGTGTTGAGCATGAGATCCCTTTATCTAAAAGGGGGTACTCTTAGAGCTAAGCTAAACATGTCTGCCAATCTGGGACCAACGTAGTGATAAAGAAAGGGCCCTACACTGCTTTGTGAGACACAAAACCCCAAAGGGCTACAGAAGACAAGACCCTATTTGCTGCACACATGAAGGAAAGATACACTGATTTATGGACACACCAGAGCTCTACCACCATGTAAAAAAATTCCACAGAATCACAAGGAAAAAGCCAACAGAATAAAAACTGAGAGCACGAGTAAATGACCCAAGGTAGCAGTAAGCAAATAGAGCTTCACAGTACACTCACCATTTGTAGTCCCTTCGATGTCAAAGCTTGTACTTTTCCCCTCCAAAAGCCATTTCTGTATGGCTACATAGTAGCACATCACTGTTTGAAGGCTACAGAGTCAAAGTTCCTCCTTCCTGCAGCTTTTATGATTGTGCTTTGAAGAACTCAGGAGCTGATCTTGGAGAGTGGTTACCCACACCATCTCCTGCACCCCCAGCCTGACCCAGAACCAATGGAAGTGCACTACCTGACCCTGCTCCCCAGCCAGCAGCTGAGGATCTGCACCTGGCCAGAGCCTCAGCTGGGCACAGGTGCAGCCCCCACCAGCAAAGCAGCAACACCAACAGACACGCAAGGCTGTCTATCAGGAACATTTGGCAAGCATAGCTGATGCAGCGCTTTCATCACTCTAACATGTTAGGTGTTAATGCCAAGATCCGAGGGAGGCTTCAGCATTAGACTCATTATTGCTCTTGTAGCAAATTCCTCCTGCACGCACAGCTCCAGGTGAGGAGGCGCTGAGCCTGCCTGCGCCGGGAAAGGCGCCCGGACCAGTGCAGCCTCTAGTGGAAACCTGGTGATCCTATCTCAAGAGCTGCCCTTGTGGCACCTGTGGGTGAGGCAGACAGAGCTTCCCCTCGTCTGGATTAGAGATGCATGATACTCCTACATCAGCATAACTCAGCCAACGTGAAAATCTCCTATGCTCATAAAACCTTGATGTGACTCACCCTGTCCTTCCTTGGCCTGGAGCTGGGAGAGCTGTGGCCGCATTTCCTCCACGATACTCGCGCACACACATCTTCATGGGTACGGCCATCCGTGCTAAAAGAGCAGGGAGAGAAAAACATCAGCACAAAAAAATGTTTTGCCATCTTACCAGAGCTCAGCTAGTGCAGCTCTGCAATCGCTAGTGTTGAGCACCTTGTTCCTCCAAATTTCACACCTGTTGCTGCAAAGCCTCATCCCCAATGGGTTACAGCTGTGCAGCACAGGTGAATATTGTTGAAGGTGACAAGCCATGGAGTGCCCAGGGCACTGTTGCTAACAAATCAACACCCAAGCAAAGGGAATTGCCAGCCCCTCATTCCAGAGACCCCACAGGAACTGTTTCAATGTTCCCGAAGATGTTACGCATGATTTTGCAAAGCCACAAGACACAGACTATCACCACTGCATTTCAGAAGGCTTCAACCCATACAAAGTAACACCACACCACAACCAAAGGCTTCAAGCATAGGTCTGCCTTGTTCTTTAGCCCAACCTTTTACACCCTCATGGCTGATGCCCTGCACCTGTGTGCCCTCTGTTCCCTCTGGATTGGTCAGTGCCCCTGGGCACTCCATGGCTCGTCACCTTCAACAATGTTCACCTGTGCTGCACAGCTGTGGCCCATTGGGGATTGTCCTCGGGCCCCTGGGGGCTTCGTCCCGGCGGCACAGTGCTCCCCCGGCCGCCGGCGCTGCCGTCGGGTCCTGGGGCGCTGTCCCCCGCGGTGCCGCCCCGGTCCCTATCGCCGCCGCTGCCACCGGGCCCGGAGACGCCGCCTCCCTACAGGTTGCCTCAGCCCCGATCTCCGCCGCAGCCCGTGACCGAGACGCCCTTGCTGAAGGCCCCACGACCCTCAGCAAGCCCGGAGAGGCGACCCCCGGCCGGACCCATCCCGTCCCCGCTGCTGTCACCGGGCCCCAGAGCGCTGTCCCCGCGCGACCTGCCCCCTTCCCGGTCCTTGCCGTTGCTGTCCGCCCCGGAGGTGCTGCCCCTGTCCCGGTCCCTGCAGGCACTCCCTGCCAGCCCCTCCTCATCGCCACTGCTTTTGTCAGGCCCCGAGGTGCTCGCTTCCACCAGGCTGCCCCCATCGCAGTCCAGGTCCCTGCAGCAGCTCCCCACCAGGCCATCCCCAGACCTGCCGAGGGGGTCCAGGGGGCTGACCCCCAAGGGACCAACCCAACCTCGAGTCCTGCGACAGCAGCCGTCTCAAAGCCTGACACTGCCGTCAGGCCCTGGGATCCTGCCCCCCACCAGGTCCCCTCCACCCCAATCCCTGCCACAGTCCGCCACTCTCCCGTCCCCATCCCGCCCCCTGCAGCCACCCCTTGCCAGGTCGCCCCCATCCCAGTCCTTGCTGCCAGCACAGGGCCCCGCAGTGCCCCAAGCCGCAGAGAGCCAGCCCCCAGCACCGTTGCCTGTTTTCCGGAGCATCAGGTGCCAGCTCGCTTTATCGGAGGCGCAGGGCATCACCCCCTCAGCGCACGATGACTGTGGGCGGCAGCCCCGCTCCGTGCTCGCCAAGAGCTCCCCCAGGAACGCCGCAAGCCGGGGGCCCTTGGTGCCGCTGGGACAGCGGGAGCACGCCTGGCTGGTGGCAATGTCAGCGGGCTGCTGGGCTCAGGTGCGGGGGCTCTTTCTGGAAGAGCCAGAGCTGGCCCTGCAGAGGGACTTCATATCAGGCTTTACGGTCCTTCACTGGCTGGCCAAGCACGGCGACGGGCCGGGCCTGCAGGAGCTGGCAGCGGCGGCGCGGCGGCTCGGGCTGGCCCTGGACGTGGACGCGCGCTCGGGCTGCGGGTACACACCGCTGCACCTGGCTGCCATACACGGCCACCAGCTTGTCATCAAGGTGCTGGTGCTGCAGCTGGGGTGCCAGGTGCAGGTGCGGGACGGCAGCGGGCGCCGGCCGTGGGAATACCTGGGCAGCTCCACCTCGGGGGAGATCTGGCAGCTCCTGGAGGCACCCCGCGGCACAATCATGTTCCCCACGCAGCCCCTGGCCCGCAGCGTGTCCTCGGTCAGCAAGGTCTCGCCGGCCACCGGCAGGGCAGCGCTGCCCGCCTGCCTCAGGGTGCAGCTCGGCCGCGGGGCAGTGTCACACCAATCCGGCAGCGACAGCGACTGAGGCAGCTCCCGCCATCCCCCGCCAGTGGAGATGGGACTTTGGTGGCCACCCTGAGAGAGGAAGCCACGCAGGCAGAACAAAAGCTGTGAAACAGACTGAACCTATTGAAGAATGTACTTTTAAATTATTCCAATCAACTGTTGTCTGAGCCTCTCTGCCCTCCCTCCCACTTCTTGCTTTTTTATCAGCAAAGGGATGCAGTAACTCTGCTGGAAGCGGGAAGAACCCTCGGGTGGCAAGTCCTCCACAGCCCACAGGGCCAGGACCAGCTGCTGGGTGCAGCCAGCACCACCAGCATTAGTGGGACCGTGGCTTTGGGGTGAGGCTCAAATCTGGCCCAGTCAGGGTAGAGCACTTGCTTTTGCTGACAGTGACAGATTGTTGTTGGTCCTGGGGTTTGCAAAACACTTGTTTACACCACCTAAATTCTGGGGAGCAGTAAAACACATCCCTTTTTAATCCCAGCAGATTAAGGATGAGTCCCTCTTGTAAAAATGCAGCTGATCAAGATCCAGCCTTCCAGTGAGTAGGGAAGGGCGTTTCCCAGGCCACCTTGCCCACCATTCCATGCTGAAAGGAATGCAGGGCAGCACCACAGCCCTGCTCCCCTGCACAGCTGCCTGGGGCTGCCCAGCAGTATCCCTGCTGCTCCCTCATTCCTGCACCTCCAGTTGCTCTCCTCACACCACAGGATTAGGAAGTGGTACCCAGGTTGTGGCTAGAGCCCTGTTCCCACGCCCCGGGATGGAAAGCATTCCGGTAGGATTGTGTGTTGGGCAGAAAAGGAGCTGTCCTGTAGCATGGGTCCCAGCCTTGCAGAGGGAAGGCAGTTTCATACCCAGGGCTGCATCTTCCCAGAGACACCAGCCCTAAATTGCCTGTTAGGTGTTTATGTGATGGGAGCAGGTGGGACTGGGGGGCCAAGTGCAGTCAAGAGATGTCCAGTGGAGTAATTCCTCAGAGTTTACAAAAAAACAAAGGAGTCTCACTGGACTGTGTGAGTCCTACAACGTACTCTGCTCTCTGCTTTAGCACAAATGAGCTTCTAAAGTGCCAAAAATTACAACAAGTTCATCTTGCACCAAATCTGTCTCTCCTATAGATCGTCTGTGGAGGTGGGAAGAGAGCTGAGATACACGAGACAGGGATCCAGTGCTGCCAGGTTGATGCTCCTGCTGCTGGGTGACCCCGGGTGCAGGACCAGTGAAACTGGGACTGCTGTCTCAGCCTCAGTGGGAGGCTTTGGGACACAGCAGAGCAGTAGGTGGGAGCGCTCATGCATTTGAGGCATGTGTGTGAATGGCTGCAGTTTCGGGGAGGAACAGGAACGAGGGCAGCAGAACCTGACCCTTGCATAACACGCGTGCCAGGGAATGCCTCGAGTCCTTGCTCAAGCACTAATTGAGGTCTCCGCTTTGCTTGGGGTTTATTTGAGGGAGGAACTTTTTCCTGCACAAGGGAAGTTACTCTGCCTAATTCTCAGGCCACTGAAGGTTGAGGCCTTTTCCCAGCCTGTTTTTCTCCTTTTACAAGGAAAGAGTTCAGTAGACCAAAGAAGTGTCCTGTCAATGATCATTTCTCTCTGAGATGACAACACAGTCTTGAACTCATAAGAAATTCAGCTGTGAAGTGGCCTCTGAGCCACCAGCATGAGAACATGGAGGGCCCTGCAGGACCCCCACAGAGCAGGAGGAATCCTGGCTATTCCCCTTCCTCTTCAATCCAGCTGGGGTTTGTACTCCAGGTCACACCAGCACACAAAGTGGCTGCTGCCTGGTGAAGCAATGAAACCTTTTCCACCACATTCAGAGCCATTGTCACTACTGACATCAAGCACCAGGCTCCCTTGGGAAAGGGGAATCCTTAAAGCTTTCCACAAGCCTTGGCTATGAGCTCATAAAAGCAACCCTGTTGGACAGGGGATGTCAGGGATGCCACCAGAGCCTCCCTGTACAGGAACCCCAAATGAAAGAAGTTTGTGAGTTGACTAAAACTGGGGTGGCGGGCATATTTTTTTCTCCAAATACAGCTTCCAAAGAACAAGGTTTTCCCTTTTGTATCTTCCATGCTGTCACCTTGGGATTCTCATCTTACAGACTTTCCCTGACCTTTCTCCGTGACGCAAACCAAAGTGATGCTTTTTGTCCCTGCACACTGTTTCAGCCCTCGCCTGTCACCTTTTTCAGAGTCCTTTTCTCTCCCCAGCAGTGTTGTCAGACTGCTGAACTAAATAAGTTGTGACCTAATTTTGTGATCACTGTTTGCTTGCCTATTGAGATGACACAGATAAGCTGTATCCAATTTTTAAATTACAGAGCAACTGTTAGGAAGCTCAAAACTTTCCATTCTGGATTCAGTGTGCATTCACTCTGGTTTATCACCTCAGTGGTATTAGGACTGCTTACACTGCTAACACTGCACAGTTATTTGGGGGAATAATCACTCTTTTAACTCCCAGAAAGCCTCATCCTCCCAAGTGGACAGGGTGAAACCCATCTCCAGCCCATGGTGGGAGGCAGGGCTCCCTCAGCCACGCCTGGAGGAATCACACTGCTGCCTTGGTGCGTCACAGATCCAGTCAGGAGCAAGCTGGATACACACACACGCAGCCTGAGCATCTCCATTCCCAAGTTCTCTCGATCTCCTTGCTACTTGTCAGCCTGCCTGGCCCCTTCCACACCTGTGCACGCTGCTGTTTCCTCATTGCAGCTGGACGTGGCTCCTTGCCTCACACCCAGCCCAGGCATCTGACTTTGCACCGCCCCGAAACACAGGACACGCCGTGGATTAGTGCACAGCAGGACTCTGCCCTCTCCTCTCATTGCATCTAAAACACACCTCCCACTTGGCGCCTGCTGCTGGTAAAGTCCACCCCTCATCTCTGTCACGCTTATCTCCGATCAGCTGCTTTGTACTCCAAAGCCCACGTCCTGCAGAGGGGGAGGGTGTTTCAGTGCGCCGGCCTTTGCCCAGCACAGGCTGTCAAACCTGAGCCTTACGAGGGCCTGGCAAAGGCACACCCCTTCACACCCACCCGTCCGATGGCTGAAAGCACAGCACAGCACAGCGGGATGTTCAGCTGGATCCACGCCTCTGGACCAGGACTGAAGGCTGGAGCAATGGTGGGAGTCCAGCTCAAACAGCCCAAGAGGCTTTTGTGCAATTAGAAAAGTGTTCCTGGGCAAGGCAGGCGAGCAAGAGCACAGAGCATTGCAAACTGAAACTAGTGGCCACAGGACCCTTTATGTCACAGCACTTTATGAAGCAGAGACAAATAGAACTTGAAGAATTAAAAAAAAAACACCAAAAAACAATTGGACAGTCCATCACACAAAATACACTTTTTTTCCTACTATGAAAAATGTCATTTTGAATTAAAGAGTTTGTGTACAACTCCACAGTGAGAAGAAAGTCTTGCACACTTTCAGCAAGTGATGAAACAATTGCAAATGCTACTAAATCCTGTTAAAGCTAGAATTTCTCATCACTACATTTACTACAAGTAGCACCAGATGTAGGTTAGCAGAATGGGGTTTAGAATAAAAACTCTTCCCAATTAACAGTACAGCCTAAATTTCCCCAGTAAATGAGAACTGTTAGCCTTTCAGGGAAAAAACAAATATTGTCTTTGGAAACTCAGTCACACTGGAAAGCTCTAAAAGGAGAATTCTTAGTTTAGTTAAATTAATACCCCTCATCCCCATCATGAGTCTATTTAAGCACAGAAAATGTGTTTTACCATTAATTAAAAGAAATATATTTTAGGATACCAAGAAAAGCTTGGTACAGAGGCACTATTGTGTTAAATACCTAACTGAGCACATAGTGCAACACTTGTCTGTGAAGACACAGATGGGTGATCTTGTGGAGGTTGCTTTTCTCCTTAGAGCTGTTAATTTGATCTGGTGGAGCAAACTACTTTTTGGATGGTTTAAATAAACCTAAGTCTCATGTTATTTTAAATCTGGACAGGATTTCAGCAAAGGCACTTAAGCTCCTCATACCTGTCAGGACTTCCTTACAGTACAGGCTGTCATAAAATAAAAGCAACCCAAAATCTGTTTGTGAAATATATCCTTACACTGCTCTTAACATGTTTTTTGGAAGAAAGCACAAAACTGCTCATGGCAGATGGGTCTGATAAAGATTCTGGGTGCTTTTGTTACTATGTGATAGTGTTTCATGGGCTGCCATGTGCTCAAAAGCCACAAGCTATTTAAAATTAATTGTTTAACAAGTCCTAGTTTCTGCTGTGAAGGAAAGACCCATCAAAACTATTGGCAAGGTCCTCCACAAAAGCAAGTCTGGCCTCAGTTTGCATTTCTAATGCTGGCATGGCAAGGAAGGACCAAAATCCTTCAGGATGTGTCCCAGCAGCTTCTCTCTAGCTGTGGGGCCTCTGTAAAGAGAGCTCTTGGTTTAAATATTTTCTTTTCGCCTTCCTGAGTCACAGCTTGAGAGTGAAGGAATGTTCTGAAGAATTTGATACCAGAAGAGGTATTTTATAGACTTTAATGAAGGCCAGGATGTTTCAGTGGAAGTGGGAATCAGAAGAATTTGAATTGGTGCGTGTCGCAAACCTGGAGCCCCATGGTAATTCCACAGGGAACAAATAGCTTTGCACAGCCAGGCACAGGACAGGTGTTACTGCAGGTTGTCCAAAGTCCGTGTGGGAGGTGCATGCCACTGGTAAATAGAGAGAATGTGTCAGGGAAATGGGAAGGGCTTGAGTCTCACTTTGAGAGAGGACAAGAGGCACTTGCCAGGCCTTAGTGGGGAGTGTTGTTGCTACAGGGATGCAGAGCTGTGCTCCTCCATCCACAAACACTGCACCCTCCTTATCTCCCCAGTGCTTCTCACACTGCCTGGTGATGGCATCTAAAGTGACCCTAGAACAAAACAGGCAGCTGATAAGGAGGGCAGCTGATAAGGATGAGGCCAGGGTTTGTCCTCAGAGACAGGCTGTTTGCAAGCCTGCTAGCGGCCAGGGAAGGCAGTGGGGCCAAGGGAGAAGCAGATGCTGCTGCTCACTTGCATCCTGCAGGACTGTGCCGAGCTTGGGGACAGCAGCAGCCCCTCCCATGCACCACTGCTGGCTTCCACTCCCGCAGCTCTGCTCTCCCTGTGACTTCACCCAAGGGAAAGCCCGCTTGTCACTCTGGATTGTTTCATATCCCTGCCCGGACATGCCAGTGCCCCTGGTCAGCCCACGCAGGCAGGCTGGGGAACCAAGGTGGGACTCTGTGCTGTCACCCTGGTTTGACACCTAAAGTCACACTGCCTCCTGTGTCTGAGCCAGGCTGGGTCCCTTACCAGCCTCTGTGCTCGTGCCAAGTGGCAACAAGTCACCCTGAAGGCAGGAAGACCTCTGCTGGGCACGTGCTGAATATTACTGAAGAGTGTAAAATGCAAACACTGGAAGGGGATTAACTCTTACATAAGAAAACGTGTGTAGAACAGTCCAATGCATTAAGAATAATCCTGTTCTTTTCCTTCCTTGTGTTCAGATACTTAACCTGAGTTTCCAGCTCTGCTTGAGCCGTATCATCAGTGGCAAGGAATGTAAAGCCTGACTCTTGTTTTAACATACTTCCTGCTGGAGGTTTATAATCCACAAGGCTGTTATGGGTTCTCCCCATCCGAGTGCTGGTCACTACAATCCACAGGCAAGGACAAGGGATGTACCAGGGCAGCGTGTGAGCGTTTTAGAGGGAAAAAGAAGGAATAAAATGCTCTTGCCAAGGCAGAGAGGCTTCCAGGCAAGTGGCTTTAATAAACAGCATCCCCAGGAGGTCACTAAGCCTGGCAGTCTCGCCTGCAGGTTGAGACGCACAGATGGGCATAGTCAAGGGAAGTTGCACATTTTTCTTTGCATAAACACTGGAACTGGTTTAGTCATGCTGAGTGGCATGCTCAGGGGGAATGCAGATGCTCGAGCTCTGGAGTTATTTGCATGTGATTTGGATTCTTTGTCTCTTTGCTTTATAAGTACTGAGTAGATGATTTAAGCAAAGACCTTGCAACCCTGCCCTCTCCACGGCTTCTCGTTGCTGCCTCACAAGAAGCCCAAGGTTGCTGTTCCTCATAGTGGCTGCTGCAGATTTCATGACGGGTGACTTTTTAGCTGCTGGATGGTCTGTGCTGGAGCAGTCAGCCACGGATCTGTATGTCCACACAATCAGGCATGGCATCTGGAAAGTCCTACTCCTGCCTGTGGCCGAAGGGGAGGGCAGTGCAGTGGTGCCTCCCTTGGATTTTGGTATTTTTGCACGCCATGCCCCTTGCCTGTCCCCAGGCACTGTGGGGTTCCGTGCAGCCCAGCTGCCAGGCTGTTCCTCTCTGGGGCTGAGCACACCCCGGGCACACTCTCACTTGCCGTGGGAGGGCAGAGTCTCAGTGGAGCCCGCCACCTCCGCTGGTGGCTGCACTGGGGCAGCCAGTTGGGTTTGTGCTCTCCCCGGGGCCTGAGGCATGGCTGGGGCTTTGCCATCGCTCACACTCTCCCAATCCTTCCTGTCAGGGTGACAAATCCTGCCTGCCCTCCCTTTTCCTTGCAGGGCTCTGAACCACTGCCTCATTTCACCACGCTGCGCCAGAATCCTTTTATGAATCCAGCCAGGATCACCACAGCCTTCAGTGGGGTTAGGAGCAGGGTTTCTGATCTGCCCACGGTGCTTGGGAATGATGCTCTTGCTTTCCAGCAGAACTTACTCATCAGCCACTTCTAAATGTATTTCCAAATTTGTGTGTGCATGTGAGTATTTCTAACTGGGTCCTTCCTCTTTTTGTCTACCAGATGAGATGCCACCCTGGGAAATGGCCCATCATGAATAATGGGAGATGACCAAATGACCTGCCTGCACTTGATACTTTTTACAGCTGCTGTACTGTATGAAAGCACGTCAGTCTTAAACCTGAGTGTCTCTTTGTTTGCTGCACCTCAACAGCCAGAGAAGTTCAGAGCTGTTTTGTGAACTAAGGGAGTCCTCATGACTCATTTCGGGTAAGCCCTAAATCTGGCTGACAAATCATTGGGGGGGAAGGTGGCAGGAAGGGGAAGGAACTTCTCCCCACATATCATCATTTTAATGGCTCTTCAGTGTCTCGTGACTCAGAATGGACAGTGTTAATGTTCCTTCAAAGACTGTTACATTTTTAATCAGCATGTTCTTTCCAAGGCATTTTCCAAATACTTGCCGACCATTTTCTCTTGCCTAAAATTGAATTCAAGAAACTTGAGCCAGCCTAAATACAATCCCCTCTCACTGTGGGTGGCTCAAAGGAGACCAATTCTGGCACACACATGTTTTTGTGGAAAAGAACTCCAGATGGCTTGAGTTTCTAAGCCATCCTGAAATGCTCTGTGTGCTATGTCAGGCTAGAAAAGAGCTCTGCTAAACCATTCTAACCTAAGGGTGCTGAAATGCTTTTGTGGACACGGGTCCCACCCTGTCCAAAGTCACTGTGATGGGTTTTCCTCCATCAATTAGAGCCCCAAAACAAGAAACTGCTTCACAATCTTTCAGTCCAAGGAAAATCTCTGCCTTGCAGGTTTTGCAGAATGAGAGTGACAGGAAAATCAAGCCTTACAATCCTAAGGAGATAATATAAAAGGACCAACAGATGTGTCTACTGTGTCCTGGATGTGTCTACTACGACAACACAGATCCAGTCCTGTGGCCTGGAATGCAGCAAATCTTTCAGAAGAGCATCCCAGGTTACTTGGCAAAACCCCAGCTCTACTGCTGGAGTTACCCTGTGGAGGGCAAGGCAGCTGCACTCCCTTTTACCTTTTTTCATCATGTGGACCCCTTCAAGGCCTGTACAGGTTTTATTCAGCAGGTTAGGGATAGGAAAATCCATAGGTCCCCATCTTCAGCCCCCACACAAGTCCCCTTGCAGCTGATCATGAGGTGCCAATCAAACCCAGACTGCTTGGGGCTAGACCACAGGAATATCTGAGGCTTGGGAAGTGCTGCTATCCTGCTGCGACATCCTGGTGAGAAGTGTTCCAGGATCTGCTCCCAGTGGCAGAAGTTTGCAGTGCGGTCATAGATGCAAAGTAAACAGCTGTGCTGCTAAGAAAAACGAGCACTTAGGGCTGCCTGAGTTGAGAGACCTCGAGGAAAACACTTGAAGGGTCACTAACCCGTGGGCTCTGCTAGGAGTTCCCACTGCAACAGCTGCCTGACTGAGATCTCTGGTGACCCACAAGGAGGAGGGAAAGATGGACGTGGATCCTTGATTTTAGAGTAGCAGGGACATCCAGTGAGGGGCAAATGCAAGCAGCTCCTTTCAGATGAGGCAGTAAACTCCGAGGTGAGGCGTTTGCCACCCGCAAACTTAAAAGGTGAAGGAGGGAGGTGCCAAAGTGAAGTGAGTCCAGCAAAACAAAGGCCCAGTTCTCCTGGGTAGTTAACAATCTGCTCTAGTTAAATCTAATCCACTGAGAGATGAGAGAAACACAAAGATTATCAGCTTGGGTCAATGTTAATGAGGGAAATAAAATGAGGAGACATACTTTAAATTCCAGTGACACAATCAGCAAACTCCTTTCATCACTTTGTGACAGCGCCAGAAGTTCTTTATAATTAACTTAATTTATAATTAACCTGGAATAGAGATACCTCCCTTTAAATGTAGGGAAAGCTAAAAGCAGGAAGCCCTCAGGGATAAGAACGCTGTAGTGACATGTGGCCATGCAACCCCGGCTGGTATCCAGTGCAGACTGGACCTTCCTGGCACAAAGCTCCCCCTGAGGCAGTGCCTTGGGAGCCTGAGTGCCAGCAGGCTCTGGGAGGGCTCCTCACCCTCCTGCCACACTGGACTGTGAATCCTTGAGTCACTCTGGCTAAAGCCTCTTCCTGGAAGTCTGGCTCCATTCCTCAGCGGTATCCAGCTGAGCCCTAGAGTTTCCCCCAAGGATAGCACGGGGCTGGAAGATACCGTGGTGGTGAGAGCATTGTTTTAGCCAGCTCTGCAGAAGGGTCCAGGGAAACTCTGCAACTAAACTCTTCAGGGAGCCATGGCTACCCAAGCAAAAAGGCAGAAACTTCTCAGATGAGACAAACTAATGGGCTGTGGTAGCAACAGAGAGAACCAGACACTTCAACAGCAGAAGCAGAGGATAGCTTAAGTTCAAGTCCCCAGATATTCCAAGAGAGAGAAAACAGCCTGTGAGTGTATATAGAAATGCAATGTATATCTCTGTTATGCTGCAACAGAATAATATTTAGGTTGTAAGAGTAACCAGCGGTTATTGCTGAGAACAGAATCCCATCCAGACAGTATTGACACAAATATTCCCTAAAGCTGGCGTGAGAAAAAGATGCAGCCCTTGCCTGATGCACTGAGAATGAACTCACAGAGAGAAGAACAAATCTTCCCCAAAGAAAGCAAAAAACCAAACCCTAACCTAAAGCCAAGTGTAAGGGTGAGGGGTTTCTCCTGTCATTATTTTAGCAGCCCAATCCCTGGATTGGAGCACTTCTCCCTGCTTGGTCAGTGTCAGTGATTGAGGGGCAGCGGCTGAAGCAGTGGTGCCCTCCCAGGGCGGTGCATACACAGAACTGCCGTGCTGGCCCCGGGGCTGGATGCCTTCTCCGAAGGAGGAGAAAGCTTCTGCTCACTCTTTCTGCAACAAGCTGGGGCTCCTTCTCAGCTGCGGCCATGAGCCACTCGGGATGTGCCGCACCAGCAGCCCCCAGCGTGTGTGGGCTCTGTGCACCACAAACCAGGCTCGGGCAGTGAGAGCCAGCAGGGTCACACCCTGCTCCTTGAGGTAGCCAGCAGCGGGGTGTGCCCTCAGACCTCCCCAAACCAGGGGAAAGCCTCTCTAATGACAGCACTGATTAGCCAGGGATGTGACTTTGCCAATGGCTAGGGTGTATATTTTCTCACAGGAGAAACACTGAGCATACTGCACCCTTTGCTTCTGAAGCAAATCTGGGACATTTCTAGGGAGTTACAAGGAAATCAGACGGGCGTGTCTGCCTTCAGCCTGTGCAAACCAAGAGGTGAATCAAGAGTTTGGGCTGGAGACCGGGTGCTGGGTAGGACCCTGTACCCACAAGCAAGCCTGCAAGGCCAAGCACTGAGAGGCCAGCCTTTGATTTCTCCAGAGCCAAAAATTCCTCTGTGCATCACCTCTGGATGAGCAGGAGATGACTCTTGTCTCCAGCTTCTACCAGAGCTGCCAGGTGGGTTAACAACACTTCTCCAAAAGCAGGTAGAGAGCTGTGACACCTGAAATGGGAACACCTGCACTGTGTGTGCCCTGCTGCTCTCTCAGGGCCTGTAGTGACTGCAGGCCCCTGTAACAACCCAGGTGGGGCTCACTCGGGCTCTTCTGCCCAGGGTTTCTTCTCAGAACATCCCCTACTGGACCTGGGGAGTGAGAGGGGCTTGCACAGGGCAGTGCCTCTCCCTTCCTCCCCCAGGCCTTGGAAACACACCCCAATCCTCTGCCTGCCTGCTGTGGGTGCATGGGGACTGAGGTGCAAAATGTGCTTTGCCCTCTGTTGTGCAGGGAGGCCGGGCTCATCCCTGATGGGTGGGATTGGCCAGTTTGGCTTTGCTTTGCAGCCTGCCCTCTGAAGGGCCACTGTGTCCTCTGTTTTTCTCCCACTTAATCCCAAGAAAGATGCAGGACAGTGAGGCAACTCAGCATTGTAGCCCCAGAACAAACACCTTGCTGATTTCACAGGGCTCAGGACAAGGAGTGCTTTAAAGACAAAGGCTTTGCTGCTAAACCAACCAGGCTGCCAGTGCAGAGCACTCAAGGAAAACAAACAGAGCAGTCTCCGTGTGTGATTAGAAAGGTAATTCACTGTCTGAAGGGTCAGTGGAGGAAACTTCAGGCCAGAAGAGCAGCTCACATGAAACGTGCATTTTGGGAGACAGAGGGCCCAGCACTGAAAGGAGGAGAGAAGTCTCCAGGGATTTCACAGGGCTGAAAGGAAAACAAATACACAAACCCAACTGACCAAACAGAATTTGCTCAATCCCTCCCATGTGCCAGCGACCAGGGGAACAACTGCACAGTAAGTCAGGCTCGGAGAGCAGGCACCTAAAGCCTGTCTCTAACACGTGATCCTGGCTAACACCGCTGGAGAATGGGGCTAACTTAAGGTGGAATTAGTTGGGATTTCTCCAAACTCTCCGTGGAGGGGGCTTGCTCTCAGTGGCATTTGCTATCTGCGTGAACTCTGCTCCCACAGTTAACTCCTGAGTTCTGGATGGCTCTTGTGTGTGCCAGGGAGTTAGCTGGAGGTGAGGCATGTGCAGGATTTTCCCTACAGCACTTGCAGTCAGCATTTTGTCCTCTTTTATGCACCCCAGTCACAGGGCTGCAATCCGAGCTTGTGACTTTTTAGTCCAAACACAGCTCAGCTTTGCTGAAACGCCACGGGAATGTTCAGAAATGGGTGTGGGGGATATCTGGGGCAAAGGATGGCATCGGGAGTCAGGATGCTGTTCTTGTAAGAGCTCTAATGAAGTTCCAGCAGCCTCCTGCAGGGCAGCGTGTTTCCCACCACCACCCAGCCACAAACTGCTGCTCTGTGGTGTGAGGTGCCCGGTACAGCCCTTCCAAGAGTGGTCACGGCTCACACAGTGCTTATAGAGCAGCTCTCACTGAGGGGTTACAGGCAGGATGGGTAAGCTGCGTGTCATTAGCGTCACTTCAGGGAAACTGAGGCACAGAGTCCTGAGGCCCCTGCTAAAGCCCGTGCAAAGGTACAAGCCGATCCAGGGACACGGCCTCCCCAAGCACCGCAGCCGCTGTCCCTTGACCTGCCTGCCCTGCACAGCCTCTCGGGGCAGTCGCGCTCGGTGCTTTCTGGGGGCACAGGGAGGGGGAATGGCAGGCACTGGGCATTCTTTGGGATAGCAGCCTCCTGTCTCGTCCTGCCGGCTGCACACGGCTCTGCCCGGCCTCTTCCTCCCCTAACAAAGCATTTCTCTTTTCCCTCCGGAGCCTTTTGCAACTGGAATGGAACCAGCGAGATCGTGCTGCTTTTCAAAAGCCGCAGCCGGAATTCTCACATCTACTTAGAGCCCCACACCACCAACCTTAACCTTTTAGGCACCGTTGAAATGCTGACACGGGCTGTACCAAGCCCTCGGCTTTCATCTAACTGCAGGCAGCGGGGCTTTGTACCCAGCGTCTCCCATCAGGCTGGGCGGGGAGAGCACATCCACCCGTACCCACAGAGGCAGGCACTTGGCAGCAGGAACACGAGGACTCCCAAGCCTGAGTTTAGACACAGATCGCCGAACAAAAAGCAGCCACCTGGCTCCTAGCACAGAGCAGCACTCCGGCTCCCGGGATCGGAGCCAAGAGACGCTGCACAGCAGCTAGGAGAGCTTGCAGCAAGGACCACGCAGAAGCAAGCAATCACTAGTCCTTAAAATCATACACAGACTGCCTGCAAAGAACAGTATCGACAGAGGTCTCCCGCCGCCCCCTGTAAACGGCTGGGAAGCTCGGGCCCCAGCACCTGGGGTTATCAATCCCCTTCCAGCTCCCCCCGAGCATGTGATGGTCCTGCCCGGGTGCGATCAGCTGCCGGAGCCTGGCGCTGCGTCACTCGGTGCCGGGAGAGGGGCTCGGGGCTGCTCTGCCTGCCGGGGCCGGTGCCTGCAGCATGGAGAAAGTGAGTGCCGCCCGAGAGCCGGGCTGCTGTGCCAAGCGGGACTGGGATTTCGCCTGGGCTGCCTGTGGGCTTTGGGGTGGTGCTAGAGGTAGGCGGAGAGGAGGATTAGCGGGGAGGAAATGCAAGGCTGATGTATGGCTTTGGGAGGAATAGTTAGGGCTGACCAGCCGTATTTCTTCTCCTCTTCTCTAGCATCTTATCTAAGTGGGGAAGCTGGGGAATGTTTATATTCTCAAGTAATCTAAAGGTTTGGGTCTGTTTGCAGCTCTACAGTTTCCAGACTCTTTATACTTTTTTCCCTTAATCTGCGTATTTTTCTTCTGGAAAAATGCCTTTTGGGTGCAGGAGTGGGTTAACTCTTAATGCAACAGGAGAGGAAAGCAGGCTGGCAGTGTACTCTAACCCACCCCTTCCCCGGCAGCTTTCCTTTCCTCGAAAGACCCCCCGGGCGCAGCGGCTGCATTCCAGAGCCAGGAGGCAGAGTTAGCGCCGTGGGAATAAGCAGTTTGGTGACTCGAGGAACCCTGAGCTCCGCAGGCTGTGTGTGGGCAGAGCAGGGAGCAGGCATGAGGGCAAGGACGGCGTCAGGGGGCTGGGGGGCAGCGTCCAAGCAAACTAATTTGCAATTTGCCTCCCTACCTGGCCCGGCACACGGTTAAGTAGCTCAGTACCAGGCTTGTGTGGCCAGGTTTTGGTAACAGAGGGGGCTACCGGGGTGGCTTCTGTGAGAAGCTGGCAGAGCCTCCCCCGTGTCGGGCAGAGCCAAGGCCAGCGGGCTCTAGGACAGACACGGCGCTGGCCAAGGCCGAGCCCATCGGGACGGCAGGAGTGGCTCTGTGATAACAGCCTGCAGCCTGTGGTGAAGGCCGTGGCGAGGCAGCTGTCCCTCTGCAGCCCTGGATGTCAACAGGCAGGCAGAAATCCACTTCAGCCCAGGCAGCACTGTGCTGGAGCAGGGGGATGCCTGAGGAAGGCTATGACCCTGTGGAAAGGGACCCGTGTTGGAGCAGCTGGTGAAGAGCTGTAGCTCACATGGAGGACTGTCACTGCAGGGAGGGACCCACACTGAGCACGGGAAGACTCCTCTGTCTCCTCGAGCAGTGGCAGAAACATCCTCCCCCTTCCCTGCCTCCCTGTGCTGCTGACCGGGAAGAGGTAGAGCCCGGGAAGGAGTGGCGGGGAGGCATTTTAAAGGCCTATTTTACTTCTCATTATCCTGCTCTGATTTTAATTCCCTCCCCCTTCCCTGCCTCCCTGTGCCGCTGACCGGGAAGAGGTAGAGCCCGGCAAGGCATTTTAAAGGCCTATTTTACTTCTCATTATCCTGCTCTGATTTTAATTGACAACAAGTTAAATTAATTTCTCCAAGTTGACTTTGTTTTGTCTGTGACAGTAATTAGTGAGTCATCTCTCCCTGTCTTGGTTTCAACTCATGAGCTTTTTGTTGCATTTTCTCCCCCCACCCAGTTGTGACACAGTGGCTCTGGTGGGTACCTGGCATCCAGGTACCAAACCCACCACACCTCCTTGTCACCTTTTGCTGCTGAGAGCAGTGGGAGACCCCCGTGGCTGCTGGTTCAGGCAGGGGGCCTGACCCAGCCCTTCCTCTAGCACAAAACTCGTGTTTGGGTGTGCCAGAGCTGCTGTGTGCCCTGGCCCAAGCAGGATTGGAAGCCTTGCCTTGGGATAGACTAACTCCTGTGGTTTGGCCCTGCAGGGACTGGTTGTTACTCAGCTGGATGTTGAGCCTGGTGAGTGCATCAAGGTCAAAGGGAAGATCCAGTCTGATGCCAAAGGGTGAGTGAGGTGGTAAGTGGATTGATGGGGGAAGCCAGAGCTCCTGCTGTGTTCAGCTTGTCAGCACTGGCAGCTGGAGCTGCTGCACTGGCACCCCTCTGCACTGGCTGTGTTTGCCCAGGTTTGCTGTGAATGTGGGGAAGGACAGCAACACCCTCATGCTGCATTTCAACCCTCGCTTTGACTGTCACGGGGACGTCAACACCATCGTGTGCAATTCCAAGGAGGATGGCGTGTGGGGGGAGGAGGACAGGAAGGCTGATTTCCCCTTCCAGCATGGTGACAAGATTGAGGTGAGGCCCCAGGGGCGTGCACAAGGCCCAGGCACTGAGCGCTGAGGGCACAGCTTTTTAATGCTGCCCTGTGCCTCTGCGGCACAGAAGGAGCAAGCATGGACAGGGGAATGACCCCCAGGGGAAGAGCCAAGCAAGTGTCTAGAGCTGCACTGCCCAAGTCAATGCCCAGCAGCTGGCATGTGTGCCCCACTCTGGGCTAAGCTGTGCACCTCAGAGCAGTCACAGCACTGAGGTCGGACTCAGCCTGGGTCTGGCTCATCCCACAGCTGCAGAAGCTTCCTCCCTCCTATGCCTCTGCTGGCAGGGAGGAGGCTGAGCTGCTGAGCCTGGCCTTGGCAGCAGCAGCCACCTGCACCCAGACTGGAGGTAGTGGGAGTGAGCAAAGCCTGGGAGCTGTGATGTGTCAGCTTCATTCCTTCCTCCCTTCCTTCCCTCTCATGGCTCTCTACAGATATGCATCTCCTTCGATGAAACTGAGGCCACGGTGAAGCTGCCCGAGGCAGAGTTCAAGTTCCCAAATCGGCTGGGCATGGAGAAAATTGAATACCTGGCTGTGGAGGGTGACTTCAAAGTCAAAGCCATTAAGTTCAGCTAACAGCTATGGCTTTGTTTGTTTTGTTTTCTGCTCCCTGTGTAGTGAAATAAACCAAAACTTGCAATGGCTGCTTCCTCTGCTGTTTCCTGCTCTAATCTGCTTGCTCCTGTGTGTGCTGCGGGGGGGGTGGGCAGGGAGGGGATGTGTATCCAGCATTTTGCTCCTTACACTGCAGCCTTGCAGCTGGTACTGAGCTAGACATGAACCTGGCAAAGCCTGACTGACTGTGAGCAAGGCTGCCTTAGCACTAGTTGCTCCATTCACCGTGCTGGCTCCACTGCGTGGTCCCTGTCTGGTTCCTCAAGGGCAGGACTAGTCCCAGCCAGGAACGAGTGAGTGCTGGCTGTTCATGGTGCCATCCCTGACTACGAAATGCTGCTCCCTGCTGGGGATGGGGGGCTGACAGGGAACTCGGGGCATGGCTTGTGCTCTTGCCAAGAGCTTTGCTTTCCCAGAACGTGCTCAGCAGTCGTGTGTGTTGCAGGCTGGCACTGGTGTACCTGAGGAGCAATGAAGAGTAGGCAGGCTGGGAACAAGATGTGGATTGAAAGGTGAAGCCTGACAGAAAGCTTAGGACTGACTTGAGAGAATCCAGGCTGTCCCTGGTGCTCATGACTTGAGGTGTGGACACTGCCAGAGCAGAGGATCAGGCACAGTCAGGGGCTGAGCAACACGTCAGGTATGGGTGACAAACCCTGTGGCAGCCTGTGGGTCAGTGTCTGGAACATTTCCCTGCTACAGGGCTGTATCCAACAGAGTCACCTGGGCCATTTAATCCGGAGTGCACTGAACTCAACTAACTGCAGTTAGGCAAAGAAGGAAAAAAGCTTGGTAAAGAGTCTCTTCTGCTTACAACCTCTGTGCTCATGCAATGCCTTGGAGTGTGTTTGCTCTCCCCACAGCCTGCTGACCCAAGCCAGGGCTGGAGCTGGGACTGCTGTGACATTGGAAAACTCACGGAAAGTAAGGAAGTCCTGCATGCTGTGTGGAACTGGGAGCCTGGACAGGTCGGCTCTGTGGCTGTGTGACTGTGCTGCCAGTGTGGCTCAGTCAGCAGCAGCCTGTGCAGGTGAGGCCTCCTCAGCCAAAGGCTGCTCCGGTGCTGGAATGTGATCCCTGCTGGCTGATCTAGGCACAGCTGCTCCTGGAACAGCTGAGCCAGCCTGGGTAGGGCCACAGCCCTCTGTGGAGTATTTCAGCCATCCCAGGCTCTTGGTGAGGAGGCTGAAGGGCTGCCTTCATGCCACCAGCACTGTCCCCTCTGCACTGCAGCAGCTGCTCGGAGCTGGGCACCCCCAGGGGAGAGGGCACGGATAATGGAGGGATTCATTCCTGCCCTGCATCTCCTGCATCATTTATGGCACAGGAAGCTAAGTGTTTAGAGGCTTGGGTCTGTTTATGAGGGAAGAATGAAGACAAGTCTTGCTGGTGCTTTGCCTTGTCAAGTAAGGCTGGGGATTTTTGTGTTTTGTGGGGAGTTGGGGAAGAGAGAGCACTTTTTGTCTTGTTTCTCCCTCTGTCACATAACCTGGCTGAAGGTAAGTTCAATCAGGTGTGTGACACTGAAAAGGCACAGTGGCCCTGATGTAGCAGGGGCACAGGAGAGCTTACAGCTCTGTGATTGTCTCTCTTCCTGGCTGCCCTGGTCAGGTGAGGTCTGCGTGTCTCAGAACTGACAAGAATAAAGCTAATCCCATTTTTTGCCCTTAAGCTGGCAGTCCTGATTGCCAGGTAGGTTAGCCACAAGTGTTCCTGTCTGCGGTGCTCAGGGCACAAACAGTGCCTTCCTGGGGGCCACCCCCCTCCTGGACTTCCCAAGAATTAATTAGCTTTATCCTGCTTTTGAGCGCTGGCAGTTACCACTCAGGAGACCATAAAACAGGAGAAAGGGGAGGAAGGAAGCATCCTTTTGCCAGCATTTCCTGCTGCTTTGAGTCTTTGCTCCCATGTCCAGAGCTATAAATAATCCTGTTCCTTTAAGTGACACCAGTAAATGCAGAGTGCCCTGGCTGGCTCCTGGAGTGGTGACCAGGCTTTATCTCTGCTAGAGCCATTGGGAAAGCCAGAACTCTGTGGCCTGCTGCAGAGGAGAGGGTCACCATGAATGGGAAAGTGACACTTGTCCCTGCCAAGTGTGCTCTCCTGAACCACAGGAAGCTCATGTCAAGACTCCTGGGAGAATCCTGAGCCCTGCTTGCTGTGGGGAGGAGCAGAAATCACCACAAGGGTGCGGGTTTTCTTTCTTTTTTCAATTATAAATCCTGCACAGTGGGCAGGCACCATTTTCCTTAAAGCATCGTGGCCAGGGAAAATGGGACCTCAGAACCCCCTACAAAACAGCCGTGAGTCTGTGTCTTATAACACGGACACTCAGTTGGGTGTGAGAAGAATTTTTTTCAGTGGAAAAGGCTGCCCAGGGAAGTGGTGGAGTCACCATGCCTGCAGGTGCTTAGGAAAGGTGGAGATGTGGCACTTGGGGCGCAGTGGTGGATTTAGTGGTGTTAGGTTCACAGCTGCACTTGACTGTAAGGGTCTTTTCTAACCTAAATGATTGTACCAATACAGATCAAGTGAGAGGTGCTCTCACCTCACACCTTGGAAGATGAGAACAAATAACCAATTGTAAAAAAAGATGAGCTTGGAAGCAATAGATGGGACAGGAATTGAAATCTCATGCACAGCTTAGAAGAGCAGTGAGGGCTAAGACAGACCAGCAGCTTTGTCTCCTCAGAAAATAACCTCTCCCTGAGCAGTTCACGTTAACTTCACTCGACAGAAATAGGCCATCCAAGTGACACAAGGCTGCACGAGCCTGTGTGTGGCACTGATTGTCACAGCCTCAAAAGACAATCTGAGGACACTGTGCACCCAGCAGCTGGGTGCTAGGGAAGCTGAGGGACAGCCCTAGGTGAGGCACCAGAAGCCAGCAGGGTCGCTTCCCATGGAATTTACAACCAAAACATCACCCGACAATTTCTTCCAAACAATACACGTACGAAACGAACCAACAACCCGTGTACAAAATGAGGAGGCAAACACCAGCCAGCTCTTGTTCCTCTCTTTGCCCTCACCTCCCACTCCCTCAGCCCCAGTTCCAACAGGTACAAACCAAAGGGCACTTTAGCACTCATTTCAGAAAGTCAGCCCCAAACCCTGTGCTGCGTTACCTCACAAACGTTCTGGGGCAGCACACAGGAAACCATAACCCCACCATTCCCCTTGCCCAGCGTGTGATGGAGGTCTGGGCACACGCCTGGGTGGTGCTGGGGGGATATCCTTGGGGTCAGATGGGTACAGACCCTGTACCTGTCCTGTCCAGGCTGTGGGCAGGAGCTGAGACCCCCATGGTGTGGGCACCTTCCCATCCCCACAGGCCAGCACGCTCCCCCCTTCAGAAACCAAACACCTGACACTCCTGCTTTTTTTTTCCTGTTAAACCTCCATGATACCAATCTGCCCCATGAAGAATAATAAAAAAAACCCCATAAAAAATACAGTTTTACTCACCTTTTCTCAGCAGGCTCCAGGCTGAGATGTGCGTCCTCCAGCACTGCCTCAGGCCGGACTCCTGTCCGGCTGGCCCCAGCCCAGCTGTCCCTCCTTAGCCCTGACTGCCACACAGGTGTTGGCAATAAAAACACAGCGAGCCCTGCTGTCATTTTTGGAAGTTTCTGGACGTTTTTGGAGGTGAGGTTGGTGAGGGCTGGGTGTCCAGAGCCCCTCACGGACAGGGCGCCCTCCCCTCAGCAGCCCCCCAAGATGGCGGCGGGTGTCCCTGAGGTAAAATTGGCGGGAAGAGCCACGAGCGGCTTCTGCTCAGGGCTCCCCTTCTCTCCCAAAACTTCCCATCACGGCTTCTCATATTCCAATTTCATCCTTTCTAAGCTGGTGTTTTTTGTGTAGATATATCTATTTTTTGTTTTGTTTAATCAAAGTTTTACTTTACCTCAGGAAAAGCACAAGCACCTCATGAGCGGTTTCCCCCATACTCCATCACGCTTTCAGCAGCTCTAACCCTCCCCAGCTGAATTATGTCCTTGTGTTTGTATTTTTTTTCCTTTTGCATTTCAGTTCTCTAAGTTCATTTAGCGTTAAAATGAAGAATTTAACGAGCATGGCTGGATTTTCTCATTTGAACTCCCCTTGCTTCTCAGTGCAGCCCTAGCAGAAGGCTACGGCCTCTGGCTCCAAACCACGGAGCAAAAAGCTGCCTGGCCCACATGTACCCTGTTTCCTCTCTGGAGTAGGGGAAAACAAACCCTTTTTCCTCATCTCAAAGCAGGCAGAGCCACACTGACCCCCCTCTCGAGCTCTGAGGGTGCTGAGCCTGGCTGGCTCCATCTCCCCGACATCTTGAAACGGGCAAGAAGAAAGCGGATTTTTTGCAATGGTTTTTGGCACCGATGCGCACCGGGCTGCACAAAGGCTGGCCACAGACACACATCCAGTTGCACAACACAAAGGCTGATTGTTCAGTCACACACAGATAGAAAAACCCTCTCACGAGGCAGAGCTGCAGGACATTTGGTTGGTGTGCAAAGGCACGGGCAGCACCCCTGTGGGAACGCAGCCAAGCTGTAACACTGTGCCACAGTCAGGACAAGTCCCCTCCGAGGGGTGTAAAGGGATAAACAGCTCTTATGGAAACACTGGCTTGCAGGGTGAATGAATGAGGCACGGAGAAGCCTGGGATGGGGTCTCTAGGTGTGCCTCAATTTGCTCACAGTGATTTAAAGCAGGGGCTCTTCCATGAAAAGCTTGCTCTGTTACCTGCTCTGCAAAGGACAGGATTTATGTGGAGTGGGTATGGAGTGCTATCCAGGCTGCTTTACTCGCTTCTCTTAATTACCAGCCTAAACAATCACGACAGCAGCTGAGTTGTAAAGATGACGGATAAACTGACACATAAACTGTTGTTGTGCTCTGGGTTGGACCAATTTTATAGGTAACCTTCACAAAAGATCTTGTGTGCAAACTTACAACCAACAGACCCTGGTATGTAAACACTCTTTACTAGATTTAGTCTTGAGGAAAGCATCTGATGTGAATTCCTTGTGACCGTCAGTGGCCTGAGGGCTCTGATAAAAAAAGGCCAATTTTAAGTTGGATGAGTAGATTTTCTGGCACTTCCATCACATGCATGTTGCTAAAAGCACGTGAGGCCTCACTGAGAGCTGGCCTGCTTTGAGTGGAGATAATTTAAGGGATGCTGACCCAGGAAAAAGGCTGTTCCTCTGTTCCTAACTCATGTGCAAATGTAACATAACAGTATTGGTTTTATACAAGGAGATTTTACTTGGAACTGGCACCGTGTGTCAGAAGTGTAACTGCTTTGTCCTTACCAGGCTTTTCCTCAAGTCACCGAAGGGAGATCTGTGCTTTCCCACTGGGCCTGTAGCCAGCTGAAGGTGGCTGTCACACCATCCTTGAGCAGTCCATGACTTACCTGGAGACAGCTCTGGAGAAGGTGCTTGATCCAGGTGACACAAAGTGCCTTGGGAAGGAGTCCCACCCATTGTTACCTACAAACAGAGCCCCCCCAGGCTGGCTAAGAGGCCAGGATGGGATGTAGGGCATTCCACAGCAATATCCAAACCAGATGTTTCTGTTACAAAGTTCATTTCTAGCAAATATTGCTGAAAACCCCTTCCCTGGGATGTTTGGTAGCACAGCAGATGGTGCTCACTATATCTGGTGTACTGGCTTTCTCCACTGCAATACAGGTTCAGTATTAAAAACCTCATGCAGCCAGACCCAAAATGCAGATTTGTGTCAGTAAGTTTACAAGGATTGGACAGTAAGTGTAAAATGCTATCCCTGGTATTCCTGTCCCATGAAATCAGTCTAGAAAATTCTGGATTTCCATTATCCTCTGGTTTCATAGCCACAAGAGAAAAGCAAGGTGGGATAAAGAGCAATGAACGCACTCCCATTTTTGCCAGAGGTAAAAGAAGTAAATCATTTTGCCTGAGAAGTAAATCTTCAGGCTTGCCTGATGTTTAATTACCTTTAAATACATATCAAGGTGTACTTCTACCAAACTCAGTAAACTTTGCAGTTAGGAGGGTGGTTTTTGAACAAAACTGTAAAAAGAGAGTTCTTATGCATTTACCACAAAAATTGTGGCTTTAACTCATGTCTCACTTGAAAATATAAGCTGTTATAAAAATATCAGTGACTATCACTTGCCTCATTAGCTGATGTTTCTCTGTACTGTGGGAACACACACAGGAATTGCCTTGTCCACCCCAAACTTGCTGGAGGTGCTCCCCCTGAAGCCATGTGGGTTCCTGGAACAAACAGGCAGATCCTGTTTGGATGGAGCCTCTTCCTGACCTGGGGATAAAGTGCAGGACTTGTATTTTTCAGGAAAGAACTCACTAAATGGAAAGTACACAAACACCTCCCAGATCTACCGTGTCTTTGTGAGTTGTTTTGGTAAGCGTAAGATGGAAGGGTGGCTGCAAAAAAAGAAAAAATCTGGATTAAAAGTGTTTTTAAATCAAATAAATTAGATTTAGCAGCAGTGGTAGGATTTTTTTTTTTTTAAAGGCAAATGAAGTGTGTTGATTGGATTGAAACAGCTCCCCCCACTGTTTCCCTGAAACTCTACTCAAAGCAGGGCCTATAAATCATGTCAGTAGAGATCCCTGTCACACCTCAGGGAATTCTTTCAGGCTGCAACAGAAACACAGACCACAGCTCTGACTAACCAAAATAAAGACAGAATTTCCCTCACATTCCTGCAGTGAATTCCTTGCTTCATGCTAGCTTGGACTCCTGACATGTAGCTTGCCATAAAAGAAGTTTGAACTCCAGACTCAGAGGGTCCAAGGATCCAGAAGAGGAAAAAATTGTTATTTTCATGGCCAAAATCTCCTTTGTAAGGCCACTTAATGGTATCTTTAGCAGGTGTTGAAACAGGGTGAAGCTGCTTCTGGTAGCCCTTTATTATATTAAAAAACAACCACAACAACAGCAACAAAACCACGATGAGATGTTTCAAGCTACTGCATGACTATCTTTGGGGTTCCCTCTTTTTGTTAAGGTCTTCACAAAATACAAAATTAAATGTCTTTTCTACATACACAACAAAGTAGAATCAGAAGTAACTGATTAGAGTATGTACAAAAACTTACACATTCTGTCTTGTTCTTTAAAAAATATAAATATCAATAATGTTCAGTAAAATGGGTTGGTTTTATTTTTAAGGCTTCATTCTTAGATCCTTCATTATTTAATGAGGTGTCATGTAGGCAGAAAAGGGAGGGAAGAGAGGAGGTCATGTTTTTTATTAAAGGTCATGTGTGATTCTTCCTCATCACGGGCAGGAGGAGATTTCCCTCCACATTGATTTAAGTTTCCAGGAAGCAGAGGTGGAAGGAAAGGAAAATAAAACCTTTATTATTGCTATTTTTTTTTTTTCCTTCATTAAAATCTTGGTTTAGACCTGTCTCTGTCCACGGTCTTTGCAGAGGACCATCTGCCAAGCTAAAGGGACTTGGGCAGGGCTGCATCCCAGCTCCACCTGGGCCAGGTTAGAGTGAGGAAGAGGCTGCTGGAGGTGTTTTACCACCGACCCCAGAGGAGGTAGCAAGTGCTGCAGCCAGGGCAGCTGCTGCTGCTGCATCCCTGGGCGTGAAGTCCGTGGGGAGGCTTTCCATCAGGCACTTGAGCTGCTCCTGGCCCAGTTTGATTTTGTCGTCGAGCTCCCGCTGCTCTATGAGGAGCGCAGACTTCATCTTGACAAAGTGCTGGTAGTCCTGGAGCTGCTCCTCAGAGAGGTAGTTGCCCAGGATGTCCAAGACCACCCGCTCCCGACGGTCCAGGTTTTCCTTTAGCTCCCGGGCGTCTTCGTGCTGGCCAGCCAGCAGCTTCCGCTTCTCGTTCAGGGAACTCTGCACACCAGAGAGAGCCCTTCAGTACCAGCAGCACCCACTCCCTGAGCCCCTGTCCTTCTCCCAGCACCACCTCTGGACATGGCTGCTAAGCTCCCCGAGGCACAGTCAAAAGCCTGGGAGAGGAGGATGAATTCCTCATCACGGAGTGACTGTGAACCCCGCTGAACTGGACTCTGAACGTCCCTGCCAGTGGGAGGCAGAAAGTGCTGCAATAAAGTCAGGAAGCCTCGCCTGAAAGCAACAACTACCAGGAAAATCTGGTTTCAAAACCACCCCAAAAATGTTAAAATGTGGCTGTGCCCAACACAGCTGCTCTGTGTCCAGACAAAGGCTGCAGGATCCCAGCCATTGATACAAACGGGAATTAAGACTCTCAGGGACAACGCCTGAGCTACTGCTGGTCTGTGAGCACCGAGAGCCCTGTGCTGCCCTCCTGGCAGCCCCTGGAGCTCGCTGTAATGCCGTGGTGGTGGTGGCTGCTGCCCCACACCCCAAGCAGGCCAGGGCTGTGCCCATACGTACCCGCTCCTCGCTGTTGGCGTTGTCCCCCAGGCTGCTCAGGACGTTCTCCACGCGAGCCAGGCGTCCCGAGAGGGAGAGCAGGAGGTTCACCACCTTATCCAGATCACCAATGAACATCTTGTACTTGTCAAACTCGTTGGGTTTGCACAGCGTGCTGATCAACAGCTCCACCTCCTCCCCGAGAGCATTATTCATCTTAATGTCTGCCAGCAAGCCCTCCTTGGCTTCCTTCAGGATTTCCAGTTTGTGGGTCAAGCTCCCGATGAGCTCAGCCTGTTGGAGGGGAAGCAGTGCCACATTGGTTGTTACCAGCATCACCCTGCTCATATGTGGGTGATGACAACAAGAAGATATGGCTGCAGGTCCTGAGGAGCAGGGTCAGGTCAGCAAGAGCTGACAAAGAAGGGAGGAAACGGAGAAAATACTGAAATTCCCCACCTCGGAGATAAGCCAAGCAGCCCACCAGGTTGCATGGGATGTATTTGTTCAATGAACATTTTATAAAAGAGATCTCTGATTTGGTGTACTGTATTCTGATACCCAGCTACCTACAGATGAATGTTCTGTAAAACCTCCAGGTGAAAAAAGCTGCAGCCATGTCTCTGATGTGCTCCTCACACCCAGCCTGAAACGCCTTGAACTGCACCAAACAAGAGCCTCACACAGAGGCATCAAGGAAGCATTCCCACCAAAGATGCTCTGGATTTACTCAGTGTCTGAACACAGAGAACACACCCATTTTGCAGAAACACTGACACCTATTCCCTGCCAAAGAAAAGGAGGCCCTCGGGGTTCAGTTACTCCAGGAACAGCAGTGCTGCACATGTGCCAGAGATCCTAATTTCTGGTAGGATTTCGTGGAAAGACATATGCAGAAGCAAGTCTCTGGCCTAGGGCTTGCAACTCCTGCTTCTCTTTACTTGGAACTGAGAGCACAGCAAGCAGGAGCAGCTCTCCATACTGGACATTCTCAGTGTCCAGTTCATGCACTGCTGAGGCACAAACACCTGTGTGCTCATCTACTCTGCACACAAACACCGCAGGATGGAACAAGTCAGCCACAAGGTGGCCCGAAAATATTCTCTCCAAGTCCTCTTTCCATCACAAGTGTCATTCCAGGCAGGAGGCAGTCCTGCTCCAGAAGAGGAAGGATTTTCAAAGAGCGGTCAGGCTGGGGTCACTGAGCTGGCCCTGGTGCCCAGGCTGGGCTGGCAGTGGGTTCCCAGCTGCTTTGGCAGCAGGGAGCACATGGCTTTGTATGGCCAGGCACCACTAGATGGAACACTTGGGCATGCACTGCTCTGTGGCTGCACTACAGCCTGCTCTCTGCTGCCACAAGCATGCAAAGGCTGAGGAAAGGCCACGGATATTCCCTGAAAATAAACATCCACTCCCTGGAATGACTCCACTGGCTAGCAGGGTAGCTCAGGGGAGAGGGAGCAAAGGTGGTACTAAATCCCACCTCCCAAGGGTCAACCAAAACTCCTTTATGGGCATTCTTCCCTCAGAAGTACCCTGAGACAAAACCCAGCTCTTACCCTTCTCTGGGGCTACGATTCTAAAGCCCCCTTCCAAAGAAAGATCCTCAGCAGTTGGTTGCTGGACCAAATCCCAAGGAGCAACAGGAAGGATCCATGTTCAGGGTTACATTAGGTGGGGAAATCTCTACAGCAGGACTCCATGGGGTGGTCTCAAAGTCTGGCATGAACCTCAGCAAGTTTTCAGGAGGAAGGAGCTGCTGGGAACTGGCAGCTGTTCCTCCCTGCTCCAGGAGATTTGTCCTCCAACTGCAGCAGGAGGCTACGGGGCTCCTGAGAGTGAGGTACCTTTGTTCTGAAGGCCTGGGAGCTGGAGGGGCCTGTGCCTTAGGTTTGTGTTCATTAATCAGTGACTCTCCTGCAATCCCAAATACCAGCCAACAGAGCTCCTTTCCATACCCGCAGTGGAAACCTGCTTGGTTTATCCAAATGATCTCCCACAGGGGCTGCCCTCAGGAGCCCCATCTCAGGCAAGGCTGTGCAAGTGTTCCTGCACACAGACCACGAGCAAAGGGGCCAGACTGCGCTGCCTGGGCCTAAGCACTCCCATCTCCTTCTGGCTTTCCATGCAAACGTAACCTTTGAGGCCTGGGACTTGCCCTCCACGGCAGGCTCATGGTGCAGCACCCTTGTCTTGTTCTGCACCTCCCACATTGGTATGAGCAGGCAGATTTGGAAGGGACTCCAAGGAATGCTATGGACGTGGCGGGGGCTGCCTTTGGAGCTGGGTGTGCTACAACCAGTGCCTTGGGCCACATGATGAAAGCAGCAGGCAAAAGTCCGGGGCAAATGCTTTTGGTTAGTGACCCACCTGGGTATTTGTGGCCCAGAATCTGTGTAGGGCCACAGAAAGAGGAGGTGGTGAACAGCAAATGAAATCTGGGCTGTGCTACTCTGTCCACGGCAGTGTGGGATGGTTTAGACTCAGAGGCAGGCATGGCTGCTTTTGACAGGAAGGTAGGAGGTGTGTAGGAGGGGCACAGGCAGGCCACAAACCCCTGCCTGTGGGCCCCTGGGATGTGGGAGCTGAGCAGCATAATTACCAGGTAACTAATGTGAGACAACCACAGGGCAAATCAGAAGGCCCTGCAAAAGCCCTGGAAGCAGAGCATGGAAGCCTCCAGCAAGAGCAGCAGAGAGCCATTCCACAGTGAAAAGCAGCCTCAGTAAGAGAGCAAAATGTGTCCTCCCCTCCTGCCTGCTCTCTGCCCTTCCAAGCCATCACACAGAGGTTGTGCTGACTGAGATACTGAGGTGCACCTGGCTTTCAGTGGGGCACAGAAACAATAAAGTGTGAGGGGAAAAAGGGTAACCCATGTTTCTTTGGGTGCAGTGAGTGCAGACAGCAGGTGAAATGGGTCAACTGACTTCACTGAAGAGGAAAGTCCTGGGGAAAAATCTCCTGCACTCAGTGCAGTCACTTGCTGGATTCTGTTTTTGTTTCCAACTCATGCTGGCCTTGCACAGCTTGCTTCACTTCTCCCTTTTCCTTCCTTGCTGCAGGACAGGGACTGCTCCTGACAGTCTGTACACTCAGCATTTGGTATGATCAGGCCCGCCTCAGGGTGGTGCAAGATTGGTACTCAATCTGCAGTGAGTAATTCAGATTAACTCTCTTAGACAATTTGGGTCACTCTAACGAAGCTTCACGGGTGGCCTAATCGCTCTCACGCAATTTTGGGTGCTGCCAAAAGCTGACATCAAATAGAAATGCACTTCAGGGCTAATTATCATTTCAGGAATGTGGGCAGCAAACAGTGCTGTGTGCTGAATTTACCTTTTTCTCATTGATGTCCAGCAGCTCTTCTTCCTCACCTACTTCTTCTGGCAAGTCCTTGATTTTATTCAGCAGTTCTGCTTTGGGTGCTGAAACGCTGTAGTAAGCAGGACAGGTGACCAGGGTGACAGGAGCTTCCTTTTCCTCTCTCCTACACCAGGTGAAGAAAAAGGAAGAGTTCAGTCTGAGCCTGACTTTTCCCAGTGTTTAGATCCATGGTTTTCCAGGACTCCCTCAGATTCCTGCCATCAGGGGGTGTGTGCCAGCTGCTGTCCCAGCACAGCACAGCACAGCCACTGGCTTTATCGGCGAGGGGACACAGCTCTGCACAGGATCTACCTTGCTGAAGGTCAGCCAGCACAGCTCGGCTGGAGGTGGCCAGACTGACCTTACCTGGCATCATGCAGTACACCTGACTTCTGGACAGTGCTCCAGCTGCCACCTGGAAGTCCCTGTCTTAAAAAAAACCACACTGGGGGACTTGGGCTGGTCTTGTAATAAGTAGGTCCCCTCAACCCTCCTTCCAGAATTTGGCCTCTTGTTATCTGTGTGCCTGCCATTATTTTCATCCTGATTTTACTGCACTATCTCTGTTCCTTTGCTTTGGACTGAACTGCTTCGGGTTACTAAGGTTCAGATAGCAAAGTTCAGACAGCAAAATCCAGTTATACCTCCAGGGATGTTTCATTTCCTGCTCTGTTCCCAAGCTCAGCATCATTCCCTACACAGCCAGAGAGGTGAGCTCAGAGCCCAAGCACAGAGCACACCTCATGGGAAAGGCTGCTTGGAAATGCCCTGCCAGGCCCCACTGAACTGCAAAACTCACTCTCACCTACAGACATACAGAAAAATTTGGCACAGGCTGTGCTAGAAGCAAGGGAGCAGGGGGTTCTGCCCAGCAGTGCTTACGTGTCACCCGCCACCGCCGTCCTGCTGGCTTGTGTCTGCGACATCTTCCTCTTCATGTTGTTCTCCTTCAGCACGCTGCTTCCACCGGGGAAAATCCCTTCCATCAAGTCCATGGTCGTCTTCATTTTGGAATCTGGATCCAGGATATCAGCCAGAGACTTGTCTTTATGGACAATTTCTTTTGCTAGAGCCTCTGACTTAATATCCTCTGGGGTCTTGCTCTTTGCCTTCACTGGGGGTGCTGTGCTGGTTATCCCAGAGTCGTCCAGGTTGGCATTTTCCAGTGCTGGCTCTCTGGGGTTACCTTCAGGCTGAGTTATGGGCTGTCTGTCAGTGCTCTGAGGCCCTTCAGGAGAATCAGGGAACTGGTGCTGCTGATCCACAGCAGACGGAGAGCCAATCCTCTTTAATGGGGTTGGCCAGTCATTTTCACCGGTGCTGGTGCCCAGCCCTGTTATCTCCCTCTCGGCTTTGGGAAAGCTTTTGAAGCTGCTATGGACAGAAACACTGTGTGAGATGAAGAGAAACCTACCACCCAGGACCATTGTGAACACATGCTAAAGGCCTACAAGGAGTGAGTTTTCCTTCTCTCTCACTTGTTTTTGTGTCTCGCTTCTCATTCTCATATGGAAGGTCCACAGTGTGAAGCCACTGGCACCAGAATTGTTTTGTCCCTTCAACCTGGGCACTGCTGGATTGTCCTTCCAACACAGAAAGAACTAGTGAATGCCAAGTCACTTTCTTTTCTGCTGGCAGGCTGGGCACATTGCACCTCCACACTCAGGAGTGCCATTCTGAGCAGCCTCTACCCCATCTGTCCTTGCTCTGTTGGAAGGGCAAACACTACTACAGCCCTGGCCAGAATCTTCCCAGATGGATATCAGAGCAGCTCCCTGGGAGTGAGGGAAACTGTGCTGAGTTAAACCTCCTGGGCACCTCGCCCAAAGTCCTATCCTTCGGGAGAATTTCCCTATACAGCCTGACTGTGACATATTTGCATTGTCATTTCTTGGCAGACCGTCACCGCTTCATAAAAGCATTATTTTGTGCCAGGTCCAAAATATATTCTGGGAAATACTAACTGTTTGAAGAAACCCATCATAGATTTTCACAGCTGTCTCTCAAAACCCAGCAACTGGAAGGAGCCAGCAACCATTCCAGCTCTGTGCTGGAGAGTCAGAAGCAACCACACTGAAATGTGCAGCGCAGGAGTGTTCTCCTGCAGTCCCCTGTCCTGGGAGTTTTGGGGAGCACCTGTCAGTGCACCTGCTGGTGGACCAGCAGTGAGTCTGTCAGTCCCCATCTCCTGAACATGTGTAAGCTCCTAGCCTGGCCAGCAGCTGGGGGTCCCACAGCCCGAGGGATGAGCCCATCTGTCCCAGCCCTGCATATCTTACTGTATATGGCCTGAGCCGCCGTGCTCCAGCCCACCCTTACCTCACACCGGCCTCCTCTGGGAGCCGGGGGGATTTGTCTCCAGCTGCCCCGCTCCCCTCAGCGGGAGGGGAAGGAGGTGGGAATTCCTCCGTGCCGTTGGCAGAAGTGCAAGAGCTGAGCTCGGGAAGAGGACGGGACGGCGGTGGCGGGGAGAAGGGCGCGACGAACACCTCGTCGTCCTCCTCGTCCTGCAGCAACGCCGGAGGAGTGAGCTGCAGCCCCGACTCCGAGATCCGCAGCTGGGTCACGGCCTGGGGAGAAGGAGTCTCTGGGTCGGAGGAAGTGCTGCTCTGCGTGGGCAGGGACTGCCACCTCTGGGAGGGCTTCGGTCCGGCCGCCGGAGGAGATGCCATGGCCCTGGCGTAGCCGCTGTCTTTGGCCGGATGAGCCCACGCCGCTTTGGGCGGGAGGCACCTGTGCGGCAGCCCCGCTTTCCTCCTCCACATCACCTCTTCCGTGGGAGTCTCGGGGGATCTGTCCTGGACAGCATCCAGAGGCTGTGCCTGAGTGCTCCCGCTGCCCTCCTCTCGTTTGGCGTGGTGCTGTCTCGGAGCCTGGCTGTCAGCTGTGCTCTGCAAGTCTGAGGGAGCCTGGGCGGGTGCATTAGGGGAAGAGTGGCCAGGCCCAGGAGGAGTAAGGTTAAGGAACAAGGGTTTAAAGCCTTGCTTTTGCTCAGGATAGTGACTCCTTGCTTCTGTTTGGGCTGGGAAAAATGCAGAAGTCCTGCTGTCTGGCCTGGAAAGTTCTGAGAGCTTGTGATTCTCAGCCAGCGAGGCAAGCCCGGCGACAACCTCTGTGCCGCGGAGGGGATGGGGGTAGTAACTCGTGAATGCCATTTTCTCTGAGTGGCTTCTTTCTTTCTTGCTGAAAGACCTGAATACCAAGAGACAGGCCATGGTAAGATTAATAACTCATCAATGAGCAGGAAAATTTACTGTGCACTTCCTTAATGGGCAAGTTATCAACACTATCAGAGGCCAGCATCGCTGCCTGCTGGTCTAGGCGAGGTACAGCTGAGCTTTGAAACTGGAAGTGAAATCCTGAGCCAAATCCACTCCCTCTCACCATCTCCCATCATTTTCAGTGTGTGCTACATCACACACGTAGCATGCACCACAGCAGTAAGTCAATGGAAAAAATATTAGGAGAACCTAATGGCTGGCTTCCTTTCCTGCTCTGCTTTCCATTTTGTTTGTTACAGATGGAGTGAGCAGCGATTGTTGTAAGATAGACTATTTGACATTATCTACCATCAAACTCCATTCTCAATTGCTTGTAATTTTAAGAATTTCAGCTCTGTGAGCCAAATATTCCCATAATGTTATCTGCTCCTTTTGGAAAGCTGCCCATTAAAATGATTCAACTGTCTCCAAGAACGAAGCAAGGCCAGAAAATGCACTATTTTGACTATGAAGAAAATTGAAAAAAGCTCTTGCAGCCTTGAAATCCTGTTAGAAGAAAGAGCTCCCTCAGACAGGCAGGTGTGACAAACACCAAAGCCAACACATTCCAACTGCAAGCGGATGTTAAGGCTGCAAAGCCAGCAGATTGCATTATTCCTTCCAGGTCTTTTAGTGTGTGAGCCTGAGAAACAGCGTCTGGCCTTTGGAGTGAGGATTCTGCTTGGAAACTAGAGCCAAACCTATCTGCCTGTCTGGCTGTTTAGTTGGAAAACAAACTGAGCAGTAATAATGGCACTGGCAGATGCAAGAGAAGGCAGCCTGGAACCACGAGGCCATATCATAAACCAGTAAAACACAACAAAGCTCTACTGCCAGTGCATTTTCTGTTCTTGAGATGCATTGTCAAATATCCCCCATGCTGCCAATCTGTGATGCTGGAGACTTGGGCCCCAAATTTGTTCTCAGTTGTACTGGTACAAATTAAGAATAACTCTGTCAAAGACATGGGTCGTTCTGGCTTTATTCTGGTGTGACTGAGAATAGAATTTGGCAGCCTGTGCCTGGGGGTGGGGAAACTTCCCAGACAGGCTGCTCTTGGTATTGTCTGTGGTTCCTGGACAGTAGCAGTGTGGATTCTGTTCAGATGCTCAGTGTTTGTTGGGAACACCAGATGGTGAGTCTCTAATTCAGAGATCTCTCCCACTGTGGAAGCAAATGTGGATTCTAAAACTGGTGGAGCTGGGGAGCAGAGGAACAGCACGTGTGGCTGGGCCAAGTGATTGCTGACCAAGGTTTTCCTCACTTAACCATCTGACTGTTTTCCTCCTCCAGCAGGAGAGGCAGTAGGCATGGTCCCATCTCCTCTCCAGCACATGAGGCAGCTGTGTCCCAAGGAAACCTAGAAACATAATTCCTGCTGCCTGTCTTGCCTCCCTGAAGGGCCCATGCATGGAAAACGCTTCTTCTATCCTTTTGTTTTAGCTTTTGGGAAATCCAGTTCTGAGCAAGAAGGGAAAGCAACCTCCCATGTCCCAGAAGAAAGGTGCTTGTGGAGCACGCGGGATGCCTATGCTGCACAAACATCATGAAACTGTTCATAACAAATAATCTTTGTGCAGTGAAGCATGAAAATGAGAAACCTACATTTCGTGCCCCAGTAAACTTGTTTTCAGTCAGGGTATTCAATCCCATTACTTGGAAAATAGGTTGGGAAAAGAAAAAAAAAAAACAAAAGGAAGGCACAAGCAGTGATTGAGCAGCAGGATGAAATGCCATCTCTAGGAGAGAAGGGGAGGCAGGAGGAACTGAAACAGCTGCATTGTTCTCTTTGGAAAAAACATGGAAAAAGTTATTCCAAATCAAAGTAAACAAGTGTGTTTTAAATAATCCTACAAGGATGTGCCTGAAGGCAGATTGAGTCCCTTTAAAACAACATTTATGTGTTCTTAGGGGCAAAAATGGCCAGAAGTAAGATCAGCCAGAGTAGGAGCCTTCCTCTGCTTCCAGCTGTCACTCCCTGACCCAGAGCTGCATGAAGAAACCTTTGGACACAGCAGTGTTAACTCCCACTGTGACCACAGAGAGGGCTGGCATTTACTGCAAGTTTGTGAGGAACAGAGCTCCTTTGTGAACAATGCTTTTAGTCCCTCTTGATGGCTTTTACTGTAATGGGAGTTAGCTGTTTGGGCACTCAGGGCTTAGGGCAAACATCTATTTATTATTTAAATGTAAATACAGCACGACCAACTTCAGTTCTCATTAACTTCAAAACAATCAGGGGCTAAGTGGAGACTTACATAAGTCCTAAGACATTGAATTTTGTGCTTAACGCTTTTCTATTTTTAAAAACATTTCTCTCTCCTCTGTTGCTGAGCAAAACATCCTGCCTGGATGAAGGGAAGCAGCCCAAAGGCCAGCTCCCAGTTGAGCATGGTTAAGGAAATATCCTGGGTTTAGTTCCTTGCTTTTGGGAAGGCAGCATCCTGGGTGGATAAAACCAGCCAGGGTGGGACACAGAGGTACTTCTTCCTTTAGGATCCTTCAGTTAATGCCATCATCCAATGTGAGTTTCAACAGCAGACCAAACACATTCTGAAGTTACATGCACACCAAGCACACCTGGAACGGTGTTTGTGCAGGTCTTAGCTCTGGACAGCCCAGGACAACTGCTGCTGGCAGGGGGATGTCCTGCAGGGACACAGGGGACAGGGACACACACCCACCTGGCTCCTGCGCTGACCGCGTAGAAGGGATCCCTCACCATGGGGCCGAACTCGCTGCTCTCCCTTCTCAGCAGCTCCTGGGGTACCGAGACAGCGTCAGCAGCGAGCAGAAAGCAAAACAAAATACCAAAACATGGATGAGAATGCCTTCCAAAGCCGGAGAGCGAGTCATTCCCCATGGCTATCCACTCCTGCCTGTCTCCAAACAAATTCCTGCAGTGACAGTGCAACGTGATTTGTATGCAGCCTGAAAGGAACATGAAGCACTGTACACAAGGCCCTGAAAAACCAACAGTGAGTGAGGCAGAGAAGTCTGCTGCTAAACTGGAAATAAACATTTCCCACAAAAATATCTGAAAATGGCAAAAGAAATCTAATAAATAAAAAAAAACAAACCCTCACTCTGTTGGTTTGGCTTTGTTCCCCATGTTTACAGCTGTGGGTTTGCATTGGAGATGGATCAGAAACAAACCTAAAGAAGAAGGCACTTCAACATATACTTCCCTTTAAAACAGACTCTGTGGATTGGTGTATACACTGGAATATATACAGTGGAAGTAATTTAATTTAATTGGATTTAATACCAGGATTTTCACAAGTGCCTTGCTGCCTATGGGACTAATCCTTGTTCCACAGGTGGTTACAGCTAAATCCCTCTGGGAAACAGCCCTAAGGGCTCTCCCCTCTTCAGTGCCTGAATTGAGACCCTGTGAGCAGGTCTGCAGTGCTCTTCATCCTCTTCCTCAACTTGGCTTCCAACAGGCAGAACCTCTGATTTGGCTGCTGAGTGTATGAACAATTAAAAATGAACCAGGAGGGGAAAAGGAAGATCTCAAGAACTGTACCTCCTGCCTGAAAAGAGTTGGGCAAGGCAAAACGAGTTGGGGCTGCTTGTCATCTAACCTGTCACTGCAAAGTACACTTTGGTGATTTTTCTCTCTCTGGATGTCTGGTTTTGCTGCTGCTCTGATTGTCAAGTGTGACAAAATGGCACAGATGGGCCTGGTGCCTGGCTGGGGTGGAAAAATACTGATGGTGGGATGAGACAGGGGTGGTTCTGGAAGTGCATTCCGGTCACTTGATATTCACAAGCTGCATTTTTAATTCCCTCTATTTAAAGATGTGGCGTGGGAGCTGAGGGCTGCTGAGGGAGGATGTGTAGAATGAAGCACACAATGAGTTTGGGAGGGCAGCTTCTTCCCCCCACCCCAGTTTGGTCCATTTGTGAGATGCTGCCCAGAGCCTCCGCTCTTGTCACTTGACTCAGAACCACTTTGTTGCTCCTGGATAATCTGCTCTGGGCCAGGAGTGAGTGCAGGAGTAGAAGGAGATGTCCTGGATCTCAGCTGCCCTGTAAGTATGTGAGCCTCTCCAAACACTCAGCCTATTTGGGGCTAGGAGCCTGTCCACACATTTTGGTTGTTTGCTGCCTCTCTCCGCGATGAACGGAGCCTGGCATGGAAATAGGGATGGGCAGCAGACCCAGCACTGCTGTAAATCCATGTGGCTCGACCAGTTGCAGTTTCCTAAATAGGTCTGAACAGATTTCAGCCAGCTGAAGAGCTGGCCTGGGCAGTTGTTCTTTAAGAATTTAGCCTGGTTCTACTGTTTACCATCATCAGAGTCAGTCGAATTCCCCATTCGTGACATCAGCGTGATGTTCCCAACTACCAAGCAGGGGACATGGAAGGACCAGGGTCTCTGTTCAGTTTTCTCTGTGATGTTTCCCTCCAGGGCTGGAGGCTAAACATAATGGTTATTTGGCAGTGCCTCTGCCCAGCACTTCCCAGCACTGTCAGGCACAGTGGGAGCCAAGGCAGTTCCAAGCAGCCTCTAATCCTCTCTACTTTGCACCAGGAAAATGGGCTGAGGCAAATCACCATCTTAGTGGGACACTCCACCAGAAAAGTGCTCAGTGCTTCTCCTGTGCTGCTGGCAGGTAAGGACAGGACACCTCAGATGGGATGTGCAGAGCAGCAAGAACATACCTGCATATGCACTGTAATCCCAGCATCCCTGACACCCCTGAATATAGCCCAGCAGGGAGAGAGCTGAACGCCATCAGTTTTAATTAAGGTGCACCAAAGTGCCTCAGCACGTGCTGAGTCTGTCTCTAATCAATGGAGTCCTGGCCACGACTACATCAGCCTGTTCTTCGACATTCCCCCCCATTCCCTGGTTCTGAGATCCCAGCTTGGGGGTGCACATGACCCCATTCCCACATACCTGGTGTTTCTTATCCGCCGTGGGAGACGACCTGGACCGCACGTGCACAGGGACCGGCTGATTGTCGTACCTATCGAGCAAGTCTTCCACAGACACCGATTTCCCGGATTTCCTGGCGGTGGAGGGGGTTTCAAAGACCTGCTCCTGCTTCCTGTAGCGAGGCTGGCCCTGCATGCCCAGCAGGTCTGTCTGCGTGCCTTTGGTGAGATCCGATCTGGGTCTGTGATCCCGGCACCTCTCTGGTTTGGGCCGGCTGGTGACCAGGTTGTCCTGGCGCCCTGGCACCTTCTCATCTCCGCTCGTGTCCAAGTAGTCCACCAGCCCAGGGGGAAGGGTGGAAGACATCCGTCCCGTCCTGGATATCCGCTCTATGGACTCCCTGCGGCGGTAAAGGTTCTGGTCCTGGAGGGAATTCATGCTGGAGGCAGAGGAAAGGCTCTGGCTGTCGGGGCCGCCCAGCTGCAGGTAGGAGCTGTGGGAGCGCTCCCGGAGGAGCCCGATGTCCTGCGAGGACGGCCGTCGCCCCGTTTTGCGCTCGATGTAGTCGGCCAGGGCGTTCTGCTGGAGCTGCTTGAGCTCCGGCTTGGACAGGCTGGCTGTGGAGGAAGCTTTGCCGTCCCTCTCGAAGATCTTGCGCCGGTCGGCCACCGTGTTCTCTGGGAAGATGAAATGGGTGCTTTTCTTCTGGAAGGAGAAAGGCGACGGCTCCCCGTCCGAGATGCCCACCTCGTTCATCTTCTCGGGCTCCGAGTAGGAGCGCTTCTTCTGCTCCGCCGTCAGCCGCTTCCGGCCCCCGATGCGCAGCACGTGCTGCGTCCTGGCGTAGTCCAGGCTGGAGAAGCCTCCTTCCGTGGGCGTGATGCTGTGCCTCTCCTTGGGGGTGTGCGGGGATGCCGCCGTGCTCCTCATGCCCACGTGGGCCGAGGCAGGCCTCTGGGGCACCCTCTTGGGCGTGTTCCCAAACGGGGGGCTGATCCGCCGGAAGGAGGTGGCCCTCAGCACCCTGGACTGGGCATCTTTGATGCTGTTCCTGTAGGCCCTGTTAAACGACGTGTCTAGCTGTGACCCATGCACATCCTGGATGTTATCCTTCCAGAGGATCTCCTTGTCAGGCTCGCCTCCCAGCTGGAATGTGCTCCTACTCCGAGGAAGCTGAGCCGCCCTTATTTGCACCTCGTTTTCGGGACACAGGCTGTAGTACTCACTGGGTCTTGCCTGCTTCACCGAAGCCACCATCTGCAGCTCGACGGGGCGCCAGTCAGCCTCTTCCAGCTTCCCGTTTCTGATGGACGGGCTGGAGCCCCTGCCTGGCTCACTGGGCAGCTTGTTCCTCATGTCCTCGGGGCTGTGCACGGAGCACCTTGTGCCAGTGGGCTGGCTCGTCCTGCTCGGCCCATAGTGCTGGCCGAAGCTGGGAACGCCAGCACTCTGGGGCCGTGGAGCGTTCTGCTCCCGCTGCTCAAACTTGTTGACTTTCTCCAGCACCGAGCAGCGGGGCTTGCCAGCCTCTGGTTTGCTGTAGGGAAAGCTTTGGGTGCTGCTAGAGCTGAGCCGGCTCCTCCCGAAATCCGAGGTCTTTGGGAGCTGAGGAGAAGGGGGCTCTTTGCACTTTGGCTCAGCAGCGTGGAACAGAGCCAGGCTCGTGCCCTCCTCTTCCTGTCTCGTGAAGGCCTGGGGGTCCACATCGCTCCACTGTCTGTGCCCCTGCTCCCTGTGATCCTTCTCCTCTCTGCTGCTGCTGTTCAGGAAGGACAGTCTGGTGCTGGAATAACCCTCGCCTGATTGTGTCTCCCTTAGGTCAGAGCTGCTTTGCCTCCTGGAGCTCTCTGGGATGTTCTGCAAGGAAGAGAAGCCATACTGCTTGGCCTTGCTGTGACCCCATGGGTAGGCAGCACCAGCATCTCTCTCGTTTACCTGTGCGTTGCCATTTTTGTCCTCCTGGGATCCAGGTGTCCAGTCCTCTTTGAGCTGGTAATGGGTTTTCTTCTCACTAGCATCCCTCAGCTGGGGTTGTGGACCCTGGAAAAGGGGCTTGGAGACCTGTGTGGTACCCGTGGTCTCTCGGTGGCTGTGTGCTGCCTTGTAAAGGGGTAGCAGCTCCTCCTTTCGCGACACGGCCAGGCCGGGCTCTGGGCCTGCTGCGCTGGGAGGTTTCTGCTGGACGAGTTTGGCTTCGTGCTTTCTCTCGGTGGCAGGGGGCTGGTAGAAGATGGCGGACCTGTTCGTAGTGCTTTGGTTTCCATTCTCATCCAAGCCCAGCGTGCCACCGGCCATGGCCTTGTCATAGGAGGCCGGGAGGGCTGGGGAGTAGCCACTTTCTTTGGCCAGAGCTGGGTAAAGCATCCCGGTGCTGCCGGCAGAAGGCCGGGGCACCTGGGCGTAGTGCGGCTCCGGGGAGGGAACGGCGTAGACACCAGTGGGCAGCAGGGGCTGCCCTGGCTGGGCCGCCTGGGAATAGCTCTGCTTGGCCTTCATGGTGGGGCTGCTCTCCGGGCTCTTCTCCACCACGGTGTGCAGGTGCCCTTCTCCGAAGGGCGCTTTCAGCAGCGGCCCCTGGGACAGGGAGCTGATGAGCGGTGCCCAGGCCCCTTTCGGCTGGCTTCGGCCGGGCTTGTTGGGCTCCAGGCCGGCGCCCGAGCCGGGCCTCTCGTGGTGCCTGATGGCCGCGTAGCTGTCGCTGCGAGCGGGAGGCAGGGGCGGCCCCTTGGGCGGCGGGCTCTTGCCGTCCGAGGAGCCCTGCGCCGGCTGCGCCCAGGAGGAAGCGGCGTTGTGGCGGCTGAAGGCGTGCGGCCTGCCGTGGCCGGGGAGCAGGGCCGAGGGCTTCACCTCGTACTCCTGGGAGACGCGCTGCTGGGCGTCGTAGACCGTCCGGACGTAGCGGATGTCCGCCTGCCTCATGCCCTCCGGCAGCCCCCCGCGGGACTGCGCGCTGTCCGGGGAGCACGAGCGCTCCTTGCCCAGCGGGGCCGCGGGGTACTCGGGGATGCTGGAGTTGGTGGAGAAGGAGCTGTAGGCAGAGTCTCTCTTGCTGTGCAGGTGGGAGAGCTGGTCGATGCTGTTGGTGGATTTGGCCGGGGACAGGTGGCAAGGGTGGTAGGCGGGGGAGGAGTGGTCCAAGCTCTCCATGCTGCCCCGGGAGCTGTACTGATCGGGGCTCCTCCTCAGATAGCCATGCTCGTACGCTGAGAGATCGCTGGTGGAGGAGCTGGGGGACAGCGAGAGAAGAGTGAAAACCGGCAGAGGAGAGGCACAACAACTTATAAGTGAGCTCAGAAGCAAGATGTTTAGTTTTGAGATGAAAACCCATATTTGGGCCTTGCTCCATCCCCTGTCTGGAGTCATCCCAGTTCACAAAGAGGAACTGCTTGACATTGCAACACATGGCTCTTATTTACCACAGAAGGGTGGGAGGGAAATACAGACAGAAAGATGGTGCATCTCTGGAGCCAGGGAGGATCGACCCCACCCAGCAATCCCATCCAAAGCCCTTGGAAAGCTGAATGAGCACCAACACCGCTGAGGAGGAGGAGGAGAGGAGCATGAGGGGCGTTCTGGGGGGAATCTAATCTCTTTCTTTTTTCCCCATTTCATTTCTTTTTATGGAGATGAAGGCTATGCCCTGGCAGGCTTCCTGGAAATTCAGCTGTCCCAAGGATAGCTTGTTTGCTGCGAGAAAACTAAGCTGACAAGAAGAGGAGATGCATGTGCCTGTGCCTGGAGGAAAATGGGGTGCAACCATAGAAACAGTCTGAGAATTCCCAGGAAGTCTGCACTGCCACTTCTTGTGGCTTAGCAGGTGCAAGTACACCTTGGCACTTTCTCTGAGGTGTCCAAAGAAGACTCATGGCCACCAGAAAAGTGACCAAAAAAGAAGGCTATTCAGAGATCTTTCTATCCATGGGAAGGGAGCTCTTTGTGCCAGTCACAAGGGAATGCCACAAACTTCTGCCCTGGCTAGTCTCCCCTTCCACATTCAAGCAAATACACTGAGGACTGGAGAGTGTAGCCTGAGGATTTCACTTTTCTTCCCTCTCTTCCCAGCTTCCCTCCCTCGGGTATCACTTTCTCTAGTTCCCTGTGCAACGACACGTGCTGTCCTGGCAGAGCCACAGGGAGGCAGCTGGAAGGGACGGGCTGTGGCAGGGCAAGGCACAGAGCTGGAATCTGGCTCCAGATCACACCCCAAACAAGTGACAGACCCAGGGGAGAAGGCTGCTAAGGATAAGGAAAGGCAGAAGGAAGCCTGCTCACAGAAGCTCTGCAGAGAGATGCAGAGGAACACAGGCAGGAAGAGATATGGCAAATCTCAGGATGAAGCTGGTTTACTCATTTAAATGCACCACTCTATTTTGGATTCAAATAACCATCTCCCTGGCAATGCCCAGCACAGCCCTAGCCAGCTGGCCACTAGATGTTCCCCATGCTCCTTCTCAAGCACCTGGGAGACAGAGCCATGCTGCCAAAGGCTCTGCCAGGAACTGCCTGGGAAGCAAAGCCCCTTGGTGGGAAAGGAGTATGCTCCAGCATGAGCTGTGCTGAGGCCACAGACCAACACACTTTATTTTCTGCAACCATCTCCTCACTTTCTTTAATGCTCTTTTTTCTCTTTCCTCTCCTCTGCCAAGGATCAGTCTAGCCAGTAGAAGAAAGTGATGTTTCAATCCCAGAGGCTATAATGGAGAGCTTCAAACCCTTCTGCCTCCCCAGGGAAAATCTTTCAAGGGCAGAATTTAAACTTGTCCTTCCTCAAGCTGCCCTGCACGTTCAGCTGTGATGGAGCTGACTCCTGCAGAAAGCCACTGCCAAGCCAGGAAATCCCTCCCTGAACTCCTCACCCTGGGAGCACTGTCGCTGATGCACTGTTGGCTGCTCTGTTACACTGAGAGCCTCTGCTGCCTACACCCTTTTCTCCCTTTTTGTTCAATAGGCCAATTTAGACTTTGGATTTCTTTTCCTTTGCTGGGGAAACAACCACACTGTGTTTCTGTATGGGGGCATACACAAAAAGCTCTACCAGCATCCTGGCAGTGGGCTCCCATCTTTGCAGGAAGGGGGATTTCCTAGCTGCTAATCACCCCACAGAGCACTTATAGGAGGAAAACAAAGCCACTTTATCTGGGAAACCAAACAGGAAAACTGAAGCCTTCCTAACTCTAATCTGAACCCTGGCTGTGTGCAAACCTGTCCAGCTGTATGGAGACGACTGGTACCATGTTCCCACTACACCTTTGCCCCCTCCCTTCCCTCCCCAGCTGTGCAGTACTTACCTGGAGTGGTAGGACTGATGCCAAGGGGTGCCAAGCGTACCCTGAGATATTTGCATCATGCTGGGATCGTGCTGGTTCTCCACGAATTTGCTTGAATGCCAGGAGTGAGGTCGGCCTGGAGTTTCACTCCGCCTAGGTGAAAGCAGAAGGGGTTTGCACATCAGCAAGAGGCCAGCTCTCCCCAGGAAGATGGCTGTGAACTTTACACCAACATTTAAAACTGCTCGTGCTCATTTGTGCTTTGCTGCTGTGTTTCTGTCCATTCCAAGCAAGTCCCACGGTAACCATGAATGTCCCTACATTCCCACAGCAGCTCCCTCTGGGATTTGCACAAGTGGGTCACTGGATGCCATGAGGGGGTGGAAGCCTGCAAAGGGACTTTTGATGTCTCCTCGGGGCTGCTAAAAATGCAGGACGAGACGTGACAACCAAGCGCCGGCAATGTGTGTCCCTGGCATCCCAGCCCGGGCAGACAGCTGTCCCCAGGGTGTGTCCCCAGGCGTGGCACGGCACAGCTGCCCTTTGGTGCCTTCAGCCACCAGAGCCAGGCTGTGTCTGTCAGCCCTGAGGGAAAAAAAAAGCCCCACTGACACCTTATTTAAAGCACAGAGTGGTGCAATGGAAAGTCAAAGCAGGGGATTAGTGATGAGTCCCCTGAAGAGGCCACACAGAGTCTCCTTTGCCCCAGCCTTTGGGCTTGTCCTTAATCCTCCTGCTGCTTTCCATGAGGGATCTCTCCCCTGCTCTAGCACTCATTTCCAGTTTCTCACTCTCTCCCTGGGAGAGCGAGGAGCAGCCCTGGACCTGTGTCCTGCTGAAATGTGACAGCTTGCAGGAAGTTTCTGACTCAATAAATGCAAGAGGAGGATATGACACATCTTTAGTCTTAGTCTCACTGAAAAATCCACAGTACAGCACGTCCTGAAGACATCAGTACTTAGATTAAAATGCCCTTGGCACACAGACACTGAGAGCACTGCCTAAGATTGGGAAAAGGAATGGTACAGGAAAGTGCAAAAGGTTAAAAAGGCTTTTCAGGGTCAGATCCTTTCCTAGTACCAGGTAACACCAGCATCCACTGATATTCTGATGTTGACAGCATTTCCGTACAGATTTCAGAAGTGCTGTTTTTTATCTCATTGTCTGCTAAAAGAAGGAAGAAAAAGGGACATGCTTTTCCCTTTAACGTCTGTTGTGGCAGGATTGCCTTAAGGGAAACTGGACTGGAGGTCTGCAAAGGACAAGCTGAACCCAACACCCTTTCACCTTTTGTTTAAGACAGAGCTCTTCTGTTAAGCTCCTTGCCCAGAAAACAAGGAACCTGGACACTGCCAGATGGGAAGTTGACAAAACTGTTTATTAAGAATAACCCACGTTCTTACCTTTTCCGCTGCAGACATGTAAAGACTGCAAATACTTTAGTGGAGTACAAGCCATCAGCACCCATTTTTTGCTTGGGAAAATGAATGATCCTTTGCAAAGCATGTTGTCCCTTGGTTTGATTAGTAGGAACAGTGAGGGAGCTGTGTAGCCAATCATCTGAGCCACATGTATTTTAATTCTTTTGTTTGATACCCTTGTAAGAATACAACAAGTGCACAGCTGTGAATTTTAGTCACAAGACACATGGTACCAGCTTAGCAGCTCTGTGTGGAATAACCTCACCCTGTTTCCACACCTACCCTGTCCTGCAAATGTGACAGATCCTGATTGATCCCAGACAAACTGGCTGAGTGATAAAACCTGCAAAGGCAGCAGCTAAGCTGGACTTGAGTGAAGACAAATAAATCATGAGATCTTTAACTGGTGTTACTTTGGTGCAGCTAAGTTGCCTGCAACGAAACCAGGAGCAACAGGTGACACTTTGGCACAGGAGGCTGTAGGATCTAAAACTGCAGAATTGCAATAATAACAATAACAAAGCAACCTCATCACCTCATCTTTTACATCTTCTGCAATGTACTTGTGAAGGTGCCTGGACAACCTTACTACTGAAAACGTATCCACTTCAAATAACAGACTAAGTGATCCCTGTGTTGTAAATGCCAAGGCTGGAAAAGGAGATTCCTGGTTCCTCATGGACACTTCCAGTGATCAGATAACCCAGGCATCCAGGTCAGGCTGGCATCATGACAAATGCCTGTGAGTGAAGGTACCTGGGGAAGTCAGCGGGACGGATGCAAGGCTGGCATCTGCATGGCAGCTGTAAGCAAAGCTACAGAGCAGGTAGTGCCAGCTCACACTGCACACTGGGAACTGAAGGGAAAGGGATAGTTTTTCATCTCATCCAGCTGCTGCCACCTGGGTGCTCGCTGTTGCTACGCTGGCCCCGGTGTTTGCCGATGGAAACACACCCAGCCCAGCAGAGGCTCCTCAGTGGCAGCCTGGCACACTCTGGGAGCAGTCTGGGCTGCAGGGAGTACATCCACATCTCCGAGGCCTCTCACCAGGAGCCACTCTGCAGCTTGCTCTTATTAGCAGGAGCTGAGTGTGCTCTTCTCTGTAATCTCTGGAGATTATCTTTATATTGCATGCAAAACAGGAATGGAACTTTACAAAGACACTTTGGCACTAACTCGACAGATGAATCAGCATCTGAGGCTTTCTTCACAGTGTAACTGAAAGGTCATCCTCTTCTCAAGGTTACAAACTAAAAACATCCAGGCAAGTGTAGTCAGCCTGATTGCTGTTCTTCACGTACTGTTCCTTGCCAGTTCTGGAGTACACACACAACCTGAGTGCTCTGCAAGTTCCGAAGTACCTCAAGCCCAGCATCCTTCAGGAGTGCAGTCCTTCAGTGTGAAAAGGCCCATCTTCAACCAGAGCAAACAAGCCAGCTTCTTCAAATTGCCATTTGCATTTTTTCCACATCTTTAGAAAGCTAGTAAGTGAAAGCCAGAGAGGGATGTTGTGGCTGATTAACCAGCCACTCAGGGTCATCAGTGCCCCAATAAACTGATCTTTTTCTACTCCCACACCGCTCCTGGGGAGTTGCTTTCACCATTCTCCCACCCACCAGAAACATCATCCAGGTGGCTGAAAAGAGAGAACTGTGAACAATGCTTCTAGTACCACTGACCTTGTGGTAATTTTCTCTCTGTCCCCACGAGCTCCAAACCCTTCCTCAGCAGATACAAGGAATGCTGAAGATAAAGGCAGCAAAACCTTTCAAGGAAAACAGAATCCACCTGCAGATGCAGGCAGGAGCAGTGGTTACCAGGACACACCTCCATGACCTGAGGAGATGGCTCTGACCAGCAGCTGGTGTTCCTGTGTCCAGGGAAGGTGGCATGGAGGAGAGGAGAGGAGAGAGGAGAGAGAACTAAGGCCAGAGGGTCACTGCCATCACTCACAACCACAATCCCTGTGGATGTGCTTCCCCCAGCAGCCCTGCAGCCAGGTGGCTGTGTGGGAGGCTGCTGGAGCTGGAAGGGACAGGCATGGCTGGAAGGGAATAGCCATGGCCTAGCCCATCACGTGGGGAGGTGGGAAGGGATGGAGGCCCTGCAGCACAGACCCTCCTCCTGCAGGAGAAATGAAAGATTTGGATGCAAGTGCAAAGCTGTTGCCTCCTGGATCTGATCCCAGGCACTGAGTCACAAGAGAGAAAGCCAAGAGGGCAGCTGCCCATCCTTACCACGTCATCCTCACAGCAGTCAAGATTTCAGGCTGGTGATAATTCTAACCTAACAAAACCCACGTGGCAGGGGCACTATGAGCCATATCCTGTGCAAGCAGCAGCAGGATCTTTGTACATGGAGAGATCCTGATTCCAGCAATTCACCTGTACTCTCCTTCCAGGGTGAGTGTGCACCTGCACCGACAGAAAGCAGAACAACCATCTGAATTCTCACTGGGACAGACCTGTCTCCAAGATGGACACTGCTAAAGGAGCGGGAGCATGACGAGGAGATGTTTTCCAGACATCCAAACGTGTGGCTGCAGCCTCTCTGCCCATCTATTAGGCAGGAGATGAAGGAAAAAGTAAAGCACTCAGAAGCCTATTAGGATTTCCACAGAGCGAGGCCACAATCTACTCAAAGCAATGTCGCTCTTAATTAAGGTTCAGTCATGGTTCTAAAAATAAGCAGAACAGACGAGGCCAATTAGAAAGGAGTCGGACCAGAATGGCATCAGCTTGGTGTGTCTTTCACTAAATCTCTCTTTTTAGCCTCACTGAGCCCTTCTGGTAAATTCTGGGGTGAGCTCTGTCCCTTCACAACTTTGACTAAAAAGAAGGAAGACTCATTAGAAAGACCTGAAGTCTATGAAATGTTATTTCACACCATGGATCTTGGCCAATAGCATCTCCTCATCTACAGGAGAAAGGGAGAATCATGCCCACACCCCCCACCCCTTAATGCTCAGCTGAAAACTTTCCCTAAGTAAAAAAACACATGAAAAACCCTTCACTTGAGAACACCTGGGTGAAATGTGTCAATATTCCCAATATTCTCATACCAGAGCACAACCTGTTTTCCCACAAAATGTTCATTTTGCAGCTCCTGTGCCTGTGTGGTGTTTCCAGCTCACACGTCAGACACCATTTGTTTTACCCCTTTGATAAGCATCACTGAGGATGTCTGGGCTGCATCAGACCATGGCCTGAGTGCCATCTGGGAACTGGGAGACAGGTACCAATCTCCCTGAAGTCTCTTTGGGATGTGGAAGAAGGGAATCAGAAGTTTCTGCTCAGAATTCCTACCATTACCATCATGAGCTCTTTGGAAAAAAAAACTCCCCACCATACCACTGGGAAGAGAATCCCTGTGTGGAAGCAGAGATGACAACCATGTATACAGATCTAAAGACAGATTTTTTTTCTACTGGCTTTTCCTGACTGAAGTGCCCTCAGCCACAGGCTGCAGATGGAAGTGCTGGGATCGCTCAGAGGTGATGGCAGCCGTGAGCAACGGGCGCTCCTTCGCTGAACTTAGCAACAGTCAAACATTGTAATTAATGATCATTGGTCCTGCAAGTCACACCTCTGTGTTATCACATATCTCTGGGAACCCCCACGCTGTCTTATCCAAGGAAGAGGCGTTTATCCAGTGCCCAGCAAAGGAAACAAAGAGTGAGGGGCTCGCAGCCGGGCCGCGCGCTGCGGCTCCATCTCCCCTTCACCCCAGCACGGGGTTGACAGGCAATATTTAGATTGAGGACTTTTCCCAGCACAAAGAAAGGGTCCCACTGGCATTCCCTGACACTAACCAGACACAGGCTTCAACAGGAACAGAGGTGATGTATACAAATCTCCCTCTTCCTGATTACTGGGTTCAAGGACTTTGTCTTCTGACAGCTTTCTGTTTTGAAGATAGCATTATCAAGCATTAATTTAAGTTTGACTTAAATTTCAAAATGAGGAGAATTTCAGATCTCCATTTCAAGAAGTGCTTGCCACCAAGACAGTTCATCTCTGCTGCTCCCACAGGACTGCAGCTTAGAAATGGAGAAGCCAGGAGAGCCTTCAGCCTGGTACCTAGACCATGCATACAATGAAGAGCAGGCGAGCACTGGGTTAAAGACCCTCTGCAACTTTCTTCTTTCTGTAATTTTTTCCTTTGCTGGAAAAAGAGGAGGAAAGAACTGACATGGAAAAGAAGCAACTGACTGACTTACAGCCTTTGAGGAAGACCCTATTATTCCCTGTCTTCTGCAGGGATTCACATCATCTCTCCCAGAGCAAGGGTGGAAAATCCTAGCAGCCAGAGCCTGCACTGGCTTCCCTGCCTGCAGCTCTTCAGAGCTGCACTGATTTATCCACACTGATGAACCAGCCCCACGGGCTCAATTCAATTAATTTTTTCTCATTCTCCTCCAGTCAGTAAATTAGTTAAAAAGACAGAAACCCAAGCATAGCTTAGATTCTTTCACCACCCGATATCCAACACACAGCAACTTGCAACAGGAGAGACTCGGAAACAATGGAAGGAATGTGTTTTCCTCTCCTTGCTCAGTGCTGAGGAGGAACTGGGTGGCTGGCAGCAGGAACGCTGCCCCGTGAGCCCCAGTATCCAAACGGAACGTGGACAATCAGGCACGGCAGGTAACCAAGGGGATCTGCAGGACAAGGCTCCAGGCAGCAGCTGGGCTCTCCTCTGAGCTACAAATCACAGGCAACCCTCGTGGGCTCCACATCCAAGTGTGAACTCCACATCCAAGTGCTTGTGGAAGAGCCATAAACGGGACAGAAGCAGCAGGGCCTTCAGGAGGATGTGTGGAGGTACTTGCACACAGCTGGGGGGTAATAGGGTGAGTTAAAGGTGCCAGGGAACTGCACCCGCTGCCTGGGCCAAAGCAAAGGCTGCTGAGTCTGAAACACTCTCCCACAGGCACATTCTTATACATTAGAGAAGCTTCCTGTCTGTAAGTAAAGCTCCAGCCCGGGTCAAACTGAGATGTGCAGGCACAGCTTCCAGTGCTGCCGGAAAAGTTAAGCTAAACATTGTCTCTGCACCCAAAGGCAAATTTATCCAAGTGAAATGCTAAACTTTGGAGCTTCTGTGAAGATCTGCTACTAAACTGTTGGGCAAGAAGGATTTACAGAGGGCATATGGTGAATGACTCATTGTTACAGGGAGGTGGTGGATGTAGGGAAGCTCCTCTCCCAAATTCCCTGTGGGTCTCATACCTGGGGAAATGCAGAGTCCCACTCCTCAGTCAGAGATCAACTTCTCCTCAACAAAATCAGCCTGAGGAGATATTTCAGCCTCTAAAATCTGCTCTATCCAAGGCTGGGCAGCATCCATGACTGCCTACAGTGGCCAGAAGCTGGAGCACCTCCACTAAGGTCAGGGAGGTTGCTCCAGAGGTGCATCCTTGCTGATAAGATCACAATGTGGAATTCTCTCCTCAGCTGCTCACTCACAGGCACTGGGCCACATTTCCAACAGCTCCAGGAAATCAGCATAGCTTCCTGACTTCTAATAAGTCAAGGTCTGACCCAAATGCAATATTGCAAATAAAAGCCACTGCTTCCACTTCACAGTACAAATCTCAGAAGACACAAAAATCTGTGAGGTCACCCAGATTACAGCTGACTGGTGTAAGAGGCTCTCCTGATGCCAGCAAAAGCTCTGCCTGAGTAGATGCTGTAGGACTCAGTCCTAAACTGCAGGGCCAAAGGAGAAGAGTCAGGCTCAGCCACAATACCAGCCAACCCAGAGCAGCTCAGGAAAGTGATTTCTGAAGACATTTAATCATTCTAAAATGCAGACAGGTACTCAGGAGTCATGAATGTCAAACTCCCACTAAACCACCCAGGCTCTGAAGAAGCCAGGCGATTTTGGAATGCCAGGCACCTGAAGCTGGGAAGTCAGAGAAGACTTACACCACTTCTGTGGGGATATTTGGGTTCAGCATTTCTGGTGACCTTTACCAGCACTGACAAAATCCTCTGAGGAGACATTTCAGCACTCCTTGCCCGTGAGTGCCCCTCAGGCACACTGGCAGCCAAAGCAGTAAGTGTTTTCCACCCTGGCTTTGCAGAGGCTTCAGGGACACACACGAACACATTCTCACCTGGTCTTCAGCCGTAACTTGACTCCTGCTGCCCAGGTGGCTTTGCCGGGCTGGAAGTCAGTGGTCACGCAGTCCTGGCTGAGCGGGCTGGGGGACAGCTCTGCGCATCCCTGTGCTGCATGGGTGTCCCTGCCAAAGGAGAGCAAGGACAGGTAAACACCAGCAGGCAAAATACCTCAGTCCTTTCAGCCAACAGGATTTTAGGAAAGAGGGCAATGCACACACCCAGAGGGCAAGGCAGGGGCATTGGGTCATGTGTCTCCTTGTTTTTCTCTACTCTGGGCAGTGCTTGGCTCTGTCAGTGTCCCTCAGGAGTGTTTTGGAGGAGATGCCCAACCCCACGGCACACAGGAGTGAGATTAGCTCAGTACTGTTATAAATGAGAAGCTTGACTAGGGAACTCATCATGCTGCAGCTGCATTTGGGAACACTAAATCCCCAAGCGTGGAGTTGACGGGTTCCGCTATGAGATACGCTTTTTCCACACGTAACCACCTTATGAGAGCTCAGGGAATGCTCTGAACACACAAGAGAAAAGCCAAGAGGAAGCTCCACACTGTGAGAGGGACAAAGAGAAACCTGTCCTACCCTTCTACTGATATTCCCACCAAGCCAGCAAACACATATTCACCTGGCTCCAAGTCACAAAACACAACGTAACCATCGCTTCAGCTCCTTCCTTCCCGCTGGACCGCTCCGCTATTCCCAACTCGCTCCAATTTTTCGCCCTGAAGCGCAGAAGGGATTTAAAATTTCGGCTCGCTCAAGGAACCCCTACGCTGAATAAAAGCAGGCCTGGCCCGGGATAAGCTGCAATTGCAATTGTGCGCTGAGCCCACATGCCGGCAGCTGGGGCTTTGGATGGCTGGGATGGCTTGGATGCCATTCCGCTGAGAGACCCGCCGTCTTTGTGTCCGGCTGGGTCCTCCCCCCCTCCCTGCCCTCGCCCCCACGTGCCAGGCAGGAATGTTGAGCCTCCCATTGCGGATGAGATGCAGCAGGGAAGCGCAGCAGCACTTTCACCTAGATCAGGGACTAGATCAGGACTGCTCCGGAACGGCCTTTTTTTGCTCACCCTGCTCATCTTCATCCAGTTTTTATCCCAAATCCTGCCTTGGCTGCCTTTTCTTTTCATGTGCCAAATCCCGTTCTGCGTTGTCTCTGCCACTCCTGTCCTCTGAGATGATGTCAAGTTTCTGACTGAACTTGAAGGTTTCCCTTCCCTGCTCCCATTCCAGCCTGACTGTACACCAGGAGCACAATCTCCTTTCCTGCAGCCCTGGAAGTGGCAATATCCTTAAATGCTCTAGTTCTCTTAGCTCACCAAGCTTACCACGAAAAATTACCAATTTCCAGAGGAGATTTCACTGCAAGACACGCAAAGGACAGAAGGACTGCGACAGCTGAGGATCTAAAAGATTGCATGTAAACGATTTATCCATAGAAACAGATCTACAATTCTGTGAGCAAAATATGTTCACAGCTTCAGTGTTTGGAGGACAGAGCCCTGTGCTTCCCTGTTGTTTCCTGGAGAGCAGAGTTTGGCTGTGCCAGGCCACACCACACCACAGTGGTATCTGCAGTGGACAAAGCTGCTCACGCCTTCCATCTGGCCAGCTGTCTCTGAGGGAGCCAGTGACAATATGTAGGGCTGGGAAATGGCCCCTGGGCCAAGAAAAGAGTCATCAAGAGCCTGAGGAACTGATATAAAGGAGTAGTAAGTGCCTACAGCTCCACGGGCACCACAGCCTTGTCATCTTTCAGCACTTGGACTTTTTTTTTTTTAAGATAAAGCAGCTTTTGAAGGATGCTAAGAAAGCAAGAGACACCACAGACCCTGAACTCTGCTGCGAGCAGAGCTTTCTGAGGAAGTCCCTTCCACATGGACCTGCACATCCTGACCCTCCAGGGGCAGCCCCAAGCAGAGGAAGGGAGGATAAGCAGCTTGGGTGTTCCCCCTCCCAGGAGCTTCCAGCATGCATAACTTTGGGCTTTACCTCACAGAGACAAAGACACCTTAATTAGTGTCTCCATGGGCTCCGGAGGTGCTGTTGGGGGCAGCAAGGAAATGCAACAGAGTTTTTCCCCAGCCTCTTAGAAAACTGTAATTGCAGAGCACTGTGGTGCACGGCAGGCTCAGTAAGACACTGGAAACTAATCAGCTGCTCCAGAAATAACAACATTAATTAGGCCCACTGGGGAACACAAGAGATGAGGATCCTTCCACATGGGAAGCACACCCAGCTCAGGGCCAGAGGCATGGTCCCCACACAGGGGTCCCTGTGAGAGCAGGGCAGGGGGAAGAGCTGAGGCCAGCCAGGGCTGCAGGGCTGTTTTGTCACCCCCAAAAAGGACCCAGTACCTGTCCTGCCCTTGCAGCCTTCTGCCTTACCACCTGGCTGCTTATCCCAGAGCATTTTCTATGGCATTCCTAAGTAAGGCAGCTCAGTCTAACAACCAGGAGGGTGTTAATCCCTGTGAAAACACTTCTTCCACCATAATGTGGAGACAGCCACTCTTGTGCAAAGCTGTTGTGGGCCTACCTTTCCTCTTGGCTGTCCTCACACCTTCTCCTTAGAGTGGCCCTTCTCTGAAAGCTCCAGCTCCCTGTGGCAGCACCCAGCCCGATGGGATGCTCTTAAAGCCTGGGGCTGCATTTTATTTTGGGATGCTGCAAAGGGCCTCCCAATTCCATAGCTAAAAAGTATGCTTGGCAAGGAGGGGCCTGCAGTTGTTCCTTTTGTTATCGTGTTGTTTCTAAAGCTCTCAAGTGGGAGACAGGAAACCCAGCACACACAGTTTATTTAAAACTCCTTTACCTCCCACCTGAGGCTGGCAGCTGCCTCTGAAATCTTTCCTTTTCTGCAAAGTTCGTGTTTAATTATGAATTGTTATTTATACTTGCTGCTTCCATGGTGCCTTTGGTATTTAATACCACACATGTCCATGAGAACACTCTGCTCAGCTTTTCCCTCATCTAAAAATATGGCCTGCTTGGATTTTTTTCCTTGCTGCTTGCTTGACAGTGAAAGAATACAGTGCTAGAAATTAAGGGCTTTTTTCAAGGAAAACCTCCTTCAGAAGTTTCCAGTGCCCTCCAGAAGAAAGGCAGCACCTCCTGACCCCTCATCCATCTCTCCCCACACAGCCTTTCCACAGCAGGCATCTGTGAAACTCTCCCTCCTTTTCACCACCTTCCTCAGAGCTCTTCAAGAACACATGGGTGGCCTTATTTTATATTAATCAACCCCCCATAAGACTGGTTTGCCAGTTGCTGCCATTGGATGCCTCCTGAGCTGCCACAGTCCTTGCAGAACTCGGTTGCTGTTTTAGGGAGATGCCTTGCCTCTGAGCAGGGCTGACTCTGAGCTCCTCTGCTCCCTTATCTGCCTCCCGTGCTGACCTCCTGCTACCTGCATGCTTGGAACGTTTCACAGCACTTATCTTAACCTTTGGGGCTCCTGGCTCTTCCTCCTCACTTCCTTCAGTCTTCCTTATCCTTATTTACAACCTTCACATTCCAACATAGATTGGTTTTCTAAAGCCAGCCTGGGCAGAAAGTGTGGGTGGGTGCCTCTGCCCAGCAGCTCTCCCGGCAATTATCTGGCTCGGCAGAGATCATATTCTTAATTAATTAAACTCCACGTTTCATAACAACAGCTCCCTGAGTAATGGCAGCAGCCTAAATCACTGCTCTCACTGAGGAAATGATGCAGTGCAAGCTCAGCTGCCTGGCTGTAATTCCCAGAGAGGAGACACACTTTGCACAGGGAGGCGGCACAAACCCAACTTTGGAAGTTTTGTCTGCTCATAGCATTTCTTTTCCAGGACAACAGTGTTATAGTTCTTCTGGCTGCAATACCATCCTGTACTCTTAGCTTAGCTGGCTGTAGTTCCAGGGAAGAGTCTAGGAAATGCCTGAGATGAGCCATAAACAGCACCTGGAGTATGTATAAAAATGATTTAATTTTTTTTAAATTTTTCAGAATAGGTATTTCTTAATGGTCCCTCCTCTTGGAGCCATGATTGCTGAGTTTAAACCAACACCTGATTTGCTGCCACAGTAATAGATGAGCTGAGTCCCAGAGGATCCAATCCCCAAATGTTAACAGGTTTAGTAATTTTCAGTATTTTGTTACCTCTAAATCCAGTGTTGTTCTAGAAGAGAGGATGGAGATTAAATTCTCATTTTTAAATCATGTGGATGAACAGGAGTATTTGGAACCAGTGACAGAATTAAAAGCCATCCTAGAAACATAGTTGCTCACACAATGATTCTTCTAAAACTGAGATAGGAACTGAGAAGGAACTCTTCTTCCAACTTTTACAGCTATTTGTAGGCATTTCCTGATATTCTTCCCTTTGTTTTAAATCAGAACCTGAGAGGAAACCCCTCTCCATTACAGAACCAGCCAACAGCACATCACAGGCACAAAAACCACAGAGAAGCAGCAACAAAGGTGAACCGGGCTCTGACAGGCAGCAAGGAGCCAGAAGGGTTAATGCTGCTGGTTTATCCTCACAGCACCCCACGTTACACAATGTCACAGGGCAGCCTGAGATCCCCAGCTCAGCCCAGTGACATAAGGAGAGCTGGGCAGCTTCACCTCTGGCTATCCCCATCCCACGGGCAAGCTCTCAGCAGCTGCCGAGCCGGAATGACGTCTCCTTGGGAATGCAAACGGCACCTCCACGGCAGTCCCCATCTATCTCCTGGCAAAGAACAAGCCCTCCTGTCTCCCCAGTGCTGTCAGGAGAGGGATGCAGAGCAGGGAGACACCACACCCATCCCAGGCACCCACCTTGGCTGTGGCTGTCCTGCTTGGCGGATGCTCCCGCTCCGCCTGAAGTGAAAAGACTGGATTGCTGACGTATTTCTTATTTTGTTACCTCCTGCGGCTGGCCCAGAAATAGCCTGTAATCCACAGCTCTGTCACGCTGCCAGAATCTCCTTGAGCTGCACTGGAAGTGCCCCTGTGTCAGAGCAATACCAGGTGCTCTCCTGGTAGCAGCAAGGACTGCACATGTTTGTTATTCTGCTCACAGGACCCCCGAGCCACACCAAGACCAGAAGGAAAGATGTGGACAAAACTTATCATGAAAAATAGTTATGAATTGCGCCGAAACCTCTCACACTGATAACCTGCAAAACCTTTGCCAGAAAAAGTCTCAGTCCTTAGGTAAAACCTCCACCTCGTGACTTACGAGATTCACCTGAGATGGGAAACAACCAGGTTTAACTCCGCAGTCTTAATTAGGCACATGAGGAATTCAAGGCTGGTTCATGAATCCAAAACACAACAGGCTCCACCCGTGTAACTCCTGGAAGCACATTTTCATCATAAGCAGAGCAAGACAGAGTTTGAAATCCCAGTAAGGCTCACTGAGCACATGAATCTTGGGACTAAATTAGGCATTCTTCCCTGAGATCTGCAGCAAGGTCTACGTTCTCAAGTAGAAACAATAATATCCAACCACAAAACCCATACCCATTCACAGTGCCGCTGCTCCTAAGAAACAGGACTACCTAATGCACATTTTCTGTACACATCACAAGCACATCCATCCTGATACCTGCTAAAACAGGATTACTAGAGCTGATCTTTGTGCCATAAGCCAATCCCCAAAAGGGAAAAGAAGAATTTTCCCAGGAACAGTGCAGAGGGGTTTGTGTTTTTCTACCTGCACAGGCCATTGCTTGAAGGCAAATTAAAGAAATCACAGGATGGTGAATTTTAGATGGATACATCCCACCATTCAGGCACGCATCACTTTCAGTCTTATGGCTCCTACGTGGAGATTCTGAGCACGCAGAATTCCAGGGCAAAGCAACAGAGGCTGAGAAGTCACCTGGAATTAATCCAGACTCACAGCTTTCCTTCTCAGAGGGCTCTTCACTCAGCCAACTCCAACTTAAACAAACTCAATGAGTGCTGACCTTCAGGTTCACCGAGAAAAAAAGTCTGGAGAAAGGAGACCCTCTTTTCCCTGTGCAACACTGTCTAGTCCTACTTGTCCAGCATTTTTCTGGCTTCCCCTTTCCTCTGGGACTGGATGGGTTTTAGTTGACCTGCCCTCAATCCCACAGTCTGGCCCTGCTGTGTTTGCACAGCCCCACACAAACCAGCTGCTCCATCGCCGTACCTGTTTGCAAGCAGAGAGCTGAAAGGAGCCCTGGCATTCATTTGGGTTCCTCACTTCACTGGCCAAGGGATCTTTGAGAAAATGAACTCCTCCTTTGTCTGGGAGAGAGCCCTAATCCCCGTTTTGCCCTGGAGGATTACTGGGTACTTAGAAAGGCACTCACATGCACATTTTTGGTTCGTGCCAGCTGCATTTAGACCCACAATATGCAGCGTTCCCTTTGGTCTTTAGCTTTGACAATAAGCATTCCACTGCGCCCAGAGCTCGACCCAGAGACTGCCACCCTTTTAGAGGCACCCTAAATCCACGCTTTCTCAATTGGGGGCCTTCCCTGCTTTGCATGAGCACTTGGCCCTGGAGGCAGCTGGGCACGGAGCCCCGAAGTCCACAGTCCTTTCTTGTGCTGCCCAGCCGCCTTGGAGCAGCCCTGCCAAAACCACCTGGATCCTGGCTGGAAGGAAGAACCTGTAGGCTCAGGGTTTAGCTTTTATCCCTAGTGAATTCCTGGCTTTTTGTATTAGTGGTGTATGGTTAGACTCTGTCACAGCTTGCTCTTTGTGTCCCAGTACCACCCACACAGCCTGTTCCCAAAAGTGTGCTCTGTGCAGCTCTGGCCCACGTCTTCCTAGGACTGGGGCTTCATTCCCTGAAGTTCTCATCTGGGATCAAGTTCAATGGAAGCAAATGACTCCAAAGCAGTACTGACTTGAGCAGCACTCTGCCTGCTCAGGGGAGATCTCACCTTCTTGGGAGGAGACATTTGAGAGGTGAGAAATGTCCCGGTCTGTCAAAAAAGTGGTGTGTGATCCATCCTGCACCCCACCTCTACCTGCACCTCGTGTTCAGAGAGCTTTAACCCTCTCAAAAACACATCTACCTACTGACTGTGTCAAGACAGGAGTAAAACCACAGAGAAATGACAGTTTCATTCTTTTCTACCCCACAACTAACAGGACTATCCTATAAACTTGCTCTTGACCATTACCGAACATCTCGTGAGGTTTTTCAGAGATGCCTTTGGGGACACTGCAGGATCAGTTTGGGGAATAAGAACACCCCACTTCTCACAGGCTGTTCAGGACCAGGAGGCTGTGGGGAACAATCCTTCAGAGATGGCCATAAAACAGTGGGATCACCTCTCTGTGCATCAGATCTGTCGGGCAGAGGTGCCTGAGAGGAAGATGCTGCACACCAGCGCTCAGGCAAGCTGGAGAGTCTTTAAAACACCTGTCCCTGTAAGGGCCACGGCCACCACACACAGGTAAATCAGCATCCTGACACCTTCTGGGGTATCCCCACACTGAACCGTGTGGATCTAAAGTCCTTCTGATAAATGATAACATTTGACTTCTCTGACATTACACACACCAAGCACAAGCTGGCTCTAAAGGACAAGTGTAAGTGAAACGAAAAATGTAACTGCAGCTCCTACAAAGACAAGCAGCCACGAGGAGGAAGGAAAAGCCATATTCATGTAATGTAATATAAGCATTAGTTTCCATTTTAGGATTTGGGAATTAAAATGATTCCATAGGAAAAGCCCACAAGTTGTCCATGCTGAAAGAATAGTTCTGTTCACAGCAAGACATGCAATCAGCAGAAGGTATTTCCCCACAATTACTCTTTTCACACTCACCCTTCAGAACAGTGATGTTTTCCACCTACAAAAGGGCCATCCTAGGGGGATCTGAATGTCAGGAAAGGCGTGTCCCACCTGGGACCTGGCCATAGGCTGCAGACCTGAGACCTGAAAGGCAAGCCCAGCCTTCTCTGGGACACTCTTCTGCCAGCAGCTTGGAGCTGGGACCAGGCTGCATCTGCTGGTGCAGCTCCTAATATGTTCCATACAAACCAAATGAGGTCAGTTCAGCCCAACAATTTAAATGGTTTAAAGCTAAAGATTATAAGGGAGTGCTTACAGGAACTCTTCCAGTGGCAGATGGATGAGGTCTCTGGCAATATGAGCAAGTGGGGCATTAATCTCTTCTGCCAGCACAGCTGGATCTCTCTTCCTCGCCTGCACTGGTGACACTTTGTACTTTAAGGAACACACCCCGAAATTTTAGCCCAGCAGCTCTCCCAGGGAAATACAGATGTTGCCAAAGTGCTGCAGCAGTGGCTCAGCTGCTTTTTGAAAAGTGTCCTCAGTGATTTGTACTAATGGGAGTGACAATCTGAGCATCTCCTCAGAGAGGGCAAAGAAAGCCTCGTACTCACATTTGCCACAGGCACAGAGGACATTCAGCACCAAGGACTCAGGTCTGCAGCAGCTGAGCTGTCTCTCAGCCCTCTCTAACCTGATTATCTGCAGTGCTTCCTGGTATTCCAGATTTTAATTGCAGTTACTGGATGGGTGGAGTGTACAGGTCTAAATCACCTTTGAAAGTGTAGCAATACCTAATCCCCGGAATATGAGCTACTCCTTATGAGCTGCTCCTCCATCCCACATGCCAACCTCTTCCTGGACAAATTCCTGAGCACCTTACTCAACACAGCATTCCATTTACTTCCTGGGGATTTCAGCAGGAGATTTGCCCAAGTAAGAAGTGATGATAGATTGAGTAAGAAGACGAAGACTTGGCCAGCTCAGTGAGAGAGACCAAGGCAAGTGACAGAAATGCTGGCTGCTAAGCTAATAAATATCTGTTTGTCACTCCAAACATTTTGATCATCTGCCAGTCTGGCAGAGATGAGCTTGGGAAAGGATGAGGGCTGCAACCATGACAAGGAACATGGGATGAGGGAGGAATCCTTGGCCCCTCTCACTTGGTCCTATGCCTCTGTGCATCCCCATTGTTCTCACACAAACCCCCCAAAAGGGGAAACTGGCCTTCCTGACTCCACTCCCCCCAGCAGGGAGCAATTTTAGCAACATTAGGGGTCATCTGCCATCCTTCTGCTGAGAAGATACCACAAGCATCTTTCCTGTACACATCCCTGGGTGTGGGACCTCTTCCATGTGCCCTGCCAGCAGGAAAACTCTTCTCCATCACCCTTGTCTACTGTGTTTTGGTCTGGTGATGTCAAGTCTGCTGATCCTGAATCATTCCTTGGGCTCAGAGCAAGATTTGAGGCTGGTTGTTGGGATGCTCTCTGCAAGCGCTGCAGGGCTGGATTAGGACCTGCAGAGGCTGTGGGAATCTCTAGATGAGGCTGGGGCTTCTCCAGTACCACTGAGGTGAACCACTCCCAGAAAGAGTCAAGAGAAATTCCACTACAGCTTAGCACATGGCTTTGACTTCCAGAGAAAAGTCTCAGATCCTCCTGGGTTTCCAGAACCATGAAGGTGCTGCTCTGTAGATGCAAAACCTTTCACAGCTCTTGGGAAACCCAAAAAAAACCCACTTAGCCTAAATGCCTATCATTAATGGGACTTTCCTCACTTCAGACACATCTCAAAATCTACCCAAACCACTGTGCAACAGCATGGGCTGCGTTTCCTTGGAATGGATGCTCCCAAGCACATTAAGGAAGCAGGAGAGGAGCACCCACATCCCTGCCATGTGGATCTGAGGCCTTCACAGCAGTTACAGGGTAACAAAACATCAAAAACTCTTCTTCCCCAGTGGCAAGAGTAGCACCCTCTCAAAGGAAGCCACACCTTCGCTGGGGACATGCAGTGATTTGGAGTCCCAGCCTGGAGATCTCTGCATAGCAGCAGGAAAAGGGGAGCAATACTTATCCCCACTCCCAGCCTCTCCTGGTATGCAGCACACACGGTGACACCATCATTACCAACACCCCTCCCAAAATGGAGAGAGCCAGCTCCAAACACAAATCGAGTCACAAGTGCCAAATTCATTCGGAGAGAAAGCAGCAAACCCAAATCCTATTAAGCAGCCATCAGTGTCAATATTTGTTCCTCACAAACCAGGGACAAGTGGCCTAATAAACAGTGTCAGGCTGAGCCTGGTGAGATGGAAGAGGAAGGGAATAGACAGACTTGGGGAAAGGACACGACATTAATCAGCATCACCCCTGCAAACCTTTGACAGAAACAAGGTAGTAAAACCCAGCAGTCATTTAGAAACTAAGCTGCTTTTTGCTGCAACAGTGATAGCCCCCAGTTCCCAGCCTGGAGGTTTGGCATCCTTCACAACAGAGCCACTGGGCCCCATAAAACCTTTCCCTTTCAATCCACCTCTCAACACACACCTCTCTCTGGCCTGGCTTAACCATTCCCTGCCCAACACAGAGCACATCCATCCCGAGGTCTGGTCTGCAGAGAATTAAGCACTCTAGCCAGCACCGAGTGAGTGGGCTCCCAGGCAAACAATGTCTGCACAGGAAGACAAACAAATCAAACCACGATTTCACAAGGCAAACTCCTCGGCTGCAAGAGTCACTTCAAATATCCCAGCTTCTCCTTGTCCCTGCGGATCATTCCTGCCCCTGGGGACAGGAATGTATATGCCACTTACTTCTGCCTAGTCTGGATGGGAAAACACAGTATTGACAAACCCACTCCAGGCTTGATATTTCCATCAGGGCTGCAGCTGAGTTTTCAGAGCTATGCCTTACTATAGAACATATTTGCTCCCATCTACCCAGGGAAATTTAAGCTGCCGTAGCATGACAAGGATGCAGCCATCGTGCACGGGGGCCCTGTCCCCACTATAACTGTACTGGCCACCAGTTACCATCACGTACTTTGCCTAAATTAGGCTGAAATGGAGTCTGTCTGCAGCCCGGAGCCTGCCTGGAACTGCAGAGGAATCTGTGCCCTCCGCAGCACACGAGACGGGATCAGGAGAGCACTTGGCCTGCCTATTTTTATTGTCCCCCTGAATACTTTTCTTCAACACTGTTCTGAGTTGCTGAAAGAATAGCAAAGATGAGATTTTTTAAAAAATAACAGACGGGCTGATAATCCATAGGAACCATGTCCTTTTAACTTTTGGATGTTTCTCAAATCTCTGCCCTTGTTGCCAGGCTGCTGAAGGCATTTCAAAGGCACAACACGATGAAATCTAATCAGGGTGAAGTGGGCTGGTTTCATTTCCATCAAATTCCTCTTTCAAAGGCATAAATTTACCCTTCTGATCCCAACCTCTAGAACTGAGCCAACACAGCAGCTACAGCTACATGAAAAACCCACCCAATCCCCTTCCCTCCGAACAACTGCTGACTGACATTCCTCACCCAAGGAGGCTTCTTTAAACCCAAGGACATTGCCACTAATTCCAGCCCTGGTGCAACTCAAATGTAAAGGATTAGGCAAGTGGCTCTCATCTGAACGGAGGCAAGCATGCAGCAATGCATCCCATCAAGGGTAGCCAAGCTTTCCATTCCAGTTAAACTTAGGAACAACCTCCTAAAACATGGTTTCTACTGACTGGAGCACCTGAGTAGGATGCACTTGAGATACTGAGTGTGGCTACAGCCTGATCCTGCTGACCACGAGCCATGCCCTGCTCCCACACCCACTGAAGTCCAGCAGCTTGCCAGCGCCAGCCACAGTCATTCTGGGCCTGAACAAATGTTAGCCGAGTGGGAATCACACAGGGCATTATAAAACACTCTGTTTGATGTCATATCCTCCTGATTTATTTACTTACACTGCTGCTGGGGTGAAGAGGCCCAGGGATGGGATGGACCAGGCTCCACCATGCCAGCTGCTCTGCAAACACCAAGTGAAGGATGGTTGCTCACCCAGAGAGCTGACCATTAAAGTAGGGTCCACCCTAACTAAACAAAGGCAGGAAGGATGTTTTCCCCATCACTGCTCTTCCCTCAGCAGCCTCCCCAAGTCCATCTGCTCACCGATGCCAGCTGCATCCTCCTGCTAGAGCCCAGCTTTTTACCCATTGCTGCCAAGACCTGGGATACTCTGTACAGGGAGAAGGGCTCTACATCACCCTGCTTTTATTCTCATTAAAAAATCTGTTCAGACCTACTGAAGACAGGGGCACTTGTGGAAGCCCCTGGCTGCTGCAGAACCATCTCCCAGAGGCAGGGCTCCCACGTGCCACAGCAGCAGCCCTCTGTGCAGAGCAATGCCAAATAGGCTGCAGCTGGCCTTGTATGTCTTTATTGCCTTTTGAGCAATGCTGTACAGTTAAACCTCTGGCCTGCTGACCTCTGGAAGATAAGCCTCTGTGATTATTAAATGAACTTTCCTTAAAATTTACAGTAATCCTGATTTCAGCCGAACTGAACTTCCCTCTTTGATTAAAGAGCCAGAGGTGCCAAGCACCATTTAATGTGGGCCAACAAGCTCTCAATCCTCTAAATCCCCACATTATGGGCGTGCAGAGCAGCCCTCCCTCTCCCAACTGTAGGCTGGCCTGGACTTCACCTCTCTTACTCAAAGGAGTTTTGAGGCATTGATTTTTCCCTACTGCTGTTTCTGCTGGTGTCGAGGAAAATCTGGTCAAGCACCTTGCTTGAGGAGGAGCAGAGCCAGGCCCCCACGGCTGAGCAAACACAGAGAGCTGCTGAGCCTCACCCCTCTGCTGAATGAGCTGAAGGGGGCTCATGCTGGGAGGAGAAATGAACGTGTTCCAATGGGTGCTGCTGGTGCCACCCAACTAAATTTAAGGCTGGGTTTTTTGGGCAGAAGAACATACAGAGATCAGCGTTTAAAAGCAGGGAACGAGAAAAGCAGACCTTTGGACCTTGTGAGCAGAAGAAGTAGGGGAGAAGTAGGGGAGAAGCTGGAATGAAGGCAGATGAGGTCTGTGGGACACATTCCTCCCAAATTTACAAAGAAAAATGCTGGCTAATAGTGCTCCATTTGAATACAATTCTCTCCCTAGCCATTTTAAGGAGTCTGTGGGTCACTCCAACCAGACTTCTCAGCTTCTTTCCCAGTATCTCGTTGCAAGGTGCCTGCCAGCAGAACTCCCTGCAGGAACACTACACTGCCTACTAAAACACGTAACGCAGTGAGAGCGCGCACGAAACCTCCCGCTGCTGTGATGCCCGGCAGCTGTCCCCAGAGAAGGAGCAGTAAAGGGACCCTCAAGCCCCGCAGCTCTTGCCCAGCTGCAGGAAAGGGGATGATGCAGTCCCGGAGGGCGTTTAAATCCCACCTGGAAACCCCTCCGAGTAACGATTGTCACAAGCGGACAGCGGGGAGCGCGGCACGGCGGGCTCTCACCCTACATTTCCCTCCCCGACCGCTTCTTCCCATCATCCAGAGGCGCCGAGAACCCCGAAGGAACAAACAGCAGCTGGAAGGGGAGGGGGCGGGCGCCCTTCCCCGGGAAACTCCGCCGGGACTGCCGCCTTTTGTTATCCCGTCCTGCCCGGCCTTCGGAGAAGGAGCGCGCCTGCCCCGCAGCCCCTTCAGGCCGGGTCTCGTCCCCTCCTCGTCCCCTCCTCCAGCACCCCCGCTCCCCGCGCATCCCTCTCCGCGCTCCCGCAGCCGCCGCACTCACCGTGCCCCGGGGCGCGGACGGCTCCGCGCTCACACTGGCGCCGGGCGAGGGCGCCTCCGGCCGCCCCCGGCAGGTGCCGCGGCGGGCAGCCCGCCCCCAGCACCGCCCCGCACCGCCGGAGCCCCCCCGGGCACGGCGCCTGCAGCCCGGAGCCCCCCGCAAGCTCCCGCATCCCGCCGCGGCAGCAGCGCGAACTCCGCCCGAGCTGCCGGACCTCGGGGAGCTGCGCTGCCGCCGAAGCCCTGCCGCTCTTCTTCCCCGGTCCCTGCAAAAGTCCAGTGGCAACTTGCCATTAATCAGAGGCCTTTGCGGGTGCTTCCGACTGCCCGCTGTCACGGGCCACAGCAAAGCCGCGTTACTGCTGTGGTGGCTTTAACGGCGCCTCTGTCACCTGCTAGGTTCGTTTCATACAGGAGATTTAACCAGCGAATGAGCTGTATTAAATTAATTTTAAAACTACACGTAGCTGAACTGTTCTGTCTCACAGAGGAAGCTGACAAGATAAATAAACCCTTTCAATTTCTAGTATTGTTGTGAAAGACTAAAGAAAGCCCTTCCTGCTGCACAATGATTTGTGTTACACAATGATTTGTGTTACACACGGAAGGAGTTCAAGTTTCAAGTGAGAATTTGTACTTGTAATGCCCTGCTTTTGGCTGGCACGAAACAAGCACGGTGCTCTTACAGAGCCAAGCTGGTTTGTGCCTAGAAATTGAAGTGGCCAGGTGGTGTGGAAGCCATCCTGGCTGAGGACTGCAGGATTTCATTTTCCCTTTCCCATTGGTGACAGATTTTGCAGGCGAAATGGAATCAGTTTCTGCTTTCCCACCCTGCCACTTGCCATCCTCCTTCCTGCCCTTTTGATGCCAAACACCTGCCTCTCCCTTTCTGCTCTGCACCCTCCTGGTATTTTATCTGGGAGCTGTTTCCTCCCAAGGGCTGGCTCCATGTTGACCCTGGATTTGCACAGGGATGCAAATACAGCACCTGCCCCTGTAACAATCCCTGAACTCAAACTCCTCTGCAAGCTGCTGGCAGCACCAGAGAGCGGTGCAGAATGAAGATGGCAAGTGGGAAAATAAATACCTTTGGAACCCAGAGAGGTGACTGAAGGAGGTGCTGGAAAAGTTGCTCTTCACAATGTATCTGGCCCATAATGGATCTTTTATCCAGGAATAGCCAAATGTCACCCAAAGATATCCCTGTTTTATCTAGAAAGAGACTGATATTTTATAGAGTGAGGGAAAAGGATGTGATCTTATTGTGAGCAGGAAAGAATCCCACTCCCAACATGCTCTTCACAAGATGCCTCCCTGAAGCCATTTGTTCACCCGCTGTTAAGCTATTACAACATGTTCCATAGATAATTTTACTTCTGTTTATATGTAACTTAATTCTGACCTGGCTTAAGATGGTTCCTCTTGGTCTAATTTGAAGTCAAATATTGAACAGGTGCATCTGTGTCAGGTGAAATTCTGCTCAGTCACTCTACTTTTCATGTTGATGTCTCTCTCCCTACCTGCACACTCATAATCAGCAGCCTGAAATGTTTAATACTTCATCAGCTGCAGAAATCATAGTGATAAACCAGCTTGGGAGATGCAGGAATAAAAAAAAAACAACAGAGGTGAGGTTACAAAGGCACCTAGCATTACTCCTGAGTCCATGATGAAACCCATCATGAGGTGGCACCTCTCTCAGCAGATTAAGGGCCATTTCCTGGTTGTTTTTTTCACTTGTGCTTCCTAGGGAGGATATTTTGTCTGTATAAAACCTGGGGTGCTGTCACACACCTGTCCTGCCGTGGCTTTGAGCTCTCACGCCTGGATTTCCACCGGGGACAACAGCAGACCCCTCCCGTGCACGTGTCTAAGGGGATGCGTCATCAGGATGGGTTAATCATTTCAACAGCTCCAGATCACTGCCTTGTGACACAAAAGGGCAGGTTTGGGAAGCAGGATTAAACAGCCTGGGAGTAAGGATGACTCAGGTGGTGGTGCCTGCCTTCCTGTCCCCTTTCACAGCAAGAGGCCCTTTCTGATCCAAGCCAAGCACACCCATCACCCAGCTCAAGAGCTGACGTCTGTAGCCACCAGCCAGGGTGACCCTGCTGCCAGCAGAGCCCCTCTGTGCAGATGTCACCCACTGGAGGCATGGCTTTTGCTATCACCTCTCCCAAAGGAATGATTTCTGCCCTCCCTGGCTGGAAAGCTACACGGAACACTGTATATTCCCACAGCAGCATGTGCAGTCTATGTCACCTGCTCGGGGTCATTCCATTAGGACCCACGATAATTTGCTCCGTGACATGACTCCAGATGGTTTTATTGATATTTTAAACACTTGAAGTGTACTTTGCATCTTGGCCTGCCATTTGGCAAGATACCGAGTGGCAAACAGGGTCACAGAAGTTACCAGGCAATGAAACAAAGTCCAGCTTTGGGACGCAATCATAAAAACCCATGAACGCTTGTCCTTCTGCGATAAAAACAACAACAAAAACATTACCACTGTAGCATAAACCTGAGGCTCCCCATAACCTTGGACTATTTACTGAAGCATGACAGCACTTAGGATAGCACAGAGACTCGCCCTGAGGCAGATGACAGGCAGCTAATCCAAGTGGGAATTCACTGGGAGGGATGACAACAAGCTCATACTGCTGACAGAACGAAACCTTCCGCACAATCCGTGCTGCCCCGGAGCAGCGAGCACGGCCTCCCTTCCAGACTGATGGGGTGTGGGTCAAACACCCACACGGCGGAGCTGAGCTGCTGCAGGCAGCTCTGACTGATGGCAGAGGTGCTCAGTGTCCACAGCTCACCTCCTGCCAGTGTCCTGGCTGGAATGCCTCACTGGCCCTACGCAGCCAAACCCATCCCGGTCACACCTTGGCCTTTGTGCAATTCCCTCCTGATCCTGCTTCAAGAGAAAAGCGTTTGTTCCCTGTTCAGGTGGAGCAGCCCCAGATGGCATGTCCTGTATGGGACAGTATATCTCAGCTCTCACTGAACTGCTGCCTCCAGAACTCTTTCCACCTGGACCAGCCTACGTGCCCTTCAGTGCTTATTCTGGAAAGAAAAGCCCTTCCATACAAAAAAATGAAAGAATGTCTGTAACTAAGCAGGATTTCTCCACTGGGTGACTCTTGTGACACCAGTATCAAATATCATATCCTGCAAGGGGTAAGAACCAGGGGGAGGACTCAGAGGGCTGTTTCCTTTTCCTTTTTTTTTTTTTTTTTTTTTTCAGGATTTTGGTTCCTTACTTTGTGTTTGCTTCCGATGGCAGTTTAATTCTACCTAAGCTCAAGAGCAGAGGTCATATAATCTCCCTCAACAATCATGGGTCTTTGTAAATTTTCCTCTGTCCTGCTGCTGTTCTCACTGCTTTGAAAATGGCTGGACTTACAGAACACCTGAAGAAATCAGAGCTGGACCCTGCAGTGCCCAGATGCATTCCTGACCTGTGTTTCCCAGTTGCAGGAAGCAGAGTGAATTATGGCAGAGACAAATATGAGTTGGTGTCAGGAAGGTCCTTGCCCATCTCCCTGCCCTTTCCCACCTGGATTAAAAGTATGCAGGTAGTTTCACTTCAGCTCCCACGTCACAGCCAACAGGCAGCACACACACTGCTGCCATCAGGTCCAGAGCCTGCCAGCTGGGCTGCAACAGGGACAGAGAGCCTAAAAACTCTGTGCACACACCACTGTGATGGCACTGCCTTTGTTTGCCTTTGGGAGTAGGTGAAGACGCCCTAGGATTTGCACATCCACATCCCATCCCTTCCCAGAGATGACAGGAACAGCTCTGCTCTGGGGAACCAGAGGACTCAGGCATTCATCCAGGAGTCCTTTTGCTTTTGCTTTTTTCTAGTCACCACAAGAACTCCTCCAGTGTTCCTGCTCTCCAGCTGCCCAGTTCCCTGGCACTGCCATGCCTAGTGAACAGTGTGCTCCTGGGGGCATGGGATAACCAAGGAAGGTTCCTTCTTCCTGGTGAAATAAAGCTATGAGGGGGAGGAGCACCACATGCCCACAGTGCTGGCTCTGGAAGAGTGGCCCTGGATCCCTGTGCTCCCCCTCATCCCACACTTGCCTGTTTTCCCTGACAACATGAGCTGCTGGACACAGGGCTGGGATATGGCTGGGTCACAGAGATGGGGAAAAGCTCTTATTTGAAGGATGGAAAGACGGTGTGAAACAGCCCCAAAGGAGCCTGTCCTGTGGCTGCTCCTCGTGCCCCTGGCTTGCTGGGCACTGCAGATGCCAGGCTGCAGCTCAGTAGGGCCATTCCTGCATTTTCTCAGGCAGCTGGTGTGAAATGTGAGACCCTTGTCACATCTGCTGGGGGAGGAAGGGAAGGCGTGGGATGCACAGAGGAAATTGGGTTTTGACATCAACCATGGGCTGAATTGAAAGAAGGATGATTTCCTCTGAGGAGTGTTTGCAGAGCTGACCTACCCACAGACCATGAAGAGTGAGAGCACAGAGGGGCTGGAGCCAGGGCCATCAATCAGAGGGGAACAGAACTCCCAGGGAGGCTCCGGTTTTCCAAAACGTGCCCAGTCACCTTTTGGTTTGGAAAACTTGAACCGTGAGTTGTTCAGAGCCAGGACTCTTTGAATCCATGCCTTTAGAGAAGTTTAGAGAAAGTCCCTGTCTTGGCTAATCTCCAAGTCAAATTAACTCCTGGAAGGTGAGGAGGTGTTCAGATAAATATCAAATCGCTCTCTAGTGGGTCAAGGCCATTTTTTCCAGTGAACAAAAAGGATTTTTATTGGATCTCTCTTACACTGCATATCTCAGACTGAACTTAAGATAGCTGTGAAAAAAATTAAGAAATGAGGAAGTCCAAATCCTGCAGCAATGAATAAAACCCATTATTAAATTTCCCCATGAAGGCTTCACCCAAATAAACCCAATGAAAAATTAGTTTAAGATTGAACTTAGTCTGGATGCAAGAGGTTTCTATGGAAGTTCACTGTTATGAGGAAATTCTAAAGGGAATTTGGAAAGAAATCACATATTCACATGTGCCAACTCAGGGAAGATAATTCCTAATATCCTGTCCTCTGCACTGAAACTGTCTAGACTCTGCCCCTAAGTTTTCCCTCAATTCTTGGTACTGCAGTCACTGTGAGCACCTCTCTGTGTGTGGAGATAACCCTAAAAGAGAAACACATCATGATGATAGCATAAAGAGGAAATAGTAGAAGGCTTCTTAAACATTCCAAGGAGAGAAAAAGTGCAGAAAATAGATGTGAACCCACTTTTCCTCCAACATCCTGGAGGGGTGAAAGGAAGGCAGAGAGAACGGCAGTTTTCTCTGGCAGTGAAAAAACTCTCTTTTCCTTCTGAGCTACTGACAAAAAGATTTAGGGAAAAAAAAGACATTTGTACAGCAAAGAAAAAAGGGAGAAGGCTTTGAAGACCTAATTAACAGACTGTCTCAAGTCACTTCAGTTCAGCTGCATCACAAAAGTCTAACAGAGATCCATGGGACCGCAACAACCTGCCCAAGAGAATAAGACACTGTAAACAAAACCAGTCACTCCAAAAACCCACCCCAATTCAAACCCAGGGGGCTGGGAAGGGGAGGAGGCTGCAGCTGAGGGCCTGTTTTCCTGCTCACTAATAAATTTGGTGTACAGAACCTTTTGTGAGTCCTTTTTAAGGTTGTTTGTTGATTAAAGCGGCAAACAACAAACTTAGCCTTAATTTATGCTTCTTTAAACATTTCAAGCTTGGGGGGGGTGCTTTTTATAGGAGTTAATGAGGCAGAATAGGTTCTTTAAGGGGAAGATATTTTCTCACCAAATTAAAACCTGTATTGAAAATAAAATAATGAGATGAAGGTGGCTTTTCTTTCAGAAGTAAATAAATCTTGGAGTAGGAAACTTCTCACGCACTTGGAACTGTCCTTATCGGAGAGATCTGAGAACAGCAGGTTCACAAGATGTTCTCACTCTCCTTTTTTTTTTAATTTATTTTGCCTTCCTCCTTTCATGTAAACAGTAATAAAGCATTACTTGCCCTAAATGTGCAAACAGTTCCAGCGTGTGAGAGCAAGGAAACACTGGGAGCTGTTCTCCTTTGCCATAGGAAAGCAAAGAAAGCCCCAGGCAGGGACTTGGCCCCACTGTAACCCAGGCAGGGCAGAGAAACGGGCCACATTGTGCCACCTCAGACACCTGGGCAAGTCTCAGAGTAGCTCCCAGCAAGATACCAGGTGCTTTGGTGTGGTTTCATGGGCAGCTCCTCAGAGCATTCTTTCTTCTTCACAGTAGCCAACCGACTCCATTTCCCTTCCCAACCAGCCAAGCCACTGTTTTACAGCACTCTTCTTCTCACTGGTCACAGCTGGGGCCTGTTAAAGTCAGACCTGCTCCTAATCTTTGGTAATTGACCCAGCTGCAACTCCTTAGGAGTAAGATTACTTTCTGCACTATATTTTCATATATTCTATCCCCCCAACACCTCCGGACACGCAACTGCACTTTGGGGGCATTCTGGGTTTCACTGAAATGTCAGTATTTTCTCTGGAAAAAAAGCCCACCTTTTTGGCTTACTCCTTACCAAAAGGAATTTGGATGTTTGTGGTGTTTTGCCAAATTATCCCTAGCGTATGGGTAAGAACAGTCTGCTCTGGAGTGCAAATACAGTGTTTTCCCTTCCGTCTTTGGAAATCTGCAGACAAGGCAGCCACGAGCAGCCTCCTTCCCTGTAACTTCACCCAGGATGCTGGGAGCTTTGCAGGAAGGCAGTGCTGACCCTCCTGCTAGGCTGACCAGGGCTGGGTAAATCCAGTGTTGCTGTGGGAAAGCCGGTGCCTTATGCGATGGAGCACCAGCTCACCTCAAATTTCAAAGCAGCTGCAAGACCCAGCACCACGACAGGAGGGTATGAATGGGGCTGTTTTCATATCTGCCACGCAGATGTCTGTTAGCACAGCAACGTTATCCGTTGTTATCCGCAAACAGCGGGATTTTATCCGCCGGCCTCGCTCTCTGATCGTGGAAAATGTATACACGGGATAGCCAAAGGAACTCGAGCCGGCGGCCAGCCACTCCCCGTGAAACCACATACTGCAGGAATGACAAAAGGAGCTCAACAGGCACCAAAAAGTCAACAGCCAGGGGAATTCCAGCGTTTGGTAATGGCTTGGGAAGGTCGGGCCCTGCAAACCCAAGTGCGGTGTGGAGCTAACCTGCAAAGCAGCTGTGAGAGAGAGATCAGCCAGAGAATGACTAAGAGAGATAAGAAAAAATAAATTATGTGCTCCTTTCTCAGCAACAGTGCCCAGGAATTAGCTGCAGCCATGGAAAGGCATGGAAGCACTTCCCAGGGAGGAGGGAAAGTAAGGAATGTACCAAGAAATCTCCACAGGAGTCCCCAAAGGCAGGCAGGGAGAAGAGAAGGTCTCCAAAGGGACACTTCTGGCTGGACTGAGGTGTCAGTGTCTGAAATACCAAGAAGAAATATTTTCAAGCTGTGAGCCAGCCAAAGGCTAGCAATGGGATATGAAGATGAAGCAGAGAGACTCTAAGGGCTAAAATCACATAAACTGGATGAAAGCACCTCCAGCACGTTGGAGTCTGAAGGGATAGGAGGCAAAGCTTCCTCATGAATGTCCCCTCCTCTCTGCTGTGCACATATCCACAATGGGCAGTCTGAAATTCCCCAGTACACTGAGCACCAGCTGGGAATGTTTCATGGGCTCTCCCACTTGAAATTAAACTCTAAATAAAGGGAAAATCCCTCTGAGGTGCTGTGGACATGATGCCTGCTCCAAAGCTGCTGAATGGAATGGAAAACCTTTTGCTGAGCACCCGTAGCTCCCCTCAGTTATTGCTCTGCCCAGCACTCACAAATTCATTTCTAATCAAGAGCCATGAACCAGACCCCAGATCAGATGGCATCAACCTGCATAACTCCCTTTCTCCTCTGTCTCTGGTGGTTCTGGAAGGGAAAATCCCCCTGCTGCCTGTGCAAGTCCCAGGTGTCCCAGAGACAGGGAGGAGCTGCACCTGGCTGCAGACACAACCCCCGAGAGCTGTGCTGGGCTGTGGAGCAACAAAATTGGGCCAATGGGCTCGGAGTTCAATCCTCCTTCTCACAAGGACTCCCTGCCAGGTCAAGGCGTTGGACCTTGGAGTGGGGCTGTAAGCACAGCTGGTCAAAAATTTACCGCAGACACTGGTTCTGTTCAATGAAATACCTGCAGGAAACGACCACTGATTCACTCACTTGGTTAAAAAGAAATTGAGCTGTTTTCAGGTTTTTTGGAATGGAATGAGAACCCTCCAGATCAGCCTCTCACATGAATGATTTATTTAATTTTTTTTTTTCTTTCATCACTGAATCCTCTATTTCAGACTTTTGGTCTTTCATTCACTGGGTTTTTTTACAACCCTTTGCCTGTCAGTTCCTCCCCCACAACTTCTACTGATTTTCTTCTTTTTCTAAGCTCTCTTCTCTTCAATAAAGGATGAAGTTTTAAAACAGAACAGTCTTTTATTGTAGCAATTTACATTTCAGATATTATCATGAGTGAATGAGCTGAAGCAAATTTGCTCTAACTTTTCCCTACATGGGTTGGTTCTGCAGTGCTAACAATCATTCCGAGAATTCAGTATTTTATAATCTCTCAGACACACTCTGGTCCAGCCCTCCACCTTGAGTAAACACATGGTGTGTGTAAAGGACTTTGGATTCACCTAATAAGCCAATGGATGTCACTGTTGCTCTGCACAAACCAAAATGGGAAAGCGAAGAAAGATGATTAAACCAAAATAAAGTTCCAGGAGAGATGTTCTCTGACCTGGCCTGTGCTGGTTACACTGGGCAATTCCCTCAGGGCTTCCTAAGTGCATGTCCAAGGTATCCCACTGTAACTACAGAGATAAGGTCAGCTAACAGCTGGGTGGAAAAGGAGGGCTTCAGGAAGGTTCCTAAGCTGTTTAACCCCTTCAGCCGCAGCCTGCCCTGAAACCTCAGCAGCGAGAGGCATTTGTTGATGAGTTTCCTGGGAAGGACCCACCCTTGAGCAGCAGGATGCTCCGGGCTGGGACAAAGTAGGTCACCAAGAGGCTCTTCAGCCACGGCCAGAGCTGCAGCTGCCGCATTTCTAGGTCAGTGCTCGCTCCTGCTTTAATGGGTTGATAAAGGTTTAAGAAACAAGTGGAGGTTTTGGTTGCATTCCCGTGTGCCAGGCAGCAGCTCAACAGCTCATGAGAGCTGCTGTCACTTGAGAATTGCTGTTTACACTGAATTACTGACAGAGCTCAGGGAAACCAGGAGAGAAAGGCAAGGTCACCAGAGTACAGAAAACCAGGCTCAAAAGTAGAGATAGAAGTTTTGAATGCTGTGAGGGAAAATGAAGAAAAACTGTTCAAAAGTATGAGGAGTCTGAAGTTTCTGATTCTGGTCTAGTTCTGTCAAACTGTCCTCAGTCAGAACTGTCCCTCATGTACATGGACTCTGCCTCTGTGACAAGAACTCAAGGCAACTGGAATTTGTTTCCTGGAAGGAAGAATATTATTTGATCAACTGGGAAAGAAAATGCCTGAGGCTGGTCTAAATTTCATATATTTGGATCTAAAATACGCTTGGGATAAGTGCAGTTATTCCAAAGTGTTGGTAAGAAGAGTAATTCCATTTCCTGCACATGCTGTTTAGCAAGCAGGAACCATGCAAAGCAATAAAGCCAAACCAGGAACCTCAAATGCCAAGTGTTTAGCACCGGAACAGAACCACTGCACCACACCGCTCCCACCAAGCGAGGAACTCGGTCTGAGACATTGTCAAGGTGCCGATGAGAGAAATTCACTTGCTATCCTATCAGATCCCTCAGGAAGATCTCTGAGCCCTACCTCAGAACAGGCTGAGCTTGCTGAAGTCTCTCCCAAGACCCAGCAGCCTGTGAGCTGCCGAATTTGCAGCAGGCAGGAAGGAGCCTGTGGTAAAGCTCTGTCTGCTCTGCCCTGTCATTAGTCCTCAAAGAGACACCTCACCAACGCCTTCCTGCAGTGACAGTGCACCTATACCACGTGTGTAAAGGCACACTCACACTAACCTTTGCTTTTTTAACTTTCTAAACCTGCCAACTAAATGTTCAGGTGCCTGAACTCCCTTGTACGGTTGGATAAAGTTTTGCTTCCCCTGTAGGAATGAAGTCACTGTCTGCAAGTCAACTGGTCTCAAAAAAACCTTTCTGCCTGCTTCCATGCAGAAGTTCCATCCGTGTTTTCCAGAGGTTTTGCAATGGCACTTTTGGAACTGGCCATTTCCCACCTGGTATCCTCAGCTGTGGCAGAGGGAAAAGCCCAGGGAGCCACTCCACATCCTAACTCTGATGCTGTGGTACCACGATGTTGCTCACCCTGTGCTGACGTCAATTAAACCCTTGTTAACTTCCATCACTAAAACAAATTCTGGTTTATTTACATTGGAAGAGGCCAAGTTGAGGAATTTGCACTTAAAGCTTATCGAGTAAACAGCAAAAGAAAAACACTTGACTTTCTGAGTGGTACAGAATGACATAACCCAGAGCTGGGTAAAACAGGTAAAAACTAACATCTTAGACATCTAAGTAAAAATGCCTTGATACAATCATGTCTAAACTAAAGCTCACGATAATTTCCTTGGGGTTGTCATGGACAGAAAGTACTTTTGAAAAGCCAAGCCAGCTATATCTTAATTCCCAGATATTTGGTCTGCAAGGAAAGTAATCACTTCAACAGTGGTGCTTTCAGGAATTGCACGGTAACTCAAGACTACATGACAACAGAGCTCTGAAAGAGGCATCATTTAATGGCTGAAAACAAGCCCGTGCCCTCACTCTGCTCTAAAGGAGAGAGGCCACCCTGCCAAAACCCCAGAGCAATTTGCACTAAGTATGGTGCCACTGGCAGGCACAGTGCCCTGGCAGAAAAGGAAGGCGTCCTGTAATTTCATAAGGTCAAGTTTAAATTATAACATAGTCTGTTGCTCTAAAACAAGGCTGCTGCACACCTGCTATCATTAGGCCCTAACTCCTGGTGGGTGAAAATCCTCAGCACCACCACAGATAATTATGCACCCATGCGAAGGCTAAGAAGTTGTTTTCTAGAATTGGATCGAAAGGATTGAAAACTCAGAGTTAGGTCTGGAAAACAGATCTCCCTGCAGTGTTTTGTACTTCAGCTAACTCCTGAATCTCACCCCCACCCCTGGACAAACACACCAGCAGAAAAGGAGCAAATACCACGTGCTTGATAGGGATGGTGAGCGAGCACACAAAGGCAGGACTCTGAGCAACACAGTGCCACCTGTGATTAACCTCCCAGGTGATATGATGCTGTTCTGATCAGCTTGTCATCATCTAGACATCAGAAAGTCACATTCCCACAGTATGGAGTGCACACAGAGCATGACACAGAGCAGCACGCCCAGGCTGGGGCAGGCTGGCACTGAATGCCACCTCCTGTGCCCAGCTGGTTGTGTCAGCACTACAGATCCAGCTGTGCCCACCATTCACATCTAAAAAAACCAAGGAAACAGCACCAGAGAGAACCAGAGGTGACAGCCAAGTGCCGCGTCCCAGCTCACCGAGTCTCCGAGCGTCCCATCCCTCACCAAAGCAGGCGGCCAAAGCAAGCGGCGCTGCCACCCAAGGGAGCTGAAGTTTTCCAGCAGGTGAGGAAGCAGAAGGCTTGCCGGTGCCCAGGTGGGGCGTGCAGTGCCACAGCCACGTCCCCGACGCCGCGGAGCCGGGTACGCACCGTTGGGATGCGCTCCAGAGGGCCAGGAGCTTCCTGAGGACGTGCAGGTGGGGCTGCATGGGCAGCTGCTGCCGGTGCCGGGCACGGGGAGCCAGGCCAGGGGCACGGAGGGAAGCAGAGCAGCCAGCCACGCTCACCCTTTTAACAGGCTGGCTGCTTTAATGACAGAGAGGAGCTCGCCAGCAGCCAGCCAGCCACGGCTTTGGGATTGCCCTCGCTGCAGGCACCGAGCTGATGAGAGGAGCAGAGCAGAGCCAGGTGACTAAAGCAGGGCAGCAACAGCAGAAGGGATGCAGGAAGGAGATGGTGCCTTCGTGTTACCCCCCAAAAAAGCACTGCCACCGCTCTGAGGTTAAGGCAGGACCCTGTGTTTTAGTGATCCTGAGTTGTCCAAGCTCAAACACACCAGCTTGCACAAAGGATTGATGGCTTAGCCAAACCTCATCTGACACTTTGTCCAGAGCCTGAAATGATCTTAGAACTGTAAAAGCTCCTATTCCAGTGTCACAGTGGAGTCACAGCTCCTTGGGAAATGGCAACAAAAGGAAGCCAAGGCAATGTCAGTGGCTGTCCCTTCATTGCTGGTTTCAATCAGCTCCCTGTGTGATCCCCAACACCCAAGAGGAGAGCTCAGAAACAGATTTTACTGCCAGTTTCACAGCCACACCTAGGCATGCTCTCAGCCCAGCCCTTACATGAGGTTACCCGTGGTTGGGTAACAGCCTGATGTCTCCTGGCTCAAACACTGCCTCTTCAGACACTGCCTTCCCTCCTCCAGCAACCAGATCCAGTCCTGGGAAAGCCCTGTGCTCCCTGGTGTGGAGTGATACTGCAGGGCTGGCTGGGGAAAAGCTGCTGTCACACGCATCCCTGTCCTCCTCTGCTGCTGCTTCTCCTCTGCCCCAGGGAGAAAGGGATGAAAAAGGAGCAGTAGGATGAAATTAGTAAGGAAATGCCAAAAGAAATGAGAGAAACCACAAAGAAAGGCAGACAAGGGAATCCTTAGAGAAAAGGTCACCTAACAGAATCACACAGGATAACCTTTCTGTGCACATTTATTGCCATCCTATCAAATTAACCACTACTTGTTTCATAGAGAGTACATTAAAACAGTGATTAAAAGGATTTCATACCTTATTATATTCTGAAGGAAATGCCTCAGTTTGTGCCCATCCACATTAAGTTAACAAAGGCATTTCTGATCCTGGAGGAAGCAGGAATTACTTGACCTGCCATACGGACAGTGAGGCTGAAGCACTGCTGAATTTATAGATAAAGATCTTTTAAAAGCAGGTGCCTAAATTCAGGTTCTGAGTTACCAAAGCACAGAGCAGTTTGCAGCCCCCACTGACTTCAAAGAGTCCTTCTTGGCCATTCACACAGTTTTGGAAAAGCAGGAAAAAAGATAAGGATCGCTTTTGATGAAAAGCTTGTGAGTCAGGGCTGGGATGGCAAACAGGGTTAAACAAAATGAAGGCACATCACAGGCTCAGCTCCACTGCCCTGGTACAGTGTGTGTCTGCTAAATTTATGGTCATTTTGCCATCCCCATGCAAGGAGGCTGTGTTTCCTCACTGTATCAGTAGCAGGAGATCAGGGCACGTCCAGCTTTGTTAACCATGTGCTGAAATCCAGCATGCTTTCTTTACAGGGTACACATGCAGCAGGGCAGTGCTCCCTCTTGGATCTTCAGCCTGCTTCCTCCGGGATCACTCTGGATGCTGAACTCCTCCACATGTCCCAGAGAACGTGTCACCATAAAACAGGAGGACCAGAAACAAGGGAAGTACAGATAATCCCACTCCCAAACCAATATATTCACTCCACATCTCTAATTACAGACAGCCAGGACAGATCTATAGGCTTTGTGCTGGAGACAGGAATGTTTTTAATTACATGTGGTTCCTAGACTGCCAGGTAGCCAGCTGCTCTCTCAAATTAGCCTGGTATGGTTTTTCCCTCCTTCCCAGATACATCTCCAGAGCTGCTAATGCTGAAAGCAGCTACAGCCTGGATTAAAATCCCCGTGGATGCCAACCAGGACCTTGTTAATACTTCACAAGATGCTTTGCTGGATAGGGTCTCACCATTGCTAAAGAGAAATCAACATCCTTACAATACAACTCTTCACTCAGTGAACCTACATGCAAAGTAGTTTACTCAGATAAAAAACTGCATTTTCCCTTCCCTTCACGTTATGGAAGGGCACAAAGGTTCCCATCTAACATTCCAGCTCCTTCCAGCACAGTAAAATTCCCATTCTTTGAAGGCAATATGATTTCTGGGAAGGGGGCATTAAAGCACCTCAGCATTCATCACTTCCAAGACACAACACAAGGCAGCACTTGTGCTTGGGTTAGCCTGAAGTGCATGCCCAGGGGCCTTGCTTAAAGCAGGCCTGGGATTCCTTATGCAAGTGTTCATCCATAACTGGTGTTGAATTAAAACCCTGTCTGTTAATTTGGCACAGTATCAGCTATGACCTTCCTGTTTCCTCATGGCACGGGTGCTGCAGAATGACCTTCAGCCATGCTGGCAGGAGCTGCCAATGTGCTGGGAAGGTTCAGGAAAAGCCAAGTCAGTGTGTATGATGGGTGTCTGACTGCTAAATGATCCTGTTCCTAATCCTTCATGCTCCTAAGAGGAAATGAAGTTTCAAGATAAGAAGTAAATTCTTTGTTTTGAGCAGAAAACGATTGTTATTTTCAGGAGGAAAGCCAGTGCCACCCAACCTCTGCCATGGATCTGGGAATTGACAGCACAGTGTCCTGTGCAGGTTGCTCAGTTACCAGGCTTGGCCAGGCAACACCCCTCAGGGGGGAAATGGTGTTGGGCTTTTTTATTAAAGCTTGGACATGTGGCTGAATATTTCCAAAGTTCAAACCTGAAGCTTTTTCATTTCTGCCAGAAGTGATGCTGGTCTTGTGAGCTGCACTGGGAGCAGAGATGCAGCATGTCATCACCACCAGAAATGCAGTAAAACCTAAATAAACTGACTGAGAGTATTTGGCGTGGCCTAGGTCTCTCTTTGCAAAGGCCAGAAACTCAAGGTTTTATTATGCCCTGCACAGAGTGTATCAAGGGGAACACAATCATTTCCCACGTACTCCAGAGTAAATGAGAACAGAATCAGACTCCACAGTAATTGAGAACTGGTAGTGAACTTGCTCTGTAAGTCTCTCTAAGCCCCAAGCCACCCATCATGCAGACGGTATTAATTTTAAGGGGATAAATAATGCAGAGCAAAGAAAAAAAAAAAATCCCACAGTCAACCCACAACATTCCAGAGCTATTTACCGTGTGGGGTTTTTTGTCATTTGATAGTTTTTTTAACAGTTTTAAACACTGTCCCCTTGATTCATGAGTTTGGTCTCCAGTGAATGCCAGGAGGTTTTTACAAGCCCAGCAAACACTCTGCTATTATATATTATTTTAACCCCAGCTGTAGCAGTGGTGATCTGTGACAGTTTGATAGCTGCTGTATATACAGAGCTGGGGCTTGGATTTTTTTTTTTTTCCTTTCCCCCTTTTTTTTTCCCCCTTTTTGGTTAGAGCTGTGGCCAAGCCGTGGCAGACAATCTTGTAACGCGCCGATTTGTTCTGCTGGCGTCTCTCCCCCTCAGCTTGTCACACGCACTAAAAAAACTAATCAAAACAATCCTGCAGCGTGAAAGGTGCAGGCAGCGACTTCCTGACACTTGTCAGGAATTTCCATCACTGGGAATTCTCATGCCCCACCACCCACCCTGACTAACCTTCATAACAAAACAGGGCTCAATGCGATTCAGGTCGGAGCAAACGTTGCCCGTGTTTTATCGCCCGGGAAACTCAGAAACTTTCCAAGAATGAAGTTTTGGGAGCGGGGCAGGCCAGGGAGCTCTGATGGACTGTCTCCCATAGACAAGGAGGCCTCAGTGTCAAAGCAGCACGTCCAAGGGCAGGCAGAGCGGGCAGGAAAGCGCCCTGAGAACATGCAGGACACTGCTTACAAACAGGTGGCTGAATGTGAAAGAAAGACACACAGAGAGAACAAGCAGCAAGACACGGGCATGAATGGAGTATATTTTACAGCCTGGCATGAGGAATTTAAGGAATTAAGAGGGTTCTTTTTTGTTTCCCAGCTTAGCAGAAATATTCAGGCTTTAATTATCATTTGTCTTGCTGATGGAACATAAATCCCCAAGAATCCCCTTCTGGGGCACTCTGCAGTCTTTGACTTACCTGACACCCAGAAAGAATTTGATTTTGTGCCTGACATAGCTGTCAGCAACGAAGAGAAACCAGTGTTAAGAGGTTTTAGCTTCCTTTGTTGATCTTGGCTTACACAATTTGAGGACTGCAGGCCAGATTGGCATTAAACAAAAAAGTCCAATGTGCTTTTGCCCTAAATTCCAGGGTGCTACTCTGTGACAGGACTGCTGGCAGTGACCCTCTCCCTTCCTCCAGCACTTGGCCTCTGGCCCCTATATCCAAGGGCTTGATCCTGCAAGGCTGCACCCACTGTCCCCACACCAGCACCAGGGTAATCCAGAGCATTTCAGTGCAACTGCTCACGCTCTTAAAGCTGATCATGACCTGAAAAGCTTTGCTGGATCAAACCAGAATATTTGGCACTGGGTAATTCAGGAATCACTTCTTTTGGTGAGTCATATTCCCACGAGCCCTTTTGCTTGAGCAGCCCAGCAAACACTCCCAGTAAGAGATAAAGGTGGTGAAACCACAAGGGCAGCGATTGCCAGACTTTGGGATGGGCCAGAGCTAGGCTGAAGCCTAAATCATGAATTTTTGGCTTGCCTTTGGCTACATCAGTACTTGTGAATAAAGGAAACCTCCCAACCTCCAGGCCTGGAGCAGCTCACTGAACTGCTGGGGACACACCACAGGATGCTGCAAGGTGAGCGCTGCCGAAACTTCAAAACCCTGTAGCTCAGGTTTCAAGGAAAATCTCCCTCTAATTCACCTTTGTTTCTGTTAGAGCCCAAAAGGGTTTAGAGACAATGTCAGGTGAAAGATCTGCAGGGAGTTAAAGCCCTGCTGACAGCCTGACTTTAATCCCCAGTGGTGCAGGGTGTGTTTGGGTCTTGGCTCTGGAGCTCTGGCTATTCCAGCCACATCCCAGGAGCTGTATTCCGCCCCATTAGCTCAGGCTGTTTCCTCCACTGGGGTCACAGGAATGTGACTGAGAATAAATCCATCAGCTAGAGAGAAACCTTCTCTTTACATCTCTAAGGCCTGATGGAGTTCAAGCACAGGATTTAAAGCAGCTCACTCTGTTGTTCCTGTGCCCTCTGGCACTCCACATTGAACGGAGGAGCCAGGTTTTATAGCATAAACAAAGCAGATTGCTAAACAATTGAGCTGACAAACTGGTTGGAAAGGTTGTGCTTCCAATCTGGCAGAGGCAAGCTGGTCCCTTGACCTCGGGAACAAATACTGCCCCTTCTTTTAGGGAAGAGATGTCCCCACCACCCTCCTGTCCTGTGCTCATGCCAGGTGATAAAGGCAGGAGATCAGGCCCTGATCAGGAATCCTGCTTGGCCTAACCTTAAAACATACAGGCTAGCAGCCAAGTCAAGGCATTTTATTGAGTTTTTTTTAATGCTGGGGTGTAACGTGGGGACAGCTCTCAAAGATCCTCTTTCAAGTCTCTACCCCATTCACTTCTCTTACTCTAGAAGAAGGAACTAGCAGAATGTTGGGTATCTGCCTAAGGAAAAGAACCAGAGGCAGAGCTCAGGAACTGGGAAGAGCAGCATAGCTGTGTACAATCACAGTGAAATCTTCCTAAAGGCCACCAGTGTATTCCTTTCCTGGAAAACTGTTGTAAACTTTACTCATTCCTGCCTTATGGAAGCATCACCACATACCACCTCCCTTGAGCATGAACTGTGACTGCCAGCAAGCAATCCCAGCAGCAGCTATTCCACTGCATTTCCCTGGAGGGAAGCTGGAATGGCAGTGATGCTGAAAAATAAAAATCTTCTCAACAAGCAAATTTGATCCACAGCGAATCCAGCTTGGAATGCTAGCCCCTAAGAGCAAAGGTTGGTAAGGAACCTGAAATGTGACAACATGAACTCCAAGCTGGCAGATTTAAACCAGAGTCATTTTCATTAAAAAGATAAGATCCTTCAGAATTCTTAGGCAGCTTATGGTAACTAGGAACCCTTTATTCATTCTTTTAAAAAGCTACTTGTTACAAACTCTCATTCACTCCCCCCACAGAGGGGTGAGTCAGATGAAAGATGTCTGTCTGTTAAGCTCAGTGACACAAAACATGTGAATGACTTTGAAATTAAAGCAAGACTCTCTTACATCCACCTTAACTATGAAAAAACAACGCTCAGCTCTTAGGCCTTTTCTTTAGGCGAAGGTGAAGCACAGCTCTGGTGCCACCCTGGAGGTGAGGGGCAGAGCTGGGAGTGCAATGGGATCTCCCACGTCTGGACTACTGCAGAGGAAGGCTGCAAGGGTCAGTGACACCACCTCTGACCAGCATGGAACTGGAGCTACTGGTGTTTGTCACCCAGCAGCACGCTTTGCAAAATGTCACTTTTCAGAAGCGGCGTCGCACGAAATGTCACTAATGAAATAAATGTTCAGAGGCAATGCACTCTGTCAGCAGGAAGCAGTGACTTGCTGAATCATTCCTGCAGATTCCCGTTAATGCCCTCTGGGCTGATGCCTGATCCCATACCTGGAGATTCCTGCTGACTGAGGGCCTGCCTCGGATTTTGCTCTGCTTTTATGGCAGCAAGCACTGCTGGTTCTTAACCCCCCCGTCTGTATGAGATACAACCACGCAGATAACAATGAGCAATAATTCTAAGCCAGAGTCCTGCTTCCTGCATCCAGCACACTTCCCTGCAGGGCATTGATCACTTAGTAAAGTGTTTGGTCTTAATCCCCTCACTCCAGCACTGCAGGACTAGACCTGACCCAAAGCACCCACTGGGCAAGAACCAGCTCATGAAGTTGACCAAGGCGTTTGTAAAAACAGATTTAGGACATTTCAGAGGAGTTGCTCCAGCCTGCCACCTGCTAAAACTGAAATTTGGGGCTGGTCATTAGCGCCAAGTCCAGCTGGCACTGCTGGACCAGTGTCCATTATCTGACTGCCCGTCCCTCAGAGGCTCTGACAAAACTGGGACAAGGAACAAAGCACCTTTCACCCCAGAGCATGTTGTGGGTCACAAGGTCATAAGACACAGCTCAAATTAACATTTTGTTTGCTGCTAAAAGGTTCAGGGCCCTGGAAAACAGTGCTCTTCCCATGCCTCAGAGCAGTGCTGGGAAGAATAAAGAGGAGTGTGGGCAGCACTCGGCAGGCAGCTCAGACCTGCAGGTTTTACTCACACGAGCAATCCTCACTGTCTGACCAGTCCCACTGCAGCCATGAGGGAGGAGGTGTCCATGCAGTGCTGCAGAAGGAGGACAAGAGCCCTTAGCCATGGAAACTGTGCTGAGACATGCATGGGGGACTTTATCAGCCACTTCTTCTGTTGGGACTTGGCTGCATTTCCCAGTCCGTCCCTTTGTTTTTCCTTTATTTTCCTCTAGTGCTTGATCTTGTCAGTGAGGCAAAAGCCCTTGGCAAGGTTTCCTGATGTCCCACAGGCATCACAGGCTGGATGTGCTGTGCAGCAATGTCATCACAGAATCATTTAGGCTGGAAGACCACCAAGTCCAATCTTTGCCTGATCACTCCCTTGTCAACTAATCCATAGCACTGGGTGTCACATCCTTGAACACTTCAGGGATGGTGACTCCACCACTTCCCTGGGTGGCTCTTTTCAATGCCTGACAATCCTTCCAGTGAAGAAATTCTTCCTGATGCCCAGGCTCTGGCTGTTCAGCTCTCTTCAAGCTGCACCACCATTCACAGGGTCAATCAGCACTTCCTGCTGCCCTCCTAAACAGCACAGGGAGAGGAAGAGGCTCTTGCTTCCCCAATTCCATCCACTGAGCTGCAACTTGCTTTTTGTGACTTGCTGGCCTTGTGTGTGTAAATTATAGAATGAACAAAATACCCCAAGAGACAAATGGGCAATTTGCAGAGCAAAACCCAACTCCACATTGTTCCTCACTGGTTTTGTCTCAGCACCACTCTGAAGCCATACATGTGCCCACACCCACCCACACCCATTCCTACACCAGGAGCTGTAAAAGAGCTTCCAGCCCCTTGGCTTATGATTTATCTTCAACTGCAAAGATATGAAGCACGGCACAACGCTGAGTTTCCCTGGGCTCTCCTTGGCAGCAGAATTGCTTTATGGCACCTCCTTTATGGTTCTTTGTCATGTGTTCTTTATTCCTGGGGAACCCTGGGAGCACTGCACTCAGAAGCGCTGCAGAATCCTCAGAGACAGCAAAATGCTGGAATTAAAAGTGATTTCCAGCAGACAGCTCAAGTTAAGCAGGGAAACTTTCAGCCTAGGACCTACTGGGATGACAGGAGTGTCCTATATATTCTCCCACTTAGGGAGAGCTACAGGTACCTGGGGTCTCTATTACCCATACTTTCAGAGGCACTGGAATGATGAGCCACATTTGTAGTGCTCATGGTGGCAGCCCCATCCCAGAGAGAGAATAACCACTCAGTCACTGAGGCAGAGGTGAAGCAGGAACATGAAGGAATACTCTGGGCCTCTGAGCAGAGCCCCATCTTCCAAGCCTTGGATGGGAGGGAAAATGGTGAAGAATCTTTCCTCTTTTTAGCTACCAAAGGCTCATTCTTGGGTGACTGCAGCTGAGGAAGGTGACATTTTCTTTTCTAAGAAGCAGTTCTCACCATCTACTCAGCAGGAAAATCCGGGCTGCGGTTACAGCGACCAGCAAAAGTACAAAGACATTCCTCTGAAAATTAGAGAGAAAGACCTTGTATTTTTCTTTTAATTGCCTTTTCATACCTTCAGTGGTGCAGGGTATTTTGCGAAGTGCACCACACATGGCAATCAAGGCTCACAACATCCCTGGCCTTAGGAAGGGCTGTCACACATCCTGCCTGCACAGAGAAATGGAAATTCGCAGCAGCAAACATCTTGCCTCTCATCCCACAGTGAGGATGTGGCACAAATGGTACCCAGGCATCCTGGCCCTCTAATAGTTGCACACCTACTAATCAGGCTTTACACATGTAACTACAGGCCTTTAGTTTAATGTTGTCTATGAGGAAGGAAGAATACTGTTGATTTTTTAACAGCAGATATTAATTATCCTTAATCTTCACGGGGATTAAACAGTGAGGAATAATACTAGCTGCCTTACCCCCAAATTTAAATGTTGAGTGGTGAGAGTTTGTATTTTTCTTTGCCCCTAAACATTCCTCTGAAGGGTTGTTATGTCTCTGCAGAGCACAAGGTGCTCCCACGTACTAACACTGTACCCAGGGCTTATTCAAAGACTCAATTTCAGACACACCAAAATGCCTCTTGTCCTCCACAGTGCAGAGCTGGACTGTGAAAAGATGATAGCTTGGCTCTGGATAGATGGATCAGGATAGCTGCTTCCCCTCAGCCACCCACTCAGGCCAGGCTTAACCTTCACACCCTGCCATAAAAGGCGGCACAGACCTTCTTAAAACAATCCAGGAGATTTTACCCTTTCTACACAGACATGACCACCTCTCCTGCCTGATAAACTGGCACCCCGTGTCAGCTTGTGCTTTTGTCTAATAAATAGCCAGGGCTGAAGTCACTGGGATTTGTTCCTGGAGGGGTAAGGTCACCCACTGCCTTGATTCCAGGCCTGGAGAAATATCACTTGCTCATGTCCTTAATGACATCACGAAGCTTGTGCCTTTAAAAGACTTCTTAAGAGCAGCAGGAAAAAAGAAATGCCTGGGAGGTTCCAAAAACTCGTGTCTGAAGGTTTAATGGGTTGATTTATGGGTCTGGGTCTCTCCCACTGTGGCTCTAAGTAAATGTTCAGTTAGGATTTTGTGAAGGGCTGGTGATCATTTCCTGCTTTGTCAGCTTTACTGAACGGAGCCGCCGCTGTTCCCCTTCCAGAAACAAGGCCTCTCTGATAAGAATAACTTGAAAAACAAGAGCAGTTCAAATTCCAATAGCACTAATTCATCATTAAGCTCAAACTCCTTTTCATGCCGTCATTCTAAAAAGTCTATGTCAGACAAGGAAGACAGAGCTAAAAACCATGGAATAAAAGTGCTTGGATCCTGAACAAAACACAAATGCGCTACATTTGCACTTGGTCACTTTTTAAAAGGTCACTTTTTACCCAGCAATGTCCTGGAAGAACAAGGCAGGGGGGGGTTTCAGGTGATGAACATAAGGTCCTTCTGAGGATTTAGCACGTGGAAGTGCCAAAATGCCTTGTGCTTTCTACGAGCTCACAGCTCTCTTTCCACAGTGTGGTTGTGTGTGAGCTGTGAATATAATTTTCCCTACTCTCAGCTGGGCACAATGTATGGCAGGCACATCCCAGGGTGGGACATTCACAGGAAACCAAAGGACAAGGGGGCCCTGAGCTTTCCCTGGTTAAAGGGAGGGCTGGGAAGTGTCACAACCGAGCCCGTGTGGATTTTGCTCAAGACCTTCTCTCACAAAAGCTGTTTTTTAAAATGTCACAGGGAGCCTCAAGTGTCCTGGAATTTACCAGCATCATCCAAGAGGCACTTGGATGTGTAAATAAAGTAGCTGTGCACTTAGTCCTGGCTCCCAGCATGTAAGCCCTGTGTAGGAACAAACGTTGTCAGCTCCGATAAGGACATGGGCTGGTTACACAAAGGTGAGTGGCCCCACAGCCACAGCATGCTATGAACCAAAGGAACTTTACATGGTTTAAGGGCACTGCTCAGTTGTACTACTGTATCATCCAAGCCTAAAGCAATCCAAATCTACCATAATCCGAGGAGTTTGGGTTTGGATGCACTGGGTATGTGCATGGGTCTTTGGAGGACGCCTCATGTTGACTTTTAAGAGTTCCTGCTTGGAAAGTGTCACATGTAGCGTTCATCATGCTGAGATGACCAGGCCAGCATGTGGCCTCTAAAGCCCAGACATGAAATTAAGCAAGTGCTCCTCCACGAATGTCTGAAGAAGCTGCATATCCCAACCAATTCAAGAAAACCACAGCTGAAGGGATGCCAACAGTGCATTTGAAATACAAAAATATAAATAACCTGAAGGACAAGTGACCACAGGTAAAAGAGGTGTGAAAAAGGCATGGGAAAAGGTACAGACCAAGGTGAGCTGTTGCTAACCTTTCCAAAGAGAAATCACTCTAACTACATTAATAAAAAAAGCCACGTCTTTTTCTCTGATGCCCAAATATCCAAGAACAAAAAATGACACCTGGGCTTTCCCGGCTGCACCTGAAAGGCCCCATCACAAAACTCTCCTTGAGGTGCTCCAGGGGAACTGGAGAAACAGCAAAGAAATGGCAACATGAAATCAAAAGCTGAGAATTATTCACACTAAATTGTCTCCCCTCAGTTGTCACTCCCAACCTCCTGCTCCAGCAAAGCCGAGTCAAAAACCGCCCTGGAAACAAACCCTTCCTTTTGTTCTCTGGAGACTAGAAGTCTTTTTATATTTAAATGAAAATCTGTCAAACTAATTATGTGAATATGTAATGGTCTCATTTTGTGCTCATTAGAGAACATGGTAATGGCCATAAATTCCTCTGACGGAGCGTGTATGTGTGAACATGAATGTCTGGTAACGTCTCATAACCTTCGGGCTGGACCGCGGCTTTTGTCGGCGGGTTAGACCTCGCGAGGCAAACAAAAGCCCCAGCATTGCTTAAATCAGATGCAAAGTGCTGTGTTACAGCAATATGATAAGCATGATTCTTGTGCACACAAACAGCCCAGGGGAGTGCAGGGACTGTTCCCACCGTGACAGAGACGTGGCCCCCGTGTGGGTCGGTGACGTGGGCCATTGTCCCGGGCCATGTACAATTTTCTGCTCCGGGATAAATAGGCAGTACAGCTGTTGCTGTGGGTTGCTCTGAATGTCCTGTCAGGAGAACTTCAATGGGACGTGGCATTCCTGGCATTTTTTTGGTGCTTTTGATATCCATAGATAAAGAGAAGAAATAAATATGGACCAGCAGCACGGAAATAAATGTGTATGTGTTATATCTCATTCATAATTTCACTCTTTTCTGTTTATCCTTATGTACTGATGACGGGTAACTTTTGAAATAAAACTGGGCTGGCATTAAAATGGATCCCAGTATGAATTTAACAGATGCAAGGAAAAAAAATCTACATCAAAGATCATCCAATGCAACATGCTGGAGCTGAGGCAGAAAATATTGAAGAACATTGATGATTCTGGAGATGTGTTACAGTGTAGGAACAGCAATAACAGCAGCAATGTTTTATAGGGAGAAGTGGGCTCCTGGGCAGGATGAGGAAGAAGACACAGACTTGTCTCAGCAGACTCAAGCCTGCATTCCTGGTTTTGTTTTTAAATGTTATTGTGAATGGTACAAAGAACAAAACGCAATAAACACTGAAGAGAGAGAGAATGAGACTGAACCTTAGCAGCCCTTGGTCATCTACAGCCTTCCTTTGCAGATCCCACTGTCCAAAACCAAAACCAAAACCAACTCAGCTTCTTTCCCTTCCAGCTGGGGGATTGTGGGAGCATCCACGCCTGGATCAAGGATCTTATTCTACATTAGAACAGCTCTCAAGTAGAGAGCACAGCAAAGACACAACGCGACACTGAGGTACAGTTGAATGGAGCCAGAGTTTGTGAGTGCTCGGTGCAGCTCAGAGCATCCCTCCACAGCTGGCTCTAGCTCTTTGCTTTTTCCAGGCAAAAACCCAGCTGCCTTGTGCCTGTAGTTTTCAGGCTGGCAGCACACAGGCATCTGTCCCCAGCAGCTCTGCAAGAGTTCCTGGGGAGAGGGAAGAGGCTAAAGAGGAAGGGAGCACTGCAGAACCCGTGAGAATACCTGTACTGGCTCTGTGAAGAACTAAATGTGACTAAAGATGCCAAGTGCGTGATTTTAATTGCTGTTTTCCCCACCCCACTCCCCATGGTTTTTGGGGATCATTTCCTGGGAAGGACGGCTGCAAAGAGCACGGCTATGACTGAGTAAGCTCCTGATTAAAGCCCAAATCTCTGGTTGCAGCAGCACTGCCGTTTTCCCTGAATGAGATCAAAAGTAAGAGATAAAACATATGAGGAGGTGAAAGGCTAATGGCTCCTGAAAATAGTTCGGTGGTGATAGGACTGAGATTATTTCTTCGAACAACATTTCTCTCATTAAAAGCAGGTAGGTATCAGATTTTAATGACTTGTTTTTTCCCATCTGGGTAGGGCCAGAAAGACTTGACTCCCCTGTTCTCCACAGCCGTCTTTCAGAAGAAATGCTTTACCTGCCTTCTTATCATGGTTAAATGATACCCGTGCTTGAAAGCAGGATTTCTATCCTTCCCCACAACCTTGGGCAAATATACCTGGTTCTCAGAGAGCTGACAGGAAGGCAAATCCCCTCCTGCAAACTGACAGCTGTCAAGTGATAATAAATACCTGTAATAGGGAGAGTTTTATCCCTCCTCCTTGTACATATCAGCTTTCACTGAAATTATACCCTGCTCCCTGTGATCAAGCCACTGTAGCTGTGTGCCCAGCTTCAAACACAGCCCTGAGCACTGGGGGGAAAACTCCTTGGTTTCCTCCCCTCTCCTCTTCATGACATCTTTCAAAGGCCACAAAACTGCCACTTCTGTGATTCCCTCTTGTCCATGGGGGCTTCTCTGCAAATTTTGATATTTGTTGCATGCTGTTAGGCATAGAAATAAAATACTAAAAGAATACTAAAGAAACCAATACACGGTTTGGGAGAGTTAAATACACCTAACTTCTGAATGTCTCACGTCAAACCTCTTGAAACATTCATGTAAATTTGAAACTTACAGGTCCTCATCTTAAAGGAATTAAAACACTTAAAAACAATCCACTTTGCTGAGTCACAGCGAGAGGTTGAGCAATAACGCAGGAATGAGGCCTCAGCTGCTTGACAGCAGGAAAAAAAGGTTAAGGTATGGGGAGAAATCTGCATTTCAGAAGGGAATTTCCAGAGGAAAGGAAGGAGTAAAACCATTCAGACAGATTGACAGACAGTCTGTTCCTGCCCCTGCTGACAGAATAAAGGCTCTTTCAGCACTAAGCCTTTCCCATGGCATGCCACCTCACACTGGTGAACAGGAGACAGAGTTCTTATGCGGCAAAATCTTCCCTGGAGCACAAGTTGGCAAGTCTCAGTACCAGCAGTGATGCTGAGCTACCTGCAGCCTCAGAGAATCCACTCCCACCGCTTCATGATGCAGCAAAACCCCTCAGCCAGGACGAAAAGCTCGGGGGTCAGAAGAAAATGATGGGCACAACAAATCAGTCCACTGGGATTATTTACATCGGTTATAACCTCGGTATTTGTAATAACAAGGCAGAAGTGATCTCTGTTTCATTGAGGACGATCGAGTGGTTGTACATCCACTGGAGATTTTACTGACCTCATGGCAAACGCACGTTCACACTTGATTTGAATAGAACGGAATTTTGGCAATTAACAATAAATTACACACATGGGCTCATGTCCCGGCGCAGGAAGGGAAACACCTCCCCAAACCAAACACAAGCTGAGCTCTACAAGGCCCTTTCTCCTTCAGCAGGCATCACTCTGGAGCAGGAATCCCATCCCCGTTCCCGCTTATTGATGAATGCGCGCACGCAGGAGTGCTGAAGAGGCTCGGGAAGAATTTCTTTCCCAGAAAAAAAAAAACCCAGCAGCCCCATTCCTGAGCCGCTGTTGCTATGGGCCCGCGGGGTTCACAACAGATGGCAGGAGAGCCATCCCCGAGCCCGGCTCTGAAGCTGTCCACTCAAGCATGCCATTCGCATTCCCCGCATTCCGGCGCACCGCGCCGCCCTCTGCTCTGCCCGAGATGCGGGGCCGGGATGGGAGAAGCAGCGGGAAGACAAATCCTGTCGGGATATCGGTACTTTGAGAGTTTCACTGACTGGGGGAATGTGGTTTGCTGACCGGAGGTTCGGTTGTGGACATTTTCTGTTCCTGCGTCCTTGTAGTGGTCTGATTGGGAGGGAGAAAACAGCACCTAAGGACCTGATCCAGACTCTGGTCCAGACCTGGGCATCTTTCTGCTCCCGGGACAGAGGAGGCAGCAGCCTTCAGGATAAGGGTTTGAGGTGGGAAGGCTGGACCGAGGCAGAGAGATCCTCTTTGCTGCAAAGACATCATCGCATCCCAACCACCTGAGGGGAACACAGATCAGAGCCAGGGCCACGGCCAAAAAGGATTCACGGTCCAACAGGTGTTACAAACAGCTGAGAAGCATGAGAGGAAGTGAGCAGAGAGAAACCAATGTAAAGATGGACTAAGAGAAGCGGCAGGTGGGGAAAAGCGTGATTTAAGAAGCAGAGATGTCCAAGTGTACAGACAAGCGACACCAAATGCAGCAGCCAAAGACTTCAGGGACAGGAATCTCTGCCCTGCTGCTCCACCTAGGCTGGAGTAGGGCAAGATTACCTGCAGGAGCCCCCGAAGCATGCAAAACCTTGCTGAGGGCTGAACAGTTCATGGTCCCAGACTTCCTCTTTTGTGCTCTGCAAATCCCGCCTGGGAACCAAAGCGCGCCTCCGACTCCCAGCAAAGCTCTCCCAGCTCCTAGGGCACAGCCAGGCTAAGGAAAATGCACCCTCTCTCCCTTTGGACACTTAATGGCAGCGTTCTGGTCTCCTACACCCAAACAACAGCCGGGCTGGCTCTGCAGCGAGGAATTTGAATGCGATTTGCCCGTCGCTTGCTGATCACACAGAACGGGGCTCTTCGGGGCTAATTTGCATTTGGCTGCTGGAGTCACCGGGTTTTCCTTTTCCTGGGGGGGTGTCGCAGCGAGGATGATGGAGACAAAGGGGCAGATGCTGTGGGCTGGCCGTGTGCAGCTGGCCATCGCATTGTGCCGAGCTGCAGGGCACCATTTCCGAGCCTGGGAAATGCGCTCCCTGCTCCCAGCCCAAAGCCAGCGCCACTCTCCTCCAGGGATGGGACTCGCCCGACCCTCCCAAATGCCGTCCTCCCAGAGCACCGGGGGATAATGTTATTTCCTAGTTTATTTTCTTTCCAATGCAAGCCTTAAGTTGGAGGAAAGAATCTGACTCCTGCTAAAAGTCGTTTGGGTGGCTGCATGTGCAGTCTGTTCTGTGCAGGCATGCAGGAAATTTTCCCTCCCTCTCACGCACACAATGGTTTAGATTTGGTATTTACGAGCTTAAGTTAGAAATAAAGGAGGAATAAAGTTTCCAGGTGGCTCTTTCTTTCTTTAATCTTTGCTGTGTTTCTCCCTCCCTGTCTTTTCTATCAGTCTTTAATCAAATTCCTGCTGTTACTTTTATTGAACAAAGGAGATGCTGGCACAGACCTGAAGTGCCTCTGTACATGGGTTGCCCTCTAAAAGCCAAGTTGCTACGATTTATTACTAAATGGTCCCTGCAGGCTGTAATTTATGAAAGGCAGAAAGAAACGTCCAAGCTTTGGCAACTGAGGTAAATGCTAATATCTGGTAATTCTTCAGCCCCTTGGGTTTCTATGAGGTATTGCCTTTAGCCCTTTGAAGGCATCCAAAAGACTTTAACACAATACAGCATACCAGAGTAGCATCAGCCCAAGATGAATTTTTTCAATTTGCTTGAAGGGGGTGACCACCAAATCTCTTTAATTCAGGCATCTCTTCAAATTTCAGATGGGAGGTTGCTCTCATTGCTGCAGCCTGGGAACATGCTCACCCCTGGAGGCATCAGGCCAGGCAGCAGGGTGATGGGATCTGTGCTGTAAAACAAGCTCTTCCTTCATGCTCTGGATCCTTGTCATCTCCACTGCCTCAGGAATCTTTAGGGATACTCCCATGCCCACTAGTTTTGCCCCAGTATTCCACTAGCAGCACTACAACCAGCACTGCCAACTTTCCCTAAGCACATTGGATCACCACAGTTTAGATGAAAAACCAGTTACAATTTCCCTTGAAGTGCACAGCTAAAGCTTTGGCCCATACTCAAAGATAAAACAACCCCACACAAACTTCAAACTAAAAATATCCTAATAGCAATGAAGCAGCTAATGAGTTTAAAGATTAGTTAATGGGTTTACTAAAGGAGTTCATGTGTCAGAAAATAATCAAAATCAAATCCAAGTTCAATGAACTTAGTTTTATGATTCATGACCAAGCTGGAAGGGCGGATAGGTGTGTGTACAATACACGACAGGTCTCCAAAGAATGCAAATTTGTGCAGGCCCAGCTGGAGCTACAGTGATTACCAGCACTGGACCTGTACTAATTGCCTTCTCTCATGAACCAGCCTCTTTCCCACTCTCTCTCTGCTCCCTGCAATGCTGTCATATTGATGGAACAAGATCATATCCCAGATTGTGGGGCTGGTCCATCTCTGTCCACCAGCGACGTGTGCCTGGTTTGCCACCCACCTTAAACAACTCTCAGCTTATAAAAGGTGAAGGCCAAGAAGAGCGCCACGAACTTGAGCGTGGATTCTTCCAGACTATAAAACTGGAACTATTCGCACTCTACAAATCGTGGCGCGGACGTGAGTCAGAAGACTCAGCATCCCAAGTGCACGGCACCGATATTCCCCTTGGACACTGAGGGTGGGATGCCGCACAGCTCTGGAGGCTCTCCCAAGTTCACCCCTCACCCAAAAGTGAGCACTTTTCTAGCCTGAAGCCTGAGAGCTTTGCTTAAATTGCCCAACAGCCTCCCAACAGCGGCAGACCCTGAGCGCTGGCTCCCCGTTTGCTGCGGAAAAATGCCCCCCGGCACTGCATGCACGCTCGTTTGCTCTGAACTCCACGATGCCCGTGAGGTTTAGGCCAGAGCGGGTCCCTAATACTCCCGCCCTCTGTTGTGAAGCCGCTTACCTTTGGAGGCAGGCTCAGGGATGCGCATCCCGCCCTCGGGAAGCGCGGGGCCGGCAGCGGGGAAGCGGAGCCGCGATGGGCGCGGAGGAACCGCGACAGCGAGCTGCAGATCCAGGTGCTGTGCACGCAGGCACCTCGGCACTAATCCCGCAGGAACACGCAGGAGGATCGCTAGGGCACAGGCAGCTCGGGTTACTGCCCTCCTACCCGGCAGTCGTCAGCAGGACTGACAGACAGGAGCAGGGAGCGTGAGGAAAAGGGGGAATGTGCTGAGTGGAAGTGGCAGTCAGCTCTGCCCCGGCTCCCCGCGGGTTTGGGCTTGGTCCTTCTTGTGATTAACGCTGGGCTTTGCGGGGAGAGAGGAGAAAAGGAACTATATCCAAGAAAAAAGGGTTTTCAGCCAGCCAGGAACGATGTGCTGTTTCTCTCAAGGTTCACCCCTCAAATCGCAATTGAGGACAAGGGTGGGGGATGAAAACGGCGGAGAAGAGGTGCAGCAGGGAGGTTGGTCCCTGTTGCTCACTGGCCCCCAAGTTGGGGCTCAGCAATCGGCTGCAGGGCTGAGAAAGATGCCACAGGAGAAGGCTGTGGGCACTGGATGAAGTTCATGGAAATAATCCCAGAAAAGCACATGGCCCTCAACCCACTGGACCCATCCTGCTACTGAGGAAGTACCGGCACAGGGAGGTTCAGGTGCTCTATGCCCAGCCAGGCTGCCTTAACATCCAAGAGAAAGCTGGAAACATACATTAAATATACATTAAATATATTAAATTGACATGTTTTTCCCTACCAGGAGCGAAACGGTTCATTTCAGGCCAAACAGAACACACAATTGCATTTCCATTTAACCCTAAATAGTTCTCTTTTTCAGGCCAGCTATAAATTCAAAATATTCACTATCTCACCCATATTTTCTCTACTCCAATGTCCCCTTGACTTCAGGTAAATGGAATACATCATCCTCTTCCACACCTTCTTGAATGCCTCCACTCACCCCCTGACATTTCACCTGACAATAGTAATCATTTTTAAAAGCCTGGTAAACACAAAAGCCTAAGTGGTAACTCTGAGCTAACAGTCTCTTTTCAGCTCCTGAAACATGTATTTTTTAACAACTATTTCTGATTTTCATTTCCTTATGCATTCTCAATAGGAAAAAAAGAAGAAGTTACGGTTTATTATGCAGGTATAACCTACCTAAAAATGTTTTACATACATGCACTGAAGATCAGCCCTGCCTCCCTTTTAATGCCAAAGACAGACAGGAAGCTGAAGAAAGGGGGATTAGGAGAAAAAAAAAACCTTCTATATTCTTTGTCCATCTGTGTTTGGGTGAGTTAGTCAGGCTGCTCTGCGCTGCACACAGGAAGAGTTGTGCATATAGAAGACCATTTGATACTGTCTGTGCAGTGTCTGCTCTTCATTGTTCTTTTGCCTGAGATATTCCATGGATGCAGCCCTAAGGGAGAAACAATACCAAGGGATTTGGATGACCTGTACAAGCCCATTCATAAAAGACGTAAAGGAGTTACAGTAATCACTACACCCTAACATCTGTTTTGCTGAAGTAAATCCAGCCAAACACAATTTCTATCAGTAGGATTACATCAGTGTTCATTAACCTCTCCTGACCCCACCTCCCTTTCAGAGGAAACCTTGGACCAAGCAGGAAAAGCAAGGAAAAGGTTTTGTAAAATGATTTTATATCAGCAGCTGAGCAACTAAATATTTAACCTGGCTGTGGCTGTGTACACATGTACATCTGTCCACACCAATGCCACCCAAGCAAGAAACCCCTTATAAATCTATATTTGTAGTCAGCTCCCATGCAACTGCAGCTCCTTTACAGCACGGGGATGATGAAATGCAGCTATTCTCAGCTTTCCCTGCAGCTGCCCAGTGAAGGTGTCACCCTGCACCCCTCTGCACCTGGACAGGTAACCAGAACCCCTTTTCAGTCCAAGCATTTGCCCTGTGGAATAAAGGTCACCCCCACACCATCCCAGACAGTGAAGGATGCAGGGAGTGCTGGGAGAACACATGCTTGTTTGTCTGAGTTTTCATACTACTGTGATCTGATCCAGCTCCAACCGAATCCTTGGGAAATTCCAAATAAAGGAGATTCCCACTGTAAAAAGTGCTTTGTAGAGATTTCCCAGCTTTTTCAGAGTCACTTGCTGACAAATCCAGCCCCAGGCTGATTATTGCCTGAAGTAGGCAAACTAATCCACAGGCAAGGGTGAGAGGAGCAGCTAATTGGAATAGCAGTGGCTGGGAATTCCTGGGTTCCTGGGTCACACTGTAACATCCCAGAGACCATAACACATCTTGGTGGCTGGCATTTATTTCTTTCCAAGGCATTTGCCCACTGTTCCTATCAGTGACCTCAAAGCTTTTATTGAAAAATTGTATCTAGATCTCCCTTACATTTACTAAAACCCTATCATTCCTGAGCTGTAGCTAATTAAGTCCTAGACAGTAAGGATTTGCCAGTGATTTAAAAATTAAATTCTGTTCACCTCTCAGCTGCCTGTCCCTTCCTAATGAGACAGGAGCTGCAAACATTTTGATGAACGCATGGGAAACTCCTCTATGAAAAGACTGATGCCTGAGATACTAAAGACTGACCAGTTTGATCCAAGACACAAGGAAATTTAAAGACCTGGGCACAGGTGTAGAGGCCTTGGAAATGCCATCCAAACAGTGGGTGAGGCTGGTGGGCTTTGGCTGGTCACACCCACTGGCATTACATGAGGAGCTGCAGACCCCAACCAAAGGCTCATTTTTTTAATGCTAAAAAGATGCACTTTGAAAGAGCTGAGACACAAGGAGACATGAGCAGGGGCACGCTGGAAAGCCGAGGAGGAGTTCACAACAAACAGAAACCAGCACTAGGCACAGACCACCCTGCCAGCCCTCGAATGCCAGCTTTGGCCTCCAGGCTGTCAGTCCTAAACATTCCATGTGCATGAAGCCTTCCTTTCTGCCATTCCCCCGGTCATCAGCACTGAACAAACCCCAGCCACACCTGCAGGGTGTGGGCCAGCTCCAATTCTAATTCATTTCATTCACAAAACTTGGATTTATTCGATGCAATTTTTTGGCACGCTGTCAAATACGGCACCAAATTACATTAGTGTCATAAGAGGAAAGGATTAGTGGACAGACTCCTTTGAAGAATTGTGTTGGCACTTGTCTTTTTGTACAAATGCCAGCAGCTTCCCCTCTCTCCAGGAACAGCCCATTTTCTCCTGGTCAATGAGGGAAATCACTGCTCAGTGAGGGTCTAAGCCAAAGCCTTTTGGAGTCTGTGGGAATCTTTCCACTGATTTCCATGGGCTTGAATCAGCTCTGAGCTGCAGATGTCAGCTGTGCTGACATCTTCCTCCTGCCCTTCCACACCTCCATAGGCTCATTTATCAGGTGGACTGGAAGACTTTTCTCCTGTAGTTTTTCCTGAAGCCTTAGTTACAGTATTTTGCTGCCAAACCAAGAACAGCTCCGTAGCTATGGCGTAAGTGCAAGCATTCAGGATGTCTGGGTTTCATTCCTGATCTTGCCACTGAGGTGTTTAAAGGAGTTGATTAGAACCAGATCTGTCTGAAAACACAGCCCTGGCCCCGGGAGGCCCACGCAGCCCAGCACCTTCTCACTCCCAGCATCTCCCCCAAGTCTCATCGTTCAGGCAAGGGGGCCCAGGGCCAGGGATGCACCAAGAGAATTACCCAAATAACCCAAGTGATGCAGGGAATCTGTAGGGAAGCGTGGAAACAAACATGCAGATTGTGGTCATAGCCAAGGATAAGCTTAATCCTTCCTTTTTGTACAGTTTTTTAGCACAACAGGAAAAGGAGGATGTTTTCTATCCCCACTCCTCCTTTGTGTGACTTGTACTTTTAGTCTGAGGTTCTTTGAGAAGGAAAACAATTGCAGGCACTGCTAAGCCTGAGGCAGACACAAACCACTACCACTGAAAACAGAAAATCAGCCACCTTGAATACTGATCTTCACTACAATATTGTGTATACCACATAAATAGTACTTGAACAGGCTTCTTGCAGTCGCTGGTGTCAGAATGACTGGACACATGCTAAGAGCACACACGTGCATCCTGGAGCAAGCAGTTTTGCTGTAAATCACAGCTAGTTTGAGATTCCTGCTTTGCCCAGTCTCACTGGCTCTGCAAACACAAGTGTCACCATCACATCCCAATCTGAACACCCTAGAAGAGATCTGCAGGGCCATTGCACATTGGCACGAGCAGAGCAAGGGCCTAAATCCCTGTTAAACCTCTGCAGAACATTCTTCATTGCTGTTCCACCAGCAAACATTAATAGAGCTTTGCATTAATTAACCCAGCCTGAGGCTGGATCCCTCCTCAGCACACTGTCCCCTCAACAAGAAGGACTGCCACCTGCTGTGCCCTCTGCCCGAGTGGCCCGTGGGAGGCTTGGCTGGTGTTTGTGCTGGAAAGGGCGCGTGGGACTCGTCCCCCAAGGGTCCCCTTGGTGGCACAGCTCCGTGTGCCACCACGCCTGGCTGCTCTCGTTGCTGCAGTTGGGGACACGCTGTGTAAACAGCGTGATGCTCCCGCAGCCCTTCCTGCCCGCTGACCTGTGCAAAAGCCTGGGTTTGGCAAGTGCTCCAGGCCACTGTAGGGGCTGTGAAGCACACAAGGCTCTGCCCATGGTTTGAGCCTTATCTTCAGCTGATGAAGGCATGCACAACACAATTAGATCAGACTGATACCACTGAAAAGGGTCTTTTTGTAGTTGCATCCAGCTCTGCTTGGATACTGCAGTTGGAGAGGGAGCAACAGAAAAAAAAAAAAAAGTTCGGAAAAAATTATGTATTTCACAACAAACCAGCTAAGTCTTATTCTTTTGTAGCTGTAGCTTTCAAACAGCTTTTCCTGCACCTGGTTAAAGATCAACTGAGTACCCAGACCTCTTCAGGGCAGTTTGCTGAGGACAGTAGGCCAGCCTCCCCGCTTCAAAATCCAGCAAACTGGTCTCTCCAGCTTCCCACTGTGATTCACACCGACTGCTCCAAATGGGCAAAACCCTGAGCAAAGGGACCTCCCCAGCATCGGCCTGTGAATTCCTCAGGCCTGATGAAACTGGCTGTTCTCATGCCCATGGGGAGAGAGGTTTGTGGCCAGCAGTGATTCAGGCACACTGGGTCACTCCCTGGGCTGCAGAGCAGCTCCTGCTCCAGCTGGTCCTGGCCTCAGCACGATGGAGTGTGAGTGTCAGCTGCAGGCCTGAGGTGTGCAGGAATGAGCAAACACACATATCCGAGCCCATTGTCCTGGAAATGAATGGGCAAAACCAGTGAGGACAGGGCAGAGAGGCAGGAGCTGGCTTTGGGAACAGCCTTGGAAACAAGGGAGGTGTGGGTAGCTGTGCTAAAGAAGCAGAGAAAACTGAACATTTGAAAGCTGTCACTGAGGGCTTCTGAGCTGCAGACAAGACAAACAAAACGCAGCTAGAGAGCATCCATGAAAACTGTTCAACTTTTGTCTCCCAAATAAAGATCCTCTTAGGGAATAGGCACAGGATTTACTGAACGCTGGGGCTCATTAGGGCATTCTCTGCCTCTGCCCTACTATAAGGCTGTGAGCAAGGAAGCAGAAAGTGTAGGAATTCACAGCTTCGTGTCTCTCCTCCTGCAAGCTCCTCCCTGGGGACAGCAGGACATTTGCACAGGAGTGGGAATGTGGCAGACTGTGGTCCTCACCTACTAAATACTCTGCTGCTGGTCATGTGAGATAGATAATTTTCTTATCACTATTTATTTTAGCCTTTTCTCTCGCCCTGAATTTTCCCTGGTTTTGCACTCACATTCCCTTCTTTGAAACTATTCCCACCTCCATTACACTGATCAATCAAACTCGAGTTGATGAAGACTGATGGTGACACATCAGTTGTGACATTCCGAGGGAATATGGCAAATTTACAGAAATCAGCACCACAAGCATTTCAAAAATACTTCATTTTCAGGTGATGTACATTGCAAATCTCCAGCCAACCAAACCCAACCCCAGGTGGGAAGCAAGGTTAGTGCTGCCTTTACCTGGCTTAATGGCTAAACTCATTCTGTCTGGGCTCAAGGTAATCTGCACCCCTTTCCTCTTTTCTCACCATTCTCCTCTGGAATCCTTATTTTATCTCTTCTTGCCTTCTAGAACTGGAGACAAAATCTCTCCTTCTATCCTGGCCAGTGTGCTGAGCCTGGCCACTTCTGGTGATGGAGTGATTTCAGAGAAACTTGTGACCCACTGCCCACAGAGCAGTCAGGACCTCACATTTCCTGATTCTCTCTGCCTTCATGCCCAGCACTGCAGGGTCACCTGGGACTGGGTCAATTTACCTGAAGGCTGGGCTCTTATTAGCTCTTAATTGCAATTTTCCAGTTCTAAATTTATGGATTATCACTGAGCTTTAAATGTGCACAAAGGATTCAAAGTACCTTGGCAAGGGGGTGGTATGTGAATGCAATACCTCTAAAAGTTAATGTGCTTGACCCTTCTATTGGTGATGAATGAAGACATGAAAGACTCTCAACCAAATTTTTTTCATGTTCACTATAGTAATTCAAACCAGAAAAACATAAAAACTCCTTGCATACTCTTTAAAGAGGGGAAAAAAGGTGGAAAGGTTTTGGGAATATAAAAAATGCAGAGAAATTATTGCATTGCAAAATAAATGGGTTCTGTTTCCACAGTTTTGCTAAGGTAGCTTGAATTAAACATTTTTTTCAGTCAGTACATTTGGATTACAATCGACATGTCTTAAAGTAAAAACCAAATCCAAAGGGTATTTTTGGAAAACACTCAAATTGCAACAAACTCCTTCTGCAAATCCTCTCCCAATGGGTGCACAAACCAGGTAACAGTTCTGTATATGAATATTCAGAATTTGCTGTGAGGTTACCTAAAGATGTTTTAATTAAACAACCAAATAGAGTCAGCAAAAGCAGAAAGTGCAGCCCAGGGAGCAGGAGGGTGTCTGAGCTGGTCATACCTGCCCAGCTCAGGCATCACCACTCAGATGTTACTCAGTTGTTCCAATTTAGTGACCCAAAATTTAGTGACACCTTTTGTTTGAGTAACGACAGCTCCCCAGCTGTGCTGATCTTTACCCAGATTCCTTTTTGCCTAAGTGTGGAGCTTGAGGACAGAGCACTCCATAAAGTGATACCAGCTATCACTTAACTGGCACAGAAAGAAACTGGACGTGGCCACAGCAAAAGACACAGAGGTGGCATTTCTGTTAAGGTTTTAAAAAACCAAAAACACAAATTCCAGACCCAAACATCTTTGATGCAAAATCCTCTATCACTCACCTGCAGAACACCAAACAGCTCCAAATCTTGATGAGGCCAGTGGAAATCTTTCTGCTGCCGCAGCAACAGTGACAACACGCAGCAAATGAGGCAAGAGCTATGTACAGAACTGTCACCCTTTGGCAGGGAGCCCCAGGCACATGGCAGGAAGATGGGACTGCTTGTACATCACTGAACAGAGATCCTGGAGTGTCATGTGGCAGGGGAGCAGTGCAAGAGAAATGGGCGTTTCACATGCTTGGACATATCAGTGACAAAGGAGTCCTAGAAATATTGGCTGAAAAGAACAAGCATTTGCCCTTGGGCTCATGCCTGTGTGCTCAAAACAAGGCTTGTGCTCAGAGAAGTGAGGGGCATGGCTGGGTGGCCTGAGGGGCAGGAGGAAGGCAGGGAATGATTGTGGCTCTTGCCTACCTGCGGACGACAAGTTTCAGCTTCTTGTAGGAGCCTTTCACCAGGGAGATGGCCTCTCTCCTGGAGCTGCTCAGCTCCACCTCGTTGATGTTCACCACTTCATCACCAGCCTGCAGCTTGGAAGGCAGGGAATCTGCCTTCCCTCCCTCTTCGATCTGCACAGGAGAGAAGGGAGACAGTGAGATGTTTGGCTTTCACCCACAGAGCTGAGCGTGTGTTTCTGTTCAAAGAATTGATTTAAAAGCCCTAAACTCTGCTCTTGGATTAAAAAAAACCCTTTGCCAGCCAGCTCACTCAAAGGTCTGTGCTTGCCACCCTTACATTTCATATAGAAGGGAGCTTGGAATCAGCAGCCAGATGAGCTCTGCCAAGAAGCACCGTTCAGAATAAGCCTGAAAAGTCTTTGGTATTTGGAAGCCTCTTGATAAGAGCACCCAGGCACCAGCCCAAGGGCAAAGCCAGGATTAGAAGAGCTTGGATGTGATTTTTTTTAATTCAAGCTCCCCTTTTGGATCCAAATGCCTGATGAACAACAGCATCTTTCTTACTGGCCAGCAGCAAAGGAGGAGCACTCAGGTGTAGGTAGTTAATGAAGTGCAGCATCTCTGTAGGGTTTTTCAATTTAAAGAAAGTAGATGATTATTTGAATTTTATAGGAAAGTAAGCAGTCTGCTCCAGGCTATGGAGTGGCAAGGCTAGAAGCAGAGTCCTAGGGCACTTTCCTCTGCTTTGTACAGCCCGTCATGTACACGGCGTAGTGACTCCCCATCCGTGCACCAGCAGAAATACACAAGGCAGAGGAGAAGAAAATCTGGCCCAGGATCTTGGAATGGCAGCCTTGTGCACGAATGCACTCTCTCTGCAAAGGCATACACTAGCACAGCAGAGGGCCAGGTTGGGCACTGCAAATCCTGAGTTCCAGGAGACTCAGGAGTGCCACCAGCTCCAAGTGCAACTGATAATTACTTTGACTGCGAAACTTTCCACCACAAAATCTGCTATTCAAAGCACCCAGCAGTCCCTGCTCAACAGAGGCTGTGACCTGTGTTAGCAGGTGCCACAGGACCCACACTCCTGTGGAACATCTCCTGGCACAGCAGGAGTAGAAGCGTTTCCTTCAGGAACTCACCTCCCCAGACATCCCACCGAGACAAAGAGATGAGGCTGGGTTGGTTCTGCCTCAGATCCAGGCAGGAAGGGCAGCTCTGTGCAGGGGTGAGATTTTCAGAGCAGTGGAATTGCACGCATACTTCTGGAAGTTGCTTTTATTTCAAGTCAGGCCAAGCAGGGTGTAATTAAGCCATGCCCCAGACATGTAACTCAGCACATGCAGACACACTGCCCAGGTTTTTACCAGGGCATTAGTTTCGGTGTTGAATGGTGATTTCTCACAGGCAAAGCTGGTCTGTTCCTCCTAACCAAGGAATTCCAGTCCAGGTACCTTCTAAAATGTAAATCTGACCTCCCCAAATATCAGCCAATAAAGTCTCCAAGCCCCCTACAAAGGGAGGTAAAAATCATTGTCATTCATTTTACCAGGAAGCCATTCCACTGATGAATGAGTTTTTTCTTTTCTTCTGAAGAATGGATAAAACCACAGGAATGAGCCTTCCCATAAAGAGCCTTGTATCACAATTACCAGGAAGGGTGAGAGATGAAACATTAGCCCTTGCTGCCAGTATAAATAAATAACAAACGAAAAATGCAGCATTGCTGCAGTTTATTGCTGCTGTAAAGCAGAACAGGTGGGTATGATTTCAATGAAATACAATAGTGGGGTACTAGGGGTTAGATTAACTTGTGATATAGTGAACAGAAGGGATTTAATGTTTGTTTGTGCTTTATGTTACAGCACGTACACCGGAGAAAAGCCCTGCTTGGAAAAATATGTTTTGTAACAAATACCAGCTACTTCAAAGGCTGTGATACTCATCACAAGCATTTGTATGAATTTGTGCCTGGATGAACCCTAACCTTAAAAAAATCAACAGAATCGTGATCTGTGCTTTATCGTCTAACAATTCCAATTGTAATTATATATTTGAGGTTTTTCACTTCACAGGAGCACTGTTTTAAGGTTCTCTTTGCAACTACCTGGGCTAGACCTTCCTTTGTCTCCTTTTGCAGTGAAAATGGACATTTGGATTCTTCCATATTCACCTTTATAAAGAATGTGAAATCAAACACTTTCAGGGAAGACTAAACCCTGCAATACTTCTGATAATGCTGATAACGTTATTAACTGCTCTGAAAGAAATCTTTCTTCAAATCCTGGTGCATTCCAGCTTATACCTACACCAAGGGCAAAGCTCTCAAACTGCAGCCTGCAAGGCCAAGCAGCCAGCCACAGTACCAGAGTAAAGGATGCCTTGAAGGAACACTTGTTGGTACGAGTACAGTCATCTGCATGTTGCTCCAGAGGCTGAAAGTGAATTGTTTTTCTCCTGTGTACTTAAAGTGTCCACAAGCAAGACCCAAAACCAGACCCACATTCTGCCTTTGGAAGGTTTTGATGGCAGCATCAAACCTGTATTACTGACTTAGAGAGAATATAAATGGAGATGTGGACTTCCATTTCATTGTTGACACAGTTCTCTCATCTGTTACTAGCCTGTTAGCATTCTCATCTCTCACCTACCCAGCTGGGGTTACCTGGATACAAATTCCTGAAATTTCCTGAAAGAAAACATTCACAACGGGCCTGTGACTTAGTACTACTGCTCAGAGAAGCAAAAAAGGCAAAAAGACTCATAAGGTTCCATCAAAAGTCCAGAAACAAGGCCTTGCCTCCCAAAGCAAAGCTCAGATGCTCCGTGTCCATTCTTCATCTTCACACACCTCTGAAAATATTTGTGTTTAAGGAGTGGTGATATTTCATGGGAAGGATCGAGCGATTCAAACAAAACGAGCTGCACTACAAACACAAAGCTCTATCACAGTGCAACAATTATCAACAAAGCAAACAAACCTCAGCATGCAGGTAAACCTGGTTAAATGAACACCTGCTTCACTGCACGAGGGTGCACAGAGCCCAGATGTGTGCACACCATGCAGGCCACAGCAGCCAAATAACACTGGTGGGGACCACTTCTGCCTGTGGCTCCCTGCTCTGCCCAGCCTGTGCACCAGATCCAGAGGGAGTGGAAATGGGAAGGGAGAGTTTTGCACTGTTCCCTAAATCCCCAGTGGATCTCAGTAATCACTTGTGGTAAAAATGTGATGGCCATAAGCTACAGGATCTAGTGCAAGGGGCCAATCAATAGCCAGCAAGACCTCTTGTGGTTTATTTAAGCTGAGAATAACAAGGTGAAATGCAGTCAGCCAACCTTGTGGGTGCAGTGATTGTCACTCATCCATCAGGAGCAGGAGGAGCTGGCGGGAGCCAGCCAGGGACTGAAGCTTTTTTTCCTTTTGGCTGAATTAGGTCAGCTGCTCTGCCAAGTCAAGTTATGAGAGGTGACTCTGGCAAGTATGGGGTGGAGGAATACCTGAAAAATCAGTGTGGCTTTGAACCTTTGGGGCTGGATTCAATGGCTGGTCTTACTACAGGTGCTGTGACCAGAGCCCAGGCAGTGCCAGGAGGGAAGAACAACCCCTTCTCCTTGAAATCAGCAGGAGCATCTGTACAGCAAAACATGTCATAGCACAGACTCTTGTTTTCCATGCCTCAGTTTCCCACCTGGGAATGGACACAATTGTTCTGCCTTGCTCTGTCCTGTCTAATTAATGTGTGAGTGCTCTGTGGGTGGTGATGATGCAGATGATGATGATCCTGGCTCTTATTCCAGATGTCTCTGCAAATCCCTAGCTCCCAGGCCCTGGCCCTGGGGAGAGTCCATGACGATTAGAAACATGCAACAGCAAAGTATCCCTTTCCAGAGGGTGCTCCAGACAGGATGGTTCCTACTTCTTGTGAAACCCCACCAAACTTCTGTGATTCCAGCTTGTCCCACACACCCCTTCCTTCCTCCTGTTTACCACAAACCCATTTAGCCAATTCTGTCAGGTTCTTTTGGAAGGGGAGGACAAGGAACTCCCTGCCAAGCTGGCCTCTCCTAAAATGCACCCACTTCCAAAGGCCTCCATAGTCTCCTCGGGCTGAAGCAAACTCCAGTCCTGCCCTCGTCTTTTCTGCAGTAAAGCCTTCCATGCCCACTGCCCTTTGCTGAAAATCCCCAAGGCCACCCCTGGTCCTGCTTTGCATGAACATTCCAGACCATTTTCTTGCGTTAGAGGAGGCTTCTTGTCACTCAATAGATCCTGGAGGAGACTTCAAACCCATGTGTTCCCCCTTTTTTTTGGCTTACTGTAAAAGCAAGAAGTTGCTTAAGCGGATCACCAAGGATACATAAGACTTACTACTGCTGCCTTTTGTTTGGCTCACTATGGTTACTGTAGGTTCAGAGAACACTGGCTGACTGAGAGCCTTTCTTGGTTATTTTAAAGAAGTTTTCTTTATTTATCCCTCTCTTCCCTTTCTTCTAGGAGCTTTTGTAAAAACAAATTCTCTGCAGCTCTTAAGATGGATTATTCCATCTTTGTGTCCTTTCTATGATGAATGGTACGTGTGATTCTGAAGCTGCAAACTTACTTGCTTGAGTTTCTCAACAAAAATAAAAAAAGAGGAGCAATCCAGAAAAGGTGTGTGCACACTGTATGCAGTTGCACAGGTGAGAGCAGAGCCATGCAGGAGGTCAGGACAGTTCCTGGGGGACACCTGGAGATGCCCTGGAAAAAACAGCAAGCTAGCACAGCAGCAGCAGCAGCAATTGCAGTGACAAATTACTGCCCTTTTCATGTCAGGTATTATAATGATGGGAAGAGAAGCATCACATATGAACTGCTGGAGGTGGCTGTTCAGAATTCCTGAGCTGCTGAAAAAGATTTTATAGGAGCTGACAGGGTGAAAGAGGAATCAATTTTCCCCCATGAAGGAACAGAGAGAGAGGGAGCTTTTTCTGATGCAAGGAGTCCCTGACTTTCACAGGGATTCCATCAGCATTACAGAAAAATGTTCTCTGCTTTAGACCTCTTACTTTCAGGTATTTTACTGGAACCATTTCCATTCTTTCCAGTGGTAAGATGTGTTTGTGTTGAATCTGGGGTTCATCTCTTCACAAGGTCATCCAAGGGAAAGGGTGAAACCAGAAAATCTGACTCTATTCACTGCAAATTCAACAGCCAAGGTTTAAGTCACTTTTCACAGCCCAGACTGGAGCTTCAAACTGGGCAAACTGGGATGTTTCATTTCCCTGTCCACTATGAGGGGTAGGAGAGCCACACCAGACCATTTGTGCATTGCACCCACAGCAGAGCAGGGCACGAATATTTTGGCTTGCTCAGAAAACTCACTGAGTTGCTGAATTGATGTGGGCTTTGTGTTGGGGATTTTTAATCCCCTGTGGAGTTCAGAGATGGTTCTCAGACCTAAAAACAAAGTTGCAGAGCAGCTGAATGTCTCCAGAGGATGTGCTGCTCCCCTCGTTCAGCCTTAATGCCACGTCACAACTGGGGGGCAGTGACATGCAGCAGACAGAAATTCCTCCCCATTGTGCCCAAACTCTGTGTCAGCTGACAGAGCAGTTGAGACAATTCAATCAAGAAATAGTTAAGTCAAAGGTCTGCCCCTGGAGCCATGTCTCTGTTGGATTTCCCCATCCCTGGTGCATACATGCATCTTGAGAGAATTCAGCTACTGCCATTTACTCCAAGCTAAGGAAAGTTTCCAAATTAGTTATTGTTTTATGCTAAGCAAGGAAGGCATTTTTTCTCATAGTGTTCTGCATTGTTCTACAATCACATTTCTGCTCCCAAGCACAAAGCATAGTGGTGTGCTGACTAATTTATGCCAGGTGATCATACCAGGTTCATATTGAATGACTTCACCTTGAGAGGCTGAACTTGATTCAGTGGAAGAGCAAGTTAAACCCCACAGTTTTGAAGGGCTAGCAGTGCTCAGAAAGCTTTCCAATACTTTGAAGTAAATCTGTTCTTTAGCACAGGCAAAAGAAGGCGTTTTCTCCCACACTCAGCCTGAACACTGAAATTTTCAGAATGAAAGCACAAGTGGTACAGATGGTACAGTGACTGTGGGCACCAAAGCTGCAATCCAGCTGCAGATATGTCAGTGGGATCCCTGCAGGAGGGATGCAAGTCACTGACAAGTGGTGAGGATTCAAGGTCATTCCCAGGACTGCCCTGCAGCCTCCAACACTTCCACACCTTTCCATTTCCTGTCCTGTGATTGTTTCCTGTCCTGGGAGCAAGGTTAATCTCAGCAGCCAGCCCCTTAGCAAAAAGTGGCAAGAAGTGAATGGAAAACAGATTGCTGGCTTGGGCTCCAAGAGATAAGGAGACATGCCTGGGTGAGTTTGCATCTGACTCCTCTTGGTGACTCTAAATTCCTAAGCCAGTGGAGGAAAGAAGGCTTAGCTCTTAAGATAATTTTCCACCTTCTTAAGCACAAAACTGTTAGGCTCCCACAGAGATTTCTACATTTAAAAGAGGAAGGGGCAGGGAAAATCAAGTCTTCTTTCAACTAATGCACAAAGAAAGATGGGCCTGTGATGCAGCTTGGATTCAGGCCTTCAAGAAGCGTCCAGGATCTTTTCTATAACAAGAGGCAAAACTAACAATACATTTTCTCCACCCCTCTTTGTATGTACCAGACGAGGAACTAATCTGTGTTTGCTGTGGGTAACGCCTCGAGCCGTGTAAGGTCCCGCTTTTAGAGGCTTGGTACAAACACCTCATCATGGACAATTCCTGCCCCAAGTCCTCCAGGATCACCGGGCAGGTTTGACAAACAGAGGGATGGAAAACAGACGTGGAAAAGCTGTGATGATCAAGCAGAGAGGCAGCACCAAAATCGGCTCTCAGCTACACACGGGCGACATATGGACTGAATCTCCGGGCAGGGAGAAGAGCAGCTGCAGGACAGGGCAAAGCCAGCTGGCTCTCAGCCACCATAAATCCATCACCAATGCCTTTCCCTCCTGTTGCTTACAGCCCACAGCAAGGCAAGGAAGGACTGAGATACACCAGGGTCAGCTGCAGAACAGCGATGCCAGTGCAGGGGCAGAGCAGTGCTTGCCCTTTGAGGGACCGCTTTGTCCCGTTCTTCCTCTGCTTCCCGCTTCCAGCTCCAATCCCAGCCCGCAGAACACACCCTGCCCGTGCTCCTGGGAATCAGAGAGCCTTGGTTTTTGCAAACAATCCATTCCAAGCATGCCACGGAAGGTACAGCACCAGGTGACACAAATACAGGGGCCTGGAGCACGTTAACTTGATCCTGTTTGGTCTGCGGTGATTATCGGCCGATATCAGCTCAAGGGGCTACAAGAACTCCTTCTCTGTTCCTCTGCTGTAGCTGATACAGCTCGCCCCTCTCCAGAGCACACAAAGCCAGTGGCTGCACATGGCTGAGAGTTAATATTTGCTTTGCAAAGGGAGAGTTAAAAATAGCTGTTTGCCAAAGAGTCTGCTGGAAGGGTCTTCTGCTCTGCCCCAAACACACCCAAGGATTCCTTTTTTTCACCCTGCTTTGCCATCCTGCCCCCAGCCTTACAGCCTTTCCTCACATTTCTCACAAGGTTTCAGTAATTAAAAACCCAGTCCCTACAACATTTTGACAGAGAGCCCATTACAGCCTAGGCAAGAGGCTGTCAAACTTGTGGCCAGCCAGCATGGCAGACAACACTGCCTCACATCGGAGTCCGTGGCACTCAGTGCTCCTCACTCACTGCCATGTATCCCTCAAAAATGGAGATGGCCTTGTGGACGCAGCTGTAATTATTAAAACTGGGATACGGTGCTGTTCAGGGACTGCCTGAGCCCTGTGAATCTCAGGATATACAGTCAGTGGCATTAGCTGTTCCCTAATCCTTCCCACAGGCACTTGTGCAGAGCACACACACCATCCCCAAACAGCCCTTGGTGGTTGCAGTGTATCCCAAAAACTGCGGGATGCCACGGACTGCCATTCACTCACAAAAAGGCTAAAGGTGCAACAATTGGCCCACCTCAAAAATGCCTCCTTTGGCACTGAGTGCAAATGGATCAGTTTAGGAACACGTCGTTACTTTTTGCTGTTGGCAGATTATTTGCTGTGCACTGCACAACCTTCTGTACCTTCTGTCCCCTCCCTGTGGCTGTCCTCATCACCTAGGAAAGCAGACCAGTTGGAGATGTGTCTGCAAAATTGCATTTGTTCCCTACTCCAAGGACAACTGTTCAAGGTTTGGGAAAGCCAACTCTAGTGTCACAGGAACAGCCATAGAAGGAAATTCAGTCACTGCTTCAATCTCCTGGCTGTTGTAGAATCAAGGCACAAATGGCAACATGTCCTTCTCTACAGGATGTTTAACAAGTTTTCCCAGACTTTTGTATTGCTTCTTTTATATTTGCTTTTATGACCTATATTGCTGTAACTCCCTGAGGCTTGACAGGGTGACCCAGTGCCAGGAGACTTGTTTGGGATTGTATCATTTTGGGGTAACTGGAAAATATTCCCAGGTAAGAAAATATGGCTGAGATGGACACACCTGGGATCAGTGTGGAGGAGAAAGGAGACAATCAGCAGCTCTCAAAGTGCAGTTGTCAAAGGGTTTTGTCATCACATGATTAGGCAGTGAACTTCCTGCCTTGGCATATTGCTCACATGGATTCAAAGCAGAAATGTCAAGAAAATCCTGCAATCAGGTAATTCCATAAATTAGGTGAATCTAAAGCTATGGGATTTTCTGGCTATTGGAACAGGTAGTACTTATCTCTCCTGTAGACAGATCCTTGGCCCCAGCACGGCCAGTTACTGCTTTTGATGTTTGACACTTCTCTTTCCCTTATTTCCTTTCCCCAATATTAACACTTCCATTATACCTATTATAAATAGCAATAATGATAGTAATGAAAACAGCAGTAATCATCCTCAAGAACTTTCCTTCCATTAGCTAATTTGGCCTTTCAACACCACGGGGAGAGAGCAGGAAGTATTGTTCCTAAATGAGAGAGGAATAAAACCAGGAGCCATGTTTATGTAACTTTTCCAGGGTCACAGAAAGCACCACACAGCAGTTCTGGAGCTGCACTCCCTGCTCTGACTGAGGTGATGCTGTGCTGATGCCAATCCAGACTCTTCACCTTTAATATTCCACGTCCCCAGCACTGGGGCATTCTCTCTCACAGCAATGTTCCCTTTCCTACAAGCATGAGGAAGTGCTCTTGGATGTCCTTCCATCATTATTTCTGGTTTCCCAATTGTCTCCACAGGTTTAATTCTCCTCTGTTTGCTGCAGTTGTCCTCCCCCTCATGATGCCATCATGTGCCTTTTTACCTTTTGCCCTTCTTTATCATGTTCTTCTTCCTCTCTGAGCCCAGTAATACAAACCATTAACCACCAAACAGTCTGTATCTGGGAGGAAATAAAAACAGATCATGCAGCAGAGCTGTGCTTGATGAACCGACTGGAGCTCTTGCCAGGATTCAATGGCTGCTGAAGGGATTTAGGTATGCACTTCTCCCTCATTTTAATGAGAATCAGACACCAGCATTTTTAGTCACTCTTTGAAGATCAAAGCTCGGGGCAGCCAACAGCAAATAAAACTCAGTTGAACATTCAGAGAGGTGTCCTTCAGGGCAGGAGAGTACGCTGGCATCCTTAGGGATGAGCAGGAAAAGCTAAGGGGCTTTCCAGAGGGAGCTGAGCCGGCTCACCCCAGCACCTTGACTCGGTGCCAGGTCACACCCCCTGCACAATGCCACAGCCAAAGCGACGGGGCCGGGACAAAAGAGGAATTTCACGGCCCAAGCCATTGTCATCACATCACTCTTGGCAAAGCCTTTCTTCATTCCCCCAGCCTTCTGTAATTATTAAAAGTCCTTCTCAAGCGAATTTAGTGCCCATGAAAGATGCCAAGCTCACAGAGATTCCTTTTCCTTGCCTACAGATCAGCTTGTCACCCCCTCCTCCCTGCCACCTTCTTCCCAGTTTCTTTTGTCTCCGAGATCTTCAGGGATGGTCAGCTCCACAGATGGAAGTGCAGCAGCTATTTTTATAGAATGTGCATTTCTGTGTAGCAGGCTATCCAAATGGAAAAGAGCACGGGAACTGAAGCGCCTGTTCTTGCTCTGGCCGTGTGGATGTCTTCAAGTGCTTCCCGAGAGCAGGAGAGAGATGGAGCAACAGGCAGGATCTCCCTGAGAGGGATACCCAGCCCTGGCCCTGCAGTCACTATCCCTGTTCTCTGCTGCCACCCCGAGGCTGCTCCACATCCAGGGGACAACTGCTTTTCCATGCAACTCGGTTTTCTGTGGAAATCACTTTTCAGTTATTACTGGCGCTGTGAAAATGCAGCAGTGCTGCGCTTAAGCCACAGAAAATATCTGAAAGGGTCAAAGGCACATGCTTGAATAAATTGTATTATGTGGGAAAGCAAGAATAAACTGTTTAAGAAGTGGTATTTACCTTATTCGTCAATTTAAATTCTGAAAACACAGGCAGGCTCATCAGGAAATCCTGTAGTCCTCTGTCTATGTACAAAATGAGAGGAAAGGGGTCCTGAGCCCTTCAGTTTGTCTGGCTGATATCTTTCAGTGCTTCCCACTCTGCCAGCCATGATCTCTGAGGTCTCTTTTTCCTGATAGTATCATTCACCTTGTGGCTCAGAGCACGTTCCCTATGAGTTTGTCCTGAAAGTACCTTATGCTGCTAAAAATTATTGAGCATTCACGTTAATAAGCACTGAATTAATTTTGTTCGTGCTCTGTGTCAATTCTTTAACTACTGCCCAGAAGCCCCTGAAATTCCCTGTCCACATGTCAGCAAAAATGTCTTTAACCTGCCAGGGAGGGTTTTTCACCGGCTTAAGAGAATGCTGGAGCAATCTGGAAACTAAGATGATAAGAGCAGGCTTAGCTAGTGATTAGCAAGGCATTTCATAGCATTCCGGGAACTTTCTTATTAATTTTATCCTGCAGATACGGACATAATTGTGCAGAAACTGCCAGGGTGAGAGAAGAAAGACATTTGTTCTCTTCTGCCTTTAAAACAATCCCTTCAGATGTGGGTGACAGGGACAGGTGCTCCCTAAAGCCACTCTTACAGTCACATGCAGCACCTATCCCTCTCTTTGCCTGAAGCCTCTGAAGCGGCCACATCCTGCTTGGAAATGTCTTATCCAGACATTTTTAGGGAGGGGAATTCATACCTGCATTTCCCAAGCCAGTTATTCATTTACCAAGCCAAACACTTTTTGGCAAAACTATTTTTAGCTGCAGTAGACACACAGATTAGTTCAGGTTGAGGCAGGTCCAAGTTTCCAGAGTTGTCAAGTGCCAAGGAGATGGATGAGGTAAACAGACCTGTAAGAACACCAGGCACACTGCCTGCTGTCTTCCTCCTTCCTGCTTGCTTTGGATTCACACCTTGCCCTGCATCTCCAGGATGACATGTAAATTCCTTTCCAGAGGAAGGGTTTCAAATTGTTGTTTTGCCACACTGTGCCAGGGACAAGTCCCACACAAGAACTGCAAACACAAATTGAACACACACATTCCCTTCCTGCCTTCTCCTCCGCTTGGCCCCATTTCCTGATTTCTCACAGCTCTCTCCATGATTGTTTGGCTTTTTTTTCTTTTTTTTTTTTTTTGCTGCTCTTCTGCTTCCAAAAATGTCATTGAAAATAAACTGACAGGACAAACAGCTCTGAGTTTCCCACTAGCAAGGGCCATGTGAAATGATGTGTTCGGCTCTCGGCAGCGAAAGGCCCTCGATGTCAGGAAAGAATTGGATTACAAGGATTCCATACTCCAGTTTTATATCTGACTCAAAATGAGCCCTAACTCCTGCATCATGAGAAGGCCATTTGGCTCACTGGCCTCTTCTCTTCTTGCATGTAGTGCCAGGTTCTGGAGGTGTTGTTACAGACACGTGGTGATGATGAATCTGGGTAAAAGGAGCCCTTCTGTTTTCTTACCTTCAGCCTTAAGCATTGAAAAATCATATTCCTGCTTCACGCTGTTTACACAATGCACTGGAAGCTTTACCCTTGCATCCTGGGGTGGGAGGAGGAAGGAGAGGAGCAGGAATAACTAGAAAGGAAGGGAACGTGCCTGCTAAAGCCAGCCACTACACAGAGGCCAAACAGCATTTCTTTACTTGCCGTAGCTCCAGGGGATAAGGCAGCAGGCACATGTTTTTATAAGCTGAATTATACATTAATGAAAATCCCAGGAGATTCCTGTAAGAGTGGAGGCATTAGTGGCAGCTGGGACACTGGCCAAATTCCAGTGAAGGTAACTACACTGTTTCCCCATGGTCTCCCCTGCCACTTCAGTGAATCCTCTCTCAATTGTTTCGGCTCCAAGAGGCTCCGCAGCATCTCTGGGATGTACAGTTCTCTGGGATAACATTCTCACTTAAGGGATCTTGGTGGAATTTAAAAATAGGTCCTGTGAATGATGACAACATCCCTTCTGGCAAACAATTTTGCAACAACAGCTTTGAGGCAAACAAGCTGCAGAAAACTTGAGGAAAAGTTCCAAGAGGGAAGAACAAAAAGTTCACTGGAAACCTCAAAGCAGAAATACTGTGGCAGACACTGCTCTGTTTGGAATTAGTTTTATTACCATCCTTCTGGGGATTTGACCAGGCACTGCTAAAATCAGTACATGCCTTTTCCATGTCATGGGGTTTGGGTGAAGCCTGTACAGAAGTGTTACTGATAGGTAAGGCTTTATAAAGGGAAGGCTTTGCAACATGGCTCTGTTACTTGGGCTAAGGAGAAGGGAGCTGTGGGGGACTGACTCAGCTGGAATAGAGGGATGTGAGAGACATTCTGCCTGCCTGCTGCGTGTCCACATCGTGGTGTATGCTTGTTGGTTCATTTGGGCTTGTTGTGCCTTAAAACTGGCACTCCTTTGCGCTGCCTGGGGTCCCTGTGTTGCTCATTACTGCAACACAGAAGGGTTTTTCAGGGAAAATGAACCTCTGTAAGAGGGCTTGGAATGGATATTTCCTTTGCTATGGCTACAGATGGCCAACAGCAACCCTTCCTCCAGGTTTCCAAACTTTTAAAGGTACTCTCTGAGGAAGTGTCTTTATGTGAGTTGGTGAAAAGCAAGCACGGCCTTGTCCATATCAAAGCAGACTGTGGTGAACTTGTGAAAAGCTTGGATGAGCTTTGAAGGCCAGCTCACGTTCAAAGGGCCTGGCAGGAGATTCCCACTGGGAAATGGGACAACAAACCTTAAGACTTCAAAGTGTGAGTTTCCAGCTGTCCCAGCAGAGACTTTGGGGAACACTGATATTGAACTGCTGCTGTTTGCTCTCACCCTTGCCAACATAAGAATTAAAAATGTACAGTGCTGGCCCTTTGAAAAGCTACACAGAGCACCAGTTCCAGTAAAATCCCAGCATCTGTTCCTCAAGCTGAATTAGGAACAGAGCCAGCTGACTCTTTTAGTCAAATCTCCCTTTTGCTGACAGGACAGACCCCCAGATTTGAACAAAGCCTGAGCAGTTTGATTCTCTCCTGCATTCTGGTCCTTACTCAGGTCAGGATTAATGCCTTCACTGCCTGGAGAGACAAAATACCGAGTACAAAAACAGCACAGTGATCATGGTGGCCTCTTGTCTGTTCCTGTTGGATCCTAGAGATTATTAAATTGCATATGTAACTCTGTGCTGCTGTTTGTCTTCAGAGCTAAGCAGTGCCCAACGCAGGGATGGAGTCCCTCCTGTCTACTTCCCACTGGCACTGTCACCATTTGCCACAAGAACTGCTAATTCTGGATGTCCATCTGTGGGGCAGCTGGTTTCAATCAGTGATAAAATCTATAAACCCAAAAAAAGCCAGCCACGGCTTTCAGAGGAGCGCAGGTGACTGCAGCCAGGGCATGATCTCGGCGATGTTTTGCACCCAGCCATCCCTGTCCTGACTGATTAACTGAGAGGGGACTGAAGGAGCAGCATGCAGTACTTAGCTAATTACACTGCCCGAGGTCTTTTGTCCTGCTGCCGCTGGATCGCCTCAATTGATTCTTTCAGGCCCTAAACAGCTTTGTGGGCTGCATGCCTGAGCAGAATAAGGTCTTTTGTCATACTTTAATGAAAGAAAATGTTTTAAATCCTCTCCTTCTCCCTCCACTCCAAGTAGCAGCAAGGGTAACCCTGGTGCAAGGACAGATGGGTGTCTGTCACCGGGAACATTCTCCTCCTCCAAGGCTGTGGGAGCTTACAAGCTTCCCAGCATCAGCTATCCCATCAACCCAAGGTAGCTATTGCCACCTCCATCTCCATGGACTACAGGGAATGTAAGCCTTGGAAGACTTTTAGAATACAGCTAGAAATATGTTAAATGTGTGAACATTCAGCATGATAATGCAGGTTCATGAGTCATTAATTCCTGCATAAACCAATCTGAAACTTTTCTTTTTTGGGAGCAAAAAGAATTAAAAATAAAAATCCCACCTTCAGTTTAATCTTTTCTCTTCGACATCCAGCTACTCGTGATGTATTTTTGGTAGTTCAACTGAAAACACTTAATATTCCACTTAAAATATGGGATTGGCAGCATCACAGCGAAGATCTCCACAAAACGTCTCCTAGTCAGTTAATCTAATAAACTTCTGCATATAATGAACACTTTCTCAGCATTGTCCAGAGTTATTAATCCTGGCACAGCCTCCCAAAGTACAAGTAGTAAAACACGGATGTCATGAACGAGCTATGAGCTGACCATGCTGTGCTCTACGTGCCCATTCTCCAGAGCTGGTGGTTTTTCAGCTGGCTGAGTTTTAGATGCGAATTAAAGTGATTAATAAATGAAAAGGCTCTTATCATCCATTCCTGAGCTCACAGTCCCTGAACAATTTTGCCCTGCCACTTGCCAACCAAGCTGTAATAGCTCACAGCATATGCTTCATCACTTCATGGTCAAAACTCTTAATCTGAGTAATAAGGGCAAACCCCATTCCTTTCTCCGAAGGAATGGATGTGGGGAAGGAGAGAACACCTTGGGACTAACAAGCAGTCGTTAACCCACCGTGATCTGAAAATAAAGGCGTGCTGCTCTTTTGAGACTGCTGTTTACACTGAATGGGCTCCACGTCAGATTTGTTCCCTTGGAGTTCACGTAGGTTGGTTCCAGCGCCAGCTTGGCGCGTCTGAAACGCTAATTGTCTTGTTTCCATTTCACACATCATCATCACAGTAACATTTCTGGAACTGGGAGACAAATGCCAGTTTGACTGGAAGGCAGACTGAAACACAGCCAGAGAACCTGCAGGTTTAGTGTAATTCCAAATATGGCTTCTCCCTAGCCCAGTAAAAAAGTGAAACTGGCAAAATTGCAGCCTTATGCTTTGGTTTAAAAACTACTGTTTCAAATAAGGGCTTTTACTGAAATGCTCACAATATGTGTAGGTGTCTGCTTATACCTCATGGTCCCATAAAAGCTTGTTTCATTCAGGAAGAAATCAATAAAAGCCCAGGTCCCCAAATGCACACAGGTGAAATCCGTTTGGAGTTAAGTACCAAAGCATGACATGTGGATACAATTCTTTGCAGATTTTTAAATACTATTTTTGAAACCAGAATTTGACTATTTGTTTGACAATGCATAAATAAATGCACACAGATAACATAGTGTGATAGGAAAATGCATTAAAGCACTTAACACAACATTTTCCTTATCAGTCCAAAAACACAGACCAAGTTTTAATATCTAATGGCCTGGCATTGTCTAGCTCCATTACCTCAGCAGCAGGTTTGCAAATTGGGCACAGGACTCATGTAGACAGTTCACTGTGTGTAGAGAATGAAAGCCATAAAATATATAAAGTCAAGCTCCCCAAAATATTCTTGTCTAATACCCTTCATTAGGCAGATTTTCCTATTGTGGAAATACATCCATAGTGGAGTTTAGAAACTTTCAGTTTTTAAACTTTTTTTCCAACTCTGCAAGTATCCACCCTGATGCTTAATCAGACTCTTCTGTGATCCCTTCCAATCTCACAAGCAAACATGGAAGTGGCTGATCTTGAAGCAAACGTCAGCCAACAGATATTTCTTCTTTCTCTTTTGGGAGGATGATGAGAAGTGTTCCTCATGCTTTTCTGAGGAAAGAGTACGCTCTGAGCAAAACCTGTGTGGCTTGCTATTTGGGCAGCACAAGGACTGAATAACCTGATGCATTTTTTAAAGTTTTTTCTGCATTTTTTCCTTGTCTCCTTCTCTTCAAGATGTCAGTTCAGCAGTTGAATGTCCTGCTGAAGCAGTACATGAAATTCTGTTCCAAGATGCTGAACACTGTGCCTGAGCTTTATGCCTAACCCTGCCTACCTGAATTCCTGAGTCTTTTCCTTGTGGCAGAGCAATATGCCTAAGTAATTTGTTTTGTACCTTAGGGACACATTATTCACTCCAGTGAAAGAAAAACACAGGGCAATTTCTCAGCTGAGATCCTGGTGCTGTTCTAGTATGACAAATGTGTTTATTCACATCAGCTAAAGCACTGGCCTCTGGAAATCATTGCTCCATGCATTATATCTGGGGATTTTGATGAATCAGGGAGCTTTCTTGGGAATGATGGAGAAGACAATATTGAACGAGGATCTAAGAAAGAGGTCCCATGGCTTTTCAGCATCATACACATTTTTCTTCAGAACTCAAAGAAAAAAGGCCATCATAATTTATTTCCTAAGGCCTGGATACTCTGTCCTATAAAAGATTCCCTCTCCATAGCTCAGGCACAGCACTCACTTCTCTTTCTCCCATCAATAGGTAATTCAAAGTCCAGTTGTGTCCTGGAAAAAGCAGGGGAGGTGTGAAGGAAAGGAGTATCAGGGCAGGAGAGAGGTTATTTCCCCTGCTGCTGGGAGAGAATCTGCCCAAATAAAAAATGTTGTTCTTTCATGCCATAGTGCAGATTTGGGAATTGGCCAACTCCCAAGGGCTGTCCTTGGATGACTTTGCTGTCGTGTCTCCATTTCTCCAGGCAGATAACAATGCTCATCCATGACACTTAAATAGCCAGAACCAAATTCTGCTTCAGTTACATCAGAGTGCAGCAAAAGAAACACTGGTGACACCTCATTCACTCTTCCCAGGTTTACCACAGGAAATTCCAAGAGCAGACTGCCACCCTGACGGTTCATCACGCCCCTCACAGAGGCACTCCAGGTTATTTCTTTAAAGCCCTTGTTGTGCAACACCCCAAAAAGCCCTTGGTGTCCATCTTATCCTCGTGCCCATCAGTTACACCTAAGACTGTGTTATGTGTCTGCTCTTCCTGTGTGCCAGCAGGAAGACCTCAAACGGCCCCAAAACAGATGTTAGGTAAAAGAGGGCACAAGTGAGGGCCCGAGGTAGGACTGGATTGTGAGCAGCAGCTCCTTGGTCCTGCTGCAGGGCCCTTTCTCTTGAAGCACACTGCTTTCCTCACTGGAAAGGAATTAAACTGCCCAAAGCCACAGCACAGAAAGGATCAGGCCTGTAAGCTGGTTTCACTTTTATTATTTGTTCCTAATCTCCCATCAGTTCCCACACAGGTTTTGAAGTATTGATCACCCCACAGCAAAAGCTTCCGATGAACAATGGATCTGTGGTTAATGAGTCCCAAGAACTCCTCTCACCTCACTCCAGCCCCTGGGGTGAGAAAGTTAAGTGCTCCTGTGCAAGCTCAAGTGACTGCTCACCATTTCCTTAATATTCCATCTCTTTGTGTTTTGCAGTTTGCCTTCTGCTGAGCTAATGTTTATTTTTCCAGAGAGCAGTTATTGTGGTAAACTGATATCAGACCAGCAGTGTGGGAAATAAGATTTCATCTCCTGTACTTCAACACTTCACCCAGGAAGGCAAAGAGAGGCAGCCTAAGAGCCTTCTTTGTCTTTAACAAGGATGACACCTTGTTGCTAGTGCACTGGTGATGGCTGCCACTCCTTGATGCTTATGGGTCTCTGTTGCCAGTGATTTTCCATGATTTAGATTGTGTGTTTTTTTCTAATGGAGAAGATATTACATTCCCCTCATTTCAGTGTGGAAACCTCTTGGGCACATCAGCATCTGCTGCTGTTGTCTAGGTATTGGGACACCAAGACCTCTAGGAATATGATTCTTTCCTGTTTGTTCATTTTAATCACACCCTTGAGTGTGTTTTACTTTACCCACATAGGTAATATTAGAGAAAATAATGGGACTTCTGAGCTGAGAATGGACTAGGCCCCATTTGTGTGTTCGTAGACCTCTGCTGTCCAAAATGGTGGAAGAAAAAAATGTCCTGTTACTTTTGCAGTTGTGGAGAGCAGAGGATTCTTTATGGAAAATACAACTCTCTAAGAATGTTTTCTATTCTAATCTTGCTGACTAATCTTTCTTCTTCTAAAGTTTTCATCTTGCTTAAGGAACAAACGTGTGATATTGTGTTAGAAAAGCCAATCAACTGCTCAGGCTCTAGCTGGGAAGCAACGTGAGTTCCCTTTTGTACAAGCTCTTCTCAAACGTGATTGTTTCCCCAGTGTCAAATTCCATGGATTTCAGCAGCTGAATGGGTACAAAATTTGACATGGTCAGAAACGTGTGCTTATAAAAACTTATTACCGCTGAATAGCCGGCGCATTCTTGGCGCACTCACGCGCAAAGCGCCCTTGCAGAGGCCGGGCTGGCAGCACCTCTGGGCCTCATTAGCACACACAGGCACCCATCCCAGGCTCTCTCAAACGCCAGCCTGACTGTTCCCATGTGCCACGGGCAGGGGACACCCCGGGCAGCAGCTGTCCTCAGTTAACCCGCGGCTCCTCGGCCAAGGCAAGGCCCGCGGTGAGGCGGCTCCTGAGGGAGACGGCTCCCGTGCTGGGAATTACAGCCTGAGCTGAGAACAAGGGTGGGCACGAGCACCAGTCTCTGATGTTATGAAGAAAGAGTTATCTATTTTTTTTTTAAGGTTGCAGAGTTAAAAACAAGTTGAACCAGTTGCTGTTAAGTTAGCTTCATGTTGCAGCCACCTATTGTTGAGAGTTCTTCAATTTCTTGTTAATGGTTGGTGATTAGCCATTTTCCCCCTGATGCTTGCCAGGGAGTGACACCAGACCCCGCAAGTAGCAGGGCCAGGGGAGTGACATCAGAGCTAGTATGCAGATGAGAGTGCATTTCACTAATTTTGTCACTTTCCAGGAAAAAAACCTAAAAACAACGAGCCAACATAGAATTAAGAGACCTAAGTGATGTCTAAAGATGAGGAACTTAATCCAATACCTGCCAAGATCCTTTTTACTTCTCACCCTAACCTGAAAAGATGTTAACTAGAGAGAGGACCTGAAATGTTAGAAAGAAAAAGCAGAATCTCCTAATCTCCTGTGAGGACGGAGGCCCCAGCTCTGCCTGTAGACCAGCAGACACAGCTGCATCATCATCATCATCCTCCTCCTCCGTGCCACTCCTGGGAGCGACCCGTCGGTTTGTCCCCACCTGAGCTGATTCTTTTTAATAAAGGCATTGAAAAGGAGAAAGATCTCCTGCCCCATTTATTTATCTCATCTGACATTGCTGCTCAAGGGCTCTGCTGGGCACCAGCACACAGGTAGCTGCCATCTCCACAGCATGCTCCACCAGGCCAGTAAAGGCCAGCAAGGTGTGGCAAGCTGCAGGCACATTTGGATGCCTGTGACCCAAACCTATGTCACTGTGACCCAAACCTATGGCACCCACGCAAATGGAGCCTACGGGGTATATCTATTCTACAATCACTGAGTGGTTTGGGTAGGAAAGGACCATAAAGACCATGTAGTTTCACCCTCCTGCCATGGGCAGGGACATCTTCTGCTATCCCATGTTGCCCCAAGCCCTGTCCAGCCCAGCCTTAGGCACTTCCAGGATGCACAAAGGCAGTGGCTCACACTGCACACAGGTACTGGATGGGTGTGCACACGGCAGCTTTAAGAAAAGCTGCTTCACCCTCACAAGCTGCCCCACTGACCAGGCCTTACACTACCAAAACCTCTTTGCCTGGATTAGTGCTATCCCTAGACTTAGAGACAAATCTCACAAGTTATTTGAAATAGTTGAAATAACAAGGGAGGTTAAGCACAGATGCTGAGCATGCAGAGCCTCCTTCCTGGCCTTACCCAGCTCCACACAAGCCTCTGCTTGGAGCAGAGCTTTTCAGCTCAGGCAGAGGGAACTCCAGTCCCCCTGGCACACCTGGGCACGATGGTCACCACAGGATGACCTTCCCTGCCTCTCTGCACTGCAGCATTCAAGGGCAAAGGGCCACAGTATGCCCTGTGGGTGGAAAGGCATCAGGGGTGACAGCTCTGGGTGTGAGTAAACAAGAGCAGTTGCCAACAGGGAACTTGAGTGAGAAAGCCAGAATTTTTATGGGTGTTCAAAAAAGGACCAGAGAAACTTCCCTGGACACTGAGTGTTCCTGCAAATCCAGTTCTCATCTACTTTGCTTTAAAGACTGCTCATCAACTTTTCTAATGCCTATGTGACTTAGGTGATTAAATCCAACTGGTGTCATGTTAATAGTGAAAACACTTCCCAACACACACAGATTCTGATAAGATATTCATTAAAAAGCAAACAGCCTGAAGGTCACTATTTTTAAAACAAAAAGGTGCAAATTTTCAATTTAAATTAGCATGTCATTATTTGGTTTGATTTTAGTAGCTGAAACTATCTCTGGGAATTGTCAAAACTAAAAATGTTATTGAAACAACCCATCTGAAATGAGTGCAAATATTTTTTTAACATCATTTTTTTAACATCCATTTTTAACATCCATGACTTGAAAATCCATTTTTCACTCAGCTCCAGTTATCAATAATAATAAAGGAAGAGATCTTTCTCCATTAGAAATATGACATGCACAGGAATAACATCCAGTAATATTATCACATCCATTCCTTTATGAAAATTCCTCCTCACTACCTAAGTTTTCCTAGGAGCTTAAGATATTCTTTATACTATTAAGAAAAGGTCTTAAAGGGGGATTCTGGCAAGGTTCAGCTCCATTTCACCACAAGACAAAAGGTCAAAATAAGCCCCAAAGATAATAAGGAGTGTCATTCATAGGTGGGATGAGAGCTAAATTACTCCACATTCAAGCAGAGCTTTAGTTTAAAAGACAAGAGTGGGGCATCCTTATTTAACTACAATGATTCCAGTGGCAAGAACAAGGCTGCTTCCACATGCAGGTTAACTGCAGTAAGGGATGTTGATCCCTAAAAAAGCATGGAAGAAGGAATAACTTTAAAGGGTTGAAACATTTTTAAAGTAGAATACTTCAGGTTTGGTCTTGGTGATCATTTTCATTTCAAAGTTCACCTGCTTTTATTATACAGGGTCAAACAAAACTTGTCAGTTCAGCACCAGTCCCTCATTTTCTTCTATTCTTTCCATCTTGCCTTGATTTTGTTTCAGGGTCCACATGAACCAGTCTCTTTATACAGGCCACCAAACCAAGAATATTACATAGTTCTTTAAGCTTTCCATGTATTAAAAATTAGTATTCGTGCCATGGTCAATGTGCTGTGAGTAAATAAAAACTGTAAATCCAAGTGAACAACCAAACTCCAGGCACTGCCTGCTCCAAATGCACATCTCCTCCCACACTGCCCCCAAGCCAGCAATACACATATATCCAGATATACAGAAAGAGAAAAGGAATTTCATAAGCCCCCAGGCCCACAAAATTCCTCCTCTGTTCTCCTCCTGACCAGGATTTTTGGGTTTCCAGCATTTTTCTTCCTGGCCACTGTTAGTTTTGGCAAGAGCAGTAATACCACTAAGAAGTTACAGACCCTCTGTTCCATTCCAAAAACAATTTAGCTAACTTAAACCAGCAAAAAAAAAAAAAACAAACCAAACCACCCCACACCTTCTTATCAGATGGAATTTCCACTAGTGCCCGAGGGACAGAGGAAATCAGAAAGCATACTACAAGCCAGCAGGAAATATTTCTGACCATGATTAATGCTTCCTTTAGCAGTGCAACAGAATCTTTGCAGATCTTTGGGGATCCTTGCAAGAATTCCATTTACCACTCTCCAGGCCATATTTTGCTGTGAAAACCTTATTACACAACAGAAGCATTAACGGATTCAGAGTAAAATAAGAAAAGATGCATTATCCTAAAGATTTGGAGAACGGGGAGAGAAGAAGTTAAGAAAGGCACACAAGGTTTTCCTTTCACTCCGTGTGATTATGTTGTGATAATGCCCGCTACAGACCTGTCCATCACCCGTGGACTCAGGTCAGAGAAGCTCTCTGACCCGACCAGCTGGGTGACACAAGCCAAACAATGGCAAATTCAGCTTCAGTTGCTCTTGCCAGAGGGATCTCAGGGTTGCCTGTTGAGCAGCTAAGACACAACCACACTTTCCTTTTATCCATCTTGGTTTTTCTTTCTCTCTCTCTCTTTTTTTATTTTTTTCTTTCTTTGTCTTGCCTAGGGAATTTGCAGGGGTAGCTACAGAGCTTGGAAAGACCCTTTCCAAGCTCTCCTTTGCAGAAAGGTGTCTCTCTAACTTTGGCTTCCTTACCCAGCTCCCACATTCCCAGCTTTTAGCAGATACAGAGGTAATTGCCTTGAGCTACCTTGATAGGAAGTACTTTAAAGCCATCCTCTGGCACAATAATCTCACCTTGCAGATCTCTAGGTATTGCTGTGAAGCTGGCCAGTGCCATCCCACAGGGATGCAGGGAGCCAACTCAGCTCCAATTGCCACTCCTCTCCAGTCACTGGGGAATGCCATGGCCACAGGCACAATGGAAGAGAATGCTTTCATTGGAAATGGCAGGATACTACCCCCATTTCAAATGACCCTAAAGAGAAGCAGACTCACTCTGGAGTGCTGAAGAGCCAGCAACTAACCAAAGACATTTGACTGAGGATTGTGCTTGGTCCACGACTGGTCACCAAAAGTACAGGGGCAGAATACAACCCCCTGTGAATCACAAAGAGGGCTTAATGTGACTCAGGAAAAATCAAGATGATAATGCTGTTGTTGGCATGTGATTTATCCCGACCAGAATTTAGCCTGTGGCATCACATTTTTTCCCTAGTACAATATGCCACCCTGAGCTTCTATAATGTCTCATCACCAGAGGCAGAAGGTCTCACAGAGCAGTGCCATCACACCCTCTCCCCACAAACCCCCAGGGGTCAGTGATTCAGCACTGACCCAGCAGGAGCAGGACCACAGACTGAGCCACTTGGTGTCACTTGTCTTTGCCTGGCAAAGTCTCCCATCCAAGGGGTGACACAGTCCAACCTGTTAAGCTAATGAGAGCTGACAAGATCCCAACCTGAGAAGAATAAAACCCACAGAACAGCAGATGCTCACCCTGGTTCTCTTCAGCACAGGAAACTTTTGTTTCATCAGCTGATGAGATACATAACAAGTTGTACAGACACTGAGTCATTCAAGTGCACTTATTGTTGTTTCTGCTCCCTCCTTCCTCCAGCTTCTGTTGGTGTGTCCACAGCTCACTCTCCATCAAACAGTGATATAAACCAGAAAAAGACCATGTCCCTGCTGGGCAGGGGAAACCTCACACTCCATTTCATTATTAATGTCTAACACTTGGTTAAATCACAGCCAGTCTTAAGGAAAACACAGGTGAAGGTTGTGCCCTGACATTTTTTTGCATAGAAACTGCATTTTTGCAGTTTCTTAGAAATCTTGCATGTTCTCTGTACAGGTTTCTCAGCTCAGACTGTACAGAGCACAGTCTCCCCACAGTCTTGCTGCCTTTCCACACTGGCTACAGGAAAAGAAAGACTGAAGCACGTGCAGTTCTTGTGCCTGAAGTTGCTGCTCCAGAGGACTGGACTACATGGAGGGAAGAGCAATTTTTGGATGTACCCCTTAGTGAACAGGTGAGGACACAGGTGCTGCTGCCAAGTCAATGTGTTGCTACATTAGAGGCAGCTCAGAAAGAAGCACGAGAACTTCTGTTCCCAAAGTAGAAGAAACTGTTAATAAATTGGAAATCCATAGTTTTTTCCAGCTGTGGATGTGCATTGCTGAGAGTGGCGCCTGCAGAATGGCACAGAGGAGTGTGGGGATGCCTGGGCAAAGCCCAGCTGCCACTGACTAAAGCAGGAGTGGGAACAGAGCCTCGGGCTGGAAAAAGAGGCTGCTCTGCACTTATGGGCAAGGAGAAGCAGGGAGTCCCTCCCCTCCCCTGCCTGTGGCCGTGTTTTTGGCCTAGCAAAAAGGGTAAGTTGCCCCTGATGAAGCTGTGATGGAAAACTAATCCTCTCCAACAATAGCCCAGTGCTAGGAAACATCTGTGGATCTGGGCAGGAGAGAAAGCAAGGACCTCTTCTAAGGGCATTTGTTTCTCCATCAGTCTTTTGTGGTGTCTCCCTCAGCCACCTCATTCCCTGCTTGGTTATTCCAGCATTAGTTTGCACAGGCTGTTTGCAGAGACAGAACAACAACAGAGGTCTGCTTGGAAAGCCAGCAGAAACCTCTTAGCCTGAGACCACAAATGTGCAGAATCCCCAAAGAACAAAAATGTTTGAACTTGCCTCCCCAAAAGTGTTGTATTCATTGACTTGCAAGCAGGGGGAACAGCCATAGTAATTTAACCTAGGGAAGAGTGCCAACAACTTATTTAATTGCAGAGTTGGTGCCAACAACCCCACAATACAACTATTAATACAAGTCTGCAGTACAAGACTAATTCTGCTAACCTTTTGCTGTTGCCTTTTAGTCAGGTCAGTGGCTGCATCCCTTCTGTGCTGACACTATTCAACAAACACTGGCAACTGCTTTTAAGCAAACACCAAATGGAGCAGGGCAGGAGGGAGGGGAGAGGGACCATTGAGAAAATGAAGATTCCCCCCACGACCCCACCCCTCGCTGCCCAAATGTTTCACATTTCTTTCTGGGTTTCAAGCCCCTCTCTTGAAACTGGGAATGTGTCTTGCCATGTATTTGCCCCTGGAAAACGGCCAGATCTTTGGTCTGGATTCCATCAGCTCATTTCCCAGTTTCTATGAGACTGCATTTGAGAAATGTGAGTCTATCTCAGTCCACTGGCAAGACTGGTCATCAATCAATGTATGACAACATGAGGTCTGACATTGGGGACCAATCCACTTTTCTAAATGCAGCGTTCCTTTAAAGAACATGTATTTTTACAGAAAAAATCTAGAAGAAAGCAATGATAGATCTGGCACCACTGCAAGTTTTCAAGGGCACGATTATTCCAGCAATTATGTGCCAGTGTAAACATCTTTAATTCCAGTATTAACGGCACCACTGCAAGTTTTCAAGGGCACAATTATGTGCCAGTGTAAACATCTTTAATTCCAGTATTAAATGATGCATAAATCTGAAGCAACACCATTCTTGTATGAGGTAGTAAACTCTCTGCTGCATTTGCAGGCTCTTGCTTCACTCTTCACCCATCCCCACATTTGGGGTTTTATGTCTACATCTCGTGACTGTATCACAACCATAAATTCCAACCACCTGGAAGCAGATTTCTTTATTAACAGCATTACTTTTACCTTTATCCTGCTGCCACTACCATGATAGAGAAAACAAATACTGCTCACAAACTCAACATAAAACCAAGGTAAAAACTTCCACAGGGCTACAGTGAATGGTTTTTCTCAGGGGGTCAGCATTTCTCCACGGGTATTGGGAAATTTTCAGACCCTGCTGATCCTACAAACCAATTCCCCAAAGACTTCAGCTCACAAATGGTACCTCTGCATGTCACGTGTGAGTCTGTGGGAACTGCAGTACACTGCACCTGCCTGGAAAATGGCACCAGCTCGGTGCAAGACGTTTCCAGAGGGGAAAGTTAATATATGGGAGGAATGCACATAAATCCTGTTATTTCTTAATGGGATTTGGGAGCTTATTTCTCACCCCGTGCTTTGAAATGTATCCCACAGCCTATTCTGTTAATGAATTTAAGCACAATGATTTTCTTATCAGCAGGAATCATTCTTCACTGGGGTTCAATTTTTTTTTTTTTTTTGGGTGGGATTTTTTAATGCAAGTGTGAAAAATTAATATTATGCTTGAATAGCAGTTAGGATGTTAACAAGCTGTGTCCTGGATAAGGTGCTCTTGTTCTGCTCCTGTTCTTTTCCTAATTTCAGTTGATCAAGAAACCTGGAATCCTTTATTTGTTGGGGGTTTTTTTATGATTTAGGCAGTGGCTGGCTAAAAATGGAAAGATGGGAACTCTGCTTCTGGTTCAGCTGTGTGAATGAGTGGACACAAACTTTTTCTTACTTAAAACAAACAACATTTGGAAAGGTTTTTTTCCCACCTTTCAGGTGTACTCAGTTGGTACTAATGGGTACCAACATCTTTCAGGGTTTCCTGGCACTGCCTTGGATGCTCTTTCTGCTGCCACCGGATGGGGATTCACTTTGGAAGTACACAAATGAGTTACAGAAATTTTCTGCCTTAGCAGTCTATTTTCAAAGGCCTCTGGACATTGTTCCTTTGACCACCAGTCAAGGTGGAAAGCAGATTACAGCTCACCTCATTTTCACTTGCCAAGATCCTTCCCATTTCTGACTAGTACAGAGAATATCCTGAGTTGGAAGGGACCCATAAGGATCATCAAGTCCAACTCCTGGCTCTGCACAAGACCACTCTAAGAACCCTGCCATGTGCCTGAGAGCATTTTCCAAGCACTCCTTGTGCTCTGGCAGGCTTGGGGCCCATCACCACTGCCCTGGGGAATTCAGTGCCTGACCATCCTCTGGGTGAAGAACCTTTTCCTAATATTCAGTCAAACATCTCCTGACACAGCTCCAGCTGCTCCCTGGGATCCTGTCACTGGCTGAATAGTTCCTGTGCAATAGAACTATGCTGGATTCATGCTTCCCAATTTTGAGCTTCCTCAAAAGTTCCTGAAGGCAAACACCAATGAAATTTGAGATTAGATTAGCTCAGCTCCAGCTCTATTATCAATGATGGGTTTTCTTCCTGTGCCTTGGGTTGCCAAGAACTGTGGGAAAGGCTGAAGGTAGTGGACCCTTTCACGAGCAAACATCTATTGTGTACAAACACTGAGTTAAAGAGTGCATTTCCTGGGTATCATTTTAGGATCAGTTTTTAAACCTCAACTCTGGCTGTATCTGCTGCAGCCAAGGGAACAAGGATATGTGGCATTTTTCTGTCTAATCTTTCATGCATGCTAAAGCCAGGGCAGGATTTACAAAGGCTTCGTTTCTTGACCCTAAGGATTACATGTTCTGTTTAATCACACAGGATTCTTCTCTGTCCTGAGAGGAAAATATTTCTTCCCTTATACCTTTCTGTAACTTTGAAGGACATGACACTCCATAACTCCTGTGGCAACCATGCGGGGTGGAGACCTGATCTTTCAGAGAAGTTGCCTCTGGGGATTTAGGCCAAAACTTCACAGCTTGGGCTGACCCTGCTGAGGAGGAAGCTCTAAAGTATGACCGGTCAGCTGGACACCAACACCTGGCAGATGCCATCCCCACCCCTTCCCAGCACAGAGAAATCCTTTTTATCATCATTTCCTTCCACAGGCACCTTCATAACAGAGTTGTCTGCGCCCCTTGGCATTCACAGCTTGGGACAAGCAAGGTATTCCCTGTAGCCAGGTTCCCTGGGATGCATCACAGCTCAGCTGGCACTGCCCCCTCAGCAGTCTGAAAGCTGCCCCTGACCCTGCTGGGGCATCAGCAATGCCCACCAGGCCCTGCTCACGCCAGGCTCTGGGCTTGCTGCTAATTCAGTGCTGTGGAAGTGAACACAAGTCTTTTTGTGCTGGAGAATGCTCGGCAGCCTAATGGAGGGGCTGACAATAGAAGCCTTTTCATGCAGCAGCTCCCTCACTTTAAGGTAGGGATCCTGTCCCTTGTGCTGCCATCAGCAGCCTTTGGAGAGGCCCTAATGCAAGCCCTGAGAAAGCAAGAAGAGTGGTGAGGAACTGCCTCCTGCTTCCTCAGTAACAGTGTCAGCTGCCAGCCTGCAGCATCCACACTTCCTCCATATCACACATCTGCTTACCTGTCTATTTGCACTGACAGAGTGGTGTTAAATGGCCTTAGAGTAAATAAAAGTGGACATTTCAGCAAATATCTAAGCTGGTGCTTAGGGATCAGACATCTGCCTTGTGCACTGCCTGCCACAGGAGTCAGATGTGCCAATGATTTTGTACCATGAACCCCTCACCATCACCAGTCCACTTACAGAATATTGGAAGATAAAGGGTGAGAAAGGGTGGCTTTTTAAAAAATTAACAACACAGGCCTCGAGCTATTCTTCAGCAGTAAGGAGAAAAATAAAGTCAATATCAACAGCAACAAGAGTGGAAATGTTCAAAGAAAAAAAATTACAATAATTTTTTAAAAAATTACAGAAGATGTCACCCTGCCTCTGGCTCAGTTTCGTGTCCTAATGCCCAGGCCAACAAGTCTCTCATGACTCTGCCAGCTTCAGAGAAGTCACCTTAACATGAGCATGGGTGGGTTTTGTGCCTGCAGCCCTACAAAAAGGGTGACAGTTCCTGAACTGCCACTTGTCACACCAAGGGATGCAGGGAACAGATGCAAAGAAACTTGGCCTGTCAGTGCATAAGATAATTTTATTTTGTTTATGGGGACTCTGGACATTCAAGAGGGGAAAGCAGAGCTCCTGGTACTGGGAGAACACTGGCTCCCAGTGTTTGGATCAGAGACAGGGCTAAGTGCCTGTGGACCAGCTGGGTACAGAACGGCCTTTTGAGTTTTGTTTTGTGTAGAATGGTGGAACAATTCCCACTGCGCGTCACTAAGTGCTCTATGAGCTCTCTCAACCAAAAATACAGAGAAGAAGCACAGGCAGCCAGGTGAAGGCAGGCAGGTCCAGCTCCTGCAAGCACTGACTGCTGTTCATCACATCAGAGCTGGGATCAGGCTCCAGACAAGGTTTAAACACCTTACAAGAATTCCAGATTATTTCTCAGGCTCCGTCCCAAACTATTCCCATTATTATTAAACTTTTATTGCTTCCTACATCCCCGCTGAGAGGTAAACCTCAGGGTTTGTGTCATGCTTTTGGCATGAGGTCCCTGCAAACGAGCTGCCCTTTTGAGTGAAGGGAACCCATGAACTCCAGCACAGCATGTGAAAAGTGTTCCCACACAGCCACCATCCCAGGGAGAACGCTTTGGATGCTTTAATTCCTAGGCAAGAGAAACAACCCCTTTGTTAGTATTGTCAACAAAATAAAAGGGCATTTCAGAGGCCTGCAACAGCCAGAACTGTTCCAAAGGTTTGTGTAGCGAGGAGAAACACGCCACAGAAATAACTCTCCTGGCTCCAAAATGGTTGAGACTGATTAACATTAATTACCTTAGGTTAAAAATTCCTAGAGAAAATTGAGCAGGAATGAAACCTTCTCTTACCAGTTTGCCTTCATTGCCTGTAACAGTCAGGGCTTTCATTTTTGATCTTGCAGCTAAGGGTGAGCCAAAAAAGTAATTTGGAAATAGAAATCTGGGATTACTTCTGCGTATTATCATGATTTTGAGGCCACAGAATATTGGATTCTAATTAAACACTCGGTATCACCTGCAATCACGTTGGCATTTGTCATTGAAGTTCTATATCCTGATGAAAAAACCACTTGTTTAATGAAATTTCCACTGCAAGCAAATATCCCCAAATCGGGCCAAAATTACAGGGTTCTAAATTACTAAACAGGTATAACAAAAAAATCAGAAATTCAACTGTAACTTCAACCCAAGGTCTAGAAACAGAGGACTGGAGGTCACTTCAGGGAATCTGACTTCTACTCATTTTGAAGCCTTAGTGACACATTGAGGACACTGAGTTACTTTTTAAGCACAAATGTGTGTAAACACTAAAAACAAGCAAGTGTCCTGTTTTTTTAAAAAAGGAAAGTAATTAAAAACTTGAGAACCTTCTTGCCAAAGGACTATTTGACAACATGTCATTGACTACATTTCACACCACAGAATTAATATAAAAGGGAAAATACATGGTGTTAATTTCCCTCCTTTTGGGCACTGTCCCACTGCTAGCCAGGGACATTCTGGTGCTCCTTTAGGTACTGAGTTTTGGGCATTTCCTTGAGGTGCAGCAGAAAAGGAACATGCAACTGCCTACCTTTTGCCATCCTGCCACTCCTTTCCTGCTGGTACAATAAAGACATGCCGGGAGGATTCCACAAATCTTTATTCTGAGGCTTCTCTCAGGGAAAAATGTGTGAGATGCAATAAATTTATGGGCTGCCCCCACCTCCAGCAAAATAAATGATGAGTAGACCTGCCTGGAGGACTTTGAATCACCTGCCATGAAACTGTTTCAGTTTAGGGCTGCCCTTCCACAGGGGAAAAAAAAAGAGCAGCATTAGCATAAAGGACCTTAGCTGGGCAAATTCATGTGGTTATCTGGATTTCTGAGAGTTGACTTAGGCTGGGTTGCAGGATGTGCTGAGCACTGTGGCTGAGCCAGCAGAGCTGCACTACTGTTTTTAGCTGGAAGCTTGTCTGTCTGTGCCCAGGCGTGTGCTCAGCCACCAAATCAGCCTGTACAGCAAAGGCAATCTGACCCAAAGGCAGCAAAGAACTTGTTCCTATTTGGAAGGCAATACTAAAAAAACGCACTAAAGCTCTGGTAGCTGGCTCTCCGAGCCAGCACTTTCTACCAGCTGACAATACAGACCTGCTTTTTGCACTTTCACTCCCAAGTGCTGCTTCCCTCACCTGTGGGCAAATTCTTGGCATGTTACTGGTGGAGAAAGGTGTCTTTCCCAAGGGCTGCCCAGGGCTGTGAAAACTATTTTCTGTGCACGTGGGCCTTTTGTAAACTCACTCCTCTTACATTCCATTACAGCCTTTGGGTCTGAAGCTGAGACACAGCAGTTCCTGAGGGCTAGAAATAGCTGCTGCATTCACACAGATCTGTTATCTCTCCAGGATCCCATAACAATACATCAGTGTTACTTTAAGTCATGTTGCAAGCTGTCATAGGCACCAGCTTAGATATTTGCTGAAATGTCCACTTTTATTTACTCTAAGGCCATTTAACACCACTCTGTCAGTGCAAATAGACAGGTAAGCAGATGTAAATATAATTACTTGCCAACAGAATAGGGAGTCACAGCAGAAAATAAAACTTCTTAATCGTGAAAAATCAGACATTAAAAACTGACATCCATTTTTTCTGGTATTTATATGTAGCATTATTTGGAATTGTTGTTGGATCATTCCCAGTGCCTGCATCCTTAATGGTCCCTTTCAACCTACAACTTTCTATGATTCTCCAAGCACTCTTGTACAGAATTAAATCTGTAACATAATTCATCATTTCCCCACAGTTCCTCGTTACTTCACAGTACACTCAGGCGAGGAACAGTGAATTAACTAAATGAGTAACATGCAATTAATTCTGAGGAGCGCACAGTGAATTGAAGCAGCAGAGGAATTTCTCAGTTGAAACTGGAAACCAGGAAACAGGGAGCTGCCTGAATTCCAGAAAGCAGAGCTTTCACATGCAGCCATTCTCCAGCTCTGCATCACCCATGCATGAGCAAAACACCGAAATGCTGACACCCACAGCACAAACCAAGCAGGGACTACAGGGAGAAAAAAGGGAAAACCCCACCAAAAATAAAACCCAGCACATTTTTGCAGTGTTGTTTCAAGAAAGGCAGGCACAAGTCATACAGCTCCCAGTGGCACTATGCACACTCCAGGCATGTTTGACATTAAGGGGCCTGGTTGTTGTGGAAACCAAATCCCACAGATTAATTAATGTTCAGCAGCCAGAGCCATCTCCCATCCTCTCTGTCTCCCTGCCCCCAATTAAAAAAAAAAAAAAAATACAAGAAAAAAAGGAAAAAAAGGTGGAGTGCAATTTTTACATCACAGAGGAATGTCAGAGCAAAAAGAAACTATTTCCTCACAACTGCAGAACAATGCCAGGAACAGTGAACAGCCTGTGTTAGTCCCAAGTGTTTATAAAAGAAAAATTATAACACCATTTCAGTGAGGCTGCTTTGCCTGTCTGTGGCTATGCCAAACTGCCTCCAAAAGGTCCTGCAAGAAAGATGATTGTGTGATATTTCTAAAATCCCTTTATGATGAAAGGACTTTAATGGGAGCCCCCCTTTTTTACTTTCAACATGTAAATGCGTTAATCACAACGAATTTACTTCAGTGTAAATGACTGACAGTCTTCATGTGAATGTGTTTGCACAGGGAATTGCAACAGGATTAGAAAATGCAAAAGATTTGGACAAAGTTGATTCTGAGTATCAGCATTTTCTTTTATCTGCTGCTGGTTGTGATCCATCGAATTCCCCACATACATCCCAGTTTGCAGGAGGGAGTAAGATTGGACAAAAGTCCCTTTGTGTACCTCAACATACACACTACAAACACAGAGTGCACCAGACTGATGACACTAGGACCCACTAGAGGTGAAATTTCAGAATTACCTATATCCTCTTTTCAGAACAGTTTTAGGGCCATAGGTCAAACATATTTTAGATATCCAAAGATTTAAGGTGACGCTTTTGAGAATCCGTGGTCTTCAGCACCGGTTCTGATGAGAACAAGGAATCCCTTCTCCCATTTTCCCCCCTCAAAATATCCTTGTGAGCTATGCTACTCGTTGCCTGTTGAGAATACCCAATCATTAAGTAATAAACATCTTGAAGGCAAATCATACTTAACAGATATTTACCAAGTAGGGTGAGCAAACCACTTTTACCAAGCAGGTGCCAGTATTTACTGCGCTGTTTCACACGCACACTCCCAATCAGCCCGCATTCCACCGTGTGGCTGAAAGCACTCACTGTGTTTTACCTCAGGAGCGCTGGGGATGGATTACTGCCACGGCTTCATGACACAAGATCACTTCAGCAGAGTCCCCTACTCCCTCCCGTTGATGGCGGTGAAATAAATACAGCCAGTTTACTTCCAGTGGGACAAAACCTGCACTTGGACAGCTAAACAATGCCGAGAGCTCTCCTGTGCTTCTCAAATACACAGCTCCTGACTCGAACAGGTGCTCAGCACTTAAAACCCAAGCCAAATACAACATCAGTTTTAACATTTCAGCCTTACTTGTACAGCTCTTGCCCTCTGAGTGGGGCACCACTCCCACCTTGCTCGCATGGCGCAGAAAACGAGAACAAGTACCTTTGAGATGATTAATGGCTCTCCGTGCTCCAGCCCGCCCTTCAGCGTGAATCCCCATGGAGCGCCTCCGTGCAGCAGGGCCTCCAGGTAGATGTATCTTCCCCTGTGGGTGATGCTGCACTCTGAAGGGGATATGCTGGTGTTAATGTTGTCTAACATCCTCGTCTGTCCTATTCACATACTCAAGCAAACGCAAAACCCCACTCAGGCAGTCACAGAGCGAGCAGCTTGGAAATCAAAGCCCCCAGAAGCCCACCACGAGTCATCCCTGAATGGGAGAAACAAGAAGAGCCTGAGGTGGGAAGTTCTGCTTCAGAGCCGGAGTCCAAGGTGATGGGTTAAAAACAGCCCCATCAACATTTCACCGTGCTGCTTCTCTGTCAGGATTTTAGTTCCAGCACCGAGCTCTCCCCACTCCCAGCTGCCCTGCGCATGAGAGCTCGGTAAAGATTTCTCTTCCTGCCTTCAGCAGATCGATGAAACTATGCTTTTAAAGGTGGGGGCAAAAAAAGAAAAAAAGAAAAAGTTTATGGATTTAAAAGCCCCCGGCCAGCAAATTGCCAAAATCCAAACGAATGCTTCATTTGTGATTGATTATCAGTCCTTTCTTCCTTTCTGCATGCGATTTACCATTACAATGGCCTTTTTGCCTCAGCCCACTGCACTAAAAGAATGGAAGCGTCTTCTCCCTCTCAGCTCTCAGTTACTCTGTTCGCTTACTTCACAATTTTCTGACTTGTCAAAAAAAAAAAAAAAAAAGAAAAAAAAAGGCTGGGGGAGGAGGAAGGAGAGAGCAAGTCCATTCCTAAAACCCTTTAGAGGGGTTTAAAATGTGAAATAACTCCATACTTATTGGATTAAAGAGTGAAAAAGAAACCGTTGGGAAAGCTGGAGAAGCAGGTGAAATGAATCCTCTGGGGAAAAATGTTAAGGCGATAGCTGAACTCTTTTCATTTTCGGCGCTCTCCCCGACGAGCTGCCAGAGCTGCAGCAGCTACTGCTGCTCTGAGGGAGGGTGAGGAAGTGAGGGGGGAGAGGGAGAGAGAGATGGATTAAGGCAAGTAAGGCAGTGCTGCCCAATTGTGCACATCAAGCACGCGATTATAAAATGCAGTGCGCAAAAGCTGGGGCTCACCCTTTTATTGTGCCCCCGGAAACCACCATCTCTCTATTGTCCTTGCCAAGGAATTGTAACAATCCGAACTGCCAGTTGCTGAAAACACAATGGACCTGTTCCAAATCAGCTCAGTGGAGCACTGCTAATAATTCTGCTCTCATAAAGAGCTTTTCCTCTGCCTGGAGCCTACCAGCTTCCCTGGACATATTTCTTTTCCCCGTTTACATTGGCAGAAAAGGCCAATGCTTTCCCAATAAATGGAATAAGAAACAACCCCAAAACTCTGGATACTTTTATTAGTGTAGGCAGTTACCTACTGTAGAACATGTGGATGTGGGTGGATCTGCTCTTCCATACATGCACATAGGCTTCAGGACTTGGCTCATCCCTTAACATATATCACAGCATGTGTCACTGGAGGTGTGCAAAACCTTTCCTGATTTTTAATTTTTAACTGGATCTCGAACAGGACAATAGAGAGAGGGAAGACCAGAGCCCACTGCCTTTCCTGTTGGCAGAGCTGAGGAAACACACAGCAGTGTCTGCCTCTAAAGCACCCCCAGCTTTTGATCTCACTGTGCATTATTCCTCCTTGGGGTTTTGCAAGCCTTGTGTTAACAAAACCTTAATGAACGGTGGGGGGAAAGCTTTGGAGCTGGGACTCTAAACCCAGGATTCCTTGCATTTGTCCGTGCCACCCCATTCCCATTCCATTCCCTTTAAGATGTTACAGGTTCCCAGAGCCTTCTCTTTGCCCCACGTGTCCCAGGTCTCATTGCCAACAGCCACGGAGTAAAATGCAGAAAAGAGGCCCCTTGCTTTAGTTTTCATGGTAGATGATTCCCCAATCCTTGCTTATCTTGAGCTTTGCCCCCTCAGCTTCCCTCCCAGGGCTGAGTTTTCATTAGCCTCACAACCTGGTCAGGTCCACGGATTGCTATTATCCAGAACTCACCCTTTAGCCTGACTCAAATCAGATTTCTGAGGTTTTGCTCTCCTAATGTTTCAGCGTGAAAACCCTCGCTCCAGGCCACCACAAAGAGCAATTCATGTCCAGTGCTCTGCACAGCCCTTCTCCGAGGCCGTGCCTCTTCCTCTCCACAGCCAGCAGCACTAGGTAAGGCTGTGTAAGGACACACCAGCCCGAGGCACTCCTCTGGATTACATCCATTTCCCACAGGAAACGTTTGTCACCACAGCTGTCTGCGGACACCAGATCTCCAGTGAGAGCTCTACTTCTCACGGGGTCTGCTGCATCTGATGGTTAAAAGTTATCAACATATTTCTGAGAGACAGTTTTACTTCTCCTCCAGCACTGTGGTTCTTTTCAAGTGCTGAATCCATTATCATTTTTGCCAAAAACTCCATCAGGTTTGTCACCATTGCAAGCACAGGATTTTCTCCTCTCACCACCTCCAGATTTGGTATTTTTTCATCCTGTTAATCCAGCTCTAAAAAGGTCACATCCAGGTGCTTCCATGTATCAGAGACTCACAACCAGCTAAGGAAAGCAGTTTGATCAATCACCCAAAAAGGGCTGCCAAATACTGTGCTACTTCCTCAGCGGGCTCTTATTCCACACAGGAGTTCCTCTGAGGCCAGAGCTGACACACTCCTTGATGGGATACAGCCAAAAGAACCCGGGCTCAGCAAAGTGCTTTCCACACAGAACAATATGTTTGAAGTTCTCCACAGTTGCGGCGTAAGGGAAAATAAATTTGGAACATAACCCTTTCCCTCATCGAGCACTGCACTGCTAAAGCAGGAAAAATTAGCACTGATTTCACTTTTCAGAGGTCCCAATCAAACCCTGTGTTTATCATCAATCGAGGCAGCTGGCTCTGTCCTTTCCTAAATTCCTAAATTCCTTCAAACATTCCAAGATTCTTTTGCAAACGAAGTTTGTCAGAGCAACACTGCCCTCGTCTGCTGAAACCAGGAATTGTCACAGTTTAAGCTGATCGACTTCCATGCCCACGTTTCCTTAGTTAATAGGCATTTACTACGCTTTTCCCTTTCAAAAATGAAGCAGGATCTGTCCAGAGTGTTCAGAGTGCCTGATCTGATCAAAGACAGGAAATCCAGCTCATTTTGTGCGCACTTGTTACTGCCCTTTTGGCAGGAGAACTAAACCCTAGGCTTAGTTTAAATCTACCCGCTGCTTAGTTCTGTCTTGGAAGGTGAGAGGAAGCAGATTCCCAATTTGTCTCTACAGAGAAGTTCTGTGAAAATAATAATAAGTTTTGTGTGGGCCCTCCTACCTTTCACAGAGACACAAGGTGTGGCTTGCTGACGGCCATACAGGAAGCATGAGAAGGCTGAAAAGGCAGTGCTCCTTTTCCCTCGGTCTTATCACTGAAGAACTTCTCTTTTCCTTCCTGGCAGGGCTCTGTGTGAGCTGAGGAGCGTCAGGAATTTCAAATAATGGACATCCTTCAGGCACCAGTGGGCCCAGCTTCTTCCCCTCCCCAGGAGTCCTGAAGCCATTCACCTAAATCTGCAGTAGGATGGAACAAAACACAAGTGTCAAAAGACACAGTTCTCCTGGATCAGCCCAGGACCCCTTCAGGAATGAATCATTCCCTCTTGGGGTACCAATTCCCCTGGAAGTTTATTTAAAAGAAATTCAGGAACAAATAAATCAAAAATATGGCTTTCCTATACTTACCTACAATCAGCTGGGGCTGGATGTAACTCTTCCATCTCCTCAGCTCCGGAAAATGTCAGTATGGCATCTAAAAGAGGAAATAACAGCAGGGAAGACATGTGAGGCTCTGCATGGTATCAAAGGGATTGCAATCATCAGCTAACATTCAAAAGGTGCTTCCAGAGAAAAACTCCTAGGGCTACACAGGGAACCTCCACTCAGATTCCCAGTTGGATTTGAGCTCATCTTCATTCCAAACCACAGAACAAGCTTCTTTTTCTGGATAGGCCTGAGGTAAAAATGTGAAAAATCGGACAGAGAAAAGGGAAAACAGAGATCTGAGAATGGAAGGAAATAACAAAGCTGAGAAACAGAAGTAACCTGTGAAATCAATGAATCCACATCCTGCTGGTGTTGGAAAAGGCACTTGTGTTGGAAGTCTGAAAGGAAAGAACGTTCTTTGGAGAACAGGAAAGACATTGTCCATTTAATGTGGAGCTTTGCTGTGTCGCTCAGCTCCTCAAAGCAAACTGGAGAGCAACAAGCCAAGGTGAGGAAGGGATCTGCCCCTCCAAGGGGAGCACGAGTGCTGCCACAACCCAAGGACGTGAGCCCAGGGCATTTGAACTCACAATCACAGGTTTTCCCCCTGCATCTGAATTCTCATCTATCTGATGTCACCACTCTGCTGAAAACAGAGTTCCAATCAGGGAATCCAAAAAAGAGGCACCACAACCGTACAACGCTCCCACCCCAAATAAGATGATGATTGAACAATTAGTGCCACTGTTAGAACCTTTAACCAACTCTGCAGTGGCTGGTGGGTATGGCCCAGGTATGTGAGTAGCCTCTGCTGGCATAAATCACTCCAATCCCTTCCTCTGAAGCTCTATCCCGGATTATTTTAAACACAAGCAGTTGATACTTGCATCTCCATACCTTTTCAGAGGCACTCCCAAATAGGAGGAAAGTTACACGGGAATTTGATCCTTAAAGAATTATTCTCTTTCAAGAATGACAGGGGCTGCTGGGTGCTCCAGACCCGGACTCCCAGGAAACAAGGGATACAAAAAAAACCACCTGCAGTCACAGGTGTCATTCTGCACCTTGCCGGGTGCTTCCCGATGAGGAAAAGATATCAAATTGAATGACACTTGGGGGAGAAATCAAGCCCTGCGTACGGCGTTTATTGGCTCTCCTTCATGCCACGACCGGCTCCTGAGGGAGGAGCTTGTTCCCAAGTCTACCGAGTAGGGAGCAGAGGGAACAAGTAAGGAGTAAGGAGCAGGTGGCTCCCAGCCGGGCTCGAGAAGTTGGAGTGGCAGCCCACAGCGCGGAAAAGCCAGGAGCAAAGGCGGGGGGATGAATGCCTCCCTTATTTCCCAGCCCCACAGTTAGGAACAAAACCTCAGTGCCCCTTCCCAAATCCCGGAGAAACAAAGCCCAGCGCTGCCTGCCAGAGGTAGGTGCTGGCTCCGCTCCCATGTGAGCTTTCATGCTTTATTAACACCTGGGACTGTTGGAGGATTAAAATATCGTTTGTGGATATCGTAGAGCTTCAGCGTATTGTATCTACCTAAACACTCTTTTATCTCTTAATATTTTAGTTACTGCCTCTTCCAGGTGGTGCCATAGAAGTCCTTCCCTTGAGCTGTTTTCCACTTGGGATTGCACTGCAGCAAGGGGAATGGAGAGCTGAGGTCTGTTCTCAGCTGGTTAATTCTTGCTTTTCTGTAGTAGTTCACGTAAAACCACTTTTCTCCTTTTGTCTTTCAGCACCAGGTGGATGGTTTTTTGTCTTGTAAATGAAAATTATGTGGTACCCTTGAGGAATGGTTATGTGTTTTATATCTTAGGAAGATATTTAAACAAATTAACATACCTTTCTGTCTCTTGAGTTTTCTCAGACTTCATCTCTCCAACTCAGGATTTTGTTTTGGGCATAGTTCATGCACCTGTTCCTGGAAACTTGTATTAATGTGATCTTTTGAATAATCTGAAACAAGGGACAGCCTATGGACACCTGTGTGTTCATTCCTGAAACCGAGATCCAAAATGGCACAGTCAGACATGTAATTTCCTTTGCTGAAGTGATCACCTCTTAACTGTGCATCCTCTCCCTCACCTTGAAAATACCAGGGATCACAGAAGCTTGTTCTCTCTGATGAGATTGGTGTAAAAATAAAAAAATATTCCAGTTTTTATTACTGCACTGGATTTAGGGCAAGATGCCTTCGAATCTTTTGCTTTTGAACCTCTGGGCTTTTCCTTGACGGGACCAAGTCTCCTCACCCAGCTTCTGCCTTGAATCAGCTCACGGTCACCCCTCCAAAATGTCCCACCTTACTGGCCAAATATCATAAGGAAAATAATCCAGGCCCTTCCCTATTCCTGTGAGAGGATTTTTTTCTCAAGCTTCAAGCACCAGCATCGCGAAACCACCTGGGCGCCCCCGACCACAAAATGGTGCCCACGCCGTGAGGGGGCAGCGGCCATGTTGGGGCTGAGGGTCTCGGCGCCGCAATTCCCGGTGATGCCAGCGGGTCTTCCAGAAGCAGCCGGCGGCTCGGGATGCCTCCTTCCCGGTGGGGAGCAAGCGGGAGGAGCTTGGCGGCTCTCCCTAGAGCGGGCTGGGTCGGCAACAGCGACCTGGGAGCCTCGGGAGCGCGGTGGGACGGAGCTGCCCGGGCGTCCCTCACGGCCTGAGGCGGGAAAGCGACGGGGCCCGGCCCGCCTGAGGAGAGGCGGCTCCTGGCAGCGCCTCGGAGCTCCCGAGGCAGGGCTGAGGGGGTTTTCTCCTCTGTTCGCTGCTCTGGCCCCTCAGGGTTAGGCTCCGGATCCAAGGACTCCGGTTTTCTCCTCAGTGTGCCCACAGGAAGCACCGCCGGGGCGGCTGTGTCAGGTTTGTTAAAGGTGTTAAGTTAGCCAGGTATGGCGGGTGCTGCCTCTTGGCCTGCGGTGTGGTCACCAGTGCTCCAGAGGGCGAGTGACGCATGAAAATGCAAAATAAATGGAACAAAAAACCTGTCAATACCATCTGATTTAAAACTAACAGGTTTCTGTCTCTTTCCTACTCCCCTTTCTGTCTCTTTCCCACTCCCCTTTCTGTCTCTTTCCCACTCCCCTTTCTGTCTCTTTCCCACTCCCCTTTCTGTCTCTTTCCTACTCCCCTTTCTGTCTCTTTCCCACTCCCCTTTCTGTCTCTTTCCTGCTCTTTTATTGTTTTTCTTCTTTTTCTCTTCTGTCTGCATCTAGGTTAGTCCTGACGAAACAAACCAGAAGATTTGGAAAAGGAGTGAAACTTGTCTCCCCTTAACTAACTTGAAGTCCTCCTGCAGTTTTAAAATTAGATGGGCAGAATTAATTTTGTTACATAAAGTTGATTCTTAATAGATTAAAAAGTAAATGCACATATTTTTGTTCACAAGTGCTGTTCCAATGAACAAGAATATCCAGGAATTAAGTAGTACACAAGATTTGTTTGCAGAAAATTCCTGTCCCTGCTTTGTGTGATTATTTTTTCCCCCAGATGGTAGAGCTTGATTTTTAGTGATTTTTTTTAAATACACAGTTGTATATCTAATATTTGAAAGTTTCACCCAAGAATGTTAATAAATTAGTTTGAAAATTGATGGCAAACAGCGATTTGGTTTACTGATTGACTCAGAATGATGAGTCGAACTGACACCACACCCTCAGGAATGGAGGAAATAATCCATTGCCTGATCAATTCCAGCAAAATAAGACAGTGTGAATTGGCTCAGGGTTCCTTCCTTTTGCACTCAAGGTTTTATATAACCAAATTCTCCTCTTGTTCTACAGTTTCTCTCAGAAAGGTGGAGATGTGCAGAAGAGGCTGCGTGAAGTGAGTTGAAATTTGGGACAGCTTCTTAAATTTAGGTGAGTCCTTGTCACTGCTGAGTTTCACCAGCACTATTTTGAGCAGCCTCTTTCAGGTTTAGGTCATGTCTTCAGTGTTTTGGCTGGTTCAGTTACGTTGTTTGTTTTTTCTCTTTTAGACCAGTGAGCTGTGTGAGGAAATCCATTTAAGTGTGATGGGCAGAGCAAACTGATGGGAATGCAGCTGGAAAGAGATGCACTTCAGCTCTGTGAGCACGGGGACATGGGCACAGCATTTTGTGGTGTCCTGCAGGGTCTGGACTCCCAGGTGTCACACCTCAAAGGAAAGCTGGTCCTGGTATGTGAACAAAGTCCTCATTTTCCTTCTGATGCTCTGTGTTCTGGCTTTTAGGAAATGCATTTGAAAACTCCCTGAGGTTTTTTTTTCCCCTTCTGACCGGGCCTAGGGGAAGGGTTATGGCATGATGAGGTACAAGTGGCAGCCTTTGACACTGGTCACACCTCCAGACTGGGTTTGCTGCTGGGATTGAGCATGTTTCCACAGCTCAAGGGGGAACTAAAAGGGAAGAAATCACCCTCTAGAATCTGCTGCCTTTTCTTCAGGGCTTTGCTGTGTCTTCTGTTCACAACAGGTGGAGGAGGCCCTTCGGTGCCTGACAAAAGACCCAAAGAGAGCTTCTGCTGCAGCAACATCAAGTGAGGTACCCATTCTCTGGCTTTTTTTATTCCTAAAGCACAACCAGACATTTTTCACGTGTTCCACAGAGAATTCCTTTGGGGTGGGGTGACTAGGAAATAGCAAGCAATGTTTTTGAAGACTTCAGTAATCGTTCCAATGAAAGATGTTTATTTGCTCGTGACTTTCTCCTGCTTTTTCCTTCCATGCTGATCATCTCCTGGTTTACTTACTGCCGCAAAAATTCTATTTTGGAAGAACCTCTGCACCTTACCTTTGTAAGTGTTGCTTAAGTGAGCACCTGGAATTTGTTGGGACATCAGTTCTGCCGTTAAAAGAAAAGATTGACAGTAATTTTGGTGTTTAAATCAGCTTTTTCTTGCTGGTTTCACTTAGAGTTTTGTCCTTTCTGTTTGTGATGTCCTAATTTTTGCCCCGCCATCCACTTGAGATCCATAGCTTGATACTTAATACCAGAACACTGAAATGATTACGATTCTGACAAGTGAAAGAAGTTACTGTTTGCCAAGATGGAGTTGTAGCCAGTGTTTTCCTTTGGGAGGAGGATTGAGCAGGAACACGAGGAGGCAGCACTGCCTCGTAAAGCTGGCAGTGCCTGCAGCTTGCAATTAACACACAAATCCTAGTGGAGACAGGTCGTTCAGTCTGGGGTTTGATTATAGTAGGAAATGTTAAGAGTAACCTTAATTTGAGAAAAAGCTTAATCTGCTCCTATGCTCCACTCTCTGTCCTGTTATTTTGGTTTCTCAGTGCTTTTGTTTCGTGTAGCACTTGTTGCACAGACTGTGAAATGAAGAGAAAAGGGATAAAAACAGAAATCCCACAAAACTAGGCAATATAGAGGAGAGAGAAAACATCCATGTGTTAGGCAGGCTGGGAATGAGGAGGCTGAGGCTGCTTCTCCTTTGATGGTTCTTACAGTTTCTCATTTCTCCACCTCAAACTTCCCCTAGAGAACAAGCAAGAACCCCAAATTTGGTGCATCCACTTCAAGTCTGTCAGCTGGAATCCTCTGCTGGTCAGCTCTGTTCCCAGCTGGGAGAAGTGAAAGGATATGTGGAAACAAGGTGTGGATGGATTTGCCTGTTAGCACTGGTGCCAGTGAAACTCTGTGTGTGGAGATCTGAAATGTTCCAGAGACAGGAGGGGAGTCTCTTGATGAGGGATTGCTTCAGAAAAACTGTCTGGATTATAGGATAAATTGCATTACCTTAAATAATAACAGTATCTTTATTTAATAACATAGTAGTATCTTTATTTAATAGCCTTGTAGTCTGGTCCATCATCTCATACACTGGCAGAAGTTGTCTCCTTTCAGAGAAAGAGAACACTACTTGGTACAAAATGTGTGTTCCTGGAGATTTCTCTGTGTAGCCATGGTGAAGGAATAGTCCTCTGTGAAAAAATGACTTTTTTTTTCCCCCCAAAGTGTTATTTTACCATTCCAATCAGCATTTGTGTTGTAGATGAGGGACTTCTGAAGAGCTCTGGATCAGGGTGGAAGCTAAATTCCTCTCCTGAACCTCTGTTAACTCTGAAATGAAACTGAGCTTAATCACCAAAAGAAGACAAGACAATTATGAGTACACCCAGGGGATAACTCTGCTGGGCCAAAAGATAAAATTTGTACTTGTTTCAAGTAGGACCTAGAAGAAAACCAGAAGAGATAGACAATTCTGTTTAAATAGAATGCTTTAAGAGAATTCTTCATGAAAATTTGCCCTTTTTTAGGTCCAAGACCTTGAGAAGCAGTTGCACCTAGCTCATTCTGAGAGAGCAGAAGTTCACACAGGCCAGGCACAACATGGCCAAGAACCTGGAAATCCACATGACCAGATTCATCAATTGTTGGTAAAAACAAAGTGACAGCGTTGAAAAAACTTGCTTTCTAAAAGCCTCTCCTTGCTTCTGGTGTTCAAATTTGCACCTTGCTTTTTTTCCCCCTTTTAATTAACTTTGAGGATTGTTTATAACTAAAAGTTTGAATTAGCTGTGAAAGGCCCAAGGGCCTTTGCCAATAGTGGTGGGGGATATTCAGAATTAAGGCTTCATCATAAATTCAAAGCCACAGAAACCTGTGCAAATCATATGAGGATGCTGAGCTACCTCCACTTTAACCTCACAGTTTAGATCCCTCTGCTAAGGAATCTTGATCCTTTAACACGTATTTTGCAAGGCTTATCCTTGAAAAATATTCAAGCAGTAAACAGCAGCAGAAGTTATGATTAGCAGAAATGCCCATTGGTAATGCTCTTTGGGCCACACTTGAAATTCATATTGTTGAAATGAGTAGCTCTGAAATGTGTGTGTTAGTGTTTTTAACATGAGTTACATTTTAAATTAGCATTGAGAGAAGAAAAAAAATTTCTGAATTGATTTAGGAGAGAGATGACTTTAATTTCTCATAGACTGAACTCCACAAAAAAGACACAGAGCTCAGCCTAGAAAAAGAGCAGAACAAGTGATTTTGGGATCAGAACACAGAGAACAGCATCACCATGGAGCAGCTCAGGAGGCAGCTGGACAACAGAAACATGCAGCTGCTGAGCATGGAAAGGGCACTGAGGGAAATGAGGATGCAGTGCCAGGTTGGTGGTTTTGACTCTAATCCTCCAAAATGAGGTTTTGTACGTTTCCAGCAAGTTTCATGCTGCCAGATCTACCAAACAAATTGTTGAGTGTGGTATTTTCAGACATTACATGTCTGTAAGTGTTCAAGGCCTTCATAATGCTTTACTTCATGCAGTATTAAATGGAAATGTAATGAAGTTTGTGTTTATGAGCCAGTGAGCGCTGGGCAGAATTCCTTCTGACAAAGTAGGCACTGCCTTTACGTTCCCCTTTTTTCCAGACTTGCAGCCCCTCAAAAATGAGCTGTGATTAGATAACCTTCTTTGCATTGTGAATAAAGATCCAGTTGATTCCTTTATTTTCTACCAAACCATAGGCTTGAGCTAACTCAGACATTGTACATTTTCTCAATCCATTATTTGTTGAAAATTTTCTCACCAGGAAATTCACTCTTGTCTTCTGCTTGTGCTTTGCACTGTTAACTGTGTTTCTGAATCACAGTTGCCTGTGGTTCAAATGGTGCATATTGCTGCTTGCAGGAATTAAATCAATAATAAATTATTCATGTAATTGTTTTTTCCCCAGCTTCACAAAGCAACCAGTCAAGTTTTATCACTTCTTTAGCCTCAAGTGCTCTGAATTTTGTATTAGCATTGCCACTTGATTAATTTTTTTTACATCAGTTTAACATTTTTCTTTTCCTGTTTTTAAAAAACCAATATTCTATTCAGTTATTAAAATGGAGGGACAAGAGCCAGAGCATCCTGACCTAATTTTTCTCTACAACTCAGGTGCGCTACAGAAAAACACAAACGTTCCAGGGGCATTCAAAAGGTAAAAATAAACAAATCTCTCGGCTGATGATGATGTTATTCTTCAGATGGCTGCAGCTGAGTAAGAAAATGAAAGCATTGGAAGAATCTGCTCCTTGAGTGTGCAGCTGGAGATGACCAAGGAAGCGTCTGGATGACCAAGGAAGCGTCTGGCAGCCAAGCAGGGGGATTTGGAGGCTGCTGAGCAAGCAGGCTCAGATCTGGTGGCCTGTCTGCAGGAGAAGGAGAGAGCCCTTGGGGCGGGCTCAGATCTCCTTTGTTGCAAGAACTCCTTCTAAAAATGTGGCCTGTCTGCAGGAGAAGGAGAGAGCCCTTGGGGCTGGCGGCCAGGAAATCAGGGAGCTGCATATTCCCAGCAGGATGCAGGAGCTCCAGCACGCCAGGAGTGAAGAGGGCTGCTCACACAAGGCGCAGTCGGAGCGGGAGGCGCTGAAACCGCGTGTGTTGGAGAGGGAAAGAATCACGGAGGTCTTCCAAAAGCAGGTTGCTAACACGACACAAATCATGGGTCAGCACGACCAAACTGTTGCAGCAGTGGAAGTGGAGAAATCCCAGCTGAAAAAAGGAAATAAATGACTGGAAACTCAAAGCAGAAGAGCTTAAGGTGTGCAAACAATGCTGTGTTTATGTCTCTTTGTGACAGTAAATGTTTTATGGTTCAAATCTCTGCCTTAATGTGCTGATACTGTGGTTTTGAAGAAGGTCAGGCAATGCCCCTGGAATTCTAACAGCTAGTGGGCAGAGCAGGATAATATTATAACATTACCACTGAATAAATCTCTGGTGAAAAGCAGCTGCCAAAAGGCTGGAATGACCTCGATGAGATGGAGGTTCGTGCCAGAACAGAACCAGAAATACAAAGTGTTACTGAGGAGCAGCAGACAGGCAGCACTCAGAATTCCAAGCTGAGGACACCGGTTATTTCTCAGACAAGAAATACAGGATGTGGTAGTTCCATCTTCAGAAGAAAAATCACTCCAGACAGAATTTAATTCTTTTTGGTGAGGAGGCATTTGAGTGTACATGGTGGGGCTGCTGCAAGAGAATGGCAATCATGTTCATGAGCTACACCTGGTAAGGTTAATTATTCTTTAAAGCCATCAGATCCAATTTTGCTGCACCCTCTCTGCCTGGGTTAGCAATTTTCACACAAACAGTTGGGCTGTTTCACTCTGGTTTTCCTTCTTGCCCCCAAACTGGGATTTTAAGTAGCGGTGTCCACACATCTTTGTGGTTATTTCATATCATTATATACATTACACGTGGTTGTTTTTTATGTCAGCAGAGTGCAAAGGATGAGAAAGAAACCAGAATATGTGAAATGGAATAATGCCAAGCTGAGCAAGCTGGAGCTGGAAAAGCTTCAGCACATGCACCAAGAGGCTCCAGGCACTGAAGGATGCAAAACTGGAGAAAGATGAGCTCCTGCAGGATCTCCAGGCTGGCCAGAGGGAGCTAGCTGGCCTCACAGGTAGGGAGCCTCAGCTCAGCTCCCACAGCTGCTAATTTGGGCTCATGTTAAAAATAAAAAAGCAGCCTGCTGGCCGAATCCAAATACGGCTGCTGGTACTGCGTGAGGTTCCTGCCAGCACAGGATGGCCAGATTGTTCCAGGGAGCTATGTGGGCTTCTGGCACTGAAAGGGGGGCAACACAATCTTAATGGCCCCTCTCACTGTGAGCAAAAATATTTAAAACTGCATGAGTCAGGAGATGGAAAAAGCAGATTGTGTAAATCACAGAATAGCAACCTGACCCTTTTTTTCAGGAGAGGTATGTAACAGCAGTATTAGATCCCATTAACCATCTATGACCAAATTATAGTGAAACTTTGTTGTGTTGCAAATTTACTACCATGTTATTATTTGATGCTTTAACTTCCACATTTTCACAACAAATGTGTGGGAAACCCCATCAAGATATATTATTAAAATCTATACAGATGTATAAAATCAGTGATCTTAGTCTAGAAAATTTTTTTTTTTTTGGACATTCTAATTGCAATCTTTACTTGCCCTCACCAGAGGAATTTGAAGATTTGAAGAGGAAAGATCAGGGTGAAGTCAAGGAAATGGAAAATACTGCGAACAGACTGAAAATGCAGTTGAAATGAGCCCCAAGCTGAACTGAAACAGGCCAGGACTGCTCTGAAGACTATAGAGGGATCTGATGGCAATAGTAAGTGTGGATTGAACTTCCCAAAAATCACACACATTTGTCTTATCAGCCAGAGAATATCTGTAAGCATCACAATCCTCATTGTTCACTGAGAATTAACTTTGTGTTTTCCAGCTGTGGAAGCTGCAGCAAGAATGCAGAAGCAGATCACAGCCAAGAGAGGACAGATGGATGCACTACAGAGCAGGATTAAATTCTTGGAAGAGGCAATGGCAAATGCAGGTAAGGTTGCAATAACTCCTTCTGAAAGAATTTCACTGCATTTAGAGAGATTTATCTTGGGAGAAAGGCATGAGCAAAAGCACAGTCAGCCCGTGAAGGACCAAAAATAGTTTTGCTTGGTGTCCATGGAAATCAGCCTTCTGCCCAGAGACAGATGTCAATTTATATTTGTTCTTTGAGAGTAGTTGCAGTGAGAATCAGGCTCTTCCATATCAGTTCTTCCTGAAAATGCCAACTTTGGCATTCTGTATCCTTCTGACCCTGGTTCTCAGTGCTTCCCCTCTGGATTCCAAGGCAGTTCTGGATGTAAACTCAGGGTCTGTCACTGTGGGTCCTTTTCCACTTTCTGTGAGGAAATCACTCAGTTGCCAAGAGCTGTATTTCAATGAATGACCATTTATATCTGTTCACTGTAACCTGTCTCTCAGTGCTTCCCCTCTGGATTCCGAGGCAGTTCTGGATGTTAACTCGGGGTCTGTCACTGTGGGTCCTTTTTCACTTTCTGTGAGGAAATCACTCAGTTGACAAGAGCTGTATTTCAATGAATGACCATTTATATCTGTTCACTGTAACCTGTCCTATTTCCTCACTGGTTTTGCATCCTGTGGATCCTGAAGATTAAAATTCCAGTTGCAACGTGGGTCAAAAATTGGAGATTTTGTTTCATTGAGGGCAGTCCATTTGCACTTTTCCTTGTAAGGCCTTTCTTCTTGTTACAGGGCATCATCTTGGTGCAAGATGCAGTATCTAAGCTTCTCAAAGGCTTAGTTCAGGTATTTTGAAGATGAGAATAAAATCTACAGAATATAAATGTCTATAATTTAGCAATTTTTGACTCATACTATGTCCTCGTTTTAAATTCAGGAGAAGCATTACCTCAGGGAAGAAAATAATAAACTAAGTGAGAAATTGAGCTGTATTAGAGCAGAAAATATCAGGATTGCTGGGGACCTGGAGATCCTGAGATCACAATACAAACAGCTGAAAGAAAAGCTATCAAAGATGGAGACAGCCCTTGAGAAGGTAATGTAAGGAAACTCTCAGTTCAGGGAGACTTCTGGGTGTTTTCCTCTACAGTCACCTGGGAAGAGAAGGGATTTAATACTTTCTTTTCACATGTGCTGTAAGACCCCCACCTGAAGATTTTTTTTTAATAGTAAAAGGCTTCTATTTTCATTAAGAGTTTTCTTGTTTTAGTCCTTATTAGCTCAGGGAAGTCTAAACTACAGGGAATTGAAAGCAAATGTTTGTGCAGGCTGCAGAACCTTCCACTGACTCTGGGCACAGCTGCTTTTCTCTGCTGTTCCACATGAGGCAATTTTTACAGAGAGTGGTGTTGTTTCATTTGCCCTTTACATTTTTTTAGGTGAGATTTCTGTTGCTGGCATACCTGACCCCTAAGGTTAGGTGTGGTCTTAGGACTGGCACAGAAATCCCAGATGCTCTGCAGGTGGGCTGCTCCTCTTCCAGGAGGAGGAGTCCTTTCAGGATTCTGACTTTCTTGGATGTAAATTGCTATGCAAGGTGTCCTTCTCAAATCCAATAAAAAAAATACAAAAGAATTGTGAGACCTCCTCTGAAGTGTAGCATTTCTTACTTTAAATTCTTGTCACTGGAAGCTTACCTTTCTTGTGGGGTATGGTTGCTTTTGCCCTTTTTCTGAGTAAATTTTTTAGGGAAGGGAAGGTAGACAGCAACTTTGAGCAAAGGTGAGTCAGCCAAGTCCTCTGCCATCCCTTTTCAAACCTTGAGTTGCTTGCCTCATTAGCACAGCTCAATTTTCTAATCCCAGAGGTGTTCAGTAGGTCTGGGACTGGCTCTGGAAGGATATTGTCCCCTTTTGGGATGTTCTGGAGTGCACATTCTGGCTGCCAGGCTTGTGTAAGCAGCTGTGAGCCTGTCAGCAGAGGCATCCTGCATATTTCCCTGCTGGTAGCAGGAGATAAACACAGCACCCCTGTGTGCACCTTCTTTCTTTGTCAGAGGGGGAACAGCAGAGAGTGTAATCCCCAGAAATTAGCACAGCTCCTTCGTGCCCCTTCTGTGCCTCATGTCCATAATTCCAGGTTTTTTGAGTGCTCTTTACAGTAATGACAACAAAATATTAGATGGAGCCCAATCCCTGTCTTTACTGCTTAGATGGATAGAGGATGATTTTTTACTTTTGCCTTATTTTTAACCATGGACTCTGCAGGCTGTGGTGAGAACACTGCTGTAAACAAATGGGAGCAGCAGTTTTGTCACAAGAAATTATCATTCATTTCAGTGACCCACCCCAGCTGCTGCCGTTGAGAGAGGAACAAAGTGCCACATTCAAAATACAGCTCAACATAAGCAGTACAAGAAGTGCTTCAGAGGCTGAATGACCAAGGTGGGGAACTTGTGTTGTTTTTCCCCAGGAGCTCAAGGCCCAGGCTATTCCTCAGCTTCTGCTCCAGGGAAGCTGCAGCACACTGTACTTCTGTCCCACCTGCTCTCTGCTGTCCCAAACAGCAAAAATAACATGGAATTTCTGTGTGGGAGAACATCTGCTCAGACAGCAAACTCCTAACACCAAAAGTGAAATAATTCCTGTAGCTTCACATGTGCTGTGTCAGATTTTTTTTTTTATTTTGGTATAAAAAAACAATGTGACAACTATAAAGTCCTATAGACTGTGCTAAGAGTTTATTTTACATCTACCACAAATAACATTTATGAGGTATGAAGTTTGTAAGTACTGAAATGTAAGCAGTTTGGTTTTCACTCTTTTTTTTTTTGCTGTAAATCACATTTGACAGTGAAAATAGGTTTGTGCATAGTTGTTGATACATTTAATCATCTGCTTGATATTTGAATCTTCCTCCAAGCTGGCTTTCATTGATTTTGATCAGTTTTATCCACATCATTTTTCTTCCTTTGGTTTTGTACGTCTACCTTTAGATTTAAATTTTCATTACAAAAAACATCAACTCTAACCCCTCATAAAAAAATATGTAATTCTTTTGCTGTTTTCTTTGTAGATTTTGTATAAATCTCCAGAAGTGATTTGATGTATCTCCCAGGTATTTTCATTCATTTCAGCCTCAAAACCTATAGGAGGCCACAAATTAGTGCAGGCATTTTTCAGGAATCTTTTCTGCTTTGCTTCCTGATGTGGTGGCAAGCATTTACATCAAGGAACAAAGCATAGCTCCTTCTGTGAAATCCCTGCAGCATCAGGCACTCCCATTCTCTTTTCCCAGAGTTCATCAATTTATACTTCTGATGATAAAGAAGGAAAAGGGACTTATTTTTAATTTAGTACTACAGTGAGTACCCAACAGGTTGCAGGAGCACTTGAATCAAAGTCTACTTTAATCTTCTTGGTTTCCTGCATCATTAGTTATTGCACAAAAGGAAGCAGCTCCAACACTTGAGGCAGACTCTGCTGGGTGATAGTCTGGTTTCCTAGCTGCCATGTGGAAAAGGAGGATTTGGTCTGACTCAGTGTCACTTTGACCCATTATGAAGCTGAGGATTTGTTCCCCATATAAGCCCTGCTGAAACCAGTGTGTTCACATTAAAAGTTACTCCTTTTTTAAAAAGAATTAAAATGGGGTAGCAAAGTTTTTCCATCACCAGATGGAGCAAAGGTCAGTGGGAACAGTGCTTTGAACATATGAAATGCTGAAAAATCCTGTTCTCAGCAGTGAAAAATCCAGTTTGCACCAAAACAAAGGATTCTTTGAACCAGGCCTTGGCCTCGAGTCCTGAGCACTAAAATGAGAATAATATTGCACTTGATGTCCAGGATGGCTGTGGCAATCTGGGGGTTTTCAGCTGCTGCAGAGTTTGCCTGGCAAACACCCCCAGGTGCTCCTGTGTCTCCCTTCAGCCCTGTCTCTGTGCCCTGCAGACCTGGGGTCACGGGTTAAAAAGGACAAAACAAGAGACAAAACAGAGAAAATACGTGCATTTGGATGAGCTGAGCTAAGAATTGGCATCAGAGTGCCTTTGTCAATACTTTTAAACTTAATTGTTTTGTTTCAGAAGCCTACCAAGCTGGACATTTTGAAGGAAGAAGCATTGCAGGATCTGAAGAGGGTTCTTCAAGAATTAAGAAGCTCAGACAGTGAAGCTTCCTCCATGAATCTCAGCAGCCATGGTGGGAGAAAATCCCTTTAACAACCACGAGGAGAACAGTGTAAGAATAATAGATTTATTTCTGTTGTGTGCTGTGTGCTTCCAGTGCCCTCTGAAACTGGGACCTGGCTCTTGACATGCTTCAGGAGCAGTGTGGGATGTGTTTTTGCAAGGTCAGGTTTACACATGAGCTTGAGATAATCTGGAAGCTTCCAAAGCTTCTGTTGTTTGCCAAGATGCTTCAGGTGGAAGGGAAATAAGTGACCACACCATTTGCCTTCAGTGCTTGCTTTTATTTCTGTACAGAACTCCTTTCTTCTTTTCCTGCCATATGTAAATACCCAAATGCAGGATTTTTATTTTTTTTACACATGATAATGACAGCAGTACATGAAGTCGAAAAATCAATACAGCAAAAATTCTGATGTTTCTAATCCAGAACATAAGGATACTTCATAAAAGAAAATGCAGTTCATGAATTCTGATTAGGATTAAATCAAATCTGCAGCTGGAGAGGCTGCTACTGCAAGCATGGCAGAAAAGCACATTTAAGGCAGAGAGAAGTTTCACTTAGCTGAGTAACCTGCTTCTCACATTACTCATTAGAGGTTCAGTTTCTAAGGCTTTTTTGATACAGCCCAAATCCTGAGCTTGTTTGTATTGTTTTATTCATAATGCTAAGAGCTTTCTGGGGATTATAAAACAAAGCTTTCATGTCACTTTCATCCCTCTAAGCAAGAGCTCTGAAACATATTTACATTATTTGCTTTTTATTTCCATGGATAAGACCTGGAGACTCCATTTGAGAGCTTCACATCCTCACTGTGGGTGCTGGCTAGCATGACCAGACTTCAGCATAACCCTTCCAGAATGCAGGTTTTGCCCTCATTTTGCTTTCAGGGGTCCTTCCTGCTCACATCCCGCAGATCTTCAGCCCCAGGATGTTTCCCTGCTCCTTACATCCCTTGGTAAGTTTTCCCTGTCAGACTGGAACATTACAGAATATTACAATGAATATAGTCCCAATACAGCATCTTTTCCTGGCAATTTACTCAAATACCTCTTAGCAGGTGCTATTACTAAAAGGTCTTTATTGCACTTGCTACAAAATCTGTATCTTGTTGGAAAGCAGCTCCTCAGAGGCTGTCATGAGCACACACAAGATTGATAACTTCCATGTTACTTCTCTAATTAGCATCAATAGCTAATTGTCACATTTTTGGAGCCCACATTTAGGCTCTTGAGTACTTTATTTGGATGTTTAGTTATGGATGGGCTTTTTAGAGGAATCAGAAATGCTGTTGGTTTCCTTCCAAGTACTGGATGGGTCAGTATCTTTTAAACATGAATTTTGTTATCTAAAGGAAATAAGAGGATGTGGCTTTGAGCAGCAGGGTTTGAAGATATTAATCTTAACTACCTTTTCTTTTCCTGCCCATGGTTTATGCATTCTGTGAAAATTGCCTGTGGACACTGATACTGTTCTCTATGTGGAATTTAAGCCACTGTGCCTCAGAGATAGGCTCTGTTCCTTGTGAGGAGTAACTGCTTTGGATATTCTTTTGGTACTTGTGAGTATTAAACAAAATTTCCTGGGTAGTTACTGCCTACCTTCTAGCAAACCAACTGCAGCATCCAGGGATTTTCCTAGTCTCCAGAAGAGCTACAAGTAGGGTTTTTTTATGTAGAAGACTTGAGCAGCAGTTGAGTTTGTAATGGGCAGAGAGTCTTGGGCTGCAACCAGCCATGACATTCCCTGTTTGGGCAGTAAACAAGGAACAGGGAGCAGAACAAAAGCCATTCTGACATTCCAACGACTTGGACAGAAACAAGCATGTTTTGTAAGGAGGCTTTTCCACGGGGATCCCTCCTCAGGTGCGTGCTCTTTGCTTGGACCCCTCCAAGGAAATGCATCCACCTGCTCGACAGCACCTGGGTGCACATCCTCCCCCAGGCAAATCCAGGACGCTTGCTCATAACTAGCCCACCTGATGAGCTTGCAGCTGGCCCTGCTGCCTCACCTGAGCACAGCCCAGCTCCCCACAGGGAGCAGCCACAGCCCCAGGAACAGGTACATCCAATCCCACATCCCGATCAGGGTGCCTTCACCCTCCCCCGGTTCTGTTCAGGCACAAGGTTTAATCTGTGATAAGTGAATTGTGAGTAAAGCATAGCAGCTAATTAATCCATTATGCAATCAGGAGATAAATTCCATGCACCGCTAATTTTAAGGCCTGGTCAATTGCCTTATTCAAATTAAAAGGATGCTTGACATCAATACTTGCAGTAAAAAATGCTTGTAGTAGCTGCTGTGGCTCCTGTAACATGTTTAGTCAAGTTGTGAATTTCACTGAAAATGTTGGTAAATGTTTAGATAATTTATAATGGTTTTTTAATTATTCTTGGTGATAATATTATTACTGTTTTCTTTAGCTTGTGAGCCCACACCAAAGAGGCTACAGAACAAGATGGAAAGCCTGCAAAACCTGGTGGAGTCATCACAGATAAAAAAAAAGGTCTCAGTATTTACCAAAAATATTCCTGTTTTTTTTGAAAAAACACACATTCTCCAGAAATTGTTCTTGGTACCTGCTGGAGCACTACCTGTGCTTTTACTAGCACACACTTAGTTTTACCAGCAGTACCCACTTGTGCATTATCCTGCTCCTGGGAGAGTAATTAGATTAACTCCACAATGCCCCTTAACTCTAATGAGCTTCAGGATCCTTAGCATGTCAAACACGGCAGCTGCTCAGGGCTGTCCCCGTGTGCTGTCACAGCCAATTACAGGGAATTTTTGCCAAGCTGATGACACCTTCATGGAAACTGCAAGATTTCCAAAACTTAGCTCCTGGGATGGTAGGATGCCAAATGAGATGGGATTTATTTTCTCTGCACTTTTTTTTAATAGCATATACCAGTCTCTTCCCCTTTTCTCCTTCAAGTCTCATTGCACAGATTTGGGAAATTATTATTTCCCCTCATGGCACAGTGCATTTGTGTCAGGGACATACAAGTGACCTGATGTAGGTAAAACTAATCAAGTTATTTATATAAATAAGTCAAAGATCAGTGTTGTCATTTTTGTTCTTTGCCATCCATTAACATCCTCAGTGTTTTTCCTACATTCACATCAAGAATTGGAAATGGAAGCTGCATTTTAAGGGCTTTGTAGGTACAGCATAACTTGTAATGGTTTGTGAAGCTTCAGCTGGCTGCACCTGAGACCTCAGCCTTTGGAACATAAGGTGGTGTTCAGCTAATCTGTTCTTCTGCTATTTTCAGCCACGTCTCCGTGATCAGAACTCAGGAGGTGAAAACAAAGAAATCCAAGGAAAAGGAGAGAAAGCTGTCCAAGTGAAGCCTCTGTATTCATTAGTGATCACTTTCATGTAGGTACATTGTGTTTAAAATAAGTTGGTATTAAATATTAATAATAAAAGCCCTTACAATTTTTTAACTCATGTTTATAGCTTTTATTTTAAATGAGCAGGAAGTACAGAGTAGAAAGGGACCTTAAGGATTATCTCCTTCCAGCCCCGTGCCACGGGCAGGGACACCTTCCACTTTCCCAGGTTGCTCTAAGTCCCATCCAAACCAGACTTGGACACTTCCAGGGATGGAGCAGCCACAGCTTCCCTGGGCACCCTGTGCCAGGGCCTCACCACCTTCACAGGGAAGAAGTTCTCCCTATGTCTAAGCTAAATTCTTCCTGTTGAAGCTTGAATTCCATACTGTACCATGATTCATTTAAGGAGAATGGACTCATCAAACTTTAGCTGGAGTCTTGTGTGGGGAGGAGAAATTACTGAGCTGTTCTTAAGCTGTCCTCAGGTATTGGCAACAGTGTTTCAATTGGAGGAATTTTTTTGTTTGTTTTCCTAGTAATTTTTGCACTCTGATACTTTTTGCAACAGTGTTGCAAGCTCAGTCAAAACAGTAGTAAACACATCTCCCCTTTCCTAGAAATCAGTTGCACTGAAAATGGAAGGATTGGTTTAGATGGCATATGTATCACAGTTTGGACTTGCCACACACAGCCTTCCAAAATTTCCTTAAGGGGAGAGTCAGGTGTAGAGAATAAGAACCCCTGAAAAAAGTCACTGGTAAGTGCACTCCCAGTTGTGTTCAAGGAGCCAAGCTAAAAAGAGTTTCAGAAGCTGCAGCTGCGTGCCAAGGGCAGGGAGCAGGTGGAGGGGTCAGAGAGCCAGAGAGAAGGGAGGGACATCTGCCAGTCCAAAACAGCAGCTTTTGGGACAGGTCTGGGCTTCCCCCCTGCCACCAGCAGCAGGCAAGGAACAAGTAGACACACGAGCCTCAGAGCAGCTTGAATACAAGCAGCCCCAGACTTGTTATTCCATGTCCTGCAGGTGGATGGCACAGCAGGACTGCTGGGCCAAGCTTGCCCACAGCAAGGACACCACAGATGGCAACCAGCCCCTGGCAGAGAAAACCTAACAGCAGGCTGATACGTGGAGAGGCTCCAAAGGGTGAGTTAATTCCCAGAGACAACGTGGGATGGGCATAGGTTTTGCAAAGCAAAATAGCTGCAGTGAAGGTTTTTGTAGGAGACTTTAGAATGGTTCATGCCCAGTCTCCTCAGGCTGCTTGCACAGTTCACCATCCAGCTGCAGCATTCAGCATTTGTGCACCAAACTAAGGAGCAGTTTGTGTTTCACATAAAAGTAATCAAGTTGTCTGATTTGACAGAAGTTGGCTGTCAGGGGTATGAGCAGGTGAACTTTAAAGGTAGCTCTGTGGTTGCAGGCTTTGCCAAGCTGTGAGTGAGAGTTTGTTTGCTTGGAGATGTCCTGAGCCACTGGCTGTTAGATCCACACAGGAATGTCAACAATAAGTTGTTTCTCACGTGTAGCTGCACTGGTCTCACAGCCAGGACAAGGCATAGACAGCTATCAGCCATTCCAGCAGCATCTTTTTTATGCAGCAAGGCAACTTTTAGATCTGCTTTCACCTTTGAGGAAATAGATTGTTCAGTAATGAGAAAACACCCGTGAAGTTGGAGAAAATACTAATAGGTTCCTCCAGAAAAACTGAAATCCAGATTTATTTCTTTTGCCATACCCAAACCATTTAATTTATATAGGTGCTGCTGGGAATGGCACAATAATTTAGAGGCTTTTCTAGCAAAAGCTTAGTGCAGATCTTTGTAGAAACCCTAGCTCATCCTTCAGCAAGGGGATAGAATCACAAGGACTGTGACTTGTCTGTGGGATCAAAGCGCCGGGTGCTTAATTAAAAAAAATAAATTGTTCTCGATTTGAAAGACTTTTTGGGGTTGGTCTGTTTGACATGTTCACCATTGCATTAGAGAACCTATTCTAGCATAGGTTAAGTAGCTTTCTAGTGCATAACTTAATCTAAAAGCACAGTTAATCTCCTCAGACAAGCCTCAGGCGTGTGCATTAATACGCTCAGGCGGCAGCTTTGACTTGAGGGATTTCTGAAGATCACCTTCTACTGCTGCTGAATATTACCTGTAGTATCCACTTCAATTTGTTAGAAAAGCCAAGTGCTAAGAATGCAGCTGAGGTTGTTCTACTGGATAAAAATCAAAATCCCAAGTTGCCAGTGCACTTGTTCTTGGCCTAAGTCTATCTCCCTCCTCACGCTGCCCTCAAGACCCTGCCAGGAGTTCCTTGAGCTGTTTTGTAGCCAGGTCTGCAGGAGCAGGCAAACCAACCCACTCTCATCGAACAGCTGGATTCCAATCCCAGTAAGAACATGGCCAACACTTGTGCTTCCCAGCAGCTCTAGCACTGTCCCAACCACATGGATGTCCATTACCCCACCAGATGCAGGAGGTCAGCTCTGAAGTTCATCTTCCAGTCTTTCACCAGAGTCATTCTATTTCACACATCCTGCTCCACCACACAGAGCAGGAAGGAATTAGCAGAGGCATTTAGTGATGTGCTTTTTCAAGTACTTCTTCCAAACCGAAGTTTTAATTTGTATACTTGCAGATCTACAAAACTCTGCTCTCCCAGACCCAGCTCACTCAAGGGAAGGGCTGTTTGCAGGCTTGGTCTCTCAGAGCTTGGTTCAGCATTATGGAAAGAGGAGCTTGCTCAAGCAGCAGCATGTATTTCTACCCAAAAATACAAAAGGCAGAGAAGCAGGGCAGCTTTCTGCTTCTATCATATAAAGACACCAACTAGCTGAAGCTGAAGGTATTCTACTTCATCTGGCTTACTAGAAGGCCACAACTTAAAGTAAATTCAAGGTGAAAAGCTTAGTCTTAAAAAATATTTACAAGTTTAAGCCAAGAATTTGCTAACAATACTGTGGTGTTGTTCATCAGTATGCCACCTGTTCCAGCCCAAACCCTATTCCCTGGCTGTCCCAGCATTCCAGGTTTTTTTAAAGCCTGCTCCCACCCTGACAAAGTAATTCATTAAGCCGAGACAGTCCTTTGTGACCTTTGCTCTCCCCTCAGCAGGAGTGGAGCTGCCTGCCAAGCCTTTCATTTGAGCCGAGATGATTGCTGGACAGTAGGGGGTAGAGAATGAACTATTTTGGGGTTCAACCTTTTGTTACTCCAAGAGGGAGGGCCGCTTCTCAGCACTTCCTTAGCACTAAGATTTCAGGTCAAGTGGCCCACTTGGATCAAAGTTACCAAAATGAGTGAGGTCACTGGTCAACTGATAACGAACTGTCAATCTGAAAATGTTTATTGTTTCCTTAATACATTACATAAATTAAAACACTTAAGTTCCTGTTACAGTGCTGGTAACCACACCTCCCAGTACGCTTCCCAAGCCCAAGATGCAGCCCATAGCCCCACTCAAAGCAGCACTAACTCAAGTCCAGGGTCCAGATCCACCTGGACAGGCAGGTGCTTGGAATGCTGCTCATGCCTTCTTAGCCTACCTTGTGTCTCTTCAGCGCGCGCTCAAAGCTGATTTTTCAGGTTGCCAAAAGATTTCCTAAAGAGATCTGCTGCTTACGTGGCTCGATATGGGATTTCCAGAGCTCTGCACTCCAGAGGGTCTCCTAGAGGAGAAGGGGAGCCCCCCTAAGGTTTAGGGGCTCAGAGGTTCACCTAGGTAGGCCTGCCATTAGCTCAGCAGCTTCCACCTTCCCGTTAATGGTACCCCCACCACTGATGAACAATCTGATCTTCGTGTTCAGTCACTAGGGTCCTGTTACCGCATTCTTCCCAGCGTCTGACCTTGCCATTCTCCACCAAGATAAATTTCCATTCCACTCTGGTGTCCACGGGCAGACTGATGGTTTTGGACCAGAAGCCGTCCTTGTCACGCCTGAGGGGGACGTAGCTGTGCCACTGGCCCAGGCACTCGTGGTCCCCGGTGACACCGACGAGCTGTGCCTCAGAGTGGGTGATGTAGTGCACACGGAAAGCCACGTGGATGTTCTGGAACATGGGGGGCACGGCTGCAACTCGCTTTGCTTTCGAGTCCCCGTCGCAGCAGTCTCCTGCTTCCCATTCCTTGCTGTCTGAGTCTTCCATGCTGCCATCCTTCCCTTCCACCAGGAGCTCAGAAACAACTTCCCACTCTTCATGGTCCAAGTCCCTCCTCTCAGCTGGCTGCTCCTCGCTTCTGTCTTTACACTCATCGTCAGAGGCCAAGTTCATCACGCACCATCCGTCACTTGCCTGTCCCACCTGGGCTTCCAGCTCTCCTGCCTGGCTGCCGGCCATATCAGCTGGATGTTCCCCGGGGTCCGTGACACGGCGCTTCGGGATCAGCTGCTCCAGCTCCACAGCTTCGCTCGGGACATGGTTAAGCTCTTCCCTTGAAACATCCCCTCCTGGATTCGAAGGGCCGGACGGGGCAGCAGCCGCCGGCTCCCCGCCCGCCGCAGCATCCTCTGCAAGCGACATTGAGGGAGAACGGGTTAAAAGCACCGGCAAACCCAAGTCCTGGCGGGCTCGGGCAGCCCGGCACACCCCGGCACCGCCTCCCCACCCCGCTACCTGTGGTCACCGCGCCCGCCCGCCGGGGCCCCTCTCTGCCGGCCGCCGCCTCCTCGCCTCGCCCGTCGCCGTCGCCGTACCAGAACCAGGCGACGATGGCAGCCAGCAGCCCCACGAGCAGCGCCGGCCAGAGCCCCGCGCCCAGCCAGCCCCAGCCGCGGGGCTCGGCGGGCAGCACGGGCGGGCCGCGGGCCATGGCCGGGCGCTGCCGCAGCGGGACCCGGCCGGGACCGCCCCCCCGGAGCCGCTTTAAGCCGGGATCCGCATCCGGGGAGGAGCCGCGCGGGGCCGGGCCGCGGGGGCGGTGGGAAGGCATAACTCCCAAAGTCAGAGCGGAGAAAGTTTCTGCTCTTCGCGCACCTACACCCGTTCTCTGCCTTCTCTCACAATTAACAGGCTTCTCTGTGGAGGGCATCTAAGCCCAAGCCTGCCTGTCAGGGCAGAGTTTAATTCTAGCAGTGCTGGTGGGCTCAGATGCTCCTACAGGGGTGTGCTGAGTGGGACTGATTTGCTGCTCGTGCTGGTGACAACCCTGCCCTGCTCCGGGATCTTGAGAAGTGAGATGAATTCACTACTGATTTTGTAACCTTTTCATCATACTCTTAATGACTACATGTGGATTCCTTAACATTGCCCTGCTCTCCTGTCTTCTGTATTATGCTCAGGAAGCTTTTTGTATTATCGGGAGCTCAGAGTCCATTAGTTCAGAGGATATTTGATGTTTACTTAAATTTACCTTCATTTTACTACTCTTGGAAGTGATGATGTCAAACCTCATCTCAGAATTGAGAGGTTATACGGATAAATCTTACTAGAAACCCGATAAATTTAGTAAATGCACCTTGGAGTTTGTATTTTGAATTGGCAGTTCTGGAGTGGCAAACTGTGAAAATATTTATAACACCAAAGATTTAACAGCAGGAAAGGAGTGAGGGGAGACAGTTCTACTCAGTTCTGTTTGCTGCCTCTTGAAAATCCCTTCCCTTTATCTGATCAAAGGTGTGGTCATGACTGGCTCTCTAAAACCTATTGATGAGCTTTTGCCCACTATCTCATTAGACAAGAGAATGGCTAAGTGGATGTCCCAGTAAGTCTATTTCCAGTGGGTGAACTTCTTAATCTTTCAGTGTCAGTTCGAGCAGCGCTCCCTCAGCTTAACGGGACAGTAAATGTCAATCGAATTTATAGAAGCACAAGTGTGCAGCCTCCATGGCTGACGTGGAGGAGGGTGGCTGTGCAGAGACACAGAATTCATGATCTAAATATCTTCCCTTTCTTTGCTTACCACAGTAGCTGAGGAACCGTCTCCTCCAGCAAAGTGCTGAGCTGGTGCTTAAGTCAAAATATCTATTTTGGTCCTGGGCCTTCCTGGCATGGGCTGAAAGTGCGCTGCTCACATCTCCTGCTCGGTGACACGGGGGAAGGAAAGAGCTGTGCAGCCAGGACATGCCTGGGCACTTTGTCAGTAACTCAGGGCTTGGGTGCATTCTCTTTTACCACTGTTGGTGCTTCAAGGTGCTGCTCAGGCTTGGTGCTGAGAACAAACCCTTGGCTGTAATGGGCTGTGCTAACTACTGAAACTTTGCAGAGTAGGTGATATTTTTGCTGTTCACTTACATTCCTTTTTTTTTCCCTAGCCTTCAAAACAGCCAGTTCCCTGCTCTGTGTCTGTGCACCACCTTGCTGAGCTGGGGTTGCCGGTTTGGGCACCTACAGGCTGCTGTTCTGTAAGTACTATGTGTGCACTGCAATTTGGGCTTCCCTGTCACCTCCCCGCAGCAGAGCAGCCACAACCCATTAATTATTGTAGCATTACACTAGAAGGGCATCCCCCTGCCAGCCCTCAGCACAGATGAAAAGGTAGAGTTTGGAGCTGCTAACCTCCTTTCCCTGAGCACATTTGATAAACCAGTGTAGGAAAGGAGAGACATCAAGCAAACACAGTCCTGTGAAGCAAATGCATGGACCATTGCAGATAGTAACTTATCCCTTTGAAGGCTTTGGTCCCCTCTCCTCTAGGAATTCTTCAAGTGCTCGTATCCTGTACAACTTGGAGACTTTTGTCTCTTTAGATTTCCAAAGCAGATAAACAGAAATGCTCCAAAATGCAACTGAGATTTTTTAAAAGCTTTCATCAGAATCAAGCATGGTGTCTGTACAACAGAGGGACAAGGAAACTAATTCTCAAAGTCTCAGGGCCATAATTCTAGTTCTAATTAAGTCAAGACTTCAGTCAGGAATGACTTCTCTGCAGTCATTCCTGATGTAGCTTTACTTTGGAGAGCAGCGCTCTGTGAACGAGGCTCCGTTGCACCACTGTTTGCTCAGCAAGAGGGAGAGCCTTGGAAAAGCAGGAGAGTATTTGGAAAAGCCACACGTGACTCTGTGGAATTCCCAGCTGGCTGGCCCGAGATCAGGAGCCTCAAGCCTGAGCCTTCCCACATTTCAGAACCAAAACCAAAACAGGGGTGCAGCTATTTGCTCTCCCAGCCCTGTGAGCAAGGCAGCAGCCAGGGGTGTTGTTGGGAAGGGCAGTGTCTCACAGGAGCTCTGTTCCTCTGTCAGCTGTGCCACCTAGTGTGGTGACAGGGGATCTCCAGCGAGAAACGGAGCACCTGCTCAGCCACACCCGTGTGCTCCCGTCCCACCATCCTGGCTCTGACAGAGGCACTTGGGCATGTATTTGGGGAGCTCCTGTGAGGCTGGCCACCATCTGATCCCGGGGAGAGAATGCTCCTAAAGCCTTGTGTGTGTTTACGGTGCTTCCTCCAGTTCTGCAACGGCACAAAATGGGAAGGTGAGTCAGTAAATAAGGAATTCAAATCTGGGAGCTCTGTTGCTCCCTGTGGTTGTGCTGTGGGCTCATCTGGAAGTGCCACAGGCAGCTGGAACAGATGCCAAGTGCCTGTGCTGCAGCAGTGTGCTTTGGGAGTTACCCCTTGCAGTAGTTGGAAGGTATAGCCGTGCTCAGCACAGCTGATTGTTTCAGTGTGAAGAATTACTCTTCTAGTTTAACTGGAAACAGGCAGGTGTTAAAAGGAGCAATGTCCCATCTCCTTTCCCCATCTTAACCACAACCCCAAGAGCTTAGGCTGAATTAGCCTCCCTGGGAGCCAGGTTAAAATCTGAAAGTCAAGAGTGATGCCATGGAGATTTTCTGGGCTTTTGATACTTCCTGTGTTGGATCCCCACCCAAGCAGGTAGAAAAATAGAAAGGTCGAAGTATTCGTGTACTTTGGAGGAAACCATGACCCTGACTGGCATTCTGCCCCATCCCTCTCCCATATAATTTGGAGTATCCCAGCCATGAACACTGGACACTCTTGTGCAGCGTTGCACTGCAGTCAGCAGGTGGCACAGGAGGAGTATGGCTGGCAGGAAAAGCTCTTCCCTCCCAAACAGAGAGGAGATGCTTTCTCTCAGTTGCTATGAACTTCTTGAGAAGTGGTTGGTTAGTAATGAGGACACCTCAGATCCAGGCTTGCTTTCCATTATGAGCCATGACAATCTGGAAGGCAGCTAAAAGGGACCTCAGGAGTCCACTTTAGGCCTGGTGTCATTCTTCTTTAAGAACAGTGACCCAGCCTGGCCACAGATGTCACCCCCAAAGGGCTTACCCAGGCTGAGAAGCACAGAGCACACAGGTTTTCCATCTGTTTTTAAGGACATGGGTTGTGATCTTGAGTTTGCTCTGCTGTTTTTCCATGTTAGAATGCATTTCATCCTTGCTTAGCTGGCTAAAAACATCTGAGAGGTCTAAAGCCATTCCTTCCTACTTACCCATAGTAATCTGCCTCGGATTTCCTTCTTGGGTTTGAGGTAGAGCTTATTGCTTGCCCTGCCAGTCTCTTGCTGCATTTCCTGTGCTTTCTCTGGATTTCTGTGCTGTCACAGTAATAAAATGACAACTTTCCCTACATCCCTTTTCCTCCTAGGTTAGTTTCCCATGAGCCATTATTTGCCACCTTTTTCAGCTCATTAGTCAGTCTGTGCAAGTCTCACTTTCTGTTTTGCTGTTCTTCATTCTCCATTTCCCCAGCTGGTACAGCTGCATTCCAGGTGCCCTTTCACGGTTGGTGCCTGTTGCTTTTTGCCTCCTCCCAGGCATAAACCAAAGTATAATGTATTTGACTAAATTGTCTCAAGCTCATCTCAGACTTGACTGAAGTTCTGGTACTCAGCAGCTCTTAGAAATTCAATCATAAATGAGATTTCCCCGCAAAATCCTGTTGACAGCCTCTCATGGTTATCTCACATCCTGGAGACATCATGCTTTGACTTCCATGTGGATTCTTTTCATTGTCAGGCCCATAGGAAATGCAGCATGAAAGACAGGTGAAGTGTGGTATTATTTGACATTCTTTCTTTGACTTAGGCCAAACCTTTTTAGAAATTCTGAATATGGGTGTTGATGCCCCCATATTTTAGGTGCTGCTTTCCTGCAAGCTGCAAGAAAGTTGCATTGTTTTATAAATCGCATCATTTAATTCAAAATGGGGGGTTTTTTTGTTTTTTCTTTTTTTTTTTTTTAAAACGCATCATTTTATTTAAAAAGGGGGGGTTTTTTTTTTTTTTTTTTTTTTTTTTTTTTTTTTTTTTTTTTGTGGTTCTTTGTGATGCCTGGCTGCTTACCATGTGGGGTTTTTTGGGAAAGGACTCTACCAAATGGTTTGTAAGCTCTGATGGTAGGGCTTGTCTTGGGGCCTGAATAAGTTTGATTACAGTTCTGGCATCACAGAGTTGCAGAGGGGTGCTTCACTGGTGGTTCATATTTTTCCTCTCTGGAATAAAAAGCCAGGGGTATAAAACCAGGCTGCAGCAGGGATTTTCAGTGTGCCCTCAAGTGCAGTTCTGCTGCCATCAAATCTGCGCGTCCCATTCTGAATCTGTCCCCACAAGTTCCTCTTTGCTGGGTTCAGTGTGTGAGGGGGGTGTCACTGGTCACTGAGTCATGTGCTGCCTGGGTCTGGTGACAGGGGAAAGCAAGAAGTCCTTTCCCACACAGTCCTGTCAGAGGGCAGGGCGGGCCCTGAGCCAGCACCTGATGCCGTGGCTCCATCCTGAGGCCCGGGTCACATGCTAGAACCATGGCAGGGACACTTTTTTGCTTCCCCAAAGCGCTCCAAGGGACACAGCTGACCTTCACAAGGCTGTGCTGAAGCCTAGTGGCTCCCACCCTAGGGCCCAGCTCTGCTTTTGGCCTCTATTTATTTATTAAGGCTGGCAGGCACCCAAGTGCAACAGGGCACTGGGGCTGGAGCCTGGGATCTGGCAGGGAATGGGGACAGAGGAGCTGGGTTCTGGAAGAAGCACAGAGCTAGAAATAGCCCGAGGGTGCTGTCTTGCTTGGCTTTGCTGCCAGGCACCGTTTGTCTTCCCCTTTCCCCCTCAGTGCCCCTCCGTGCTGAGCAGATGATACAAACAGCTGAAGGCAGCTGTGAGCAGCTGTCCTGGAGGGAGCCTGGCGTCCTGCCCACCCAAACAGTCCCGGGATTTTGTTTACTGCGCTGGGATCAAGCCCACGTCGTGGGGCCAGAGCTTTGCCTTCAGCAGGGATCCGGAGCCACGTGCTCCAGCCTGGCTGTGCACTGCCTTCAGGGGCTGGAGGGCACAGGGAAAACAAATCCTAAGGCAGGAGATTGCATAGCCTCCCTACTAGGATTGGACCCCTAGGATCCCATTTGTTCCTTTAATCTCTTGCAGAACATTTCCCTCATCCTTCTCCCAAGCTGTCCCTTGAGAGCTCTGCCTCTGGAGAGTTTCCAGAGGAGCTGGTGGCTGTCATGCCCTCCCATCCTGGCCTGGGATGGGAGCTGAGGGCTGTCCCACACACAGCCCCGTTGTTGAGCTGGCAGACAGGAGCTGTTTGTACCCGGGCTGGCATACAAAGTGTTTGTTTTCCAGTGGCTGCAGGATAAGGATGACTCATTCCAGGCTTACCAAGTGTGCATTTAAGTGTAGTGGACGCTGGCAGTCAGGGAGAGACTTAGAATGTGAGTTTTTGGTCTTTCCTCATCTGTGGCAGCAAGTTTGGTACACTTTAAGAACACACACCCCAGGTTTTGTGCATGGGAAGGCTCCAGAGAGCTCGGCTGTGCTGCTCTGGAGCCACTGGTGCTGCTAGCTAGAAGATACTTACACTGCAGGATTTTAATTAGAGCTAGTTGATCGCCCAAGTAAATCATAATGTGATGCAGGCTGGCAAGATCATCTAATTGCAGCCTTGAATCCCTGTGTTTACTTCAGGAATGGAGGAAGATCTCAGGCTGTGGCAGAAGACAGGCTCAGAACAAAGCAGTCTCTGCTTGTAGGTTTGCAGCCTCTGTCAAATGCAGTCAGCAGAGACCATGAAAATCCCTGGCTCTCTGTGCAGCACCTCCCCTTTTCCTCACTAAAATCGTGTGCAGAGGTAGTGTGCATCATTTAATGCAGAAGCAGACATTCTAAGGGCTGGAGTCTGCTCTTGAACTCTCTCAGATCGAAAAGTAGTTGAGAATAGGCTACAAAAAGATGAAAATGAGACTCCTACAGTTTCTGCTATGGAGCTTCCCTCACCTCTGTGTGTTGGAGTGGCACTTAGGTGGGACAGGACTCTCAGGTGAGGGAAACATGCCATTGGTTTGCCCATTTTACATCTGCCCTCCCTAGTGCATGCAGTCCCCTTAAAAATAGGTGCAGATTGAAACTCAAAGTCCCAAGTGGGGCAAATAAATGGAACAGGTGTCTCCCTCTGCCCCCTCCCTTTGGGAAGGTCTGGGCCAGGGGCTGCAGTGTCCATCCCTTGGGGTTGTAGACTGGAATCCTCCCCTTTTTAGGAGGCATGCAAGCCATACTCTAGGAGACAAAGTGCATGTTCACCGTGGATTCTGTTTGAATGAGAGGTTCTTTATGAGGTCTGTCATGCCCAGGGTTACCAGGAGAGGTTTTCAAGGCTGGAGGGTCAAGTCTCTGCTCTGCAGTGTCACATATTGATGGGGAAGTGTGTGACTGATAAAAAGCACCTGGCCTGCATAACTAACCTGACTCTGCTAGCCATGTGTGTCAGTAACCTTGCCCACTCCTTAGAGCTCTCCCTAGAATAAAAGCAGAGACACCTTTTTATGGTGATTCAGGCTTTGTTGTCTGCTTGTTTGTAAGGCCAGGGCGAACACAATCCTGGTCTGCTTTTGCATTTCTCCAGGCTTTTTTTGCCAGGTTCTCCTTTGCTGGGAACAGCATAGGCTCATGTCAGGTGTGTTTTGGGTTCCTCCCTGGCTGCTTCCACACCTGTGTTTATCCCTTGGTGTGCAGAAGATGTTCCCAGTAGTCCAGGGCTGTTTACAGCACTCAGCAGCAGCAGAACAAGTAAACCTGGTTCATCCTGGAGCTGCCTCAAGGGCTGTACAGAAAAGTGAGGGCTTGGAAAACTGTGTCAGTCTCCGTGGGCAATGCTCAAGAGTATCAGATCAAGCACTTGAAAAGACAGCGTTCTTCCTGTTGCAATCTGCATTGCAGAAGCTAAAACCTGAATTAAGGTACTAAAACTCTGACAGGGGGAGCTTCACTGATGAGATGGGCTTGGCCCTGCAAGCCAGGCCCTCAGCAAACCTGTGGAATCTTGCTCCAGTTGCCAGAGCCTCCCATCCACCCCAGTGCAGGCACTGCTGCTTCCTTGCCTTCCTTTCCCAGCAAGGTCTCTGTTCCACAGCCACTGGTGACATCCTCCCATCCCAAAAAACCATTCCCTGGTTCAGCAGGGAGGGCTCCAGCACTGCTCTGTGCCAGTGCTGGGAAGGAGGTGTTTGAAATGAGGGATTCAGCTGTGGAAAAGGAGGGAGCAATCTGGGTGGAGAGGAAAAGGTGGCCCGGAGCGACGCTCAGTCCCACGCTGGCAGCACAGCTTGGCACTCCTGAGTCACGGGGCTCTTGCTGCACAAGCAGATGAGTCAGGGGAGCAGCAGCCCCAGCCTGAATTAGCTGAGGGGTGTGAGTGGCTGCACTGCTGGTTTTGGTGCAGCTGAAGTTAGGAGGAATATCTTTGTGTGTATGTGTGATTATAAAATGTGCCTATATCACAACTAGCACATGCAGGTGTGGGTGAGTGGCTTGCAGTCCACGAGGGCTGCAGTTATTTAGCTGGGGAGTGTCAAAAATATGAGGGTCCAGCCCAGATTTCAGAGGGAAAGCCACTCGTAACAGTTAAAAGTAATAATTTCCTCAGCAGCTAAATTAAGTGCTATTGCAGGCAAATGTCTCATTTCCTGGGATGTCACTGCCCCAAATCTGGAAGTCAAGCAGAAAAGGCTGCTCTTACAAAAGCACCAACTTTACTCCCAGCCCTTTCCAAGGTCGCTGATGGACCCAGTAATTGCAGGATAGCTGTGCCCTACGGTGAACTGCTTTCCTGCCAGCAATTCATTTGCCTCTGTGGGAAGAAGAAATTGAAGCTTGAGACAGTGAAATGTGATCACTACCCACTTAAAAACCTTTCAGAAATGTCTCAACTCTCAGCTGAAATCAGGATCTTATAATTAGGTTAAGTTATTATTATTATTATGTGTATTATTTTGTTGTTTTATTAATTAAGCATAGAGTACTAGAAACCCACAGTGTGTGTGAGTTCTCTGGTGACAAGGACATGTGTGAGCTGTGCAGGGAAAGCAGAAGGGCAAAGCCTCTGGAAAGCTTTTCCTTGTGTGTTACTGATGCACTGAAACACTTGGGTGTTTCCCAGGAGCTGCTCCTCCAGGGCTGGGAGCGTGCCCTGCATGTGAGGCTTGTGCTGCTGTCCTTCTTGGCCCTTGCTGTGGAACTGCAGCCAGCACAGGCTCAGTTTGTCAGCAAACTGGGAGTGGGAAGGACCTGCAGGTTCCCTGTCGTGTGTTTTGTGTCGTGTGGGTGAGCTGGGCAGCCAGGTACCACAGAGCCATAGAGGGAAGCAGACTGCAAACATCATGCAACAGCAGGAGATGAGTGGCCAAGCCTACCAAAATTGGAGATGAGACAGAAATTGGTAGAGTGTCTATCAGGTGAAGCACTTTTCTAGTGAGAGCTGCATTTTCAGAGTTGAGGTGAAACGACTCTGGGTCCTGGAGAGGCTGTCTGGTGTCTCTGCGTGCCCTGAGGTCACAGCTCCTGGGGAAGCAGTGCAGGGCTGGCTGTGAAGCAGTCAGACAGGGTGTGAACAGGTCTGTCAGCAGTGGCAGGTGATTAAGTAAGGGCAAGCACGATTCCTATCTCGAGTGTCAAAGTCCAGAGATCCAAGTGCCAGGGATGCACACGGAGACAAGGAGCAGCACCCCACCCTCCTGTGTGCTGTTCCAGCCCTGTTGTGGGCAGCATCAAACATCCACTGGAGAAATGCTGACAGTAACCCACAGGAGGAGGATTAAGGCTTTCTGGGATCTGCTCTGATTTAGCTGATACTGTGCTGTGGGATTTCCTAATGCCTTTCCCTACAAGCTTTTCCTGCTTTGCATAGACACCAAGAAGCTGAGCACCTGGCGTTGCACGAACTGGAGGAGCCACATCACAACCTCAGTAAATCTGGCTTTTTATGCTTATTCAAGATATTCCCAGTGCATGGGACAGGACAATTTCACAGTGTCCATGCTTTCCAGAATGGGCCTTGTCTGCCTCTTGTCTCAGTAACATCATCATGGTGCTGGAAAGGGAAGATGTGCCCCTGCTTGTTGCAGGGATCTGTAATTACAACACACAATCGTGCCTGGAGCCAGCAGTGTACCCACTGCATTCCCAGGCTGCACTCCAGAGGTGGAGCCACTCCTCACAGGAGTGTGTGCAGTGTATCATGGCTGCTGAGCACTTCCCTGGCTTCCAAAGGTAAAATGATTTGCCAAAATAAAGGAAATAATTCACACTAAAAATCTAGAAAAGCTGTATGGAGAAACAATGTGATTCTATGCATCACATGGGTAGGGTTTTATGGAAAAATAAACCAAAAAGCTGAGATAACCAAACCCAAAATTCTGCAGGAATCTTTGCTTGATCTATAAATATCTGTGCCAGGGTTCAGCTAAAATATTTTACAGTTGAAGGGGAGGTTTATGGTTTCAGAGAAAGAATTCCCACAGAAGAGTCTTTCTAAGGGGAGGGTTTTATTGCTGTAGTTAGCCTTCAAAACCAGATTCTAATTATGTACTCTGCTTCTTGGTTTTTGGAGAAATGGTGATGAAACAGGGCTGAAAACACCACTCTGGAATGAGAATCTAAATGGAAGAAAGCTGCCAGAACAACCTTTTTTTTTTGCCTTTAAAAAAAAATAAATAAATTAACTGCATGGGTGGAACCACAAAAATTCTAGTTTTCCAAACAGCTGTGACATGTGACCTCAGACCCTTTCACAAGCAGAAAATATCCAAAAGGGCACACAGTAACATAACACTGCTGCTGCAACCACAATTACAGGAAGAAGTATTTACAAGGGAAGATGCTTCAGTCCATCCTAGCAGGAAATCCACCTGATAGGCCACTTGCCCTCTTGCTGGGGAAGGCATTTCTTGGATCAGGCTGCAGCTGGGAGCTGCCAGCCTCGTGCTTTGGAGCGGGAGCTGACTCGGGACACTCTGGTGCTGCTGCTGGCAGTGCTGTGTGGCAGGGCTTGCCTTCCTTCTGTGCCACAGGAAGGCTGTGGGGGACAGGGATTGGTGGCATCCCTGGTGCAGGTGTCTTTCCCTCCTGCTGGCGTGGGGAATGTGAAATACAGAGCTGTGTTTCGTGTCAGGTACATGGAGGCAACGTATCTGTGATCGTGATGTGTGAAGTGGAGCAGAACATCCCACTGGCTTTTGAGAAAGCAGGCACATGGATGTGATGTTTCCAAGAGCGGTTTGACTGCGTTAGCGGCAGCTGAACTGCACTGCAGCGTGGCAGAACCGCTCCCTGCGATGCCAATTCAGTCTAGAGGCGCTTCACGCTCCCTTCAAGCCTTCCCGCAATAACCTCGCCGTGGACCTCCTCCGCTTGTTTTCCAGAACGCCCTTCGTGCCATCCCCAGCGGGCACGAGGCTTCTGGCCGTGCCAGGAATCCTTGCGGGCAGCACCCACGCCCCGTTCCTTTGGGATAATACCTTGTCCCGACCCCAGGAGAGGAGAGCATCCCCCGGAAGAGCAGAGCATCCCGGGCGGAGCGGCGGCTCCTCCCGGCGCTGGCGGGCGGGGCCCGCGGCGATCCCGCCCCCGGAGCCCTTTCCCGGCGGAGCCCCGGCGCTCCCCGTTCGGCAGCGGCAGGAGCAGCAGCAGCAGCCATGAAGTCGCTGTGTCTGGTCACCGTGGGGGTGCTGGCCATGACGCTGCTCATCGCCAGCATCTCCCTGCTGGTCGCGCACGTCTTCCAGACGGTGGTGGATCTGCAGGTGAAGCAGGTAAGAGCATTGCTCGGTGCTTGTTTAGCGGTTTATTCCGTCTGGAAATAGCTGAAGGAGGGAGGGAGAGGGCTGGCTGCCTCCTCGCAGCAACGCTGCTCTGGGCTCTGAACCCCCCCTGCCCTGCGCCGCCCGCCTGGGCTGAGGCTCAGAATGGAGCTCAGGCTGCGCTGGTCCCTGGGCTGGGTAAAAATCGGGTGGGGATGGGTGAAAATGCCTCTTCTTGGGGCAGCGTGGCTGGCTGTGGGGCTCTCTCCGGAGCAGCAGCACCTGAGGGGAGCAGGGGGCACCTAAAGCACCCCTTATTTTTGCTATCTCTATCATAAACTGCTTGCAGCTTTCATACTTATTCTGCTGCTCCGTTTACTGGTGCCTCTGGAGCAGGGAGGGAGGTGCTGTGGGCTGGAACACACGGTGTCTGCCGGTTCCCCAGGCTGGTGATGGCAGCCAGGCATTTCAGCAGGTTGTTCCACACTTGGGGACACCCATCCTGGGGATGCAGAGGCCTGCACTGCTCCTGCCCTGCCTAAGCTTCTGTTTCTCTCCCAGAGTGGCTCTGTGCATTTCTGCAGTGGCCCAGCTGTGTTAGGAACTCTCTTGGAAATCCTTTGTAATGAGCAATTATTTATCTATCTGAGGAATATCATCTTAGTTCTTATTCTGACAGAGACGCCAGGAGTGCTAACCAGCGAAGGGGTTTGACCAGTGCTGTTGTCTAATTGGTGACCAGATTATCTGTGATGTCCTAACCTACTGTTCTTTCCTCTGGGCTGTTGACAGGGAGCATTTCCTACCATGGAAACTGCATTGTCTCCAATCGGTTTGGTTTAGCAAGCACAGCGTGGGGTTGGCAGTCAGCTTACAGCAGGTTGTGCCACTTGGACGCGCAGCTCCATCCCCCTGATCTTGGCTCTCCTTGGGAAGGAGTCTGCCCTCTCCTGCATCCCAGAAGTTCTGCTTCCAAGCATTCTTCCTGCCGTTCCCAGAGCAGCGGGGTGGGAGCAGTGCTTTGGAGCAGGACTGTCAGGAATTAGGGGTGATCCTCCTTACCGCATTATCTCCCGGAGCAACTTATGTAAGAGCCACTTGGCGTTTGCTCCGCAGGCCTTGCAGTAAGGCAGGCTAAAGTTTCCAGAGCTCGGGAAATCAGGCCTTTGCTGCCTGCTGCTCTGCAGCTCGTTGCTGGCACACATCTGGATGGCAGGGAATGAGCTGGCCGGCTCCCTGCCAGCTCCCGGAGCGCCTTGTGCAGGAGTCACACCCTCCAGGCTGGGGAAGCGCAGCCCCACAGCAGGCTGCTCCAGTCACTCTGCTGAGCTGGCTGCTTTCCACCTTTGCTTTATCCCACGTGAGCTTCCCCTCGTTTGTGTGTAGTCGGGAAAGCTGCTGTCTCTTGTGTAACCGCGTGTGCGGCTTAGAAAATCTTGTGCAAATAGACAAATCTCAGTTTGCCCTTGGAATGGGGCAAGACCCGAGCTTTTGCAAGGAGTCCCTGTTCCTTTGAGGGCTTTCCAAGCGTCCTGGAGCGGGGCTGTCTTGGCAGTCTCAAGTGCAGCTGGAGTGGAAAGCCGTGTTTTGGAGCAGCTGAAGCACCTGTATCTCCAAAGGCAGCACCTGTGAAAGGCTGAGGATGGCTCTGCTTTCCCTGGGGGTTGTGTGCAAGCAGCCTTTCCAGCCAAAGGATACAGAGAGGGTGTGGGAAGAGTGGGAATCCAGCCTGCTGTCAGACTTCACACCTCTTGAAATTCACTGAGCAGATGTGTTGTGACAAGAACACTGGCAGCACTCTTCCCAGAAGGCATTCAAGTCTCATCAACTTATTCTTTATCTGCTTTTTTTTTTTTTTAATTTCTGTGAACTAAACGTGCCATCCCAAGCAGAATTCCAAAACCTGTTTGTTATCAGGGCCTACCACCTGAAACTTGAGAGAGTAGTGGGAAAAAATCTGTAATGACCAAGGATGAGTCTTCTCCAGGAGAAAGGCATTCCAGCTGCCAGTGTTGTTGCTTTGTGCCCTCTGATGGGTAGATGCTGGTGGGTTTATTGCTGTAGGAGTGCAGGTTGTGAATACAACCTAATATTTTATATTTATATATATATATCTATACACACACAATCAATCTTGGAGCTATGCTCCTCATTTCAAACTTGGAAGTCAGTCAGTCCTTTGGCCTGGGTGTTTCCTTCACAGCACATCCCTTAGGCTGGGAATTTTAGAAAACACACTCCAAACTCCTTGAAATTCCACTGGACTTGTCGCCAGGCATCTCTTGAGCTGAGTTGGCTGGAATGTTTCAGGCCCAAAAGGACGAGGAGGATGTTTGCTCCTTTGATTTAGCTGATGTACTGATCATTTTTTGCTGTTGTTGTTTAATGCAAAACACTGGAGCTCTCAGGAGAGTTTAATATGAAGGCCTAGCTGAAGGATCCATTGGGATGCTCCTTTGGGACAGGGCATTCCCAAGGTGCAGGAGTGGAGAGGTCTGTTCATGCTGGTCTGAACACTTACCCCACCACCTTAGCAAGTTGTAGTTAAACTCTGTGATAGATGAACACATAAAAGTGCATCTTTGAATTAAAACGTTTAGGGGTTCCAGGAAATAAATTTTAAAAAGAAATTAAGTTTTCTCTGTAGGCTTCAGGAATGTTCAGTGCCATTTCCCACTCCCACCATCACTGCCAGTAGCTGTTATATTTGGGAGTGAAAGCTCCCTGTTTATTTCCTGTGTGTAAAGCACAGTCAAGGCAAGGAAACAGCAGCAAATGAGAGAGCTGTGGGTTCAGGGCTGGCTGATAAATGCAGTCAGCAGGAAGGATGCTTTGGAACACTGGAAATGAGCTTGGAAACACTGGACTCCGCTTGGAAAGAAGAAGCCCTGATGTCCTTGTACCATCCTGTGATAGACTGAAATATCCCTGGTAACATTTGGTGAAAATCAGAAGAGCTTAGCATGTTTCATTATTTGACAGTTTTTGGGAGTCTCTCTGAATCCATCTCACAAGTTTGTGAATCTGCGTTTGCTGTCACTGTACAGAGCTATAAGTAGACACTTAATTTCTGTGGGAGGTGCAAATTGTGCCACACAATCCAAGAAATAAATCTGTAATTAATATGACTAGTGAATACTAGGGAATACAGAGATGAGTCTCCTTGGCATAAATGATAAGAAAACATGATTAAAGCATCAGGCTGTGTAAGAAATTGCATGTATGAGGTGCTGGTAGTTCCAGAGAAGAGCTCCAAGCTCCTCAAGCGTGTCTGAAACACATTAATTTTTGAGGTGTGCACAGCATAAATGGGTTTTAATCCTACAGGGAAAGCAGGCTGCAAGTGCAAAGTGCCACCAGCTGGGCTGGCTCTCGCTGCCATTCAGCATTCCTGCTGCCATGCCCAGCTCCTGCCAATGAGTTTGTCTTTGGAACAGTCTTCTCTTTATCTCATCCTTCAAAATTCAAGTCTCCATGGAGAGAAAACGCCTCCTTAAGTGGGAAGGCCAAGAATGAGTCCTGAGGCAAGTGTGGCTGATAAGACCCCTTGAACATTGACCACGAGCTGGCAGCTGTCCAGCCTGCCCTGCTTCTGAGCTTCCACTCACAATATTCCACTTGTTTTCTCAGAAGAATGAAAAGAGTGAGTGTTGATGAGAACCATTTAATTGCAAATCATTCCCCTCCTCCCTTTTTTCCGCCTACAGGTGATGTGGTTTTCAAAGATAGACTTTTCTTTGTGTTTATTCCTGAACATTGACTCTGCAAGCCAGTTTTCTCTGTGTGACCACTGCAGCAGTTCCAGAGTTGTAGCTGCACGAAAAGCCTTGATTTTGGTGGTGGGGATGCTTTATAGTGGGGTGAATTTTTATCCAACACAGGACAGTAATAAAGTTGAGATCTCTGTTGCAGAGCTCCACATGACAGGTGTGGTTGTGACAGTTGTATATACTGATAAGGGGTATCACTGAGGTAAGGGAATTAGTTTCATTTCCTAAGTGCTTCTGTTATAAATAATGGTTTATAGCTTGGTTACAAAATAGACTGACACACCTTGGGTCTGGAGATGCAGGTGCTGACATTGCTGTAGGAAAGAAATTAAAGACAGAGGGAGAACAAATCTTTCTCCTATTCAAAGACCTTGGAAAGGCACAAATCCTAGAGTGATCCTGTGTGAAAGCAATTTGTCATTCACAGTTTTTCTCACGGGCCGCTGAAAACCAAAGTCTAATTGCTTGGGAGACAGAATCTCACAGCTGTGTTGGAATCTGACTTTCTTGGGCAAAGAAATCATCGAGGCCAGGACTCTTTTGGGCTCCCAGCATCGAGCTGTACTTTTATCTGTAATGTTGGCACCTTTTGTGGTGTCTTGCACCAGGTGGAGGTTTTTACTGATGCAGGAAAGGAAACAGGATTGCTGAGTAGCAGCTGATCAGCCTCCCTTCTGAAAAATGCCAGGCACCATTGTCTGTGGGGGGGAGTGCAACTACAAAGCAAGCAGTGCTGCCTGTGGCCAGGAGAGCAGGTGCCTGGGTTGGCTGGTGTTCACTGAGCTGCCCCAAAGCAAAGCAGATCTAGAACTGGGGTCTGTCTCGAGTCTTACTGCCTGTGCTTGCTCCCAGGGCATGCAATTCCTCTCTCCTCTTCCTCTCAGTGCCATGCAGCATGGTAGCATCAGCAGCTGATGTGCCTTTCTCTTGTTTCAGGGAACAGTCTTGAGGAATGGCACAGAAACCTTTGAGGCCTGGGAGGACCCTCCTCCCCCAGTCTACATGCAGTTCTACTTCTTCAATGTGACAAATCCTTTGGAAGTGCTCCAAGGCGCCACTCCTCTCGTAGAGGAAATAGGACCATACACCTACAGGTAGGACCTCTCAGGAGTTCCACACTCCACAAAAACTGCTGTGGGACGAATCCAGAAGGCTTGGGATCCTGTTGTGGGAGAAAACCTAGGAGTTAATGTGTGAGGGGAGGTTTATCCAGGGGAAGAGCATGGTCACAGCCCACACAGACAGCACTGATGCTTGCAGGCCAGTGACTTCTGTCAGATTTTGGGCCCAGTTTTGCTGGTGTGCTGCTGTTCTTCACTGCTGAACACAGAGGAAGTTGATGCGTCCTGGCCTGCTGTCTTGTGGGCTGGGGATGTTTGGGAGGCTGGGGAGAGAGGAGTGTTGCACAAAAGTGTGACTCATGCTCGCTCAGGAATTGGTTCCTAGCTGGAGTTGCACCATCCACATGGGTAAAATGAGGCCAGAAAAACACTTAGAGTGGTACTAAAAGGGTCTTCCTGAGCCAGCCCTCTCTGAAAAACCTGCTTAGCTTTTAAACCCATCTCTCATTTTTACTGATGGTTTTACTAAGGCTGTGTGCAGTGTTAAATATTGTCCAACTCCTAGAGCTGTCCTGTGTGGCACGGAGGGATTTGAAAGTCCCCTTACAAAAGAGTTTTCCTTCAGAGCTGTGTTGTGCTCAGCTGCCTGCAGCTGTGGCAGGAAGGGCTGTGGTCCTGGAGTCCTGGTGTGATGAGGAATTCATCACCACAGCAAGAAGGTGGATTCCTGAATGTCAGCCCACTTTTGGTCACGCAGGCTCATCCAGGCCAGGCACGGGCTCAGTGCCAGAAGGAGCTGTCTTTACCTAAGCTGCAAAATCATCAGAATCTCTTGTATTTGAAAAAGTGCTGGAATGAAAGCAGAAGCCTTTGTGGGAGCCTCGATTTCTACATTATCTCTTGCCTTTCAGCTTCCTTCTTCCCACATCTCAGCTTCCCTTCTCCCCCCACCAACAATCCCTTCCCCTGTCTCCTCTGCATTCTAGTCCTGTGTCTGTTTAGTCTTGGCAAACTCCATGTGGTGCTTTGGCAAAATCCCTGCTCTTACAGGAGCCAGAAGAGCTGGAGAAAAGATGATCCACAAGCTCCCCAGTTGCCAAGCTTTCCTTCAGGTGTGTGTAGCGTAACGCTGGGCATTAGTCAGCAGTGTTCTCACCCAGTGTGTTCAGTGTCAGGAAGATGAGCAGGACCAGCTCCAGGGTTCACAGAGCTGCACACAGGACACCACATTCAGTCCTCTTTGCCAGCTTCTTCTTTCCTTTCCTTAGCTCCGAGTCTCTCCTGGGTGTTCCACGCAGCCTTGGGAAGCTGCACCTTGCCCATGGAGGAGCTCAGCAGGGTGGATGGGGTTGGTGCTGTCGTGGCTGGGCTGGTCCCTGCCCCAGGGGAGGCCCAGCCTGAGCTGCTGGTTTTCTGGGAGAGCCTTTCCCTGCATCCCACGCCGAGGGATGCCTGCGAGCGGGTCCCCGACGCCGGCCCTCCCTGCCGTGTTCTTGGTGGGGACAGGGAGGGAAGGAAAGAGGCTGCACATTCCAGCTGCTTCTGCCTGGTTTGCTTGGCCTCATTCTGGCGTGTCTGGAGAGGATCTCCCTGTGCTCTGCTCTTCCTCCATAGAGGAAGAAGGAAAAGTTAGGAAGTGGAGAGCTCTCTTGCAGCAGGTTCCATAAGCCTGGCCTGGCTGTGGTGAGTGGGTGGGAGGAGAGGAGGTGTGTGGGAGCACAGGGAGGGGTGTTCCAGCCACACTGCATGCTCCAGCCAGGGAAGAAACCTCCAGCTGGTTCCACAGGCCCTGCATGGCAAAGCACTGAAGCCTCGTTTGGCCTTAGCACGTGGCAGAACTCCTGAAATGCACTCACGTCAAGCGCACGGCACCGTGTTTTTATAAAACAGGGTGTTTGGGGAAAGGCTGGGAGTGAACTGGGCTGAACAAGCAGAGGGGAAAAAAAAATCCAGTCAGTGACAGGGAGGGCTCCAGGGAGTCTCATCCTGCAGCTCAGACTTTTCACCAGCATACATTGTAAAGCACTTGAGGCAGATTCTGTAACAAAAACATAGTAGTGCCTGTGCTTTTAAATCCTGGAAGTTGAGCTGGCACCATGTAAAATAAGTAATTACAAAGTTCAAGCTGCCTATCTGCCCAAGCCTGCTGAGTCCCAAAGAACACTGGAATATTGTCTGGTCTTGCACACATGTACAACTTTTTAACTTTAACATCTTAGAGCTTTAGTAACCTCCTACTCATATCCCTCATCAGGGCATCAGGGAGTATTATTTTCCTCTCCAGAGCTGGAGAGGTGTCTCAGGTTACTCCTGGCCTATTTTAGGGAGGATTTCACAGCTGTCCATTTCCATTCCCCTCAGTTCCACCCCTGGGGTATAAAATAGATTGCTGTCCAAGAGGCTCTTGCCAAGTCAAGCTGGAAGTGTTGCCAGACCAAGATGTTCCTGGGTGGCAGGGATGCTGGGGAGTGGTAGAGACACTGAGGGTAAGAAAATGGGAAGTGGCTGGTTTCTAATAGCAGTAGTTTCACAGGCCTTTCCAGTTTGCTTGAGCTGTGAAAGCTGAGCCAGAGCAATGCAGCCTGTTGTGAAGCTGCACTGATGGCTCCAGTGCAGCCAGGACACAATCTCGACCCAAACTAAATGCAGAAGATCAGACACAACATCTGGCAGAACAATTCTCCCTCACGTCTTGTGACTCGACGTTTACCCAGGCAAATGTGAAAGTCAGCAGGCTCCTGAGTCACTGCAGGCTGAGGAAACAGCAGGAGTTTCACTCCTGCATGTGCCAGCCCGCTGCCATTACCCTTTTGGGATTTGCTGGAGCCACGTGTGTGTCAGCCTGCTCTGCACAGCTGCACAGTCCTGGTTGGTCAGGTGCTAATGGCAATGGGAACTCCCTTGTGCTCCTGACATGTCAGGGTAATTAGGATCTGACTTTCTTGTCAGGCAAGCTGGTAGCATTTGATGTTCCCTGCTAATTGGACCGGTCTGTCAGCAATCCTGAGTTTTATCCTGCTGTCTGAGTGCTTAGACAGGAGCAGCAGCAACCTCCCAGGCCATGGGTAGCAAGCAGCAAAAATTCAGTCGAATTTCTGTCGTGCCCAGGAATCCTGCTGGAGAATTAAAGAAGAACTAAAATGAGGCTTTTTCTGTGGTTGTGCCACATGTAAGCCCTGGTGCTCTGAGCCAGCAGAAGGATTCTGGTGGGTTCTTAGGTCAGGTCCCTGACACACAAGCAGCCAGCATCATTCTGAGAGTGGATTCTGCCTGCAGCAGAGGCAAAAGCTTCATTTTCAAACTGGACTTCAGGGCAATCTCATATACAGTGTCTCTAAATCCTTCTGAGCCATCTGAAATTGTTGTCCTTCCTTTGAGGTTTTTAAAGATGAGGAAAAAAATGAGGTGCAATTAGCACTCAGGATGGCATTTTTGGAGACGCCCCGTGAGGTCTGACTCAGCACACGCAGACACAGCAGGGGGTTTGTGTCAGTGGGGGAATCTGCTTCCAAAGAACTGAAAATGCCACCCTTTATGTGCTTAAAGCAGTAGAGTTAATTGTGATTAGTGCTGTGTCTACTTGTTTAACTCAATTAGAGAACATACTCTTGTCTTTCAGGGAATACAGGCCAAGAGTGCACGTCCAGTTTTTGGACAACGGAACCAAAGTGTCTGCTCTAAACCCAAAGACTTACGTATTTGAACCTGAGAAGTCAGTGGGAGACCCTGAAGTGGACCTGATCAGGACAGTCAATATCCCTGCAGTGGTGAGTTCTCTTTCATTCCTGCTGGGAATTCATCCTGACACACTTCAGAAGGAGCAGGGTGTTGCTTCATCCTGACTCTCCCTTTGTGGTGGATGAATGTGATGGAAGAAGAAGAGAGGCAGCTCGTGTCCTGGGCAGATGCTGGTCTCACTTTGGGGCTGGACTGTTGTGGGGGGTTTATTTTGTTCCTCCCCCTCCTCTCACCTCTGCAGTGCCTTCCCCTGGTGCTAGGAGATCACACACTCTCCAGGGACAAGGGGAAATTCAGGCTTGCTGGGATTCCATGAGTCAGTGAAACCAGGGAATCAGTGATGTCAAATGTCTAGGAGGACCTCTGGCTTCTGCATGAGGGAGTTGGGAATGCTTGGGGTTATTTTGTCAAAATTGGAGAAGCTGCCTCCAAGTCTGCTTCTCAAACCAGAAACAAACTACAGTAGAGCAATTCCAGACAGAGCTGAGTGAAATTAAAATAAAAAATGTACCCTCAGACTGTGCTAGGTGACATAGAGTCTCATAGTGATCACAGGCAGGCCATTATTTTGGTCTTATACAGGGATAGCATGACAACAAGCAGATCCCAAGCTGTCACAGCTTCCAGAGGCAGTCAGGCTGCACTCAAATACTTGGGGGTATGATTCAGCCTTTACTCTTCATCCTGGTTTAGTTTCAGTTGCAGGGTACTTTCATTTCAGCTTTTTCCCCAGCACTTCCAAAAATGCCTGATTTATGAATGAGTCCAGAAATGCCCTGTATATAGCAGTAGACAGGAATCAGCTTCCTGAAAGTTGCAGACAATACAGACCCTGTGTTTTCAATTGCTCCCAGGCATCTCGTGGTGGTAAGGATTATCTCTCCTTCAGATTTTTGGCTGTGATGTACTGTAAGAGGCAGTACAAGAAGAACCACGTGTTGGTTAGGCCAAAGAAACACCCTCCTTTTGTTATGACCTCTGTTGTCAGCCGGGAAGGAAATAAATGTTAGAATTTTGGGGAAATCAATGCGCAGCGGAGGAAAGCATCTTTGCCCAGCAAATCTGACCATTGCTCCCTCATTGCAATGCCCTGGCAGACTGCCATGGAGTGGACCAGGTCAAGCCCTCTGCAGTTTGCCACGGAGGTGCTGCTGCTGCTGTACCAGGAGTCGCTGTTCACCGTGCGCAGCGTGCACGAGCTGCTCTGGGGCTACAAGGACAGGCTGCTGGCCACCATCCACGTCCTGCACCCCGAGATCGACCCCGTCTTCGGGCTCTTCAGCAAGGTAACTGCTGGCTCTGCCTGCTGCTGCTGGCCCTGGGGGATGAGGGATGCATAAAGCTTTCCAAGGACAGCATCCTCCCATTTTGCCTGTGCTCGCTTGAATGGCGTGGGCTTTGTGGAGCCAGTTGTGCAAATGTCCTGATTTGAAATTGGATGTTAATTCTGTGCTGGAGCCATTCCTGGCTTGCACAGTGTTTCTGGTCATTGCATGTCCTGCTGGAAAAATGTCCTGATTTCCCTAGTAACTGACTGAAATTGGATGTTAATTCTGTGCTGGAGCCATTCCTGGCTTGCACAGTGTTTCTGGTCATTGCATGTCGTTTTGGTCTGGGGGGAAATCATTGCTTCATGGGGATGTTTGCAGTGCTGAGGTCATTTCTGTGGGGTATTTTCTTCCTGAGGGCTCTTTATTCAAGGGGCAGCTCTTAAAGGGAGAAAAGGCTCATCTGGTGTTTTATTTCCTGCTTTTGGAAGGTGTAAGGATCTTCCCATGTCACTTCCACCTCATTCCTGTCCAGGGTGGAGTTCAATGAACTGCACAGCTCTCGGGGGATCCATCACTCCTGGGGTGGATTTGGAGTGGTGACAACTTCAAGTCCTGCCACCCCCTTGCAGTGGCACAGAATGAGTGGAGCCACTGAAAGCTCCTGCCTCTGTTTGCAGATGAATGGAACTGATGATGGAGAATATGTTTTCCTGAGTGGGGAAACGAACTACCTGAACTTCTCCAGGATTGTGGAGTGGAAAGGAAAAGAGTAAGTTTCTCAGTGTACTGTTGCCTCTGTCACAGTCTGCCCTTTGCTTGCCTGGTGCCAGTTTAAGGAGGATGAAAGTGCAACTTTAAACCCCTTTCAATGCCTTTTGTTGTTAGCAGAGCTGAGGCAGGAGGAATTGGCTCTGTGCAGGTCTGATTCCCATTTGCCTAGGCCAGGAGCTGGCATGGCCTGACTGCTTGCTGCCCAGACATCTTTTAGCCCTTGCTCTCGTTGCTTCCCTTTCCTCAGGTCCTTGAGCTGGTGGACAACAGAGGCATGTAACATGATCAACGGCACAGATGGGACGTCCTTTCACCCGCTGATCAGCAAAGATGAGAACATTTACATCTTTTCTTCAGATTTCTGCAGGTAAGGAGAAGACAGTGGCACTCAGGCTTCAAAGCAGAGCGTTTACATCCATTCCTCTCGAGGTGGCATGTTAGGCTGGTGCTTCTCCTCCTGTGATTTCGTTTAACACTCACAGTGTTCTGCATTTATTAGTGGTGGGAACATGAGAGCTACAAAATACCCTCCCAGTCTGCAGTTAAGGATGTGTTACTTGAAAATGGAAATTTGTGAGGTGAGAATTTGGAAGAAAACTGCAAGAATAGACTGGACTGCAAAGCTAGTATTGAGGGGAATGGAAGGAATTAGATGAGCTATCCTTAAGCTTCTTTCCTGCAAAGTGTTCCTCTGAGCTGTGCTTTTTCAGAGAACCCAGGTTGCTCTCTTCAGAGATTCATGACTTTACATGATGCTGTTTGAAATGTGCCAAGGAAATCTTGGCCTTTCCTTCCTTATGTAACACCTTGCCTCCCCTCTTGCTGATTTCCCGGTGCCTGAAGAACAAAACCAGCCTGGAATTATTTAAATCAATACAGACATGTCTTAGGCTGAATTCAGATTGTTCTGCCTTCCACGACCGTGTTCCTTTCCTGGTCCCTCCCAGCAGAGGTAGCAGCACTCACGTGGGGTCCATCTGTTCCTTGCAGCAGCAGGATGATGTGATGTGATGACAACGTGGTGGGACTGCAACCCGGGACAACCCGATGTGATGTGATCACAACGTGGTGGGACTGCAGGGGGACACGTGTGGCTGGGCTCAGTGCTGCTGCAGCCTGACACGCCTGGCCCTGCTCTGCTTCCCCGCAGGTCCCTGTTCCTGGTGTACGACAGCTCGGGAGCCGTGGCCGGGGTGCCCACGTTCCGCTTCGTGCCCTCCTCCATGGTGTTTGCCAACACCTCGGTGAACCCGGCCAACGCCGGCTTCTGCGTGCCCGCCGGCAACTGCCCCGGCACCGGCGTGCTCAACGTCAGCGTCTGCAAGCAGGGTGGGTTCAGTGTGCCCGTCCCACTGGCCTTTGGAGCTCCACAGGGAGCCCTTCTCCTCTCAGAGCTCTGGGCTCCTCCAAGGCTTCCCCTTGCTCGGCCTTTTGTTGTGGTGCTGACTCGGTGTTCTCGCCTCCCAGGTGCTCCAATCTTTCTGTCGGCTCCACATTTTTACCAGGCAGATCCGAAGTTTGTAGAGGACATAGAGGGCATGCATCCCAGGAAAGAATACCATGAGACGTTTCTGGACATCAATCCCGTAAGTGCAGCCTTTTTTCAAGGGTTCTGTAGGTGAGTGGATCCAAGCACATGGGTTTAGGTCACCTCCTTGTGTGGTGGGTGTTGGTGTAGTCCCGTTGACCTCAAGGAATCTGTAGTAATTCCATGATGCTGGATGGAATGGGAGATCCCATTTTGGGTCAGCTGTCCTGTCCCTGTCCCCTCCCAGTGTCTCACACACCCCACCCACCCACTCACTGGCAGGGCAGTGTGAGAAACAGAAAAGGCCTGGAGCTGGAACATCTCTGTGTTACCCACGCTGTTTTCACCACAGCTCCAAAACACAGCCTGATGCCAGCGGCTGTGGAGAAAATCACTTCTCTCCCAGCTAAAACCAGTACAGCAGTGATCTCTACACCCCCACAGACAAATGTGGGTCAAGGAAAAGAGCACAGTCACCACCTGCCTGGTTTACAGAAACAGTGCTCTGACTCACCAGGCTGTTATGTGCAGCTAAAGCAGGAGGAAATTCCACAGCTGCTCTCCTGAGGTCCAGTGCAGATCCTGCTGTGTGTGTGTGTTCCAGGTTCTTCCTGCGTTCTCACAGCTCTCATTCTTTCACCTTCTCTGGTTTTTTTAACACTGATCTCTTTTATTCCCCAGCTGACAGGGCTCGTCTTGCAGGCAGCCAAGCGGATGCAGGTCAACGTCCACGTCCGAAAATTACCTGAGTTTTTGTGAGTGTTCTCTGCTGCTGGGTGCAGTCTCATATCTAAGCTGATGTTCAGCATGGTTTTTTCTGCAGTGTTCTGATGGAATATGGGGTGGAGAGAGCAAGTGTGAGAGAGAGAAGGCCAACCAAATCTCAGTTCCAAGGGGCACTATGCTCCCCTCTCACAGGTGACACAGATTCTGTAGTTGCACCTGCAGAGTAAAGAATGCTGTATGGCAGCTACTCCTCCTGATGTTTACTGGCACAGCTTGGCTGTAATAACTACAACACAAGTATTTTATCTGCCCAGTCCCCTTGGAAGACTCAGGGGTGTTCTTCAGGTTTGTTTCCCAGTGTCCAGGAGCTGTCACAGTAACACAGCTCCTGCCTGAGCTGGGATTCCACATGTGCCAACTGTTGGGGGATTTTTGCTGCTGTGCCCATGTCGCTTGGACAATAGTTCCTGTGTTTTACAAGCAGGAGTAACCTTCAACATCAGCTTAGCTCAAGTCCTGCTGCCTGGCACAAATCTGTCACTGAGTTACTAATGAGCCCTGGATGAATTCCTGTCTTTCCCTGCCCACCAAGTCCCAAAACACAAAGTCCCTGCTCCCAAACCAGAATTTATCCATCCGTGAGATCAAAACTGTCCTAGTCCAGCAGGGAGGTGAAAATCCACAGCAAAGAGGAACAGCCCAGAGGTTTTTTAGGGACACTTTCCATGTTCACTGCTCTTGTATAATCTGTCTTCACAACCCTCAGGTGGAAAAGTTCCAAACCCGTAATTTATTTTTTTTTCACGCAGTGAAACCGGCAACATCCGAACGCTGATTTTCCCAGTGATGTATATAAATGAGGTAAATAGTTTTGCCATGTCTTTGCAGCACTGTGGCATGTTAATGCTTGCAGAAATACCCTCTGAGGCAGCCAGAAAAGAAAATGCTGATTTTCTTGTTGCTTGTACAACAACAAGATAGGTAGGAAGCTGTTGCTGTTTCTTAGCTAACACCCTCCTGCTGTTTGTTGTAGTGTTAATTTCAGCCAAACACTCTCAGTCAGACAATCCTTTTAAACTCAGAGGAGTTGGCCATGAGGAAAAGGGGTGCTCAGACAGAGGCAGGGCTGGAGGAGATCACACCTTTTCCTGAGTCATCTGCTGTGAATATTCCTGAGCTGTACTCGGATCACCGAATCAATTGGTGTCAGTCCATTCCTAAACCAAAAGTTCAAACTCCCTTTTTTCCTTTGAAATACAGACTAGGTGATCCCTCTGCCCCCTGGAAGAATTTTAGGGGGGAAGTATGTCAGGAAGCAGTGGTGGAGAGTTGTGGGGGTGTTGTTTCCCTGCCCTTCACCAAAGTGATCTTACAGAAAGCACAGAAATAAATGAACTTTTTTTTTTTTTTCAATTTCCTTTTCACTTCTTTCTGCTCCAGAGTGTTCTGATTGATGAAGCATCTGCCAGCAAACTCAGGCACGTCCTGCTGGAAGCCAGTGTTGTGACTGGGATCCCCTTTGTAATCATGGCTCTGGGGATTGTGTTTGGGATTGTTTTCATTGTGCTGGCCTGCAGGTCCCAGAGGATAACTGAAGAGGTAAGCAGCACTTGGATTTGACTTTGCTTGCTGTCCATCTGCCTGCATTTGATTTTTCTTTTTTTTTTTGTTTTTGTGTGGTTGATTTTACCTTTTGGTGTCTTTCTGCACGTGTTTTTATACTGTTTTTGTTGGGAATGACCTTTCTAGGGAGGGGAAGTTTTAATAGACTCAGAATAAACGCGCCAAAGCAAAGGAGCGGAGTTAATCCGAGGAGCCTGGTAAGGCAGGTCCTGTCTCTGTGCCCAGTTCCCTTGCCAACAGTAGTGAAACAAATCAGCCTGTCTAGAGGACCCTGAAGGATAAGATGCAAAAACTCCACCATTCCTGAGGACAGATTTAGTTGGTGTCAGTGTTCTCAGCAGAAGAACTGCGTTGTGCCAGTGGGTGATTTTCCAGAATCACCATGCGAATTTGTGGCCAAAGAACAGATGAATTGCACAGACAGCAGCAGCAGGGAGTATTCTCCAGTATTGTCTGTTTACAAGACAGCCTGTAAATCTGTTTATGAGCACTTCTGTCCCAAGATGACACGCTGGCATTAAGGTGCCTGTCGGGGTGAAAGCTGCTGCCAACATTTCACCATAGCAGGGTTCAGATGGCACCAAGTGTGGAGCCTTTGGTTAGAGGAATAGCCTGGGTTCTCTAGGAGGCTGTTTTCATAGTCACTGTGGCCTCGTGTGTTTGTTGTTCCCTAAATGCTGTCTTACAACTCCCCTCTGTGCCTGGGGAACCCCTCTGGGTCAGTGGGATCCACTGCCATGCCATCCCCATGGGACTGCACTTCAGTTTCCTGTGCAGGACAGGCTGGTCCTTTTCCCTTTCCTTCCCTTCTGAGCCTGCCTGTGTTGCCAGCAGCTCAGCCAGGGCGTCAGTCTGTCCCACTGCCCAAGGCCTGTCCTGGGAATTCCTGCCCCACCCTCCATGCACAGCTTCAAACCAGCTCTCTCGGACGTGCTGGAACACTCTGCAGGGCTCAGAGTGACAAAGGGACACCTGCATTCCGTGCTTTTCCTGCTTTGCTTTTTGTTGCTTTTCCTGCAAGCAGAGGTAATCCCACAGCCTGCAGCTCTTCTGGTGCTCCCTGGCCGGTTCTGGCCTTCCCTCCTGTGTCAGGGGCTGCAGCAGGGCCCTGCCCAAGCTGCCACCTCCCCTCTGGTGCTTCCTTAGGCTCTGTTAGAGGGAATTCTCCTTAGAAGTAGGAGCTTTTCCTTTCCCTGCTTGGAGTCTGGGCAGCGCAGCTTCCCACGGAGGAAATCTCTCATGGCCTGCGGTCTCTCATTGCTGTGGTTTTGTTCTTGCAGAGCACGGAAGAAGAGAGGTCCCCACTCATCAGGACGTCCTAGTAGGTTTCATTCCCCCTGTGAGCTTGGAGAGCAAACCATTAGAGCTGACCTAACACCAACTGTCCCCTGTGGAGCCACGCTCGTGTCCAGCCGGGACAGAGGTGGAAGGGATCTGCGCTGTCAGCCAGGGAGGAGACTTTTCTCTCAGCTACGTCGCAGCTTTCAAACTCCATTTGCAAACCGCTCCGGATCCTGCTTTTCTCAGCCCTGCCCTCTGTCCGTGCCCGCTCCGGCGGCCACGGAGGGAATGGGTGTGACGCGGGTGGCATCGCTGACAGCCCTCCGGGAAGGCAGCGGGCTCCTGGGCAGCCCTGGGACAGGGACACGCGGGCTGTGGGCTGGGCACAGCGCCCTCCGTTTGTCACTGGTGTCCTTGCTGCTGTCACAGCACACGGTGGGACCGAGCCAGCGGCTGGAAGCGCTTCTCCGTGCAGACCACCTCGGTGTTCCCACCCTGCTTGCTAGCCAGGCTTCTGTCCCTCGGGTGTGGGCTTTGTTCTGCGGCTCCAGGCACCACAGCTCAGCTGTTCCTGGGCTGCAGGGGACGCAGCCCCTGGGTGGGGTCGTGGGGGTTTGTTGGGAATGCAGACTTGGCGTGTTGGGGATGAGAGCACCCCTCCGTGGGTCCGGAGAGCTCCTGACACTTTTTTTTTACTCGTCAAGCAGAAACCTGTGTTAAAAGTCACCAAGGTTCCTCCACCCTTCCCTATTAAAAGAATATTGTCATCGAGGAGTGTTTCCCTGGGGAAGCGAGATGTGTGTTGGAGGTGTGCAGCTGTCTTCTGGAGAGGGGCACTGGGCTTTGCCTTGCTTGGGCCTCGCTTTGGGGCCTTTTTCCTGGCTGCTGCATCCCTGCAAGTGTCCAAGGCCAGGCTGGACAGGGCTTGGAGCAGCCCTGGGATCGTGCAAGGTGTCCCTGCCCGTGCGTGGAAAACAGAATTCACTGCTTAGAGTTTTGTGAAGTTTACTAATAAAAAAAAAGGACAGTATTTGCAGGGCTGGGGTGCTCCTGGCCAACAGCCACAGTGTTATCTTCATGCTGGTGCACATGCATATTCATGTGCTTCGCGCATTGTTCGAGCATTCTTGTGAACTTCGTGATGTTTTGGGAACTCCTTTCTTCGACTTCATGATCCAGCTAATCTGAGTGACATCCTGGGTGTCAGGCCAATTTTATTTCTTCTTGTGTCTGCATCCTGCTGTTTCACATGCCCTGATAAGGATTTAGCATGTCCTCCTTAAATTTAACGTGGTATTCTTTAATTGTCCTCCGGTGCTCTGGTTTGTGTCAGGGTTACCTTATCACCTGGACAGGTTGGTCAGTGGATGGCCTTACACTGTTTTTAGTTACACAAAAACCTCTTCTTTTTTTCTTTTTTTTTTTTTAACATCTTATGCTTTGCTAAGCTCTCTAACACAATACATTCATCTCACTATTACCTCCATGAGTGACACAGATATTACATTGATTACACCACTATTTCTATGAGCAACACAGTGCGTGCTTAAGCTGTTAATTATATTAACAAGCAGCTAAAAGAGTTATCAGTGATGCTGTTTCTAAATACCTATAATCCCTAACACCATGCATAGGCTGATACATAAATGCAAAAGCTAATTTTATCTGGTCATTTTTCACACATGGCAGGGAGCGAAGCCAGATGGGCTCTGAGGTGACTTCCAGACCAAGCCCTCCTGGGATTCTGTGACAGCACTGTCACCCCAAATCTTGTTTTCTGGGAATAACCCTGGGAAAACGCTCTGGGGCCTGGCTGTGCTCTGCTTTTCCCAGCACTGGGTGCAGCTGCCATAGGAATGCGCCCAGAGGGACGGCGGCACAGCGGTCCCAGCCTTGGGGAATCCCGGGAATGCCCGCGATCCTCACGGAAGAGCTTCTCGGTTTTATTCTCCTTTATTTCCCTTGGGACATTAGGCCTCTCCCGGCACCCCCGTCCCGCTGCCCGCAGTGGTACAGCCCGCCGGCGCGCGCCGGTGGCGTCACCGCGCGTCGCCCGCGCCACCCGGAAGCGCTTTGGCGGCGGCAGCGGCGGAAAAGCGGCGCGTGCGGCTGGTTTTGTTTGTGGCCGGACCCGCCGCGGGGGCTCGTACGCGACTCCCGCGGGGGCCTCCGCTCGCCGTCCCGCGATCGGCCCCATGGCCTTCAACTTCAGCGCCACGGCGGGAGCCGGGGCCGCCAACCCGACCGGTGAGCGCGGGGGGGAGCGGGGCGCGGAGGGGCGGGGCGGGNNNNGGCCGGCAGCGCGTGCCCCCCCGCCAATGAGAACGGCTGCCGCCTCAGGGACGCGCGCGCGCCCCCCAACCAATGGGGATAGCGGCCCCCTCAACGGCCCGCGCGTGCCCCCCCGCCAATGAGAACCGCGGCGGCCGGTAGCGCGTGCCCCCTCGCCAATGGGAATCACGGCCGCCTCAGGGACCCGCGCGTGCCCCCCCACCAATAGGAATCGCGGCCCCCTCAGGGACCCGCGCGTGCCCCCCCACCAATGAGAGCGACGGCGGCGGCGGCCCGCGCGTGCCCTGCGGCCAATGGGAGCGGTGGTGGCCGGCAGCGCGTGCCCCCCGGCCAATGGGAGCCGCGGCCGCCTCAGAGGCGCCGTCCCGCGCCCCGCCCGGCCCCCGGCGGGTCCGAGAGTCGCTCTTGAGGCGCTTGTGATGAGGTGGTGCAGGTCCCTCGGATCAGCATTTTGCTTGCAGTAAATGCGTCGTTTGGACGAGATGCCATTGGAAGTTCATTTTTGAGCGAGGTAAAAGACGGGTTAACTTGTAAAGTTAGACTTTTTCCCCTCTGCTTTTGTCACTGTCAGTCATGGTGAAGTGTAAGACAGAGCTTTCCTTGCCCTCACTTACTAAAATAATTAATTGTTGACTCCAAACAAGTCCTTGGGACAGGACTCATCTTTGCTCTAGTTAACCTGAATTTTACTGTCTCTTTTACACACACTCTTTGTGGCCCCATCTGAAAGTAAAACGTCACCTTGTGCTGCCTGTGCACTGTGGCAAGGTTCATGACACCCATAGACCAATGACAGAGGGAAATCTGGGGTCAGGCTTGTGTGATGCCTCAGCTGCTGGAGCTGAGTTTTGTGGTTATCCTGCTGTCATGTATCCGAGTGTATCATTTGTATGAAGATGATTTACTCTTGCCTTCCTGATAGTTTATGAATTAATTTTGCTATTATCTGTTACGCTTAACACAGATGCAGCTGTATTGAGCAGCCTTAGGCTGTTAAAAATACTGTTAATGTGAATATTGAATCACAGGGATAAGACTTTGAAATGAGGTGGGGAAATGCTGCTGCTTTATGCACAGTATAATTGAAAAATAATGTCCTTACAGCAGCAGTGTGTGGAGCTTTTAACTGTCCTCCTTGTGTGCAATAAATAACGTTTAATGCCAGTTAACACCTTTTGCTCTTGTGTCTAACTATGCCTGTCTTGCCCGTGGGGATGGAAAAACGCTTCAGCTTTTCTTTCCTGGGACCTGCCTTTCACTCAGAACTAATATTGCCTTGCTCTTTTTCTGCTTCCCGCTCGTCAGGATTTGGTGGGCTTGAAACTGCAAACTCCACGGCCAGTGGGTTTAATTTTGGGGGTTTCGGATTAACCGCTAATCCCGCGGTGAATTTTAATATTGGGAATTTCGGTGTTTCCACTACCTCAACTCCACCTTTCAATTTTGGTAACAGTCTGGCAAGCGCAGGTAGATAACGTGTAAATACGTGTTCTGTGGTAAATGTTACCAGCAGGGGTCCAAGAATTACATCCCTCACTGGGGAGCCGTGTCCACTACTAATCCTCATATCCAGTGAAGACTGGCCATAAAAGCTCTGGAAATGGAATGGGAGGGGTTTTGCTTGTTAAAATCTCGAGGAATAGCTTTTGAGGAAAAATAACCCCCTAGCCAAAAGTCTCTGGAACGGGAATGAATCCAGGTGGTCCCGAGCAATCCCAGAGCTGGTCCCTGTGCCACGTTTCCTGACGTGAGATTCTTGGACTGCTGCAGTCATGTTTTCATCTTCCCCCGTGTCTCCTCATCGGCCTTGCGTGGCTGTCATGACCGCACCACCCCTCAGTAGTTTCTGTGCAGAAACGAATTGTATACGACCGGCACAAAGTCAGAGCCAGCTGTGACCTGTTCCCCAGAGCTGCCGTGCGTCCCAGCACCGCCCTGCCCCAGCTCTCCGGGGGTGTTCCTGCTCCAGGGAGCCCTGCACGGCATGGGGGCACTGGGGGGTGGCCAAGGAAGCCCCTCGTCCCCCGTGGAGATCCATCAGATCTGAGCCATCAGCTGATGTCATTTCACCTCAAAGATTTCCCATTCCCTACGAAAAGAGCAGACTGGATGGATTTCTAATGCTTGTGGAGGTGTGCAGTTAGCCCCGGGGTCCCTTGCTGCTGCTCGTATAGGAATTCCGTCCATCCCACAGTGTCATCGCTCTCTGTGTCAGCACCTCTCATTGTTCTATGCACTCCAGCGGTCCCACTGGGTTTATTTGCTGTGAACTCTCTCCACTGGCTTCATTTGAGCTGCTCCAGAAGAGACTGTGGATAGTCCATTTGAGATTTAATTTGATACTTTGGTATTTAATTTGTACTCTCAGGTCCTTTTCAGGAAAGGATGACTAAATTTGCAGTGGGTACAAAGGTACCTAGAAGTGGTGTCATCTGCTGGTGCTCCTGCCAGGGTGTCCCACTCGCTGGCAGGATTGAAACATGGGTGTTACAGGGAACAGTTTCACTCACATCAAGGTGTTTGCTGAATGGAAATAAAATGCACTTGCATATCAGCTTTGATTTATGCTTTTCATTTGGTTTGTGGACAGGAGGACTGTGAGTGTAATAGATCTAAAGGACCTTTTTTTTTTGCTATTGGCATGTGAGTGAGGAGAGGCAGCATCTCTGTGACAAATCCTTTGTAGCAGACTGTCTTCTGTCGTTTGAGCATGTGTAAGAGCAGCATGAGACACAGAGACCTTGGTTTCACAGGCTGCACCTTGGGCCAGTGCCATTGGCACCACTGGAGCTCAGGCGCTCGCTTGGGTCCTCTCCTCCTGGCCAGTGACTGCTTTTCCTGAAAATCTGTAGAAGGCCAATGGCTTTTGCATCCATCGTCCTGTACTAGTGGTTGGACCTCCACATGAGGTGTGATGGGAATGATCACTGGGAAACAAGGCTTTGAAAAAAAAGGACCCTGTAGAATTTTACCTGTAAATTTTGCCTGCAGCGACTGGGTGTATCTGGCCTCAGGCTTTGGTTTGTTTCCTGAGGTTAGGACTGTTGGTAAATTTCACAAAACACCAAGTTGTTTATTAAACACTTAGCAGTGACGTTGACCAGACGTATTCCTGAGAAAGAATGTAAGAAATAGTACTGTTAGTTGTGTCTGTCGCTAGGGAAAGCACATCCCTCTGGTAAAGGACCAAGATGTCAGTTGACTGCTGCCTTTTTGTGTGCTTTCTTGACACACCATACAAGTTGTGGCTTTGTGGTCCGTGTTTTCTCCCCCATTTCCTTGGACGATGAGCTCGGTCCCCATGCTCAGTGTGAACTACATGCTTGTGCCATGTGCCATCCGTCTGTCAGCACCTGTTCCCATACCACCGAGGCGTGCGGTCGGTTGTCGTGTCGTGCGCAGCTCCGGGGCCGTGTGCCGCTGCCTGACCGCAGTCTGTGTTTGGCAGGTGCCTTCGGGGGCTTTGGGACCACCACCACCACCGCGGCACCGGCGTTCAGCTTCTCTGCTCCCACCAATACCGGCACCGGCGGTAAGGGACTGAGGGACTGACTGCCTTCAGGGCAAATCCACGAGTGCTTTGGATTACAGCGCTGCTGTGCTCTTCTTCTCAGTGATCATGTACTTGTTTCCCCAGGACTCTTTGGTGGTACCCAGAACAAAGGCTTTGGATTTGGTACCAGTTTTGGCACAGGAACTGGAACTGGCTTGGGTAGTGGGCTGGGAACTGGGCTAGCCTTTGGAGGCTTTGGAACCCAGCAGCAGCAGCAGCAGCAGACCAGTGAGTATGGCCTTTGGATTTACCCATCCCTTAGCAGCGAAAGCGCAACACTGCCATCTGCAGTTGCTGGGGTAGTGGGACAGAAGTGTATTGTAACGGGAGGCTGTTTAACACTTAAACTCTTAAACTAGAGCTCAACCAAGTCCCTGAGCTTCACCCTCGAGCTTCCAACAATATTTACCCCTTTGGTTTAATGCTGGTAGAATGTAGTTAGAGAATTGATGTTGCAGTCACAGCATTACAAGAAGGGAGAGGAAAAAGGTATTGAGGATGATTTAAATGGTAGCTGGATAATAAGCAGCTTCAGGCTCTGAGTCCACTGAATTTGTAACAGCCAACCTGACTCTAGATTTAGGTATTGAGGGTGCCAGATGGTGACATGGTGACAGGTGTCTTGTTTTTAAAAAGAAAAAAAAATCTTCTAATGTAGCATTCAGGAACTCCTGATATAGATGATGAATGGCTGTAAAAAGACACTTAAGAAACATGATCTGATTTTAATTCATTTATTTGTTTGGTGGTTTTATTTTGCTTCTCAGAATCTGATGAGAAGTGATGCTAGTGATAGGCAGGTTGTAGGTGATAGCAGGGTCACGGTTGGTCAGGGGGTTCATTTGTTTCTCTTCATCCCGCCCAGCGTTAGGCACCGGGTTGTTCAACCAGCCTGCCCAGGCACCCGCTCAGTCCAACCAGCTCATCAACACAGCCAGCGCCCTCTCGGCCCCGACACTGCTGGGAGATGAGAGGGATGCCATTCTGGCCAAATGGAACCAGCTCCAGGCCTTCTGGGGCACGGGCAAAGGGTACTTCAACAACAACATCGCTCCCGTGGAGTTCACGCAGGAAAACCCCTTCTGCAGGTTCAAGGTATGGCATGGTGCAGCTGCCCACAGAGGGCGCCAGTGCCCTTTCTCTGCTGAGCCCGAGCGGCTCGTGGGTGTTAAGCCAGTTTGTCGCTGGCAAGAGTATTCTGAAACGGTATTTTTCCAGGTAATCTGCACAGTTCTGATGCATACTCATTAAAAGGTTGGAAGATGCTGGAAATCTAGGTGGTGTGGAGGGACTAGATAATGAGCCCAGATGTGGAGCATGAAAGTAACAATTTCATGTGCTAGCATTCAGGTTAGTGTGTGTGTACTTCAAACAGATCTATGGAAATTAATTTTAATGTGTGTCTGTGTATGTTACAATAAGACAGAAACAATTAAAAATGACCTTCTTGTCTGAAAGAAGCTGTGAACATTTAGAATAAGAACTTCAGGGTTTTTCTTCCTTGTTTGTCTAGATTAAAATAACCCTGTGCCAGGTTTAAAATCCACCAGCCTTTATCCTTGCCAGAGCTCATGCTGACTCCATTCCCTGCGTGGACTCGTCAGCAGTTCCAGATCTTGCTTCTCATGTTGACAAATTCGTGGCCCTCCATCCTCTGCAAATCCTGCCCCTGCTGACTGTCTTGCTAAGCCTCAGGCTTGTAAAGGGATTTGGGGCAGGCGTGGTGATACCCTCCTTCCCTGAGCTGATCCTTTGGAGTGCAAACTTTGTGTCCTGAATGTAGGTTAATACTGAATTAAGTCTAGTGTTGATTATGTACATTATGAGACTTCTGCAACATTTTTGCAGCAATTGTGCCTGCCTAACAAATGTTTAGTTTGTTTTATCACCTTTTTCAGTGTTACCTTGAACATTTTATTGGCAATGCACCTGAAAGTTTATTTTTTTGTACGTTGTTGTCTGAAATTGCTTTCACAGTTTCTGAGCTTTGAAAAATTGCCCATTATAAGTTGTGTGATGCAAAATCGGTTATTTTAGAGTTTAATTTACTAAAAAGAAGAGTCTTCAGGTTTGACAATACCAGATACTATGTTTACTCTTGTCCCTGTGACTGGAGCGTTTCTAATGCCATGAATTCACGTGCCATAAGTGAAATACTGACGAGTTCCATCTGTGCCACCAGTGGAAGATGCCTGCAAAAAATAGGGGAGAAGGTGGCACAGGGATAGGAACCTCTAGAGCATCATAAGCTATTTTGGTTACTGGAAACATCTGGCTTCAGATAAGAAAGAAGCATTACATGAAGGGTTCCACTTGTACACAATTCCAGCTCTAGGACACATGAGCAGGCAGCTCCAGACCAAGAAATGCATGCTGCTAAGGTGTATGTTACAGGCTGTTGTTTGAAGGACCACAGTGAAGTAAAATATGTCTGTTCTAGTTTGAAAAGACTGTGTTGCATAAAGAGATCGTGGAAGAGTTATTTATTTAAAACATAAATACCAGAGGTGTCATGTGCTTAAAAACAAATGCTTCCTTTGCTGTCGCTGTTGTGCTCCATGGCAGGATGGCAGGTTCTGCGAGGCTCACCATGGCAGGGATTACCCTCTGCTGACAGAACCGGGCTCCTGAGCACATCCCCAGCTCATTTCTCTCTTCAGCTGAACTTGCACGAGGGGAAAGCTGCAGGTCACCCACCCACGTGCAGTGTCAGGGCCTCACAAAGCCCTTGCTCTCCACCCTGTCACCAGTGCCAGCTTGGGGTGACAGCTGACAGGCAAGAGGTGAAAGCTGCCACTCTGCTTTTGCTTGTAATAAAGTCTGATCCTCTGGTTCCATTTGCAATTTGGAAAAAGGGTCAGTTTGTAAAACCTTCCTGATTGCTGTCAGCTCTGCTGTGTTGGCAACTCCCCTGATGGAAAAAGGATACTTAGGAACTTTTTGTAAAAACCCTAACTGTTTCAAAAGCTGCTGTACTGATGGCTGTGTGAGAGATTGATTTAAAAGGGGATTGATTTTATGTTTGTGCAGCTCTGAATAAATTGTGAGTTAAATTTTGAACTGGTTGCTCTAAAAATGGAGTGATTTAGCCCCTTCCCTTCATGCCACAAGGATATGCATTTGCTAAGTAACGTACCTTCATTTTTCATTTGTTCCTTGGCAGGCTGTGGGTTACAGTTTAATGCCCAACAACAAAGATGAAGATGGCCTCGTGGTCTTGGTGTTTAACAGAAAAGAAGCAGATATTCGAAGCCAGCAGCAGCAGCTCGTAGAATCACTACACAAAATTTTGGGGGGAAACCAGACCCTCACTGTCAATGTTGAAGGTGTTAAAACGATGCCCGATGACCAGTACGTGAAATTCCCACAGGGTTGCCCATTTATTGCATGTTAGAAAGGGTTGGTGCCTAAGTCTACTGTCTCCCTTTCTCCTTGATTTTAGATCTCTTCATCCTGGGTTTGATTTGTATCTCTTATTCCTTCATATGTTTTTTCTTACGGCATTAAGTCCAGTATCTTTCCAGATTTTAGGTTATTCTTAATGTAGTAGTAGTATCACCATAGAATATGGTTGGTAAAACTGGGGAGAGCAGAGAATGTAATGGTATTTACAGCTTTTCTCTGTCTCCCTTGCTGTGTTAAACCCTGCAGATACTGATACTTTACTTCTCACTTGGCTAAAGAAGTTAAAGGTCAGCTGGGAGAAGTGATAGCTTGGATTTTGGGTGGTTATGTATTGTGTTACCTCCTTCGTGCTGCTGGCCTTTCCTGACATTGCCCATTTTGCCTCACTCAGGACAGAAGTGATCATTTACATTGTGGAGCGCTCCCCCAATGGCACCTCGAGGAGAGTTCCTGCAACGACCCTCTACGCCCACTTTGAGCAAGCCAACATCAAATCATCCCTGCAGCAGCTGGGGGTCAGCCTGTCCATGGCCAGGACAGAGCTGTCCCCAGCACAAGTCAAGCAGCTCCTGCAGAACCCTCCTGCCGGTGCGTGGGCTGGGCCTTTTGGGCTCTCCGGGAAAAAAGCTGGTGTCAGCCTGCTGGAAAACAGAATAAGAAAAAAGAAAAGTTAAAAATCAGAGTAATCGTGTCCTGTACTCACTTGCAGTTTTCAGATGGCTCTCTTAGCTTGCCTATGTGGCCACAGACAGCTTTGTTTTAGAGTAGTTAAGGGCTTTTCATGTCATTTGATTAGATGACTTACCTTTGTGTCTATAGCTTTTATATATGTCCATGTAGGATATGAAAGGTTATGAAATCTGGATTCAAAAAGGCACTGGGTCTAGTTTTGCAGAAAAGTCAGAGCTAACTCCTACTGGGATTATTTTGCCAACTGATTTGGTACTGATTTTTTAAATATTTTGTTTGTTTCGCACAATAAGCAACTTCAAAAGGACAAGTGACCCTAGTGTTGCATATAGTGGGAACAGTAGGAATTTCTGCCTTTAAAGAATGGATTATCCAGTGGGAGCACCTATGGGTTATTCCTTTCCCCTGCTTTCAAACCAGTGCTTGTCAGCCTTTGGTCTGAATTCACTGCCCCTGCACAGGACCAGGACTTTTAAAGAACTCCCCTAGTTTAATTAACCTTAATTTGTGCAACAGGCATTTGGGTTAGCATAGTTTATAGGGTTTGTGTATTGCACAGCATTTTTGTTACAGTTAGCAGCTGTAACATCTCTCAGATACTCATACTAAAAATCCTTTTTTTTTTTTTTTAGGTGTTGATCCTATTATATGGGAACAAGCCAAAGTTGATAATCCCGATCCTGATAAGTAAGTCAAATCGTCTGTCTCAGTATTGAAATACTGCAACAAGGCTTGGACAGGGGAGAAGGAGATAAAAATTGCATAGTACCCTTCAGTAACTTGCAAGAAAGTTGCTTGAGTACAACTTGGCCAAGTGCTGATCCCCTTGAAAGCAGTGAAGATTACTGCAAGTGCCTGTCTTAATCCCTTTACCCATTTAGGCGCTTAGGAGCTGTCAGGATAAAGAGTCTTACTTGGGTTCCTTGGAGGTGTGGTGTCCTCCATTACATGGTTTAGTTATTGTGACTTATTTTTTGCAACCCTTATGGTTTTTTCTCTTTCTTGCTGAAGGTGCTGCACCTTTGTACCCTCCAGTGCTTACAGATAAATTGGGCTGGTTTCTTTATGAAAAAGGAACAGGTTGTGGGGAATAGCGAGGACTCTAGAACTTAGCAAAAGAAGATATGGTTATGTATTCATTTATAAAAATTAACATAATCTGTGACTTTATATTAGATTCTGTTCATAATTATTAACCCTTACCATGTTTGATGTGTCCAGTATAAAAACACATTGTAAGAAATGTTTGTGTTCTCCTAGGCTTATTCCTGTGCCAATGGTGGGTTTCAAGGAACTGCTGAGAAGATTGAAGGTCCAGGATCAGATGACCAAACAGCATCAAACTCGATTAGATGTAAGGTTGCTCATCTTTAGCATGACTTGCTGTTGAAAAAGGATGTGCTATTAAATGCACCTGCCCCTGTGTGTTCAAAACAGAAATGTGAGCCATGTTCTTAATATATCCCTTAAATAGATCTTTGCCCAAAAACTGGGCAGAGTGGTTTGGCTTTCATTTGTTTCAGGTTCAAGCTCACTGTTCTGTTACAGGCTAATCCACACCAGCTCCGTTAAGTCTATTGGCACAGACTTTTAACTTTGGGCAACCAATTCTCCAATGCCTTCTGAAAATCCCAGTTGTGTGTGAAAATAAACACAAAGCAGAACAGTAGAGGTAGAAGAAAGCTTTCTAAAATCATCTGGGTCAAGGAAACCAAGTTGCTGGGTGGTGTAGTGTCATGAAGCTCCCAGTTTTAAATCAGGCCTACCTTGTTCTGTTATCAAAAACTTCTCTGGCTTCCAATTGACTCCCATCTCCTCTGCAGATAATATCAGAAGATATCAGCGAGCTGCAGAAAAACCAAACGACAACTATGGCAAAAATTGCACAGTACAAAAGGAAACTGATGGCGCTTTCGCACAGAACCTTGCAGGTAACAGGGATAATTTAAATAAGTGCTTTGACACAGTCTAGCCACAAGCTGTCTCAGAGGGGAGAAGAACCTGTTCCATCTTGTGCAGGCCAGTGCTGAAAATTATTCTGACTTCAGCTAACAGGTGTTCATGTAAGTGCCAGGCAGAGCTGTCAGGGAAAGCTCAGGTCTGCCATACTTGGGAACCATCTCTCTCACTTACCCAAAACCACAGGACTGCCCTGAGGTCTTAGAGCAGCAGACTAAATGACACAACAAATCCAGCAAGAAACAGGCTGGAGGAAGGGCAAAAATATGTAGAGATGGGCTGGTGGGGAGAAGGATGGGCCAAGTGTTCTCTAATGAACGTCAAAGGCTTCTTTTGTAGGTGCTAATAAAGCAGGAAATCCAAAGGAAAAGTGGTTATGCCATTCAAGCAGATGAGGAGCAGCTTCGTGTACAGTTGGATACCATTCAGTGTGAACTTAACGCACCCACGCAGTTCAAGGTGAGTGCCTGACAGCGTTTGGCTAACACCTCTGGGGTTTCCTCACTGAAAACAGGTCAGTTTTCCAAACCATGTGTGTATATTGGTTGTGGAAGGCTTTCAGTCTGGCAGCGTGAGTAGGTTGTAGCATCATGCTCTTTGCTGAATAGCCAATAGGTATTTCAGTAGTTTTGAGTTCTTGAAATAATGGAGTCGCTTACCCTTTGCGTGTCTTCCAGAACATCTAAAAATTGGATGAGCAGCAATGCTTCCAGTCCTGGAAATGGTAGATGCTGGAGCTGTGGCTGCTGTAAATGAGTTGTGTTTGATTTAAGCCTGTTTCTCTTCCCAGGGCAGACTGAATGAGCTCATGTCCCAGATCAGGATGCAGAACCACTTCGGAGCAGTGCGGGCTGAGGAGCGCTATTACATAGATGCAGACCTCTTAAGGGAAATCAAACAAGTAAGTGTTACTGGGTAGGACCCTGACCTACTCTTTGAGCTTGGTCATTTAAGCCAGATGCACAATGACTGGATCTAGAATGTCATGTTGCCTTGTTTGGTGAAGTCATCCTTGTAATTGGTCTCAGTGCTGGGGCACCAGGCTATTGTACAAAACCATTCTGTGGAGACAGGCTGTTAGTACAGGAAATGCAGTTATTCCTTCCTCACAGAAATGATGCCAGGATTATCAATGTGCCAATGCCACCAGTCATGAGACTTGAGAAATATTACCTAATAAGTCTGTGAAGCTGAACAATACTCACTCTGCTTTCTGAACTGTCTGCAGCACCTGAAGCAGCAGCAAGAAGGGCTGAGTCACCTAATCAGCATCATCAAGGATGACTTGGAGGACATCAAGCTAATAGAACATGGGCTGAACGAGAGCATTCCCATCCGAGGGGGAGTCTTCAGTTGACTGGTGGAGGTTTACACAGAACATGGTAGTGGAGTTCATGGCTCACCTTCCAAGGCTAAAACTGTTGAGGTAAAATAAAACACAAATCTTGTAGGAGAAAAATGGTATTTTGTCTGTTACTTCTAGAATTAGCAAAGCCTCTTCTAAGCTTTTGAAATTGACCTTTGGAAGGTTTATATTTTATAAAGCTGTATATGCTTTAACAAAAGAAGGAAAACTGAATCTGTTCAGATACCATTTTACTATAAAACTATATGTACTATTGTACATTTTTTCCTTTTTTCTTCTTTTTTTACAAAAGCATTGTCCTAAAAAATGCAGTGCCGAGGGGATTGTTTCACTAATGACTCAGTTTGTGAAAGCTTAGCCTGCTTCCATGTTTCTGTCAGAACAATCAAGTAGCACCATTGTGTAAACAGCTAACTTAAATCATTACAGAGATGTTTGTTGCTATAACTGTGTTGTTCTCTGCAATACCAGTCGATTACTGGGGCAAGCTCCAGAAAGTTCATGTTTCCAGTTTCTGTCCTTCCTTTGGACTGCAAGGATCTGAAGGTTATGTTTTGATCACTTTACATATATGAATAATGCAAAGCTTTGCTGCCCCTCTAAGTAACAGTATGTCTGGATGTTGTCTTCTGCCTTTTTTTTAAATCACCCAAGAGTAATAAATTCAGTCTGACTTTGTAATAAGTGGTGTGTGCTATTGGCTCTCAGTGACATCAGCAAAGCAGTGATGCTGCTCCCAGCTCCAGGTAAGTGCACTTCACTCTGCTCCAGGCACTGCAAGGTGACAGGCTGTCAAAATCAGTGTCACAGAGCTGCTTGGTAGCCTCAGTCCCCAAACCAAAATGTAAAGTGTGGCTCCTAGATCCTACCTGGCAGCTAGTGCTGCAGAGCAGCTACCTGCTCACCCCATGCCATGGAGAGTGACCTGCTTTTCCCCTCAGTACCGAAGCCACTGAAAATAACTGAAACAAAAAGAGTGTTTTCAGCAGTAGGAGTTTGTACATCAGACACAAACATGGAAGGGGCAAAATCAGTTTGCTCGTTAGCCATCAAAATTAATTCCATTTATTAAATTGGAAGGATGGAAGAATAGAAATACAGCTGCAGTGTGCTGGTACCCCTGTTGTGCATTTGAGAGTGTTTGTAGGAGCATGATTCCATTACAATTGAAAAAGCATATGTGGAACTCTAGATAAAGGGGAACAGGATTAGGTTCCTTTTGGAAGCATAGTTCCAGTTAATTGTCTGCACTGGGCAATGAGCTCTGTAGGAAATTGAGTGAGGCCAGAATTCTCTTTTGGGGGCTGGGGTAGCAGTCTTAAGTCAAGTCTTCTGCCATGGGGCCCCTGCTAGACTGCTGGTTGTATTTGAGCAACACATTGTTTCTGTTTTGCACACTCTTCACATTCCACCCCACTTCACAAGCTGGAGTCCTACCATGCTTTGAAAATAATGAACCTGCAGCACAAGGCTCCCTAGCTACTTGGTCTACTGCCCTGGGCTTTGAAAATGAAATTATCTCCATAGATTTTTTTAAACAAGTCCCCCTACTAAAGACAGTGTTGCACATTTGAGGTGTTTTTTCCAACATTCAGCTCTACTATGTGTACTTAGTAGCTCCAAACTTCCAGAACAAGCTTACCACAGCAGAGGAGCACCAGCAGGGAAGTAGGTGTCATCACTGGAACAGCACTGCTGCTCACAGAGTTAACTAGAGAAGAAATAAACAGCCAAGCAACAACAGTCTAGAAAAAAATGGTTTATTAAAAGGAAATCTGTGATCAAACAGGTGCTACTTCCTTAAAAACACTGCCTACAAGTAATACATTGACTTCCACTTTACTGCTCTTGAATACACCTATAACATTTCCTCACATTGACAAGAAAAACTAAGTTGCATCTTCCCTTTGAGCAGGAAACTATTTAAAACACAGCTTCTTTTAAAAGCAGTCTGAACTGGAGTGCAGTTCATCTATTTCACCTGTTAGCTTCCCCAGATGGGTCACAGCTGTTGCCTACAGTGATGTCTGTTTTGGGCACCTGCCTTCCCTTTCCCTGCTTGCCATCTGCAGGCACACTCCAGGTTAGGTGGGTCAGTCCTGGCTTTGTGGAAATCAAGGCATGGGACGTGGCAGCTCTCGGCAGGTTCTCACGACGGGCACTGTTTGACCAGGCGGAAGGCTTCCAGGAACTCGTTGAAGTCAATGTTCCCATCCTTGTTGAAGTCAATGCTGCGAAGCAAGTCGTTAATGCCATCATCTGTCAGTTCAATGTTCATGTGGGAGCTGAACAGCTTCCAGGTTTGCTGGAATTCCTCAAAGGAGATGAGACCTGTGGGAGGAGCATTTTACATGTCGCAGCTCCATCTCCTAATGTGGAGGACACCGGCTAAAACACAGCTTAAAGCAGCAAAGAGGCATAATATAAATGGACATTTCTGAAGCGTGGGAGGGAGCAGGAGGACCCAAGCCTAAATAAAAGCACTTCTAGACATACTGAAGGAAACTCCAAAGCACAAGGGATCACAGAAGGCAGTGATGAACACCTGCTTACCTGAGTGGTCTCTGTCTATGATCCTGAATATGGTCTCTAAGTTGGATCTGTTTCGATAAATGACTTCCAGCAAGCTTGACTGGATGTGCTGAAAGACACAATCAGTTTTTATCTTTCTAACACCTGTGCTCTCTCTGAGTTGTTATTGCAGATGTCTCCACAAGCAAGAATATTTTTTGCTCTCAAGAACTTGCCAGCAGTGCCTTATCAACCAGGTGTGTGATGACTGGACCCTCTGTGCAGCTGCAGAACAGACCATCAGCAGCTTGTCCCTTCCCAACAGTGCTCTTCTGGGCTAACAGCGAGCCAGGCTGCATTTTATAACCACTGCAGAGCTGCATTTGCTGGGCAAAATTAACAAACTGCCAATTGGAGAGCGTAGTACAATTTTCCTGCTCACAAGCCTGCATCCAAAACTACCTCTAAATTTTGATTTCACATCCACCATCTCTTTGCAAAAATGGACTGGGTGCCTCAGGACTATTTGAGCTCAGGCAAGACTTCCTATCAACTTCAGTGTGATTTCAGGTTATGGAGGAACCATTGATTTGTACGTGCTGGGGATCTGGTGAGCAGCTGCTCACATCATGCTTTGATGGAAGGGGCTGAGTGCTTACCTCTTGGCTCCTCTGCTCCATGGCCAGGTCATCCAGCCAGGATTTGTACTCCAGCATGCCGTCCTCAGTGCTGCGCACCAGCTGCGGCCTCAGCATTCGCCAGGGCAGTCCCAGCCGCAGCACTGACTCCACTGCTGTCGCCCAGTTGCTCAGAGTGATCTTTCCTGTGCACAAAAGGGAGACATCTCTGGGACACAGGCAGTGGAAAGCACATGAAGGCAAAGACAAGGCCTAAAACAGTGAGACATAGTCTAGGTGCTGCTGACAGCACAGCATTATTTCGCAGTGCAGGCACACGCACACTTCCCACCCAAGCCTCAGCAAGGTTTTCATCATTGCAACAAATCAAGGCTGAGAGGCTGCAAACATCTGAACAAATGCAAGGCACTAACTTTGGTATTTCATTAGAAGTTCACAGCCCACTGCCCATTTTAGCAGCTGCTGTAACAACCGAGCTGGATTCCTATGAACAGTTTTGCTGACAGGGAAGAAAGCAAGAACACAGTTCTCCCCATGAGCAGTTCTGCCAGCCAGCATATCCCTTTTCTCCCCCAGCCCACCAGTGGACAGTTCTCAGCAACACCTCTTGGTCACTGCACCAACACAGCACTCCTGTCTGTCCCAGAAGTAAGAACTCAGCTCCCTTAAGGCTCTGACAGACACAACTGCAATCTAAGGCATCCCTCTTTCCTCTTCCCATGATTTTAGACTCCAGGGATGAAGGGGCTCTAGAGACAACCTAGCCCTTCTCTAGTGACAAAACAGACATATTCCAGGTCATCTTTCCCAAGGCTTCATCAGTACTCCAGCTGCAAGGAGTTCTTCTAGGACCAGCCTCAGTTACTCCACTTTAGACTAATGACATCCTGCTTTTCCAGCACCCCCACTTGATGGTGTCACTGCAAGGCATCCACAGAGACTGAGTAACAGCAAATGATCTCTGGCAAGGTTTCATACAGCCTCCCCATGACAGCTGGTGACAGCTGTCAGTGAGCAGTCTCCCCAGCAGCCACAAACTCAACGTAGTCCCTTCAGCCCTATCCGACCAGGCAATGAACCCACACATCCCTCAGCTCTGAGTTACCTGTATTGTCCCCATCGTAGGACTTGAAGGCACTGATGAGGGCTGAGGTGTGAGCAAAGAGCTTTTCCCGCAAGGCTCGAAAGGCTGACTCCTCTACTCTGCTGATTCTGGAGGATGCAGAAGAGAGAGAAGCACTTGAATGACTTGCCATGAATCACAAGAAAAACTGCACCTTCCCTCCCAGTGCTCTACCTGGCTTGTCCATGGATTGCCCAGACCCTCACACAACTGCCCTGCACAGCTACAGCTGCATCTCAGAGCTTGTGACAAGGCACTGTATGCCCAGGGCACAGTACCCTGCAGTTGATGCCATGAGTCCCTGAATTAATTTGTAAAAATTAAAAAGAGAGAACCTCAAAGGTCAAAAGTTAAAACCTGACATGGAAAAGAGGAGCTGAAAAAATCAGCAAGCTTTACAAAAATCCCCTTAGAATTTTTTTTAACAATCCCTTCTCAACCCTTGAGCTTTCCTCAGTAACTTCAAGTACAAAGCTTAGTCCCTCCTGTCGAGCTATTCTTTAGAAAATCAAGCTGTGACAGTTCATCTCCAGAGTCAAACATTCTAAAAGCTCACAAAGTTTTCCCTTTGGGAATTTTGACTTGGCAAATAGAGAGCAACTAGAAAGTCTTGCCTTTGGGTCATAGTGAGCATGTGGGCTGTCTTGTTTGCTTGGTACTGAACAAAGTGGGGGATGAGGTCTGGTCCCAGCTTCACATAGGCTCCCCTGTTGCTGCCAATCTCATAGTAGTTTGAGGCTGAAAAGATGGTCAGCACCTACTCCCAAAAAAAAGGCATTTGCAGTCAGCACATACATCCTGTAATATTTATATATGTGTAAACAACACACCTGATCCCCTCTAGAGTCCACAGACTGTGAAAGCACCATGTTATATGGAGAAGAGGGAGAGACAGATGGCAGCTGGCCTGGAAGCCTTGCAGATGTGAGTTCCTTGTGGCACTGGTCACATGTGGATCTGGCCACATGCTGGGCTTCTGCAATTTTCCTGTGCTCTCCCAACAATTCCACTCTCCAGAGTCCGAGCGCCCTGACGAAGCCACTGACCTGACAGTGCATCTTCTGAAAACAGAACTTGGCTGCAGCAGCTCAGTAGCACCCTTTTGTAGCTCATCTGCAGGAACAGCTGCACTAAGTGGGGGCCATGGCACAAATAGGTTCAGATCTTTTCTCAAACACCACACACACAGACACCGTTTGCCTGCACAGCCATGTCCCCAGCAGAGCAGGTGGCTCCAGATTGCCCTGAACTAAGACTTCAGATGGAAACATACTTCAGTTAGCTCCCAATAAGCCTGTTCAAGGATTTTGCATGTGCTTACAGCCCCGCTGGAAGAAATGCAGAACTGAGAGAAGCCACCCCTGCAGAAACCCCACCCTGGCAGGATGGAAACCCAAGCACCCTTGACACCACCCCCAGCTGACCTTGCGGTTGTGACAGAACTCGTAGCCCTCGTGCTTGCACTCGTGAGAGCGGATCAGGAACTGCAAGCTGTACTTCTCAAGGAACTTCTCTGTCACATCAGGCCCAAAGTAGCAGCCACCACCTCGCACCTTATTTTCTCTGCAGCCCTCTTGAGGCGTGGGGTCACTCCAGAGGATGTCTAAAACCTGAAAAGATTGGGAAAGTTCACTAAGCAAATACAGCTCAGTCTCAGAATCCCTCCCTCCACTGTTGCTATAACCAGAGTGCAAGGGAACAGACATTTTTCCTGCATTCCAGCTGAAGACTGTCACAGACCTGGGCCACCTCAGAAGTGGCAGTATTATTGGCCATGAGCTACAGGCATATCCAAAGTGTCTGGGGAAAGAAGGATGTGCATAAGTCAGGCCTGATACAAGCTTTGCCTTTGCTAGCATTAAGATGTCCAAGAGCCTTGCCTGTTTTCCTCCATCCCTAAACACAAGTCCCAGGGCAAGAACAACAAGCAGATCCTGAGGCCATTAGCAGGCTTAGTATATAAACGCCTTTGTTCTCTAGCCAGGACCTTCCACAGCCTCCAGAAATACAAGTGCTAACTCAGTAACCACTGTGTGGATTAAGGCTTAATTCCTTTAACCCTGACTTCAACATATAGCACTACAGTGGTGAAAAGGTGTGCAGCACTGGAAGGTCACAGGTAACGTCAACTAAGTAGCAGTCCTTTCAGAGTGCACAGAAGAGACTCCCAGGCTGGAAAAACAAGAAAAGGAAGTCCCCAGCTGCTCCTCCCAGGAGGTAACAAAGGTACCCAACAAAACATCCCCTTGGCCTCACAGAGCAGCCCTTCCTGGCCACTACTACTGAAGGACCAGTTGCTGCAGGAGGCACCCACAGTGCACCCAGCTCAGGGCACTGCTAAGACTCCTCACCTGCTTCCACTCCTCCTGGCAAGTCCAGCACGGCTCATCCACATCCTTCAAGGAGACCATGCTGGAATAGGTGGGCTCCTCTGGCTCTGACTCGCTGATGTCCACCAGCCGGCGGCACGTGTCGATTTGCTCCTGCACCGTCTGCCGGAGCCACCTGGAGAACTCCAGCCTGTTGGCTGTGCTGGGAGCCTGGGCTGACTGGGGCTGCACAGATAACCTGGGAGCTGCCTCATTCCCTGCTGCATCAGTGCCTGAGTCGCTCTCCCCATTTATGGCCTGGATTTGTGGTTTTCTACTCGATTCCTTCCTTTTCTTCAGCCTTAACACAGAAATAAACTGAAAGGTATGAGAGAAATGGAGCTGATAACACAGCATGAAACCCAGACTTGCAGCTCTAACATCTTCCATTTGCAGACTTAAGTGATCCAAGCCTCCAAGCCCCACTCCCTTCTTGCCATCAACTGCTACTTGACTATGGGGAACTCAGACAAGATATCCTGGGTTTGCAGCTGGGCCCCACATCCATCACATCTCACTCTTCCTCATTTACTTCCTGCACAGATTTCATCTGCAATGGGGACTATGCAGCAGAGCAAAGGAAGCATTAATGATTAATGCAAGAGTTGTGATTTTATTTGGAGAAGGAAAGGGGTGTTTCCTAACTGGATGAGTGAGGCAGAGACAAGTTAAATGATTTATCAAACTCCTTCTGGAAATCTAGGGGGTAAAAACAGGCAAAGAAACTGTGGGACAATGTCTCATCTTCACTGTATTTCTACTTCAGCACCAGCACATATTCCAGAAACTTCACAGCTCCTGCATGAACACTAACAAACCATAGCCTATACCTAAACACAACCTTGTCTAGGAAGGCCATCTGTTATATTTGTCTTGTTAACAGCTAAGCTGGCATGTAGAAATTATCTTCTCACCACAAATCAGCAACACTGTTGTCTCTTGCAATTACTGGGAAATAAAACCTACTTTGTCCCTTCGAATTTTCTCAAGCATGTCCAGGTCAGTGGTGTCAGAGATGCCCCCATGAATAATGAGGACTTTCTGATCAATCAGGGTGGCCAGGGGCAGCCAGCAGAAGACATTCTGGAACATCCTCAAGATTTTCTTCCCATACACCTGAGAGAAAGAAAAAAGAGATAAAGCATCAAGTCTTCTAAAAGCATATCTCACATGGTAAAGGAGACACCAACATAGACCTACCTTGTATTTCTGCATGACTTCCTGGGTGAAACCATAGCTAAAGGAACAGGAGAAAGGAAGCTCAGTGGGATTTTGCACAGGGCCCTTGACATGGTGCTCAGCCCTGCACAGAAGCCGTACCGTAAGTTCACCATGTGGTCCTCATGGTTCCCGCGGTTGAGATGAACTTCCTTGGGATAGATCAGGAGGAAGGTAAAGAGGATAACAAGGATCTCAAGGGACTGCTTGCCTCTGTCTACAAAGTCTCCATTGAACACATAGGACTTGGAAGGAGAAGGAAGGCCATTCTGTAAAAGCAAGGAACAGATGCAGGCAGATATCACCAGAGAGGCCTCTCCAAGGTGTCCATAACGCCCCACCAGCTGCAGCCTCTCACTCCTGTCCCAGGTCACAACAAACCCTTGCTCATCTTTATCACTGTGGGCCCCAGCAGTGAAACTAGCAGTCACAAAGAGCTGTCATTGGTATCAGCACTAGAAAAACACCCATTGGCACTAATAAAATGGACATGGATATTACATTTTTTAGTCAGCAAAGGGAATAAGTTGGTGATTTGTGAAAGCATTTAAAACCAATCAAATTTACATGGAGAATTGCACATGAATGGCCCAATTTTGCAAACACTTCTCAACATGACCCATGGGATACCCATTGCAAGGCCTGGACAGTCTCCCTCTCCAAATTCGGTGCCTACCTTGTAAAAGATGAGGAACAGGTCATCCAGCTGGCCGTGTAAGTCTCCTGACAGGCACAAAGAGACAAGTCACAATATGTTTACCTTGAACTTGAAAAAAACAGCAATATGTAACTTGCTACAAACTAGGTCCTTTATAAATTAATCACCACAGAAACACTTTGGGAAGTGCATGCCTAGAGGAAAAGGACACGATGCAAGGCTTGAGCTGAAGTCTGAAAAGCACAGTAAAAAAAACCTACACCATCTGCTGAAGACTGATTTAGAAGCTTTGTCCATTTATCTCTTGTGAATGGCACAACCTGGCACAAAATTGTCATTATATGGGAGAAAACTTAGCATTCAAAATTACAATCTGATTCTCATTTAACATAATGCTGGAGAGAGAGGTTTGTTTTTCAGAGGCTGACTGCATGCAAAAGTCTGGGCTATGTATTTTTCAGAAATATCTCAACATTTTGACATTACAGCAGAAAAAAAGCAAAAAGCTTTGTCTCAAATTTACTTATAGGATGCAAAGATGTGTTGACATTCTGGATCGGCATGCACGCGCTGGTGCTCACCCAGAAAAGCTCCAGGATTTTGTTGTTTAAATAATCCCAGACCACAGAACAGGTCAGATCACTACCGAGTTTTGTGATCAGGCCTCAGCTGGATGTGGTTTCTGTGGTTTAGGAAAGCAACTCCAAGTTTGGGGTGAAAGAAAAAAGACCACCTGGGAATTTCAGACAGCCCAGCTGCCTCTCAAGGCACCACACACTTTGCCTATAGAGAGCATTGTGTTCCATGTTCAGTACAGAGGGGGGCATCGTGCTCTCGCTATCATTTTCTCTCTGCCCCACCCTCCCACAGGAGGCTGCAAGGGACCCACCACACACGGTGACCTCCTCGCTGTAGCAGGTGGAGACGTGGCTGATGTTTGGCAACTGCTTTAGGTGCTTCCTGGTCTCATGCAGGAGGTTTAAGACATAGCGAGCATGGAGCTGCTACTAGGAAAAAGTAAAGGGATTAAAGCAGGAAATCAAAGGTGTCTGAGCAGCACCACTGTGGCTGGAAAGACTCCATCAGGAAAGCCTGGATGGTAGAAATTCTCCCTGAGATAGCAGTCTGTGCTGACCTATGGGCTTACAAACAAGATGAGGGAAATATTGGGAAACAGCAGAATGGCAGACACTTGCACAAGGCAGCCCAGCCTCAGCACTGAGAGGGCTGGCAAGGCAATCCTAAAGCCCCAGCACCTTGTGGACAAGGCTATACCCACTAGGCTACACCACCTCCAGGAGCAGCAGAAATTCCAGCCCAATATCACAGGTAAAAAAGTTACTCCTCTAGATCTTTCTTAGCTTTTCCACATTGAACCAGTTTCTGTGAGTTTGCATGTCCTGCAGTGATAAATATGCTCACAGCCAGGGTGGAGGCATTTAATACAGTGGGGACATGAGACACCTTTGGGTTAGAAGTTCTCTTTGGAGAAGGGATGTTTTGGCCTATTTTCCAGTTCAGCACATCAGCTGAGGGATGGCAGCAGAACACTGGAGTTGTATGGAGGCTTGTCTTGTTAGTTCTGGAGCGGTACTCAGCTTCCTCGTCAAAAATCTCACAATTTATATTTTAAACCAGAGTTCAAGTTGCATAGCACAAAACATGGTAATTGGCTGTTTCCCTCTGGGCCACCCTATACGTATTTACAAATTGAGAAATTTAAACAAAATTGATGAAAAGTCTCAACATAAGCTGCTGCTCATTTTTCCCTCTAAAAATGAAATTCGGGTTAATATTGGTACACGCCTACGTAAAGTGTTCAGTTTTGTCAGGAGTATATTTTCAGGAAGAAGAACATTTCTATGGCATTACAAAATACCTTATAGTTTCCAACCCCATTTTGTTTAGCAGCCAGCTTGTTATACTCCAGTCAACTGAGTTTGGTAAGAAAGTTAAGACCAAGTTATCTATCCTACACCCCTGTTCAGAGAAGGGGAGAGCATGGTACCTTTTTGGGATCCTTACTTGTTTCTGTTGGAAAGCTTCCAGCAAGGCTGTGGCATGGTCAGGGAGGAGTGGGAAAGAGAGATGGGGTCCAGTGTAGGAGTCTGGCACCTCTATGGATTCATAGTCACAGTATTTTTCCAGCTCTGCCTCTTTGTAACTTTCCCCACTTATGAACATGCAACTGATAAAATCCCCTGGAAGCAGATTAGTGAGGTTGATTTAAAAATATATATATAAAAGATAAACAGACAGAAAAGTAGTTAATTGGCTCCAGGTACCATCCTAGTAACTTGCTACAGAAGAGCTGTTTAGTTAGGCTGGCACTCAGGAGCTATTGCAGCCATGGATGCTGGGTACTGCTTGGCACTGCTACAAAACTTGCAGTGGGGGAAAGGCTGCAGAGACAAATGTCCATGTGCAGTGTGCACCGTTCTGTGATTCTGTGAAAACATACTGAACCTTTATGCCTCCTTCCAGCTCCTAAGAGCAGGAATTACCCCACATCCTTTACACAGCTCATAGTCTCCAGACAATTCACTCTCTAATCCTGATGCTGTCACTCCAGAGACTTGGCCACATGTGCCATCCTGAAGATTGCCCAGCACTGGGCAATGACTTATATAGGGTGCAGCTTTCAGAGCTGCTGGTGCCACATCTACAAAGAGCACACAAACTTACTCTCTTTGCTGCTGCTTGGTGTGAACTGGTCCATGAGATAGCTGAAGAAGTTGTGAAGCTGCAGGAAGAGGGAGAGCCCATCATTCACCCCAGAATGAAATTCAACAGAGTAGCAACCTATCGTAATCATCTTTGTGGAAGTTTTACCTCTGCCCTCCTCGTGCTGTCTGGTATGTACAGCAACTCTTGTACCAATTTAAGTTTTGACTTTCTTGAAATGAAGTCAAAACAGTGGCTTTACCTTCAGCCACATGCAGAAGTACGCTATGAGCCCTTCCCCTCCCCAAGAGCAAAGCAGCCATGTAAGAGAATTTTAATCTAAGTTAAAACATAACAAACCAAATAGACTTGCCTGTTGTGTTCAGACTCCAGAAAAACTCTGTTAAATGGCTCTTAGGTCTTGCTTTTGGGGTTCTTTACTTTGTTTTATGCAACACATGCAGGCAGGGAATGAATAGATTAAAAAGGGGCAGGAAACCTAGTCCCTGGCCCACTGAAGGTTACCAGCCAGCAGCCAGAAAGGCAGAGTGTGGCACAGAAACCACCTTCCTATGTGTTTTCCTACCTGCTCTTTTCCTCTTTACCTTGATCTGATCCTGCTCACAGGAATACTCAATGGATTGAAAGATTCTCCAGGTGCAGCGGCGGCGCATTTCCAGCCGAGCCACGTGGCGCCGATACCACTGCTGGATCAAGACAGCTGCCTTGAAAGCTGGGGGACAAGAACACACAGCTGCTGAGTGGCACTGCCTGCAGCTGAGGTGCCTGAAACAGCTCCTTCCCCACCCCTGAAATAGAAGAGAACCTTTCCTTTTCAGGAAAAAGTTGCCAGGAATTTTATTCTTGTGCCTAAGGGCAAAAAAAAAACCCTCTTCTTTTTGCCTTCTTTTTTGCAAGAGGTTGAGCTGACCCTGCCTGCCCAGAGACCTCTGAAGCACTTCCAACCATTGCTGCTGGTTCCTTCAGCACCAGCATTAACAACAAATTACTAGGGCCTGAAAGCCCTAACATGTTCTTCAGTATTATTAGACAATAATCCCCCATTTCTACCTACCTTGATCATTTTTATGTCCCTCTTACCATCTCTAGGTGCTGGGGCTTCAGGAAATGAGAAATTTAACTGAGGCCATACAAAGAGTTGGGGGAAGGCAGGATACCAAGTTTCCTTCTAGAACCTTAAAAATATGGGGGCTTTCTACCTCTCTTTATGCCAAACAAATACCTTAGCTTTTGCAGTTGTGGAAAAACTTTAGAAAGACTCTACAGTAGCATAAATATCAACATAACCATGACCTTACAATAAAATGAAGACAAAACTACACCCACAGTGAAAAAGGAGAGGCAGAACTTTGGCCATTAATGGCACACAATAAACAAGATGCCACAATTTCCAGGCACCTGTTTGAGGTTCAAGCCACAGCCAGTGCTGACACCAGATGCTTCCCACCAAATTATGGCTATCTGCCCTTTGATCTTTTAAACACAGCCTCTGTATTCTCCCAATTCCAGTATGTTCCCTTCAAAATTTATTTCAGATGGGGTGACTGCAAATTCCAAGCAAAGTATGTTGGTGCAGTTTCACATTTCCTTTTTCAAGTTCTGCCACAAAATTTTGCCTCTAGAATCTCTCATCCTCCTTAGCTGATCCCACTTGGACCAGCTCTGCTACTTGGCATCTCTCTTTGGATTACATTGCACCCCTTCCTGTTCCTTTCTGTACCCCCACCCATGAGCCCTACACTTAAAACATCTTCAAACACTGCTTCTCTGTCATCTTTAGCTGAGGGGGGAAAGGGATGACTGCTGTATCCACAAGCTGGCTTCAAAGTCCAAGGGAAACAACAGAGGTAAGGAACTAGGCCTGCTGCAGAAAGTGTATTCCCCTGCCACACTCAGCAAAGCAGGGAGAGCAATGGGAGGTGTGTGGGAAAATCTTCATTTAAAAGAGGGAAATCCCTCACCCATACTGGCAAGAGATAAAGAGATCATATTAATTCAATCAGCTTGCATTAATTACACAACAAATGGCCCTCCAGGTACTTCAGCAGGAAACAGCAACCTTTCCCTAAAGAAGGTATGTCAATGGATTATATATTGAAAATAATAATCTCTTTAAATCATGATTCTCTTTCAGCACTGGGAATTGAAGAGCACAAAAAAGAAAGGTCTACAGCTGCTGTTCAGCAGAGGTGTGAGACAGCCTGAAGTTGTGGGCAAGAAGGTAAGATTTGGCAAGTCTTAACTCAGGAATCACTTCTGTATTCTTTGCCTTCTCTCTTGGTGACAAGATGCTTACTGATCTGCTGGGCTTTGAAAAAAATTCCTTGTGATAACTCTGCACACACCAATGAAAACCAAAACCTTTGAAACAGTAAAAACTTAAACCAATGAAAGACATGCTATCAAGTGCACAGCTAACATAAATACCACCATCAACAGCATTTAAGCCACAGATAGGCAAGGCACTGGTTTTTACTCTGCTTTTATGGACATTGACTCTGCAACTGCAAAAGCCAGGTAATCTAATTTAGCAGTTTACCTGGGTGAGTTATATCTGGCAGTGTTTGTATCAGCTTGGGGAAAAAAATAAATCAGAGAAGAGGAAGATTTAGCCACGTTTTATGATGATCCAAACCATGTATCATATTAGCTGCTGAAAGCATAGCAAAGTGGCAGCACTCAAACCAGACTACACTCCAAGGCAGGGCCAGTTGAACAGCTCTGCTCCTCCATTGTCCTTTAAAAGCAGCCTTCAGACCCTGGACAGGGGGGACAGGGATGACATCTGGCATGCTGCATTTGGGCAGAAAGTCCTGAGCAGCTGCCCTGATGCAGATGGCCAAATCTGAAGGGTTTTGAGAGCCAAAGGCTAGAAATTCAGAGAAGCTTTACTGCCATGGGAAACTGTTGCTGAGCTATCAGATAAAATACAAGTCTCAAATAAGTAACTAGTGTTGTGTTACACTTGCTCATCTTAAAATAACCCTGAATTTCTTGGGAAAGTCCATGGACCTCTGGTGCTATGGGTGACAGCTAAGTCTAACTTAAATAGAAAGAGTTTTTCAATAGTGGACAGTGGCAAAAAAAAAGTGTGAATCACAACCTTATCCCCATTTTCAATCCTTATTTTCTTCTCCAAACACTTGCAAACCGTTTGCCCCATTCTGCTGTTCTGCCAGTGCTCATGGCTGCATGATTCAAACAACAAAGAAAAGACTGTTTATTTGCTTTTTAACTCTTCCTTATATCTAAGGTCTTCCTCATCAACTCCCTTTGTTCCACAGCAGACACAGGCAGGTACCCACAGGATTGATACCATTACAGAGAGCTTCAAAAAATAAATCACCACAGCTTTGAGAGCCATAGACAAGTCTGGGTTATTAGCAGAGATTAAGAGCACTGTGCTGATGTAATTAGACAAAATGCTTACTTTTTGCTTGACAGCTTTTCGTAGCCATACCATCTCACCTTCTTTGTAACTAGATTTATTTTGGCTGCACTAGTAAGAGCCTTAGAAAATAATCCAGGGGAAGCAGCAGGGTGACATCTGTCTCACTGTCAGCAGACAACACCTGCATTACCCAGCAGGAATTTCATCCAGCAGTGTGGGTGCTAACTGTTGCTTCATCTCTGGTTAGCCTTGAGTGGATTTTCACCCACTCCTCATCTAAACAGCTGTTATTTCCTCAAGCCTGTTGTCTTCTGCCTGACACCTGAGAATCCTTGTCACAGGATACTGAAAGACAGAACCTCACTACAATGCTATAAAGAAAACCCAGAGGAGAAAGACATTCAATGCAACCTCCCAACAGCACATACAGGAGAAAACACGATAAGATGACTTTTCTAAGAATCACTCACCATTTTCAGACTTCTGCAGGGAGTACTTGTACTGGACATTTACAGAACTACCAGATCCCATGTTCTCCAACCAATGCTCCAACGTTGCAGAATGGCCCAATGTCACCAAAACCACAAAAGAGATGCAGGGAAGACCATTTGGTCAGAATCAAAACAGCTGCAACATGTTCCACACTGCCAAGAACCTACAATCAAACATATTAACACTTAACATCAATTATCAGATGGCCTCTCTTATGCCCAAGTACATTGTCCACTACCAAGTTTCTGCAGCTACTCCCAGACATTTGGATGAGTATTTCTGTCTCACTGCTTCACATTTCAAGAGAGCTTTATAAACAGGAATCAGTTCAGCACCTTTAGCTACTAGCATAAAAATAGGTACTGTGATTCTTTGGCAAACATACAAAAAGCTTTTCAATACTGATCAAGAACTATTAAAAAGTCATTAAAAAGCAGTATGTGCAGACAAACATTCTGTAGTGCAGACAAATATTCACCTAGTACCCTGTAAAGGATAACTCATTATGAGGGATGAACACAAACCTGCTGTTTAATCTAACCACAGCTAGCAGGAAGGCAAGTCTAAACTAACAATTAGCTATCAGAAGAAAATAACCAGCTTTGTTAAACACTGCTTGCCTTCATTCTCATGCATCTACTTGAGTGTGGGAGTGTATTATGCCATCAATTGCTAGTATAAGAGGACAGACATCCAGACTTTAGTAAGCTTTCTGCTGTGGAAGCTGTGGTCAGGGTAAACAGATCTTAATGCAAGATTAGGTCAAACTCTGAAGTCTCTCACTTTGCGGGTAACCAGAATGCAATTCATAGACATTTTTCCTCTGGAAAATAAACAGTCACATAGTACTGCCAAAGCAGCCTGGCTGCATCATTGAAGAATTCAACAGATTTTTATTTTCCCCTGAAGTTCAGGGAGGACAAAGATGAGAAATGGAGGGAAAGAAATAAAGGCTTGTAAAAATGTTAAGACTGGTGTTGGCAGGAGAACACAGCTCAAAGTATTTTGAAGCACCAGGCAGAGTCTCTACAGAGGCACCACTGTGCAGGAGAAGGAAAAGTCCTCCTCCTTTGCTCACTTCCTGCAATCCTTTTGCCTCCTTCTATCTCTTATCACCTAACCCACGCCTTTCCTCTCAAAATAGCTCAGATCCAACGCTCATTGAAGGAGCGCGTCCGGTGTTGTGTAAGGTGGGTGATCCATGTTGGCTCAGGAAGGTGAGCCCTGCTCAGCCACCCTGCAGCACGGGGAGGTTCTAAAGCACAGCAAAGGCTGCAACTCTCTCCCCCATGCCCAGGATGCCCAACTGTACAATGGCATCCTCACACTGCCACGAGCAAAATACCTACGCTCCTGTTTTATTCCAACAGTGTCATTTCATATCAATGTCACAAATTGCCTGAAATCACTGCCAAGTGACACCCAGTTTTACCTAGTGCCTTACCACCTTTGTGCTCAAACAATGCAGGTAATCTGACAGATTTCCAGATTATTAACTACTCCAAGGGACAATTGCACACAAAACTCACCAGTTATAGCTCTTGTTTGTAACCTTCTGTACCAGAGAAATCAGAGTTCAGGAAGAAGTTCAGAACTTTTGAGCATAGGCCCATCTGGCCTATACAAACAAAAATTTCACTTAATAACACAGATCTGAGGATTTCAACCAGTTTTAGCTTTCCAGAGAAGCAATGATAAAAATTATCAATTCTGCATTGGCCCCTTTCCCAGGAACTAGAACACTTCTAGGTTACTTTCAAAACAATGGAGAACAAACCTGAAGCAAACACTCAAGTGTGGTGTTCAGTACTTTGCCTGCTGAGGATGTGTTCAGGTGTACGACCTGCCTGCTTTGATAAAATGGGACCTTGGATTTGAGGTCACCTTTGGCAACAATTTTTCTCTTATTTCCTTCTCTCCCTGCAAAACAAACAGACATTTATTATTTGGGCAGCCCTACTTTAAACACATTTTCACCATCCATAGTGAGGGATAGCCTAGTGTTAGTGTGCCCTAATTATCATATCATAAAAAGGCTTATCAACAGGTCCCTTCCAAGCAGTTGCTGGAGCCGTGAACTTCTTCATTTGTTGCCCTCAGATTTTTGTCAGGGTCACAACCTGAGCAAAGGAGCGTACAGGAGTAAATCAGGCTCCAATGGAATCAAACCTGTTCCAAGGCTGGAAGGACTGAGGAAGAAACAGAACCAGTCCAACTGCTCACTACCTTGGATCCTTCCTCATCCACCCAACTGTGGCATGCACCCTTTCCCTTGCTAAATTCCTGCACCTAAGAAATGGAAGAGGAGCAGAGACCTCAAAGACTGGATGAACTGAGCAGCAGCACCACTTCAGGTACAGATTGTATTAACTTCCAGGTGAGAAACATGTTCCATCCAGGAGACAGCCAGCTACCAAGCACTCTTCCCTCATCTTGCTCTTGGCTGCCACTCCTCTCCTGCAGAAGTACTTCCTTCTCTCTGGTGCAATCAGGAGGTCTCTGCAACAGGTTTTCCTCAACACCTCCATCGCACAGGGCTGTCCCTGGTACGCTCCATGGCACAGAGCACCTGCCAGTGAGCACCCACACTCTAAAACCAGGTGACAAAAGCCACTGCACACACTTAAACCACCACTAAAAAGGCACATGGACACAGACAACCAGTGGAACATCAAGTTCAAGGCCTCAGGAGAAGGCCACACGCACATAGAGAAGATACACCATTCCCTGACCACAAGAGGTAATGTTTCATAGGCAGGAGAGAGACATAGCAACCAGAATCCACATACTTCCCAAGCCACTGGGTAACACAGTCCTTGCAACTCTTCAAACACAGAGGACTTGCTCAATAACACCATCTGGTACCCCATGAAATTCAGGCAAGGAAACCTTGCACAAATCCACTTGAGTCAATCACCCCAAAACACCAGCAACAAAAGCCTAGGTACATTTCCTGGCTTAGCCTAACTATTTGAACTTCTCCAAAACCAAAGCAATGGACAGCATTCTGAACCAAACCAAACACACCGGGAACTTGTGCACCTCATAGACCTTTGCACAATGTGGTGCTCAACCCACAGGACCTGCCAGAAATAACTGAGCTAATGTGAAGCCTGCTCCTAAGAAAGGTGACATTTCATGTATCATGAACAGGATGCCCACTAACCTGACAGTTTTACAGACATGCCAGCAATGAAGGGAAAAGGTGAGCAGAAAATGGAAGGCAACAGGAGGACATAACAGACTAGAAAGTTTACTAGGGAAAAACCTAAAAAGAGATGTTGGGGAGAAACAAATTCTAAGTTCTGCTAAAAGAAAAACAAGAGTTTAAGAGCTACAGATTATTTAAAAATCAATCAAATACTTCTCCCAAGGAAAAAAATGCTAGCTGGTACTAGGGAAAGAGATGATCCTACCTTGCCTCAGTAAATACCTACGGGTATATATCCCATGTACCCATCAGACCTAGCACCACCAGTAGCTGCAAGCAAGATGGTGAAGCATGGTTTATTTCAAATGCACAACCACACAGTTACTGCATTGCCAAAAAAAGGAATTTACAGATACCAAACTCCCAAAAGCAGTTTTATGCACCTCAGCATCCAAAAAGGATATTTTACCTTAAGCTATTTCTGAACACAACACCCTGTTCCAATGAATGAAAAAAAAAAGATGCAACTTACCTTGCCAAGTCCTAATTTATGGATTTGTTGAGATAAACACAACTGAAGCTCTCCACTTGATAAATTTTGGTTCTATTCAGTACCCAAATGATTGATGCTTTCTGATACTATTTTTTTAGTTACAGATGCAAAATCTCCTCCTCAGAATCCAAATAGTAAAGTAAGGTGTTCCCTTGGGCAGGCAGCATGAGAGGCCATGTCTCTGTGCACGTGCAACCCAGAGCTGCTGCAGACACTTTTATTTACTGCCCAGTTATGAGGAGACTTAAGAATCCTCTACCACATGACACTTAATAAAGGCTAGAGATCTCAACTGGATTAGGATTACTCAAGGGATTATGAATGAGAAATACAGCTTGTTGCCCTCTCTCATCCTAGGAGTCAGCTCTTACACACTTGCAAGCTGCCCTCTGCTAAATGCAAGCTTCTGGAGGAAAAATAATTCAAGGTTTCACCCCTTATTTGTGTTGGGCTGAAAAACTATTTGGTGCTTTGTAGCTAGGGGATCTCTAGTGCAGAAAGGAAGGGATGTGGAAAAAGCAAGGATAATTATTCAAAATTCCAGGGCTTGAGAAAGCAGGAAAATCACTACTCTTCCCAGTCTTTAAAAAGTATACACACAAAGACCAGGCAACATAAATACTTACAGGATGTTTTGGTCCAGTCTTTCTCGGTCAAAACTCGCACAAAGCATCCAAACCAACCAAAAAAACCCCAAGCACTGCTACATTTTAATGTTTCCACCATGAAGATCATTTTGTTTAAAGTATTAACAATTGCATTTCTGCATTTTCAATCAAATTTCAGTTCTTACCACAAGTACCTTAGCTACTTGCAGGTTAAATTATGTGAGTTGTAAGATATATTACTCAGCAGTTGATCAGTATCTATAGTTTTAGCTCATCATTGAACTAAAACCAGGAAGTTCTATATCCTTTGGGTTAGCAGAAAAACATTCAAGGTGGCAGAAAGGCTTTATTCTGTTGGCAGTCAGCCTCTTAGAGTGTTGGCTACCACAGAAAACGCAAGGCTTTCAAGAAAGTAATGTATGAGGGGAAAAAAAAATAATCTACATTCCTCACTTGTTTAAACCTCATAACCCCAAATAGCTGCCAAGCCACAACCACAACAGCAGAATCAAATTGCTTCTTGAATCTTCCTAGGTACTAACAATTTAGATATTCCAGATTGTTTGTACACATGTAAACAAACATTGGGCCAAATTTATATACCAGAGCATCTGGGCACACCCCTGCCAGAGGATCATCAGCCTAATGCTGCAGAGGTCAGGATGACTACACAAAGCCACACCTGCAAGGATCCTGTAGCTGTGGGCAGCTGCTATTTAAAGAAAACCTGGTGGGATCACAAATCAGTGCCTACTCTGTGAACTAAAGCAATGGCATTTTCTGGAATCTCAAAGATAGTGAGCATTTTAAAATCTTGCTCCAAGGACTCCTCAGCTTTATCATCTGGCTGCTGTACATGGCTGTCTAAACTGGGTCAAGGCAGAGCTTGCAGCACTTATCCAGGCAAGAGAGGATGCAGGTAAGTAGGTTATGAGGCTCAGCACAAGGAGATCAAGGGCCCTCAGCTCCAGAAGGTGCTCTCAGAGCAGTTTGCATAACCAGTGCACACCCACCACAGCATGGATCTGCAAGTGGTGCTGTCACCTTCACACAGGTGACATTCTGGCCAGTGAAGAAGGGCACTTTCCAGCTTTACTTGAAGGCATCCACTGACCTCGACTCTTCAAATCCCTCAGTATTTCTGGAGTACATTTAAGTGTCTAAACTCAGTACACAGTCACAGCACAACCTGACAAAAGCCCCACTGCTCTGCACTGTAAAACAAGGTGTTAACTTTTACTGCAGGTAACTTGATCTGAGTGCACAAAACCAAATGCAACCTTTAACCTCACTGCTACCCCACACAACCTCCTCTCATCTACCAAGGAGAAAAGTGCATTACCACAATTCCTGAAACAGCTTCTGATGAATTAAATAACTATAAATTAAATACATGTTTCTACAGCTCTGTATGCAGCTGACAGCTGCATCTGCCCCTGCTAGGCCCAGGATCAACAACTCCTCAAAGGTGAGGGAAAAGGATGATGACCTAGAAGTAACCCCACAAGCCTTCATACATCAAGCTATCAGCTGAATATTTTTATTTAATTATTTCAGACATACAGGCTAAGTAATTTACAAAACATTTATTAGTCAGTACAGAAGTACATAGATAGCAGTTGCACAACTCATACCAAAAATAATACAAGCCACTTTTATCCATCAACATCTACTAGAGCATCAATTAAATTACAAGGAACTTCAAACTTTCATTGCAGGTCATTAACAGGACCACCTGCAACACCCAGAAGAGTTAACAAACCACTGTTTCCTGAATGGTTCATATCCTTCATGAATCAAAGCCACTGTATTGCTCTCAGGAGTGATTTTAAAAGCATATGTTAGTCTTGCACAGCTTCAGCTTCTCACTCAGTGTGGTGAACTAGAAAAACAAGCAAGAGAGCACAGGTTTCTCCAGAGTTAAGTGAAAAACAAGTTCTACACAATCGCTAAAAAGAATTATTCTTGCTAAAATCATATCTGACAGAAATGCTACAAATATAATAGCAATAGTATTTTTTAAAACCTCTTTAAACTGGAATACAGCTTCTTTGTGCTCTTGCCAAGGCCATGCAACCAGTTTGTTGGCATAGAAATGCTCATATCTCTCTGAAGCTGTCTCATGAGGCAGCTTGTGAGCTCAAGAACTTGAACTTGTTCTGTACATTGACAGGACAAAGCCCCCAGAGGATGCTGCTCACATGCAGTCACTGGTGAGCAGCCACTACCAACCAAGTTTGATTTTTCTTGGTGCTAATGCACCATCCCCTCCTGCTGGGATTCCTGTTATCCACCTGACAACAATCAAGTCCCACAGTGGGGCTGGTAAAAACAGGTAAAACATTCCCAGAGGCAACCTCTAGCTTTAGGTTACAGCTTCCATCCCTTCCTCTCCGATCAAAACTCCAAGATAGTCTCCAAGAGTTTCACAAGGAAAGTCAGTATTTAACTCCCTCTGAAACAACAAGGGAAGGTATTTATCCAAGAATTGACACTGCGTCAGAGTGCCACTGCAATGCTTTGTCCCTCAGTGACTCTGCAGCTGAAATGGTTGTGTAAGCACAGATGCCACTTACACCTCTGCCACCTTGTCACTCCCCAGTTCTCATCCACGTCTGGTACCGATGCGGAAGCGCAGCACTCATGACTGTGGTGTACACTGTGTTACTGGCAGGGAAAGAGCAACAGAGCGAGTGAGGGACATCCCAAAGGCAGGAAGGGGAATCCATCTAGCCAGCACACTCATGACTGTGGTGTACACTGTGTTACTGGCAGGGAAAGAGCAACAGAGCGAGTGAGGGACATCCCAAAGGCAGGAAGGGGAATCCATCTAGCCAGCAAAGCAGCCAGACAAGTACTTATGGAAACAAATATTCTGCTTAGGTACACAAGGATTAGGAGAAGAGACTGATTAATTTAAAGACTGCTGGCACTAATTTTTAGTGTTCTTTCCTCAACACAGCACAACAGAGGAAGTGTATTAAACAATTGCTACTGTATCTGTGTCACAGCTGAGATGAACCTTTTCCTTTCCCCATTACCTCACATCGACAAGGCAGAGGAGAGCTGGAGGAAGCCATTGCCAAGCTCCAATGACAATGACTGACACAGAGAATATGACCAAGCTCCATGTAAAAGTAAACCATAACATGGTAACCTGCAAAAGTGCCATTTCTGGAACAGCATGGAAGAATGGTTTACTGAAATACATCTCTTGGAAATCCAGTAAATGGTATCTAGAAGTTTTATCCCACTTCCTTTATTGCCAGTTAATCAGATCTCTATCAGAACATGCAGAAAAAGCTACTGTCAGTGTTAACACAAACCCAGAATTTCCAAAAGTGGGCAATGGAGTCCGTGTGACACCCAGCTCCTCCAAAGGAGTAATTTGTTTCACTACTCCAAAGCCATTTCCCATTACCAGACTGAGCTCAAACAAGTGCAGCTCCCTAACTCAAGTGGCAGACCCAAAAGGAACGGAGTTGTGCAAGTACAAGTAGAGGGTCACAAGCACAAGCCAAAATCTAAGCTGGGAAACCACAAGACTCAGACACATAAGGAAGATTCTGAAGAAGTCTGTGGTGTGCTTTCAAGTGGCCTGAGGCACAGCAGGAGGCACAGATCAACATCTCTCAATCTAATACTTACTTGTTTAAGACTGGCTTCACTGACAACACCTGTACAGAAAGTTGGAAGAGTTACCATTTGGGGACATAAAGAGGGAGGTAAATGGCTATTTAGAAACAGCAGTAGGATCAAGTTATGAAAGGACAATATAAAGTCAAGGACTTCCTGCCTTTTTTAAACATCATACCATTTTACAGAAGTACTTCCAAAGAAGCCCTCTGAAAGACATTCCAACTCCCAAAGGTCACCATGTCTAACACTAAGTGCCTGTGCTTGAAATAAGAAACTGCACTAAGTTTATGGGATTCACCTCCCACACTTTCCACCTGAATTGGTCAACTGTTACAAAATGCCTAAATAGGAGTCCAGAAGCCTTTTAAACAACTTTCAGTCTCTTCAACCCCCTAGAAGAGAGAGCTGCGCAGTAAACCTTGTTCCCCACAATAAAACACAGCTTTTACATCCCTGATAAAAGGACACTTCTGCTTTGTCAAAGAACTTGAAGAGCAACTCACAACGCAGAATTTGAGAAATACCTTAAAGAGTGTATCAAAGTTGATGTTGTGCTGTCCAGTAGCATTGAGAGCTTTGATGGCTGCAGTTCTGTGGGAAAGCAACACATTATCAATTAAACACACTTGTCTGTTCCAAAGGCTACAAAGGACCAACACAAACACCTTCTTACTAAAGGCCTTGACACTGACATGCCTGCTTGTGCCTAAAATAACCCCAAGTTGTGTGACTGGATCTCATCTCAGTGTTGAAGTTCCTGTTACTATTCCATTGAGTACATACCAATCCTTTTTTGCACACTACACAGCCTAAAAATCCCATGTAAGCACCTTCCTAGTGCCATCCAATACTTGGACACTGTCGATCTAAGTCCAAGTATTGGATGGCACTAGGCCAAAAACTTGCTCAAAGAGCAAAGTTTAGTAGAAGATTGTGGGATCTCAGCACTTGCAAGTTTTTGGCCTCTGCATTATCTTTGCCATTTCTCATTACGCTAATCACTGTCTCACACCCTTTCATCTGTGAGTATTGCTCTACACCACATGTACTCCCTTCAGAGTGGCTTCACAGGAATTTAATGAGCTGCCTGCTCAAGGAGCAAGCACCTGCCCATACCTTCAGCCACTTTCAAACTACATGCTCTCCCCCCACAGAGCTTCCAACCAATTTACCTGCGATCATCCAAAGGAGGAGGGGTAGTCCAGTGATCATAGTTTGTCTCCACACGGAACCACCTGCAACAAGCACGTCAGCAAACAAAAGTTGACTCAGCAGGTAATGCATGAAGTCCAACAATCAGTATCCCTGTATTGCCAAGAGGAAAGAAGTCCCTCAAAAGGCAGCTCCCTCCGCTTCTGCAAGCCCAAGAGCCCCATGCTGGTAGCTGTAACAGCCTTTACCATGAACTATGGAACACAGGAATGGGGTGGGTGACCTCTTATCTCCTGCTGCAACCGTGACCAAGAGGTGACCCAGATCTCAAGGAAGTTGTGCCACTAACCCAGTCACTCAAAAGGGAACATGACAAGCAAAAACCAAGTATTTTTTCCTACTTACGCTCCACTTAAGGGATCAAGAGGCCAGAGATCTGCTGGCCCTCTTCTATTCCTCGTTATGACCATGCCTTCTTTGGGTGAGATGCCTCCCACAATATAGTAAACCTCAGCAATGATGGGAATGTCAGCCAGTCTGAGAACAGCAGACTGGAAGTCCTCTGCTTCACTCAGGGTCTAACACAAAAAGGAGATGACAATGAAGTTAAGCACAAAAACAAACACTGGAACACCTTCAAAAGATAAAGGTCCAGCTTTTCTGAAAATAGTAATTGACTCTGAAGTGCTACTTGAAAATCTTAATATAATATCATAACAAATAGCATAAAATAACCCCCTGCACAGGTATCCACCATCCAGGAGTACAGCTGTGTTACCTGGTTATGACACAAGTCACAGCTAGTTGAAACACTCCCTAGGAAGGAAGTCTTGGCACAGCTTCTCCAGGACCTTTGGCACTGGAGGTTTCCCTCCAAAAGGACTGGAATGGCCTCATTAGTGAGTACAGGGTCCACACTTAGTTTCTCCTGAGAAATTCATTTGCTTATCAAGCTGCCAAGTCTTCTGTGCCACTGATTTTAATTTACTAGATGTTTGAGGACAAATGTGGTATAATTGTGAAATGTAAGATCCACTCATTGCACTTACATCTCGCACAAGCCAGCTGACTGGGTAATTCCTATTGAGGAAAGCAGCTATGGCATTTTCCCACCATCTACCACCATCTGGGGAGGAAAAAAAAAAATTACTATACATGGAATTTATATACAGTGAGACAGGGTAGGTGCCTATCAGCACTAAGTATGAACATTTTACAGGAGAAATGCCAACAAGGAGCACACCCTTCAGGTGAAATATATATAGACAACTTAATTCCAACTGACAGTCAGCCACAGCAGCTGGAATAACACCCTGCTTTCCAGAAACCATCTCAGACCTGTCATGACAGGAGTGATAATCACCTCATTACTCACCTTATGGAAATATTAGAAGAGGAATAATTTCACAAAAACAATAAAACAGCTAAAGAAGAGGTAGTGAGAGTGTTTATGCTACTGGGAATAATAAGCAAAGTGCAAAACCAGAAGACCAAATTTGTTACTACTTAAACACACTTTGCAAAGCACAAAAAAATAAAAAAATCAGTCTGCTTGTCACTTGATAAACCCTGATCCTGATTTAGTCATCGCCAAATTTGTTACTACTTAAACACTTCGCAAAGCACAAAAAAATAAAAAAAAGTCTGCTTGTCACTTGATAAACCCTGATCCTGATTTAGTCATCCTGCTTCCCCCAAGAGCCACATGCTCACTTCCCTCAATTTGCAGTTGAGTTGGAATGAAGTGAAAACAGCTTTCCCTTCAGAAAAACCAGCAAGCAGTCAGCAGCAGCCCTGACAGAACTGCAGCACGTGTGGAGCGAACATCGGATGTGGAGAGACACAGGACTTTGGTACACAAGCTTTCCTCAACCAGGCATTTCAAGAGACTCCAACACCTAACACTTGCCTTTAAGCTGAACTAAAAGCAGTTTGTCCCAGTAAGTATCAGCCCAGGACACCCCAGTTTTGAAAGCATTAAGTAACTACTCTGGAATCAGAAGCAGTGTGCATGTAAACTATGGAAAGAATTTAGTGAATCCAACAAGGCAGCATTGGCAAGGCAAACGGGAAGCAAGAGGTGCAAGTGCTCCATAGCAGGATCCCTACTCAGAGATAATGCTCTGGTGGAACACATACAGTGAATATTGTTTGCATAGCTAAGGAGTTGAAGTACAGATTGTTCAAGATGAAAAATGCTTATCGCCATCACAAGGGAAAAATAAACGTTTTAGATGTTGGTTCTGAGAATACATTATTGCCAGTTCTAACAGTCACCTAAAAGAACAAAACAGTATCAGCTTCTTAAAAGGAATACAGGGAAGAGACAATTTCCCAAGCTTTGAGTTGGACATAACTGTCATTACTTGTGAAACTGAAGGAAACCCTGATGAACAAGGCAGTGACCTTCCCCTGCCTTCCCCACTGCTACAAGCTTGAGTTCTCACTACTGGCATCTCTCAACTCTGCTCTACTACTGATCTTGCTTAACTGTCTTTCTGGTGTCTCCTGACACTCCCTCAAGGCATGTTGCCTTTCCCCTAGATCTTCCCCCTCTTTCCAACTGCCTTGAGGCCAGACAACCATGGAATACAGCAGAACCAGGAGAGGAGCCATTTCTTTGCTGTCCAAACTGCATCTTGCTGTCTCAGCCCCATCTCTGCCACCTCCAATGGTGTCTCTTGGCCAAACCACACCTTTTACAGCATTCCCAAGGCTTTCCCCCATCCTTTGACACTTTGAGCTCAGGTGACACTGCTGACAAATATTTTCTCCTACACAGCAGCCAAAACCAGGCATGTGTGCTTTCACTCCCTGAGGGCAAGTCAAGGCATTCCACCTCCTATCCTTCTTGGCAACCTTAACCTCATTGCTCCCTCTGGGAGAAAAAGGCCAGGGCAGGCAACAATCAACAACAAGACACAACATCTGCTGTGGGAGACACTCCCTTTACCTCGTTCATCCCCGGAGATGGTGAACTTGTGTGGACTCTGCCCAGTCCACAAGCCTACGTAACCAAGAAATGTCGTGCCCTGGTACGCAACCTGAAACCAGGAAGGAGAGCAGTTGAGCATTCCAGAACAGTTGGAACCTGCAGCCTGTACTACTTTCTATAGCTTTCATACCTACATTACTAGAGCACACTGCACCTTCAGTTACAGGAAAACATGCCAAGTAAATTAGAGAGGGACTCTGAGGCCTCAAACTCACAGCATTTCAGTTGTTTGTGATCACTGACAGCTACAGGACTTCTGCTCAGGTTAAACTGCCAAGCAACCAACAATAACTTTTCTGTTTACAAAATGGACTAATGAAGGTTAAAAAAAAAAATCAGACTCACAAAACTGTACTAGCAACTAATTCTTTTTTGGAAATATTTGTCTTAAGACACTTATTGGTCACAGAAATTCACAAGGTCTAAAGAAAAACAAAGTGCCTTAGAATTGGTTCCTACCGAAACTGATCTCTTTGCCATATTCCCTAATATCTCTTTTTTAGCATCTCTTAGAAATAATATCTTCAATACCAGATTAAACTGTTCTACTTTTTCCAGTCCATCACCATTAACTGGATGTTCAGTAAGGAAAGAAAATCAGCCTTCATCCCACACTGCTGGGGCATAACTGTGCTGCTCTAACAATCCAGTGTATATGGGATAAAAAACCCATTCCTACATTAAACCCCCCATCTAAGCAGCTATGGGGCTGTCCCATTCTTCATGGAACACCACCCAGCCATGCTAACCCCAGAGCATACCTGCCCACCCTTGATGAACTGCACATCCAGTGTGATCTTGCTCAATATATCGACAAAATCGTAATCCAGGTTCCGACCGTGGTAAATGTTGCCTTTGTCATCCTGAGCCACAATGCTGGTACAGAACCTGCAAACAGAACAGGGCAGGGAATGACTGAAGGCACAGCTCTGGCACTGCTTGCAATACGCCAGCTGCAGGAGCCCAGCCTTTCAGGAGTAACTGAGTTGATGCTCTGCTAATTGTTTAATTAATGTTACCGTGCCATGAGGAGTCCAATACCAGTCCACAGCAGGTCAGAATTACAGGGCAAGCAGAAAGCAGCACTTCCACTTGGGAAAAACAATTATTGCATTTAACTTTTGTAAGCCATAATGAAAAGCTAACATCTGAAGGCATCCATAAAGTGTCACACTTCCTGCAGTTATTTCATTTCCATTTGGACTGTCTATAATTTTAATCACAAGTAGATAAGTTCAAATTAAGTCCTAGCAGTAAAACTGAAGAAAATTCATTCATGTATCAGCCATTTCAATAACAGACTATTCTCTAGAACAGGAAGAGTGCTCTAACTCCTTGTGTAACAAGTTCAGTTTCATTAGAACAGGTTTTTTTTTTTGTGGAGTATATTGCATTAGCAGGGAATTAAATTATTTTCTCCGTTGGTTCTGAGTTGGTCATTTCAATGATGCATAACTCTGACTCTCAAGAATATAAAGGCAAACAATTCTTCACATAAATAGGCTATTCCCAGTTGATGGGGGTTTTCTACTATCCAAGCCCAGAAACTGAATTTCAGGGGCCTCACCGGGGCAAAGTATGGCAAGTATCCTCTGTGAAACACTAAAGAGCCAGCAGTTAAATATATCATATTCAATATTAATCCTTACTAAAAAAAAATTATAAACTGAGTACTACATATTAAGAAAAAAAATAATCCAAGTGCAAAGAAAGAGCCATATGCCTTGATATTCGCTAAAATGTACATGCAGAATTATTTTAGGCTCCCCAGAGGCAACACCAACTGTTGATTATTCTCTTGCACCGTGTTTCCAGGGCAAAAAGAGATACTGAAACTCAGTATTTTTTCACTGAGATTTTGTTTACTGCCATAAACATGCTACAGTCATTTTTCACTGTTTAAATCGGGAAGTGATATTACGCAGCCATTGTGAACTTTCATCCAGAAAGCAGTTTAGTAGTAACTTTATCTCAGATAAAGCAGAGAGCAACTAATTATTCTAGCCTACTTTTCGGCAATTTTTAAGTGACAGAGAACATTACATCACCTTCAAACATAAATGGTCTCTACTTTTGGATGGACATACCTTACCAGCAAAAAGGATTTTTGGATTTTAGTATGTCTATATATACGTATACGCACAAAACTATGACAGATACTGGTTGTACTTCCCGATAGAAAACATGACCGTTTCTCGTTCCATTCAGCATTCCATCTGCCAAAAAAGAAGGAAACCTTCCGGCTGAACAGATGAAGCGCTCTCAGAACCAAGAGGGCAAGTAACCCACCACGTGCCTTGGCCACGCTGAACCGCAGCTCCGCGCTCATCTGTACGAGACCATGTAAGTACTCAACACTCACGCAGTGGATTCGTAGGCGAAGTTCAGCAGGATTCCGTCTCCGATATTGATTCCCAGTGCTCTGCACATCCCCACAATCTCTCCCGCGAAGGGCTGCGGCATGAAAAGCTCCAGCTCGGCTGCTATGGGCTGGATCACCTGGTGAACCCATTTGGGTACGCTCTCGCTGCAAGACACACCGAGGGGTGAGCCGAGAGCGGCTCTCACCGGGCACCCCTGCGCTGCTCCATCAGCCCTCCCGGCGCTGCCCCGCTCGTCCCCCCGCCCGGCCGCACGCACTCGATGATCCGCTGGACGGCGGCGCGCAGGAAGGCGGGCTCGAAGTGCCGCAGCACGGGCAGCCAGCGCTGCTCGGCCGGGCTGTCCAGGCTCACGTTGCAGCGCAGGGGGGCCGCCGCCCCCGCCGCCCCGCACAGCAGCGCCAGCAGCACCCACGGCCCGCAGCCCATGGCGCACGATGGAGCGGTGGAGCGGCGGCGGCGGCGCCCCGGGGCCAGCCCGCCCCTCCCCGCGCCGCAGAGCCCGCCCCGAGGCGTCACGGCCCGCCCGCTTCGTCCCGTGCGACACGGCACCGAGCGGACACAGCGGCAGGTGCATTGCACTTGAATCAAATCTGATCCAACGCTGTCGCTTCCACAGCGAGGGCAGAGGGGACAAAGCCGCGCTTGGCAGAGATGTCAGCATGCTGGCTGACACAGCAAGGCTGTAAACAAGGGGCAAACAGGAAGAGAGGAGACCGCTGTCCTCAAACGCGGGGGCAAAAAATGACCACACTCTTTCAGTGTCAGAGGTTCATAGTTTCTGGGCACATGCACAAGAAAAGAAAGTGCTCAGCAGAAAAAACGCCCCCACCAGTACAACTGTGGTTTACAGATTGTACTTTCCTTCTCCCCGTACCTTTGGCTCCAGCCCCTGCTCCACACTCCATCCCAACAGCACTTGGGCTCCCAGCTACACGTGCTCCTCCACCTGAGCTCACTGCTCTCCCTGATGAGTACCAAACCCTGCCCTTCCCTCAGCAGGAACATACAATTTGAATAAAACAGAGCTGGAAAAAAAAAACCAAAACAAAACAAACAACCCTACTCTGTCCTTCTCTCCCTTAAGCCTCTCCTTCTCTCCCTTAAGCCTCTTTAAGGTTTTTTGCTCTAGGAAGCAGCACGACAACAAACAAAAAACCCACACAAGAAAGAATTAAAGTTATTACAAATAAGTGTTTAACAAATACCTAAGCTAAGTGAATTCCTACATGGGACATGAAGATGAATCTGGCTTCCTAAAAAGGAAAAAAGCACCCCACCAAATGCATTTCCATTGTACTGTACGTGTGGCACCTGTTTCTGCACCACAAAGAATTCCATTTCTAACAGACTTTGAAAGAGGATGGCAAAAATAACTAACTCAAGTTAAAAATACTTTATCAACTCCATTAAAACAGGTGCCTGGGGAAGGTACAAAGAACCCATTAATGGTCCCAACAGAGGTCAAAGCTAAAGCACACGGTCAACCTTGGACAAAGAATCCAAACACCCACATGACTTTGCATGTACTTGCCAAGAGACACTGGCAAGCTCCACCAAAAGGCACACCACAATAGGAAAACATTCTTTTTTCCTCTGGTATGTGATGTTACTTTTGTACTTAAATGGCAACAAAAAACCCTATCTCCCAATACACTACTTAGATTTTTCTTTCCTTAGTAAGCCATAATGAACTATTCTTCCCCAAAACGCTTGAATTAATTTTACCTGCATCACAGATGAATTTGGTATTAAATTGGTCAAAGCCAACTGCTCAGAAAACAGCTCACTCCATCTGTGCAGTCACTTCCCTGAGACATCCACATGCTTTATAGACTGACCAGAATATTCTTTTTTTCTTTCTGCTGCTTAGTCATTAATTGCCTCAAATAGAATCTTTACCATACAGTTGTGTATTTTAATACTTGCACATACAAAACCCACTGTAAGTAAATTACATGAAATAAAAATATAATTGCCTTCTTCCCTACAACGCTTTAAAAACAACATCAAATCCTCCAAGGATTAAGGCCTGTGTCCTATTGATCCAGTGTCCATCAGCTTCCACTTGCATTTCCAAACAGATCACAGCTAAGTCTGTAAGGCACCACAGTCCTCCTTTCCCTCAGGGTGATGGTGGGTGCAAATCAGCATCTCCAGGGTGACTTCAAGGGTGATGAAGCTCTCTCCAGCATTTATTTCAGCAGCTGTTTTCTCTTTTTCAGAAGTGCATCTCTAAGAGCCAGCTAACCACAAAACAAGAGGGGAATATTCAGGTAAGAAGCATAACTGAGAAAGCACCACTACCATATCAGAACTCTTTTCAATTTCTTTAACCTCTGATAAGAACACTGGGAGTTCACCAGCTCAAACTGGAAGCAGTGCAAATGCTAACAATCAGAGTGGCAGAAACACTGGGGTTATGTACATAAACTTCACAGTACAATTAAAGAGCTGGGCATTACCAAATCCTACACAAAGAAGATTAGAACAAACTACTTGACTAACTCACTTCAAAGAGAAGAGATCAAGAAAGTTAGAGTTCAGCTGAGGGGTAAGTAAAATTGGTGTTTCATGAAGGAGTATAACAAAATGGCTTTTCAAGGGGGAAGGAGGAATTTTTCTAAGTGCCATTATCACTCTAAAGAGATATTACTGTACATTAACATGTTCTAGGCTAGTAAAGGAGCTAGCTCTGGACTACAGCAAGCAGGCCACCTTAACTTACAACCAAGAAGTGCAGCAGAATGCAGCACCATACAACTAAGATCCTCCCACCCACACAAAACACTTAGGGTTAACAGACTGGCACTGTAGTGTAACTTCCATGGGGAAAAAAAAAGTATGAATAAATGCTGTTTAGCCACTCCATTTGAATTTAAAACATCTGAATGGAACACAATCTTCAGGATGTTTTTTAAAATAACTGCACCAAGTATAACTGTAAACAGCAGCTTTTTTCAAGAGCCTGGATTGTTCATGTGCAGCCTATTGGGTGTGTTTTGAGAGCTGGTTTCAATGTTGTTAGCTTTAACTGAGGTGAGGCAGAATGCTGCCAAATAAACATGTACAGAGGACACATGCTAGTAGCAGTCCACATCCTCCTGATCAACAGAAAAGCTTCAGATATTCTCTATGGAGTCCACTAATAGTCCCTGTCTTGCCCTTCCTACGGCAAGAAATTGCAGACAAATATCATTTGGATAAGGGGTATGATCCTGGAAACAACTCCAAGTTCATAAACACTCACACAAAACATCTGGGAAGAAAAAAACTGGATCATTGGATTATTCTACAAGTTTCTTGAAGGCATTTGGATGAGTTGAGTTTCTAACACCTTGTAAAACCCTAGACTGGCAGGGCTTCACCACTGAGAGCAGCATTAGTGTCAAACTACTGGAATCTCTTTCTAAACAGCAGCTACAAGTAATAAACAGCATTTGCACCTATTCCTCAGGAACATTTGTGACAAGCTATTAGATGACCTCTATGCCAGGCCAAATGAGTCTGTGATAGGTCAGACTATGGAGAGTGAGCCACAACCTGCCAAGCAGCTCTTCCTCCGGGGCAGGACTTGAGCAAGCCAAGCCACAGGCTTTGAGTTACAGCAGCAACACCTCTGCAGAGGGTAGGCAGCACCACAGCTGTACCACAAATGACTGCTCACACTGCCCCATCCATCTCCAACATCAAACATTACCTGTTTCTCCCTAAAGGAACGCTTGTTCTTGGTCCGGACGCTGTGGCTGTATCTCATCATCATGAAGTTCTTGTTCTTTTGCTTTTCTTTGTTGGAAGAGCTGGCAAATGGGTTAATCTTGGTTTTCTTTTTCACAAATTCCTTTCTGTCTGTTTTTCCAGCCTAGAATAGACAGTGTGATAGAGCAACGGGGGGGTCATTTTCCTTCACCTACTATCAACATCACCTGCCAGATGGTAACGGGTTCTATGGCAGTAACAGCCAATCTGAGTTCATCATGACTGTGTTCATACATGCCTTCTCCCATACAGGCTGTATTTGTTAAGTCACAGTGAAAATTGGGTCTGTTTGCTTTTTCATGGTCACAAGTGACCAGCAGGAGACTGTTACAGCCAAGATGCAACAGCAAAGAACCAAAGAAATCACTTGTCAAAACCCACATGGCAGCTGGGCACCTACCTTAGATATGCAGCCTCAGCATTTCCTCCTGCACAACACAAACCCAAAACCAAAAGGACAGGATACAGGACACACCAGTTCCTCACCTTTGCAGTTGCCAGTCTGGTCTCCTTGTCCGACTTGGGCTTCTTATGCAGATGTTCAATATCTCTGAGTGAAAGCAACTCCCCCCTACACACAAATCCAATAAATGTCAGCACACAAAACTTCAGCTGGCAAGGAAAAAAACGTGCCCTCTTCACCCTTTGTCTCTCACCCATCCTAGGCCACTGTCTCACCATCAGTTTAGACACAAATACTTCTTGTTCCCTTCAGGCTGCTCCTCATGCTTGGGATATCCATTACACAAGTCACCCACTCATTTTTCAAGTCCTTTTTCCACCAAGTTTAAGAAACATTGGAGCTACAACCAGGCAGCTACTGCTGCAAAACACCCCCCTCTCACGCCTGTTGGCCTGAACAAGTCAAACAGTCTCAGACCTTCCACAAGCTCCTCATGATGTTTCCCCAGGTATAAGCAAAGCCCCAGCCCAGGATCCATTCCAGGCTCTGGCTGTCACCAGGGAACACTGATGAACAGCCGAGCTCTGCACCCTGCTGCAATGAAGAGCTGCATCAGGAGAGGATAGGTAAAAAAAACAAACCACTCAAACAGCCCATATCCTACCTGCCCTCCTCCTCCTCTTCATCATCTATTTCAATATATTTGCGCTTGGCAGCTTTGCCAGGTGCAGAATTAATTTCTTTGGAAAGCTGGGCAAGACGGATTTTCTTGAAGTCTTCCTGAGTTAGCAGCCTGCTTGTACTGACTGCTGCAGCTTTGGCTTTCCGTTCCTCTATGGGCATGCTTTTCACTTTTTCTGCCTTTGGAAAAGAAAATGGTACAAAAGAATCAGAGCCTTGCACCCCACTCCTGTGCTACAATCCATGATCCTAGCCTCACAAACACACATCATGCAATGGCAATGGTGTTGGGAAATGCTACAACCAGATGTCAGGCCTTTTCCTTGTCTCATAGCCAACACCTAGTGTCTGAATGGAGTACACACACACCAGATTTTGGGAGTACAAGCTCTCAGCTGATGATCACAGCTCTGAAGGCATTGAGCCCTGAGCTATAACTCCTCCTTCTCCCCTCCCACCCTCACAGCATGTGTACTGCAGCAGCACTGCTGAACAGCACTTCAGCCTCACTGCTTCAGGATAGCTCACTCTGAAGGCCTGGGTAGGTATTTAAAAGCACTATGTGAGAGTGAAGAGCAGTAGGATCTGGTTTGTAATTAACAAGACTCATATGTATTTGGCATAGAAGAGACTTTCAACTCACTACTTGTTGCTGCTGCTCCTCATCCGAGGAGTGATGCACATCAATCCATTCTCCATCGTCATTGTCCTCCTCTTCACTCAGGCTAGCACTTTCCCAGCCATCTGCTCACAGAACAAGAACAGAGCTGTCAATACAAATTCATCTTCACTACCCAGACTGGCAATAATTGATGCTTGGATCACCTGATCTCACCGCCTTTCATTCATTTCACTTAGCTCCTAATCGCATTTTGCCCTGGGACATGATCAACACTACACTCTGCAAAGCTCAGTTGTCCTCTCCAGGGCAAGATCCTAAAAACTAGGTGCATTTGGGACAGCCTGAAGCACCACAGGAGTTAACAGACACTGATTACCCTCGGCAGCAATAGTGTTCCCCACTCCCAGCCACCTAAACCAGCCCAACAAGAGAAGTACTGTGGTTTATAGCTGGGTTAGTGAAGAGTCTAAGCATTGCTCTTCACTGCCATGCTGGCTGCTGTGCTGGAGTTAGCAGTGTTAGTGATCACTGCACTGCCTGTCCCAGCAGGGCCTACATTCCTCCAGCACAGCACCTGCAGCATCTTCAAGGCACTCAGACTTCATTTGCCAAATCTGCCTTGCTTTTAAAGGCTCTTTCATCTCTTCTGACTCAGGCAGGGGTTCCAGGCTCTGTAAAGCATTTACACAGGAACAGAATTCAATAAGTCAAGTATTATATCCAACTACTATTTTGGTGTTCTACAATACTCAAAAGGTTTAATTCAGGAAAAGCTGAACACAGTTCACAGCTATACTGTGTGTCCCTCTGCTTCCCATCTCAGTGTGTACCATAAAAACCAAACAAAACCAAACCCCACTGACAAACTGCACTTACTCAAGGATAGACATGTGCAAGCCAAGGCACAGCACAGCAGGAAATCACAGGTTCCATGCCCACATAAAACCTTAGTGATGGTCATGGCCAAACCAGAATTTTTAAAGAAAAAAGGCCAACCTTCCTCTTGGGTTCCTCCCTTTTCCTTTTGATCCTCAACCTCCAGTACTTCTGCTCCTGGAATGTAGTCTTTGGCATCCAGTTCTCCATATTCATGAATCCTGGCTTCCACTGAGGACTCCGTAGGCTTACCCTGTACAGTAACAAAACACACATTGAGCAGGCTGCTATTGTAACATCCACCAGTCCACGAAGATACCTGGAAGAACAGGAGGCTGTGGCTCCAAAAGCCTTTCCTTACTTCATGTGGCAGAGTTTAATGACTCAGGCTAAATGTCTCAAAAGAGCTGAACTTCAGGAGCATGACCTAACCATGAGTTAGAGCAATGTGAACTAACAAAATGCAGAGAGCACACCATGTCCAAAGGCAGCAGGCAGAGGAACAGACTTGACTCCACCTTCCCAAGAGGATACTGAGACCAAGTCTCATCATTTTTGCACATATCAGTTTTTACTGAGTGCAAAACACATGAAACACTTACCCTGAACTTCTTCTGCAGCATCTCTGGATTCAGAGAGCGGAACAGGTGTATCAGAGTTCTTGCAGACATCATCACATCTGCCCAAAAAACAAGAGAGTCAGGAAAAAAACAGAACTTGGAGCAAACCAAAAGCCCACACAGATCTCCAGCTGTGGGGAGATCTTACAGCTGACTCACGTCTTCTCTGAGCTTATGGTTCTCTCTGATTTCTCTGGTACAGAACACAACACTTCCTCAGGGATAACTCTTAACAATCCCTCCCCCTTGCTTCGGTTTTGTCAATTAGTTCCCCTGCCCAAACTACCCTTGACTGTTTTGTCTCCCATGGCTACACACTGAAAAAAAGAGAGATGTAACCCAAGCACTCAAAGTGGTCTCAGCCTGTAAAAACCAATTAGGACAGCACTTCCATCAAGGCTATAACTGAAGACCACAAAACAAAGGAAAAAAAGAGTTGAAAGTGGTGTCCATGTAATATTTACTTTTATTTTTATGCGTCTTGTACTGAACAAGGTCTTGGAGCAGATCTTCAGTCATGGCTAAGGGACACCTCGCAGTGATTTCTTTTATTGCGTTGATTCTGAAAAGAGGGAAAATTAATTATTTTCTCAACACCAGTTAGGACAAAGTGCCACTTTACAGACTGAATTACCTGAAACTTGAAGAACCTTATACAGCATTTATACAACATACTGTGTAAGAGGAGAAAACCATCAGAAAATACTCCCAGCAAAAATACAGAACATGGAAGATAACGTACTTTTAACTCCAGCAGCTTCTTGAAAGCATAGCAAAAGTAACAGGATTAAGCAGCAAGTGGTTTAAAAAAAAAGTATTTTACCACATTTGGAGTTGGACATGACTCATACAATTCTGTACCCACCCTACAGTCATGACCTCCCCGGAATTCTTGTCTGTGACAAAGTTGTTGGCAATGGTCATCAACACTGACTGGATAATCTGAAAATAAAAAAAAACCCACATATTTAATAAAAATTTAACACACTTAGATGTTATTCACAGACACATCCTTTTTCATAGAAATTCACACCAGGACATGTCAGTACAGCCCACAAGTATTTTCTAAACACAAATCCTCTTGCATAAAGTAAAACAAACATCTTTCTTTTCCCCCATTATCAATCAATGCCTCAGAACTTGGAAAAATGACAGCAATTACCATAAACTTTTCCAACCAATCTGACCAATTCCCATTCCCCCTCCCCATACACACACTCAGTTGCATTTCCATGCTGCCCTGCTGCTCATTTAATACCCACCACAGGCAGAACACTGACCTCAGGTGGTACCAGCTGATGTGAAGCCTGTGCAGCAAACAGAAGAATCTTTGTCACTTCTGGAAGAAAAGGAGGAAGAAGATGCCAAAATATATTGCTGCAGCTTGCTCCAGCCAATGAACACATCCCTTAAAACTCAACAAGCTGCTCAGTTAGGCCCAAAACCTTTCTGCCTGAACTCCCTTGGGACAACTGTTCCTCCTCTCCAACCAAGCATCAGGAACTCCTGTGGCCTCCTAGCCACAACAGCCAGCTGAAGCAAAAGGAAATGCTCCAGAACTGCAGTCAAACCCCAGGAAAAGGAAGCCACCATAAGGCAACCATGCTTAGCTTAGCTAGTCAGGGTTAGGGAACCCGATTCCTTTTATTCCATTGCTCAAATCCTCAGGTAAGGAGCCCTGAGTGCACACAGCCTTCACAGAAGCCCAAAGAACTTGGCACTTCCAGCAGTCAGGGACTTTTATTTCCTTTGTCCACACTGGACTACTGCCACTTCCCACCAAACCACTGCCTGCACATTTCCACTGCCACTTCCATCAAATGCCTGTACATGAGACATGAGGGATCACCAGTACCTGAGTAGCTACTTACCCCTCTGATGGGGCTGGAGGAACCTCTGAACAAAGGGGTAGAAATTAAAAAGAAAAAGCTGCAAGGCAAATGGCAACATATTATCTTCTTGTCTTAGAACTTGAGATCACCTTCATAAGATGATACACAGCAAAACCATCTCATTCTAGTGTGCTCCCCAAATGCCTCAGATTTTACAGCAAAACGTTGTCTCCTACATTGAGTTTAATATCTGTGGGACAAGGAAATGAACTGCACCAAGATAAATACAGCTGCAGTCTCTTAGCACCTAGCCCTTACCATTTAAATCCTTATATGCTCTGAAACTGCCCAGCTTGGACTGGATTAGTCTTTACTTAATCCAGTGCAAATGCTTTATTACTGGGCAGTCTGCACAAAACCCTCCAAGGGCAGGAGCTGCCCACTTCCCTCTTGTTCACCACCACCTGACTGACAGCTCTGTGGTCAGCATGAGCAGCTTACCAGGAAGCTCTTGAAGCACCAAGTTCTCATCTCTTCTTGAGGTTCAGCTCCTCTGTTCCAGACCAATGGCTTGCTCTAGGAGTGCTCACTTAGTACCACAAGATCTGTACCACTGTGCCATTCCACAAGGCCTACTGGCAACTCCCTGACCATCCCTACACCCTCTTGGAGATACAGAAAAATTAAATCTTGCTTTCCAGAGGCACAAGGCCAGAACATGCCCTCAACCAAACCAGGCTGGCTACCAACAGACCACCCTAAAATTATCCAAGTACATACCTCATGTATTCCAACAAGCCTAGATATCAGATCCATGAGCATCATCTTCACTTCAAATCGCTCCTTGCAGTTCTCCAGCTGCTTCAGCAGTTTTTCAGCAAAGTCTGGAAGAAGCAAAAATAGTTTTGCACAAGACTGAACGAGCACGACACAGAACTCAAATGGGATTATGGTCCGAAGAGGCAGTTGAATTTTTTTCTGTTTTGAAGGCCCAGCACCCTTTCACAGAAGAAATTCAAGGTGACCAAAGCACTTATTCCAATGGGTTATTTTACTTCTCATATGCCTCAAAGGCCTCCTGTGCCCAGGCTCAGCAGAGGAAACCAGCAGCTGTTCCCCTACAACCTAAGTGCTGGGTCAGCACTGAAAACTGAATGTTTAGATACATTTTAGATGGACCTGAGAAAATTACATCCCCAGAGATTCACTGGAACAGATAACCAAATGAAGTGCTGTTAGATTAACACAAATTGCACTAAGAGAATTCACTGCACACTCACCTTGGGGATCATGAATCAAGTGAATGGCAGAGAAGTTAAACACTTCTGGCTTGCTCTTCTTTTTCTGCTTCTGCATGGAAACAAGAGCAAAAAAACATTTCTCTTCCAGTAAGTCAAGTGCTTCAGTTTCAAGGTTGCTGTCAAAAGATTGCTGCCTCTTCAAGAAGATTTTAAAAACTAACCCCATTTTCAATCACACAGCACCATCTGCAGCTAAACAAGCAGGGCAACAACAGGGCTTCTGTCCTAGAAGGATTAACCCATGATGGCAAGTCAGACAGCCCTCTCCTCACCTTGAGGACCTTCATGGCTTTCTCCAGTTTCTTCTTGCGCTTGGTGGTTTTCTTGTTGGTGGCATAGCGCATCATCAGATCTCTGGCCGTGGGGCCATCATCCTTGGGGAAGGAACACAACACTCAGCTAAGCCAGGCTTCAAATGGCAAGCACAAAAACAAACAGCCAATATTTTTCAATACCACACACTCTGAAAATTATCCCCCTTCCTAAGTGTCAGAACACATAGGCACCAGCATCTAAAAAGAAAAGAGCTCTTAGCATTTGTGTTTTAACAGACAGCAAAGACATCCTGGGGCCAGATGTCACACACTGAAATGGTTTGTGAACCACAGAAACATCTGGACACAGCTAGACAGACTGGCAATGCCAGAGTCACCAAGATGACAGAACCAATAACGGGTCTGAAAACCAGAGAAGGGAAATATTTGGTCACAACTCCCACCTCAGACTCCGACTCGCTGCCTTGTTTCTCATCCTCATCTTTTCCAAGGAAGAACTTCAAACTAGCAACTAACACCTGAAAAGTAAAGTGAGATCACATGGGACAAGCTGACAGAATTTACAGCCTCCCAACACTCACACCTTAAGCTGTGCAAAGACTTAGCCATTTTTTTTAACAGGCATGGATCTGATCAGAAAATAAACCAAGTTACAGCCTGAGAGGCACAAGTGTTTTACAAACCCAGACCACTTTAGCTGCCCATCATTGCACAGAGGCCATCAGAACCAAAGAGCACCTGAACTGCCACAATGCCAAATTCCAAACTGCCCACTGTCTTTTTATCATCCTGCAAAATGATTTCAAGGTAGTTGCTCCATGTCAACACTGTCAGGAGGCCCTACAGAGCTGAGAACCAAGGTGATGCTCAGAACTCTCAGCCTGAATTAATTCACATTGTTTTGCTGGTTAGGTTTTTAGTTTTGTTGGCTGACTGTTATTGAATGGAACCACTTTTAGACTTACACAGGTTAAAGCCTTGTCTCAAGCCAAGGACAAGTTTTTAAAGCCTCCAGAGCCAATGCAGAAGGCTCAATATTTAGTCAGACCCCAGGCAGGACAGCAGCTCTCCTCAATTAACCACAGGCTCACAGTGCTGACATTAAGGAGCTGATATCATGACAGTCTGCTCTGAAGAGCAGTGAAAAGAACATCCACACTCTGAGTAGCAGGCTACACTTGTTACAAGATAAGCTGCCAAGCTCCACTTCCTCCCATGAGGGTTATTTAGAGAATTAAACAAGCAACAGACAAATCAGTGAAGCTGGTTTGCTGTAACAGCATATTAACTTATATCTACATGAAGGTAGCCAAGGCAACATCCAGTCCATCAGTGGTTTCTGTTCTCACCTTGGTCACTTTGGAAAAGCAGGCAGTTGTGATGACATTGACTGTTTTGGCATCATTCCTGGAAAAAAACCCACATCTTATTTCAAGTCTGGCAATTTCACCTTCTCAGAAAATTAGTTCTCAGCAAATACATAACTCATTTCACACAAGACATTATTTCTTCTCAGCTAAATTCCTTGGTACAAGTCACAACTCCACTGGGCTACAATTAAAATGTCTATTTAAGCCACTGTCCCCTGCATTGTTTTGTACTGTGTGCCACAAAGGATGCCATGTTCCCCACAATAATGGCACACTGACACAGCCTGCCAGACCCACCAAATATTCCTCCTGTAGAGCTCGATCATCACATCCAGAGATATCTTGGCAGCAGTGGGATTGCTGTCTCTCAACATGGTGTACATGAAGTTCTGCAGTGCCTACAGAACAAGTTGAAAACATGTCTTCAGAGGTTTTCTACAACAGCAGGAGCTCAGTTGAAAGCACACAGGAAAGCCAAAGCACCTACCGTGTTCACTTTATTGTTCTTGTGTTTAGCATTGACGTTCTTGATGTCTGTCACAATGTGAGTGTACAAGGTCTGCAAGTGGAGAGATGACAGGGAGTAACACACACAGAGGAACACACACCGTGCCCAAGCACTGACACAACCCAGCTGATCACCTCTGACAACATCACTGACTTACAGCAGGAAAAACAACAGGAGAGCATCCTTTGGAGACTCACGCATTTGAAAACCACACTGAATTGACAGTACAGGAAGGCAGGACAATGAATACCATCAAATATTGCTTCAAATCCTGCCCCTGCCTCATTCAGGCCTTTTCTGACAGGTTTTCCAGCTGCAGAGATAACCAAACTGCTCAATCCCAAAAAGGACAAGCCTAAAACAGCGAGGTGTTTACAGCAGCAAAACTCAGTTACACAGAGCTGGAGCCCTGCCTCCAGCACTGACTGCCCAAACAGCTGAGCCATTTTAAACTCTACTTTCCCAGCCTAGCAGAACAGAGCTGCCCGTTTTGCCATTACCCCTGGCAGGTTGGTCAAAGCCCACTGCAGATGCAGGTTTTGGCCAGCACACCTTACCTTCCGTAGCAGTTTATCGTGGCACCGCAGCAGCTGAAAGAAGAGCTCCAGCAAACTCGTGGGGTTGATTAGGTTCTTGTTTCTCAACAGCATCAGAGCCTTACAGAAGGTCTGCAAGAGAACCCGAATTTCACATCCCCCTTCAGCTTGTCTTTATTAAAAGGCAAAGCACAAGCTCTCAGCTCACACCAAGGGCGGGGTGATGAGCCCAAGGCGGTCTCACCATGCGCAGGTCGGGGTCCAGCACCGTGTGGTGGTAGGAGAGCAGCTCCTTCAGCTGCTGCGGGAAGCTGGCCATGTGCTCGGGGTAGCAGTGGGCAACCTGCAAGGGACGGGGCAAGAGAAGGCTCTAGAGCACACCTGCGCCTCCCTCACAGGGCTGGCAAGCTCTAAGTTTAAGTGTTTGTAATCAGTAACAATCACTGAGGCCGGTACCAGGCACAGGCTAGTGCAGGGCTGGGGCCCGGGGCTCACCTGCGCCAGGAACATGAGCAGCTCGGCCAGCTCCTTACTGGGCTTGTCCGGCTGGAAGGTGAAGATCTCCACATGGGACTGGTAGTGGTTGTACTGCTGCAGGAACTGCACACACAGCAACAGAGACAGCTGAGCGACACCCGTCCGTACCCCGCGCCCGTCCCAACCACTCCCCGGTCCGCACCTCCTCGGTGTAGGAGGTGGGGTCGCGCTTGATGAGGTTCTGCAGCTGGGGCAGGTTGCTGGGCAGTTTGTTGCCCTGGCGGCCCGACATGGCTGCACCGGCACCGGGAGAGCAGCACACGAGGGCTCAGCTGGCCGGCGCCATCTTACCCCGCCCTCGACGGCCGCCGCCGAGGGACAAACCTATGCGGGAGGCGCGCTTCATCAAAGCGCCCCCTGGCGGCGCAGCGGTCAGCAGCGAGCAGCGGCTCGTGGGCGGCCCCGCTCCCCTCAGACCGGGGACTGTGACAGCGGGGAGCAGCGGCTCCTGGGCGGCCCCGCTCCCCTCAGAACGGAGGCTGGAGCAGCGGGGAGCAGCGGCTCCTGGGCGGCCCCGCTCCCCTCAGACCGGGGACTGTGACAGCGGGGAGCAGCGGCTCCTGGGCGGCCCCGCTCCCCTCAGACCGGGGACTGTGACAGCGGGGAGCAGCGGCTCCTGGGCGGCCCCGCTCCCCTCAGAACGGAGGCTGGAGCAGCGGGGAGCAGCGGCTCCTGGGCGGCCCCGCTCCCCTCAGAACGGAGACTGGAGCAGTGGGGAGCAGCGGCTCCTGGGCGGCCCCGCTCCCCTCAGAACGGAGGCTGGGCGGCCCCGCGGGGTTAGCCGCGGCCCGGAGCGCAGCTGCCCCGCCGCAGCCTCCCCGGGCAGCGGGCCGCAGCGCCCCGGCCTTGCCGCTCCGGCACAGCGCTGGCTCTCCTGCCTTCCCAGCTAGCTGGAGAGAAAATGCTTCACAGTCATCTCTAATGGTCACTAGAGAAGTGGTCAGCGTTAGAAGGTAATTCTTACTGAGGAAAAAGGGTTAATTCGCGTTTAGTCTTCTTTAAGTTTAGCTTTTGACTGAGTGACTAGAAAGTTGACCTCTTCAGTTGTGTAGCTTATACTTCCTTTAGGCAACTACTTGTTTACACTGTAGAAAAATGTCATTCTTTAACGCAGTCTACTTAACAAACAGCAGTAAATAAATCTCATCCAATAACTGCTCTTAGGTTCAGCCAGACAAAATCTATCAGAATAGCACCAAGGCTTCAACAAGGTACAGTCCAAAATCGTTAACACAGCTTCCCATTTAAGTCACCACTGCTCCTCTGACTGAAAAGCCCACTGAGACTCTGTTGGTCAGAATCTCAGAGCCAGCTGCACCCACCCAAGCACATACCTGCTGCTATGTTAACAGTGGCAACCTGAACGGACCAGCTCAAGTGAGTTTGGGCTTTCCTGTACCTTTTAAAGCAAGAAAAGCACATCCCCTTCAACATATCTACACAATGTTAACAGTGGCAACCTGAATGGACCAGCTCAAGTGATTTTGGGCTTTCCTGTACCTTTTAAAGCAAGAAAAGCACATCCCCTTCAACATACCTACACAGATGGCCAAAAAAAAAAAAGTTTAGCATTACTTGGAGACTAAAATGACTGCAAAGGTAAAGGAAAGAAAAAACCCTGTTAACACATGCACAGAACAACAGCAAGCCCTCCATCACCAAAAGAATTAAATTAACATTTGATACATTTCCCTTGCCAGCTAATTAATTTGGTTCATTAGCATCCAGACCTGTTTAGCCTCTACCCACAGACAGCTTTACTTTACTGAGCTCCAGCACAGCCCTTACATGACCCATCCACCAAACCCACTTGACCCTACATGCTCCCTATCTCAGCACCTGCAGCTCAAAGTTCTGCAAAACCAAAACACCACCACATGACATGGTTCAACCTAAGGAGCAGAAAAACAGCTCAGCCTCACACTCCACTGCTCCAGCACAAATAAGCCACTGACTGAGTACAGCAAGAAGTGAAGAACAGCCACACTGCTTAAAAAAGGCATGGGCAAAGCAACCTTATCCACACTGCAAAGTAAAACACTGAATATTCATTGTCTCTGCAGGAGCAAGGCTATTACTTGGATTTCAACAGAGGCAATTAATAAGGTTAGGCAAAGAAACCAATTCAGTTTCATTATTAACACATAGAGCACAAATGAAAGTCATCCTCCTAAAAAATGTTTACTCATTTAATATTTGAAGATGCACTATTAAACAACCAGCACATAAGAGAATATCCCCTATAGTGTTTTGAATGCAAAAAAAAACCCAACCTTATAAGCGTTTTATCAAAGTTTTTTTATTAAACAACCAGTACATAAGAGAATATCCCCTATAGTGTTTTAAATGCAAAAAAAACCCAACCTTATAAGCTTTTCATCAAAGTTCTTTTTATGGAGGAAGCCATAAAATTCAAATACTTATAAATATTAGCATCCAATTCTTGTAGAACATTAACTTACAAAACGAGCCTTCATAATTAATTTGACTTTCAATCAGCATCTTTAAAAAAACCAAAAGCAAACAAACAGTTTCTATTAAGCAACCATACCAAAAGTTGCCTCACCACCACCTTTGCTACTCCCAAAAAAATAAGTGGGGGCCCTGGTGTGAGCATTTATACCCCAAGCCTGTTATCTCCTGCACACTGATTGGCTGGTTTCCATTGCTAATTGGGCCAGGAATGCTTAAAATCACCTGGAAAAGGCCAGTTGCTTCTGCTTTGGGGATGGTGAGGTTGTGCTAGTGAGTCTAATTGCTAATATTAAGGAAAACCCACTTGGTTTATCTTTTTTTTCTGTTTTGTGAGTTGAGTACTGTGTTTTATGGCTATTTGCTGAACTAACTTTTTAAAACAAGGATTTTATAAGCAGTACTGGTGGCTGTGGTATAGAATACAAGGTGAGTTTTTTTGCTTGCATATTTTTTTCAGGTCCATGTGTGTTTATAAAGCTTCATTTTTTGTTTTTCTGAAGATAAGTTGTTGATAGAGTGGTTTTTTTACATTTAAGCAGAAGAGCTGATTTTCTTCTTTAAGATGTCCTTTTTTTGTTCATATTCAAAGTTTCTAAACATGGGTATGTCTGTTTGGGTTATAGAGAAGAAGTTGGGAGTTTTTGCTTCATTGTTAGTTAATTGTTTTTTAATAGGGAATTATTGCCTTTTGGGACTTTTTCTGTGACAGTATATTACAAGGTTTTCCTTTTGTTGTGTAGTTGATATATGGGTTAAACATGCTCTAAAAAAAAGCAGAACAGAGAACCAACACACTCAAACTTGAAAGAATGGGTTTTGTTCTTAAGGTAAATTAGGCTCTATTAAAAAGGAAGAAAAGGGCAAGCTGTTCCTGAGGCACTAAGGTGTTCCTGTGCACTGTATTTCTATTTTTTTTAATCACTTAAGTTCGAGCTGGAGCTGCACAGTTCATGGATGGGATAGAACTGCACGTGATGTTAGTCTGGGAATTTGGAGATGGGCAGCTCTTGGCTCTCGTTTGCTCTTGCTGCAATCAGCCTCAGCTTTTTATCCCATCAAGAGTTGTAGAGCTGGAGTTTTTACAGTGTCTGGGAGGCTTTACTTGAACACATTTAGTGACTTTGATTGCCAGCATTTCATTTAAACTCTGTGTCAGTTCTTGGCCCTTAATGGCTGTAGGGAATTTGTCTTCCTGGGCTCAGTATTTCTCATTCAGTAATTGAGAACAGGGTCAGTGCTCTTTTCCTTAAAAAACAAGTCAAATCTGTAAGTCCAACAGAAACATTTATTTCTGGGTCATGATTCATAAATTATTTGCAGATTTGAGACACAGGAGCTGTGTTGTTCTGCTCAGGGGAATAGGGGGCTGTTCCTGTAATGGCTTGAGAAATGCACAGTCACTTGCAGCTCCAGGGCAGAAAAACAGTCCAGCTGATGGTGCTGATGTGAGGTATTTGTGTGGAACCAGAACCTTTCAGCCTCAGCTGTGCTTGCTGTGGCATTCCTTTCCCTGCAGCACCAATGTTTCTTTTTCTGAGGGGAGGAATTGTTGCACACCGTCGTTTAAAGGTCAAACCCAGCACCCGGTGTGTAGTAGGAACTGAATAGCAAAGGTTTGTTTGAAATTACAAATTGGCTTCATAAAGGTTGCTTGAGGACCCCAAAATATTAGTTTTGATAGGAGGCTTTTTAATGTCTTATGAGGATTAAATGGGTGCCATGGAAAAGAGCTCTAATTTCTCCCTCTCAGGCATTACTTCATAGCTGTGGTCTGGTCTAATATCTTGTAACATCACAGCATTCTGAGGCTGGGGAATGGTTTTGAAGATGAAAATGTTTTTGGGACAAATTTTGGTGAGTTATACATACCTACTGCAATACTTAGGCTGCCAAGAGGCCCTTTGCTCTTGGTGTTTCTTTGAATTGGCTGATTTTTGCATGAAGGAGAGGGGAAAATGGTGTTTTTGCAAGTTTGTGTTTTATAACTCTGATATAACATCAGAATTATTTGTGTCAATCCTTTTTTATATGTTTGTCCTCCAAAATTTGGCCCCACAAGATTTTTTTTCTTTAGGACAGCTACCTGGCACATGAAAGAATATCCCCCAGATTACCTGTCTTAGAAGTACTCTGTTCAGGGCTGGTGGAAACATCTGATCTGTGGATTGCACTTTAAAGAGTTAATTTAGGTGATGTTTGGATGTTGAGACTCAGATCCTGCACTGATTGGGAATCAAAGCAGCTCAGTGATGCAGAGCTGATCCTAAAATGATAAACCAGTTCAGCCTCAATCTGTCACAGGTTAGGCAAGTGCTTGGAAATATTTCTATTGTGGTATTTTGGGAGACTTTGCCTGTAAATATAAACAGTTATTTAGGGAGAGTTTGATTAATTGTGAAAGAGAAAAGAATATTATTATAGCTTTGGCTTCCTTTTATGCCTTCTTATTGAATTGAATACAACACACAGCTTGATTGCAGAAAAAAGTTTATTGAATGTTTGACTAACAAAACTACAATTGTGGGAATAAGCTTTTTGCTGTTTCATCACTCCAATTCTGAATGATGAAAACCCTGAATGAGGGTTCTGCTCTAGCAATTTATGTTGCATTCATAGAATTTTTTTAGGTTTTAAATGCAAGACGAGGAACAAGTAAAGAAATTTGAGCCTACTTGATTTTTTTTTTTTTTCACCACTTGAACCAGGAGCAGGGGTGGAAGAAGGCAGCAGTATCAGTAAAGCAGTGGGGAAAGTGAAATGCCCAGCATCTCCCAGAAGAGTTGAGTATTCCTGGCAGCTGAGGGCTTGGCAACTTTGCAAAACACTTCAGGGTAGCAGAATCTTTTGATCTTCTCTGAATCTGGGAGAACTGGAAGCTTGCAGGTGTCTAACTGCTAGAAGGGTCCCTCATCTTTCCTCTCAACTATGGTTTTACAACTCTCTTCTAGGGGCATAAATGCTGCTAATGTCATCAAAGGCCTTGTGTGAAGGTTCTGCAGAGGTCCCTTGAGGGAGGGAAGGGCACAGACACTCCTGCTGATGTCTGGGGGAGGCAAGCAGGAGACTGAAAAGGACAGCTTCCCCAGAGCTGTAAATCAGTGTAGTTCCCTTGGCTCCAGGGGAATGACTGCCCTATATGTGCTGGGGATCTGCTCTGTATGGTCTGAGACACAGCATGGCATTGCAGGTACGTGCCAGGGGCACGAGAAGGGAGACTGAAAGCCAGGAGCTGCTCTTGGGCGACGGCACGAGTCTGAGGTTGGAAATGGGAAGAGACAAGTTGGGTTACTGCAGGAGCCAGCATTTGGGGTGCTGCCATCCAGGTACTGTGGTGCTCTACATACATTTGGGATAGGAACGGGGGTGCTCCGAGGCTCTGGCACAGCAGAGGGCCGAGCTACTGGGCAAAGCAGGAGTCTGGGGTCAGAGCTGCTGGCACCTGCATCACCTCCCCGTGGTACAGCAGGGGCACAGGGGAGCTGTAGCACTCGTTCCTGTCGTAGGTGTAGCAGGTCTGAGGTTCCTCGCAGGAGTTGCCCTGCTGGGCCTGCTGGATGGTCCCACCCAGATCGATTTCTATGGGTTCACAGTTTTTGCAGCTGGAAGAGATGGGAAATAGAACAAGTGTGAGGAGTGAGGTGAAAAGATGCCCCCAAACCTTTGCTGAACCCCCAATCTTTTTTGCTTATCTGCACATAGAGCCAGGAGAGTGCTGTCCCCTTTCTAGGTGTTCCAGGGGAACATCTGGCCCTCTGGCATCTTTTAGAGGTTAAGTCTTGGCAAGGGAAGTTAGGAAATAAAACTACTTACAGCTCACTCAAGCGGTAGACAAAAGTGGTCCTGAGTGGGGACAAGGGGTCGGAGATGTTCTCCCGAGCCTTCAGGGGAACTCTGCAAAGGTGGGAAGAGAGTCACTTGCATGAAAACTGCATCTTAAACAGAGTTTGCTCTCTTGTGAGCAATTCTAAACTCTCATCTTCTTCAAGTTATTTACATTGTGACCTTTCTCCAAATGAAACCCCAGGAACAGGAGATCTTGGTCATCTCCACCCTCAAAGGCAGCGACCCTCCCTGAGAGGACTGCAGCAATTTATATAAGTGCCACTTGCAAGGTGAGAGGGTTAATTTTTGTTAAATTCTGAGCTAGCAGATCCTTGAGGCCGATGGACAAGGATGTTTAAGTAGTGGCTCTCCTGTTGTGAGCTCTACAGCAGTCCTGCAGCTCTGGGCCTGAAGCTGGTCCTTGTTTCCCAGGGACACACACACTTCTGTTAGGTCTGTGTGAGCAGAGAGTGTGGTATTCACATGCCCTCTGAACAGCAAGAAGCAGAGAAAAGAATGATGGAAACAATTCTTGTCTCATTTGCTGCTCCTGTGTTTTTGAACATGTGGAATGTGTTGGAAGATTATTTAGTGATGGAAACAATTCCTGTCTCATTTGCTGCTCCTGTGTTTTTGAACATGTGGAATGTGTTGGAAGATTATTTACCTGAAGGTGATTGCTTGATTGGATTCTGGTGGACATTGTTTATGGTAATTAGCCTATCAGGTCCGAGCTGTGTGGACTGTCTGGTCAGCAGACAGTCTTGAGTTCTTTAGTTCTTGTTAGTGTAATACAGTGTAAAATAGTTATAATGTAGTATAATCAAGTAATTAATTAGCCTTCTGATTTCGTGGTGTCAGATGCATCATTCTTCCTGCTCAGGGTCACTTTGTAAATAGGAGAGGACAGGACAAAGTCCTGCTCTTGAACTGAGCTCTGTCTCACAGGAGACAGTTTAGGCATGAACTGATAGTTGATCAGTTCAGGCCTATACTGATAGTTTAGGCATTAACTATTTTCCCAGGCTTTCTGTTAGGTCAAAAAGTCAATCCAGTGTCATGGGCCAAATCTGCTTTAAGGTTAGATCAACTTTTGATGGGTCATTATCTACTTCCCCAGCCTATTTTGTGGAGTTACTACTGATCTGCCTAAAACATGAAGGTGTTATTTGTATCTCAAGGGACAAACACCAGAGAGGTTCATGTGAGGCAGAAAAGCACTTAGCAAAGTGAAATACTCAGGATACCACAGAAAGCAGCCCACATGAAAAGCTGGTCACTTTACCAGTGCTGGGACATAAGAAACAATGGAGAGAAAACTGGTATAACACTGCTTCTCCTGCTCACCATCTCTATGAAATACTTGGCTGCCACTTACATGATGCGGATGTTCCTTTCCAGGACTTCTTCCTCAGGATTTTCTTTGGAGGGGACAAACTTTGAGGTCACTGTTACGCACTGGCACTTGTTATTGACCAGCACGTTCTCCTCATCGCTGGGACCCACTGGATAACCTGCAAGCACAGGATAGGCAATCCCAGAATCAATAGCCAAATCCTTGAAAGCTGCTCTAGCAGATAGCCAAGGGATGAAAATGCCAGCAATGCACCATTACAGCACCTGGATTGGTTCAAGTTGAGGTTGCAGCAGGTACAAGTGAATTTCTTAGCAAAGATGAGTTCAGCTGTCTTCCTGCTCAGCTCAGTGTGCTGCTGTGTGTAGGGCTGGTGGGACTGGGAAGGACAAGATTAGGGGCCTGGACACTGTGCCTGGTGAGGGACAGACATGCAGGGCTTGCTGGGGAAATGGGAAGGAATTCTCAGCCACACCTGGTGGCTGAAGTGCTCTTTTACTAGGAATTGGTTATGCAATTCCTCTGTCATGCACCAGGGCTGCTTGAGCAGTCCAAACCCCCGTTTGATTCTGACCTCTAAACAAATGTCTCTGACCTTGCCAGTGTGGCAGATGTCAGTTTTCTTTGAGTGGTATCTTGTCCTTCAGGTTCCTGGGGGAACAGCTGCCAAAAAGCACAGGAGGAGCCAGCGAGGAGCAGCCCCCTGACGTGGCAGGGAAAGGCACGTGGCCCTGATGATGCTTGTGGTTTGCAGGGCAAACTCCAGTCCTGATTTACCCCTCCAAACTGCCTGCTACGAGATGTGAAACTCAGTCAAAGCAGGCTGAAACATGCCAGGTGTCACCCAGAGGCTTTTGGGATGTTCCTGATGTTGCATCATTCTTGCTAGAGCACCTTCAGCCTGCTTAGAAGTACCAGACCCAGTGATTTTTGTCATATGGGGGCAGTTTGTTTTGGGCTCAGATGGATCTCAGTTCTTGCCTGCTCTGCTTGTCCCTTGGTTTAATCAGAGAGAGAAAGAAGAATTAGGCTGAAAAAAGCTGGGTTAATCATGTCTGTAAAGGATTTAGGAGTTACTTGGACTTAAAAGCTTTGGTCCTTCCTTCCCCTGTAATAACCTGGTCTCATCTACTTCCATTCCAGGATTTCTGAGATGGTTACAGGCAGCCAAACTGTGAAAAAGGTACCAATACTGTGTAAAATGATGTCTCAGTGACCCTAGAGTTGACCTGCTGGTTACCAGTGCTGTTTCTGTGGCCTTTGGCAGCAGTATACCTGCAGGATAAGATTCTCTATGGAGTTCCTAGCTTGGGAAGGAAATCACTTTCCTGGCTTCTTCTCCAAGCTTCTTCTCTGCCAGCTCATCATTCCACATGAGCTCTTCCCTCTGATGCAGAAGCCTCCCAGAAAAGCCTCTCTAGTCCCTGGTTCCTTGTCTTGGCCTCTCTTTTGGCTCCAGGGAAATCTCTTGGCTTTTTGTCCATCACACAGCTCTTCCTCTGCTGTCTGTGCTGCATTCCACCTAACAAGGTGTGCAGTTCTTTCCAAACCCTTCATCCAAAGCCAACGTTGAAGTCAGATTCTATTGGCTTTTGGGTTGTCCCAAAACCTCTCAGAGCAGGCTTTAATTCTAAAATTAGATTAACACAATCTTATGCCTATGCAGGTTTTTCTGACTGCTCTAAAAATACTGCCCTGATTTAATTCCTTGTGTTATGCTCTTGGCTCCACTGTTAAAGTTACTGGTGCTCCATAAATTTTTAATTTAAGATTACAATGCTAAAAAAAATTGATTTTTATCTGCAGTATCTCCATGTGTCACCCAGTGAAGTCTCTTGGGAGAAGGTATTTAAATGCAAAATTTGCTAATGCTGCTCTAAATGCCCTCAGGTTGGATTTCCTGGTGCCTGAGTTGCTGCACTGAGCTGTTCCCTCCCTCCTCAATACCTATGTGACTGCGTTTTGGACAAAATTTCTCAGCATCCAGTACTGCACTGTCCTGTGATACATTGTGAAGCCCAACAGAACTGCCTGGGGTAAGCAATAAGATGCCCTCTTCCAAAAGCTGCAGGAAATGCAGGGATGCAGCTGTCTGTGCTGTTGGGATGGTTATCCCTGAGCACTGACTCAGTCCTGCAGGCCAGCTCCACCATGTGCAGCAGGATGCATTCATGCTGTCCAGAGACCTGAGACCCACACTGAGTGTGCTGGGAGGACAAGCTGAGCTCAGTTGAAATCAAGAGTTTCCAAGAAATTCAGTGGAGTTACATGATAAGGGACAGTTGTATCAGAATAAGTTGGCTGTAGCTGTATGGCTGGATTACCAGGAAGGTTTTGGAAGCCTTTAGATCTAGCAGCTAAGCTCCCTAGGACTGCAGAAAAACAGGCATGCACATTTGCAGTTGATTGCTTCAGGAACCTGATAGAAAAATGCCACCTAATTATCAAGTCTTAAATTTGGAGCTAGTCATCACTTTATCCTCCAGGCAGCAATTAAAACCCCACTGCTCTCAAGCAGAAACACCCTGAGGAGTCCAAGCACCACTGAAGCACGGCTGCTTGAGTGGGCTTTGAGCTTTGACTCCTGACTGTTAGAATAACTCAGAGTAAATGACACAAAACCTGCCATGGATGTCTTAATCCCAGTTTTCCATTTTTTCATTGCTCACCTACCTGCCACAAGGATGATCCCCAGGGAGCCAGCCAAGGCAACACACAGCGACCAAGTGCTCTTCATCTTGCCTTCCCTTCTTTTGAAGAGTGTCAGTGGAGAGCCTGACTCTGCCTATAAGGGTGTGTGCAAATCGGTTTCCTAAAATAAACAGCCTGGCCAGCACTGGAAAATGTGGCTGGGGACTGAAACCAGGTGTGCTAATGCACCAAGACCTCTGGCTTTCGGAGGGGAAGGGAGCAGGGGGTTGCACTTTGATTGTGCTTTTTTCTGTTCTTCACCAACACGCAACAGAGCTGCTGAGCACAAGGACATCTTGTGCTGAGAAATCAGACTTAAAAATCCCTTGAGACCTATTAAAAAACCACTTCAGGCTTCAAAATGTAAGTTCTGTTTGGACCAGCTGTGTGCAAACCTGAATTAAGGGCTGGACCTGCCCCCAGAGAGCCTGCAGTCAAAGCAGGAAAGGTGACAGGGCAAGGCTGAAAGAGGTACAGGCACTGCAGCTCTGCCCACTGCATTGAGGAGTTCATCTTGTGAGTGGAAAAGGGACTCCATGGAATTTGTGGTTTACAAGTGGTCCTGAGTCAGGTGCCAGGAGAACCCTGGGGTATTGGGCATGTAGACTTTTCCTGAAGGAGGGTGGTACTGGAGAGGGCCTGGGATTTTTTTTTTTTTTTGTCCTAGATTTGGCATCAATTGTGTTACTTATGAAAAGCAAATGTAGCTTATAATGGCCAGAGCTGTCTCTGTAGCTTTACATGTGTCTTGTACAGAAAAAGCCACTTTTTAAGGGAAACCCAAGCTTAGCAAGGGCTAAGCTCTTGCCAGGCTTCTTGAAGAGGCTGAACTCTTCTGGCAATGCTGCCAAGCATCCTAGTTCCTGTCACCTTGCAGTATGCCTCCCTTTTTCCAGACCCTGCTGGCTGGGTCCCTAAGGCCAGAACTGTTCCAAGTCCCTGGTGTGTGCCCTGAGCTTTTTCCCCAGGCACAAACCCCTCACCCTGCAGCTGCATGATGCAACGAGCTTTCAGGTTACATCAGCAGTGCTCATGTGCCAGGGGAGTGTGGGACTTGGGGAGGGGGAGGAAAGATGGGTCACAGCCAACCCCTTGCAGGGCACTGGGTTCTTCCACAGTTACAAACCTTGTGTTCTCATTAGAGATGTGTCTGCAGCAGAGACAAGATGTGGGGTTGTTTCCTTCCCCCATCCCAGAAAGCATTGCTGACAGTTTTATGCAGCCCTGTCTCCAAGATGTTCCCTGTGCCCCAATTTTGACAGGAGGTAAAAAATATACCTGGCTCACCAGTGCTGGTAGGGATGTCTAAAGTACTGTTTGTTTTGGTCACTCTTGTTTGTAAGAATTTTGCTAGAATTATACAAGAAGGGAGGATGCCAGCACCAGACAAACAACATGCAAGGGAGGCTGGTGCTGATCTGTTTTGCCTAACTGAAATAACAAAAAGATGGCACTGGGAACATGCAAGGAGAGTATTTTCAAAAGTCAAGGCAAAGACTGAGCAGAATTCTGTGTCTTTCTGTTCACTTTGGTGGTTTTCCCTTGCTGCTGGTGCTCAGCGTATCTGGATTTCGGTTGCTAAATCTGCACGTGTGTGTACAGTCCCTTGGTCTGGATATGATGACTCGAGAGCTATTTTCAGTCCCTTCAGCCACCTGCATGTCTCTGGGGATTTCTAGCTAGATCTTGAGAGTAAGGCTTATGTTCTGGGCTGTTACTTGCATGGATTACCCCTGTTTTACTGGATGCCTTCTGGAATTTTATCTGGGCAAGCAGGTGTTTGGCAATGGGCTGTATGGGGAGCTGGACTCCCAACCTCCCTGCAGGGCAAAGGCTAGAGGTGGAATAGTTGAGAAGTGGGAAAGAAATGGGAGCCAGCCCTGTGGTTTCAGTCTCCATTGAGATGTCCTTCCAGTTGCACTTGGACATGCTGAGCTAGGATTTTCCAGGCAAGAAGCTGGGCAGGTGCCGAGTGAAGTGGGGTGAAATTGTTGTTGCTGTGCTAGGGGAGTTGAACAGCACCAAGGCTCAGGGCCTCTCTCTCCACATAACACACTATCCCTGAGCAGTCTGCCCTGGGCTTGTGTTTGCTCCTCCTTTCTCACTTGGAAGCCAACAGAATGGTGCATCTAAACACACCAGCAGTCCCTGGGTGGTGTCTTGGTAGCAGTGATCCCACACTGCTCACAGCAAACTGGTTTGGCTTGAGCAGCTCCTGGTTGACTGGATCAGCTAACTCCATCTCCAGCTTCACCACAAGTGGCTGATGTTTTCACTATGTCCTGGAAAAGGTTTGAATAGACACAGTTTCCTGCTCTTGGAAATGAACTCAGGGTTGGGAGACTTGTCAATTGCATTTAAATCCAAGAGAATCCAAGTGGAAGTTAGCATGCTGGTTTTTGAAAGGGCAGACTTGAAATAAATTAGGACACTTAAGATGGAAACTCAGGGTCAGGGACATGAGAAAGGCCTGGGTTTCTCTAAGGCTGCAAAAGTTAGCTGGAATTATAGCCTGGCAGGATCTGGCTGCAGATGTCTCTGCATGGATTCACACCAAGAGCCAGCAGGACTGAGCAGCCACCTGACAAGGCTGCTCCTTGTCCCCAAGCACAGCTGTGTTTAGTGGCCAGGTATCAAGTGAGGATTTGCACTGAGGTATAGCCAACAAATGTAATGGATGTTGTGTCTCCAGACCCAAGTTACTCTTGTTGCTCTTTGTTCTACAGGTCTGTATCCAGGAAGGTGATGGCTGAAAACTGGCAGGGACTGATTTGGAAAAGCAGTCTGAGGCAAAAACTGTGTTTGTTCAAGAAAGCTTGGATCCAGAGGTGACATGTGAAGAGGCTGAGTGTGTCAGAAAGTTAAAATTGAGACCTGTTCGCTAACAGATCGATCAGGATCCAAATGAATCACCAAAAAGTGAGTAAAGCACCCCACTCTGTTTCAGCTGATTTGAATATCTGCTTGCCCTGGGTTTTTTTCTACAAAAAGGTGGACAGGAGCATTTATAAATACACCTGCACCTGCTCTGTGCTGAGAAAAAAGCCCTCGCACTTGTGTGCAGAACTGCTTGTGCTGGGAAGTGTGCATGCCTGAATTATCAGGCTCTGGGTGTCTCAGCTTGGACTACTCTAATTCCTGTGGGTCATTACTCTGTTCTTGTGGCAGGGCTGCCTGCAGCTCATAAAAGCACACTGCTTCCCTGTGGCTCAGTATGAGTGTCATTTTCCCTTGGGAGGCTGGGCTGGTGCTCTGCCATGGCTGACAGACACACACAAACACAAGATGACAATGCACAGGTGAGTTAGTACAGGCTGCATTAAAAGCCCTCGTAGTGAGGGGTTCCCAGGTGTTGAAACATGAGAATTGCTCCTTTTCTGGGACACACGGATCTGTTTGCATAAGGGGATAGAGCCAAGGAGTGCAGAGGTGATGAAGCAGCAGCTGCCTGAAGCTGCCTGTATCCCTGTAGAAGTGCTTTCGGTGATGGCAAAGGCTCGGAGAGGGCTTGTCTAAACCTCTTAAGTGTCCGGGGAGGTTTGCCAAGACTTCTGCTTCTCTCCGATTTCGAGCTGGTCGTAGGGAATTGAGTACCAAGTTTTGATTACAAGGGCACACGTGTCAGGTGTGCATTCCATCTGTTTTTTTCTCGTTGCCATAAGATGACCGCACAGACAGCAGCTGTACTGGCCGGACTTGCAGAGGAAGAAACAACCCGGAGGAGGAAACAAAAAGCTTTTTTTCTTTCTTTTTTTTTTTTCCACGTGGCATCATTGGATGCTGAGCGCTGCCACGGCTGAAGCGCCGCCTCCCCGCGGGCTGCCCGGGGCATCCCCCGCGTCCCCGGGGCGTGACCACGCTCCGGCCTGGAACAGGAAGGGCTCGGCAGCGAGCGGAAGGGACGCGGCGGAAGGGGAAGCGCGGCCGTGGCGGTAGGAGCCATGCGGACCCGGCGCGGCACCGTCCTGCGGCCGCGGGCCGAGCCCCCCGAGCCCGCCGATGATCCCGCCGAGGTGCCCGGCGGCCGCGCCGGCCCCGAGGAGCTGGCGGACGATGTGGAGCGCTTCCACGAGGAGCAGTTCCGCGCCGTGATGGCCGCCCTGGACAGCGGCGACGAGGCCGGGGACAGCGAGGAAGAGGAGGAGGAGGAGGTGCTGGGTCTGCAGCTGCCCGAGGACAGCGAGGAGGAGGAGGAGGATGAGGAGGACGAGATACAGAATCGGAATCCCTTTGTGGAGTACAGCGCAGAGGAGGATGAGGATGGAGAAGATGAAGAAGGTGAGGAAGATGAAAATGATATTGAGGAAGGAGGTGAGGAAGATGAAAAGGATGAAGAGGGGGACCTTTCCATGGAAAGTGACTTGGAGGAGCGCCATCCCGAGGCCAAGCTCCCCCATGAGCTCTCCTGGGGCCAGCGCAAGCAGCTCTACTATGACACGGACTATGGGAGTGATGCCCAGGCCAAGGGCAAGCGGAGCCAGCAAGAAATCGATGCTGAGGAGGAGGAAGAGGAGCAGGAGGCTCAAGTCATCCAGAGACGGTTGGTGCGGGACCTGGGGGAGGATGATTATGGTCTGGACATGATCCAGGGCTACCTGGCTAAGCAGCAGAAAACCCATGATAGCAAGGGGCAGAAAATTGATAAGGATCTACAGGCCCTTTCCAAGAAGGAGCAGCTGAAGCTGCTGAAGCAGGAGTCCCCAGAGCTCCTGCAGCTGATGGAGGACTTTGAGGTGAAGCTCATGGAGATCAAGGATGAGTTGCACCCGCTGCTGCAAATGGTCAGAGACGGCACTATCCCCCAGGGGAAGGGCAGCCGCTATTTGCAGACCAAGTACCATCTCTACCTGAACTACTGTGCCAATATCAGTTTCTATCTGGTTCTCAAGTCCAAGAGGATGCCGGTTCATAGTCACCCAGTCATTGAACGGCTGGTGGAGTACAGAAATCTCATCAATGACCTCGCTGTCATAGACCAAAAGCTTTCCCCACAGGTCCGTATGCTTCTGAGGAACTACTACGACAAGAAGGAAGAGAAGCTACGGAAGGAAAACAAGTTTTCAGTGTTTCTCACCATGAATGGCAACAAAAACAAACCGAAACGTGCCTCTGCGCCTGTTAATGGCCAGGCTGCTGCTGCTGAGTCGTCGGATGAGTCGGAGCTGGATGAGGAGGCTGCCCTAAAATACTACAGGATGATGGAGGAGAAGCTGGCACTCAAGAAGAAGAGAACTCGAGACGAAGATGCGCCTGAAGAAGCAGCGGTGTCGGAAGGAGAGGATCCCAATAAAAAGAGAGGGGTGACCTATCAGATGATCAAGAACAAAGGCCTCACGCCCAAGAGGAGGAAGATCGACCGCAACCCCCGGGTCAAGCATCGGGAGAAATTCCGGCGAGCCAAAATCCGCCGCAAGGGCCAGGTCCGCGAGGTGCGCAGGGAGCTGCACAGATACGCCGGGGAACTGTCTGGCATTCGGGCCGGGGTTAAGAAGAGCAGGAAGCTGAAGTGATAGCTTGTTGTCAGAGCTGCGAGTAGCAGTACTGAATCCAATAAAAATTTTATACACGATGTTGTGGGGTTTATTCTTAAGCAAACTGCGGGTGGGGTGGGATTTGGTTTTTCAGAGGGGGCTTTCCAGAAGGTGCCGTCTCCAAGTGGCACGGGGCCCTTTCCACGCCTCGCCCATGTCTGAAGGTGTTTTCCTCTGTTGTGATGCTCGAGTTTCCCTAAACAGGAAGCCTTGAGAGTTGCAGGGAATGTATCAGGCCAAAGGAATTAAATGGGCTGTGTGGGACTGGTGTGGAGATGGGATTGAATGGATGGACCTCTTGAGGGTGGGTTGGGAAAGGGGCTCAGCAGCTGTCACTGGCCTGCTCTGTTTTGCTGTCTAGTTCTGGTCCATCCTATTCTGTGTTGAGCTGCAGAGATATGGTTAATAGTTAATTTTTGTTCTGATTAATACCTTGGTTAGCTCTTAGATACTTCAAGTATGGGCACTTTTAAATTACTTAGTCCCACGTGGTCTGAAATACTGTTTCCCCTCTTGAATTAAGTGAGAAGCAAAGTGTGGACTTGCCTGGATTTTATAACCATATGTGTGATAACCATATTGACTTCCCCTGTGATAAATATTAAATGTTGTCTGCTGCTACAGGACTAAGCATTGCTGCAGGACCACCTTACAGACGGGTAAGGTGTTATATCTTCAGTGGGCAGGTAAACTTTGAGGGTGTTGTGATTACTGCCATGCCTTTTGGTGTGGGTAAGTGCATTTTAACCCCACACTGAAGTACTTGCCAGGAGCTGACTGTGAGTGGTCAGCTCCAGTCTGGGCCATGAAAGAGGAGTGAGTGATAATTTTTCTGAAGTTTAGCAAAAACTGTCTCGGGTAGAACCTGGATCTGTGTCTGGGACAGGTTTCAGGGAGCCCATGCCTTGGTTGGTGTGCCATGCCATCCGAAAGGTATTAGTTTTCCATATGGAACTATTTCAGGAGAATACTTGCTTTATTTAGTACTGTGATTGCATCTCATGGAGGGTGTTTTGTGTGTGTGATGGGCTTGGGGGAAGCCAAGAGACGAGTGTGTGCTCTGAAAGGTATTAGTTTTCCGTATGGAACTATTTCAGGAGAATAATTGTTTTATTTAGTACTGTGATTACATCTCATGGTGGGTGTTTTTTTTTGTGTGTGTGATGGGCTTGGGGGAAGCCAAGAGACGAGTGTGTGCTCTTGATCCAGTGATAGGCCAGGTGCTGTAATACAAGCATATAGATGCTCTGCTTGTGCTCTGAAACTGAAATATACTTTTGTGGGATTCCTGTGTAAATCTTAACACCCCAGGCCTGTTTCTGCCAGGAATGCACTGTTCACTGCTGGCTGGAGAATATTTTGGTAATTTTCTAGGCTGCTTGTTGAAGGGAGAGGTAGAAACACAATAAGCTGAAGCTGGACAGATGGGAACAGTCCTGTCTCGGGTGCACTGAACAGGTCTCCTTAGATCTGTGCTTACTCACCTGCCCTTACTATGAGCAGCAGTGTTGGCTGCCCTTCCCAGGGAGAAGGGTCTCAGCCTTGTTGAGGAGGGAAGCAGAATTTCCCCACCTCTAACTCCCCACTGGGATCATGATTGGAGACTGCTGCTGATGATGCTGAGCTATGCCCTGGAGGCTCTGCCAAGAGGTCAGTAAGGGGTAAGATGCTGGGCAAAAAAAGCAGCTTAGGTGCTTTTTCTGGGGAGGGATGGTATTGTGTAACAGGAATCACACAAGGTGTGGAAAATAGCCAGCAGAGATGCTCCCTGATCTCATTACCACAGAACCTGCTTGTGCACACTTCATGCTTGATGCAAAAATGAAGGGCTAACGGTCTTTCATGGGTCTGGCTTTGTGCTTCCTTGGAAAGGTCCGAGAAAAATTCTGGTGACTTCTTCCTGAGCAGTAAATAAGTGAAACAACAAATTGGTGTGCCATTACAGGCACGTTCCCCAGAAACCCTGGGATTAGGCTGAAGGCGGGAGAGAAGGCTGCGTGTCAGCAGCCCGGCCCTGCCTGCCGGCAGATGGCAGCTCCTGGGTTAATGAAGATTAACCAGGCTTTATGTCCACTTGATTAGTTCAGAGACTGGACAAAGCCATAAGCGTAATTCCCATATGCTTTTATGTATGGCTGATCATGGGAATGCTGTGGGAGCGGGGGGGGACCCTGTGCAGTGTCTCTAGGAAATACTTAAAGTTTTGTGCTGAAGGGAAATTCCTGGTGATGAACAGGTTCTGAAAATCCCAGAGAAAATGGACACATGAAATCAGGCAAGGACCACAGGTGATCAGGAGGAGAAGCAAGGGGTTGATCTAAGTCCTGGTTAATGCTGCTTTTTCCCTTTTCCAGTACTGCTTCTGGAGAAGGTGCTGACATTGCCAAGAAATGCTTCAGCCATGAGATGCTACTTGTCCTTGCCAGGGTCCTGCTTGGAGAGGACTGGCAGCCTTAGCAGCACCTAAAGCAGGTGGGACTCACCTCAGGTAACAGCTTTGCCTCATGTCTGACACCCTCACAGCCTCACCTGCCCTGGCTCCTTTCCACTCGCTTGCTTGGAGCACAGTAATGCAAAGGACAGTCAGTCCTGCCCCACCTGCACGATTCATATTTAAACTGACACAGGCAAATGTAGGAAGCTTCAAGGTATGAGGTATTCTTTTGTTTTTCTGCACCTGGAAGACATAGTCCTTGGGAGGTGATGAGCATCGGGCAGAAAAGTACAGTGGCAGAGAGGGGGACAGTGCTTTCTGCATCACAACCTGAAATTTCTGTTTATACAGGACAAGGGAAGTATATTGAATAACTTACATGGAAATACGTTTGCTGCTGCCTTAGATTTTGTCAAGGTTTTCCTAGCTGTGTGGGTTTTCCTAGCTGTGTTCCATAATATTCCATCACACACAGTCTGGATATTGTTTTACTCTTGTTAGCATGTAGAAATTCAAACAGTCAGCTGTGTGATTTGTGATGTGGATTAAAGCATCTGTTCAATTACTTGCAACATGTTGCATGAATTGGGGCAGGGCTGAAAACTTAGTCTCCATGAATCAGTAGCCTCTCCGGCTTTGCTTTTGCAATTTTAATGCGAGATTTAAAAAGAAAGCTGCAACGTGTTTCAGCTTAACCCAAGTGCATGGAAGGCAGGGTGTTCTTTAGAAACTGGCAGATTTCTATGCTTTCTGCCTGCTGACAGCACCACCGTCCACATTAATTGTCCTGTCTTCCGAAAGACTGTCCCAAGTGAAATTCCCAGTAGCACGCTCTATTTGGCAGTTTTAATACTAAAGAATATACTTGGACCTTGTCTCCTTTTGTCCCAGGATCTCAAAACGCTCCTGTCCATGAGCTCAAGGGGAGGCAGGAGACGGTGCCTCGGCTTCGCTTCACGGGTAAGAGCCGCTGCACCATCACAGGGTGGCGGCTGTCACCTGCCGTGCTCCCCCGTGCCGGGGCCAGCCGCTCCCCGGCGGTGCGGGGGGAGCCCCCGGGGGCGGAGGCTGGGGCGGCCGCGGCGCTTCCCGGCCGGGGCGGGGCGGGGGCGGCGATGGCGGAGGCGGAGCGGGCAGCGCTGCCGCCGCCGCCGGCGGAAAGTTCCCGGGACGGGGCCGAAGCGGAGCTGTCCCCCGGCATGGAGCGGCGGCCCGAGCCCGGGGAGGCGGCGGCAGCGGCGGAGGAGGAGGAGGAGGCGCGCCCTGCCTCGCCGCCGTTCTTCCTCCTCTACCCCGGCCATGGAGGCGGCGCCGCGGCCGCGCCGCCCGGGCTGTGGAGACCCCCGGCGCCCCGCGGCGGGGCCGCGCTGCCCGTGCTGGTGCTGAGCTACCCGGGGCCGGACGGAGCCCGTGAGTACCACGGGGCTGCTCCCGGGCCGGGAGCCTCCCTCGAGGCGGGGGGTGGGCGGGCCGGGGGTCCCTGGGCGCCCCTGCCCCGAGCGCTCCGTACGGGCGGCGTGCGGCTCTCGCAGGCACGGGCGCGCCCGGGCTCGGGGCGGCCGCCCCAAAGCTGCCCCTGCCCCGCGGCATGCGGGGGAACGCCGCTGCTCCCGGCGGCGGGGCTCGGAAGGAGGCGGCTGGGGAGGTGGCATGTGAGCCGTGCTGGCCCGGCGGCTCAGCAAAACCAGCTCCACAGAGAGCCCTTTGAGGAGCATCGGTGCCGCCCTTGGAAATCCAACAGGCTGTCTTGGACACGCAGGGTGTAGTTTAGGGGCTGGGGAACACCCTCTCGGGTTTCCTCCTGGTGTTGGTGCGGAAGGTAAACCCGTGGCGAAGGCACTGCGCGCTTGAGACCTGAGGAGGCTGAAGTGCATCGCTGTGTGGGGCGTGTAGGGTGGCAAATAGCGTTCTCCTTTTTAAGATTCTTTGTGATGTTCTTGTGGTGTATTTGTGGAAGCCGGAGTACTCTGAAGTACTTGGGTGTGTTTTAAAATGAAATAACAAGTAACGCATGGGTGCGTACAGAAGAGATCTTCTTTTCCATCCATCCTAAAAATAACCAGCAGCTTCATCCTCTGGGCTGCTGCCAGAGTGTGTGTGACTGAGCTTTTGGCCTTTGCTTTGTCACCTCCTGTCCCAGGTGAGCATTCACTCGCTCAGGAGCTGATTTGTTTGGAGCGGGTATCTGTTTTTTTTTCTCCTTTGGAAGCTGATGTACTTGAAGGCATTACTCAGCAGAGCTAGAACCAGTGAGGTAAGAAGTCCATGTCTGTGATGCCAAGAGGAGGTGAAATGCCCTGACTTTGCTCTGAGCTCTATGAAGGACTGGCAGTCTGTGGCTGCCAACTTAGGTCCAAAGTTCCTCTATGTTAAATTGTTGCTTGGAATGACAGGCCCCTTTCAAAACCTTCAGTTTTACTTGTAATTTTTCCCTAATCAGGAGTTCTTTACCCATAATAAACCCTGTGATGTGTATTCAAGGGCTTGAGTCACTTCTGATAGAAAAGAAGACTTAGAGAAAAATATTTCACCTTAGCTGTTCAAACTTAGTGAGAAGCTCTTGTCTGGATGTGGGGAAACTGAAGCATTGAGATTAGCAGATTTGTGCCCAGGGACTTGGTGGAGAAGCTCAGTGGTTGAGCAATGCTTTATCCTGTGTCAGCCTTATTCTGCAGTGATTGTTCATGTAAGCTTTGTGAGAAACCTTTACAAGATGCATATAAAAGTTCCCTTGTTTTCTTGTAAGCCGTGGAGGTGGAGCTGCCTGTGCAGTGCTGAATGTCACAGCTTGCTCGGGGGCTGACTGGTGCAGTGATAGCAGTGCCTGGAGGGAGCAGCAACCAGTATCTATTTGCATGGTGTCTTGGACTCTGTCTTCTGGGGAAAACTCGGTCAGTAAATCACTTTTTCCCAGCATCTCTTTCTTGTTTTGTTTTTTTTTTCTGGTTCTCACATTTCTAAGAGCATCTTAGATTTGTTCCCACAGAGCAGCAGGAGCAGTTCTGCTGCCAAGTCTTAGGTGTGACAGGGAGGCAGTGGCCACTACACCATAAAGTCGGTATTCCACAATATTTTGAAAATGTATTTCAAGTATTTTTTTCCTGTTACAACTCAGTCCTTGAACTAGTGTGTTGTATTCTCACCTGATTCCAAACATCAGGTGAAGGCCGGAGCTGCTTAGGGGAGGAAATTGCAAAAGCTCTTCGTGGCAGCAGCACCTGCTTACTTGTTACAGGTGGTTCCAGACAGAAGGAACAAGATGATGTACTTAAACATGCTGTCCTGCAGCAAAACCTTAGAATAAAAGCAACTTGATTAGGCAGTCCTTAAGAAACCCTAAACCCAAACCCAGACCTTTTCTTGTTCTCACTGAAAGCCTCCCCCATACCATGGTAGTTGAAGCAGACTTTTCCTTCCCTTTCCTTCAATTATGAGAGTTACTTCAATCCTTAAATAATATCTCCGTGTTTCATAGTAGGTAAAGAAAAATTTGTCATTTCTTAATTAAGAAATGGTTACTGATTTTTGGGTTGTTAAACCTTCTTTTGCCCATTCCTGTTTGAGCTTGTAGGGTTTGGACTAGCTGGTATTTGAGGTAATGTGCATATCTGTCCTGGCAGAGGAGTCAGAAGCAGACTTTGCTGTGTTGCTAATTTTATCTCTTTAGATTACATTCCATGTCAGGGATGGCTTTGTCCTTTTTGCTTTGCAATCTCTATGCAGTGAAGGGAAGAACTTTCTCCTAATGATGGGAGCACGGGTTGCTCACAGGCTCTGGAAGTAAAAGTGCACCCAAAGATGCTCCCTGGAGTCCTGAGGGTGGTTTGGCAATTTGTTTGGGTTTCTTTGTGTAGATTATCCCAGTTCACTCAGCTTTGAAACTCCAAGTACTTTGCAGTACAGCTGACCTCCCAAATACTGGTGGCTGACGGAGTCCTTGGTGTTCAGGTGCTTGGTCTTAAAATTCCAATGCAGTCAGTGTGTGATTGTTTAATCTTAAAAATGTTTTGGCAGACCCCTGCTGTGTTTTGCAATCTAGCCAAAGCCTCTAAGGGCTTGTGCCAAAGTGTAGCTCACAGGAGGGTTTGTAGGACCAGCCAAGGCTGCCTGACTGGTTTGAGATGGAGAAAGTGGTTCATCCTGCACAGCCTCCTCTGCATTTATCCATGATTTGTGTTTTCCTGTGTCCATGACCATCCTGGAACCCTGATGGAGCCTTATCAGGTGCCCTTGAGTTGCCTGGTAGTTGTATGAAAGGTTTTGTGGAAACATTATATTTGATACCTTTCTTCATGAGAGGCTTTGTTGCTTTTAATCACTTTGGGGCACAGGATGGGGATAGCAGAAGGTTTGCCTTGTGGTTTTCAGGTGGTGATAAAAAGGTAAGTCATAAGTTAAACAGTTCCTGTTTGGGGTTTTTTGGTTATCTTTTTTTTTTCATTTTTGGAAATAAGTCAAAGTTAAAGAACATTTTCCTAGTACTTTAAATATCTCTGTGGAGTACTTGCAGCAGGACATTGCATAAAGGAGCCTGAAAATAGAACTCAGCTGGAAGGGAATTACTGTCTTCTGTTCTTTCTGCATGTTAACAGCAAACCAATGGAAGTTGAATGGTTCCTGATTTTTTTAGCAGACCTTCCCTGTGATCCTGATGTGTGGGGCACTTGCCTGTGCTGAGTTCAGCTGAAGACCCGTGTTGTGAAATGGGAGCTCGGGGTTACACCCAGTGCTGTTGATATCTCTGATTGCTTTGAAAACAAAGAAATTAAACGGTCTGTATGTGAGAGCTGTTGGATAATAGCTTGAGCAATAGCTTCTGGTGCTTTGTTGATTCCAAAGGGTTTGTTTTGAGCGTGTGCCGTTTGTTTAGACCCTGTCCAAGGGTTAGCCAGGGCCAGCAGCTGTTCTCTAGCAGTTGGTACATGGCCACAGTCACTGTGTTTGGCATTTGGGGTGGTGCAATGTGGATGCTGCAGCTAGAGGCTGTGACTGCTGAAAGGATGTGTAAATATACGAGTTAAGATGCTGTCAGCACGCTTTATGAACTCTGTTCTCTTGGGGAGAAGAAACAATAGTAATTCTTGTTTTCTGTGAAATAATTGCCCTTTGCATCTCTGTCAGAAGAGGCTGCCTGGTGCTTGCTTGGGTTTGGCCTAATGGGGAAAGAGTTGCTGAGTCAAAATGTGCTGCACTAAGCAGGAAGTTTTCACCAAAAGTAACTGCTTCCTCTTGCCAGTCAGAAATAGCAGCTCTTCATCCTCTTGCCCAGTTTTGAGCCTTGTACACGATGGTGTCATTTTCTTCTGAAAGCTGTCTGCATTGGCATGTTGAATTCTTTATCCAGCAATCTGTTTTGGTGTTTCACATCCCCAAGAAACAGATGTACATCCCTCTGAGTATTTCTTAGGGGAACAAAAAGCAGAGAGTAGTCAAGGTCCCATACGTTGGGCACATGTTCTTACCAATATATTGCTCTGGTGACAACCTTCTCCAAGGGTGACTGTCCATCCATTTCGGATGGATGTTGCACATCTGCTCTCCTCAAATGTATTGGAGCCACACAGGAATGAAGTTGGATAAGTTCATTTATTGGTGCCTGACAGGATTGTTGAAGTGGGTGGTGACACTATAGCGACCTTGGGAATGAGAAACCTGTCTGGTGACTTGGGACCTCTTGTCTTCCAGCACCAGGACCCTGGGGGTTGGGGACACAGTTGAGGTTCAGCCAGTCAGGAAGGGACAGGTAATGCAGTGCTGTTATTATAAAATATTGTTATTATATTATTGTTGAGAACTTGAAAGCCTGCTTCTCTTCCTGCTGAGAGACAATATTTGTCAGCCTCACCTGAACAGCACAGTTTTCAGGGGAGATTTTTAAAATATAAGATTGGGTCACAGTGTTTGTGGCGTTCTCCTTTATTGTCCTTCCATGTGCACATGCCCTGCTGGAAGAGCTTCATCCTCAGTCACTGGAGTGCTTAGAGCCAGATCATTTTTTCCTTCCTGTTACCCTGAGACAATAAATCCATCCTACCATTTTTTGTACACGGGAAATTCTAGCTCCAAGGTGCCCCCTGAGAAGATGGCACAGCGAATAAAACGCAAACTGCGCCTCGCACACCTCCCGTGAAAACAAAGGTGCCGATTGAATTCCTGTAGTGGCACGCAGGGATGCGAGCGGAATACAAATGTGCCTTTGTATTGCTGGCTCTGCTCCTTTGTATTCCGGGCCCGATGGATGGGGGTGCGGCCGTGCTCCGCTCGCTCCCCAGCCCGGCGAGGAGCTGCTGTGCCGAGGAGCGCCTGACTGCCGGCCCCGCATCGGCAGCGTCTCGGCAGCATCCTGGGAATCGCAGGCGATCACATGAGCCTGCCTTTCCAGCTCAGTTCATTAGTCAGCCATTTTGGTCGCCACCCTGCTCCCTGCGCACAGCCAATCCCGGCGGCACTCGCTGCCCGGGCTGCGCCGGGAGAGGGGAGCCGCGCTCGGAGCTCGGCGCGCCGGGACGCTGCCTCTCCGCTCGTCCTTTGTTTTTGTTTTTTTTTTTCTCGGGTCATCACCAGAGGAAGACAATATTTTTTTGCTTCTGCTGCCTCTTTTATTTATTTTTGAAAATATTTTTTCCTTGTTTTTCCCTGCTACCTCTGGTGGAGAAGCCAGGTTTTCTGTGGATGCTGAGGATCAATAGCCTCTAGCATAGCTGGAGACGACGGCAGTCGGTGCAAGGAGGGAGGCAGAGCTAAGCGGGAAGGAGCAGCGTTTTTACCTTGCTTGATCTATGAAAAGGCCAGAGCAGCCTCTGTGATCCTGAGCAATCTGTCCTTTAATCGCAAGGTATTTCTGATTTTCTTCTTCAGCAAGGTTTTGTTTTTAGTCCTTATTTTGCCCCCGTTGTTGTTGTACCAGCTGAGTCATCATGTCTGCTCTGACGCCTCAAAGCGACATGCCAACCCCCACCACAGACAAGATCACTCAGGCTGCCATGGAGACCATCTATCTTTGCAAATTCCGCGTGTCGATGGATGGAGAGTGGCTGTGCTTGCGCGAGCTGGATGACATCTCGCTGACACCCGACCCCGAGCCTACCCACGAAGGTACGGTCCGGCTGTGCCCCGGGAGCCCCGGGCCGGCTTTGTTCCGCCGCTGCACCGCTTGGGAGGGGGCGTCTCCGGCACCGCATGCTCGTGTCCTGCCTGCGGAGCCTGGATGGCCGCGGGCACATCAGAAAGCCAAAAACTGCTGCTTCGGATTGCCCTCCGAATTTGTAACCCGGCCCTTTAAGGCAGATTGGTGATCAGTTCTGTTTTTAGCTGTATCAGGTTTGTGTGTGTCAGGAAGGAAGAAAACCGCGATGTGTGCTCGGTGAGACCATTTAATAATGATTTTGCCCTTAAAGCGGGGCTGGTAGCTCTGGTAGTGAGCAGCCAGCTGGTACCGGGGGAGCAGAGTGGCAGCACCGCAGCGAGTGCCTGGTCCTGGGGAGTTTTTGGAAAGCCCCAGCGATTACGCAGCGATGCCCACTGTCAGGTGACGATGCCATCACAGTGCCCCAGCTCGCCTCTGATGAGCGTGCTGCTGTGTGTAATGCCTTGGAAGGCTGAAACGTGGGGATGTAGCACATCTTGCTTTCCCCTGGAAAAAGGACTCCGGGTTGATAAACAGTTTAATAGAAGGATTGGGGATTGAATGCTCTGAATACTAAAAGCATGAGAGGACATCTATGCGGTGCTCTGCCAATAAACAAGTGGGGAAGGAGAGGTGATGAGTTTCTGCAGGTGCCCAGGTTCTGAGTGTCCTTGCTGGATGTACCTTTTAGTTTTAGGGCAAGGAGGCCCCAGCTTCTCGTGCCTGACCCTTTTCCAGTAACTCCTGAAATGCCACTCCAGCAAGCAGTCTGGCTTGGCCCGTTTGATGCTGCCTGGTGAAGTCAGCAGTGTCTTATATTGTCTTGCTGAATGAGACAAGTGAAATTGTGGTGGGGATTTCAGCTTTAAAATACATTTGCACGGGATAATTTCATTTCCATTTGACAGCTGCTTTCAGTGGCAGTAGCCCTTGGGTTTGGATTTGGCTTGCCAAGTACTTAGTCACGCAGTGGGATACCAGACAGAGGTTTCAAAAGGAGAAATTTAGCATTCCCTCTGAAGCATATCCCAGGGGTTCAGGGAGGTGAGTACTGGGTGAGCAGGAATTCGGTTGTCTTCCAATTGCCATGTTCTTGTGTGTTACACTGAGACCTTCCTTGGTCTTACTCCAGTGTTTTTCAAGGTGTAATTACAGCCACTCTTCGGTGAATACAGAAGAGGGTTAGCAAAGAGCATTTGCTCATTTCTTTACTGTATTATTTAATTCACATGTCAAAAATAAATGCAAAAGAGCAGCACTGTAACAACCTTCCTGGTAAATTCAAGTTGCTGGTTGGTTGTTTGGGAGGTGTGTTTGGATCCAGGCTGTATTTTGAACAGAGAAGGTCAGGAAGAGCATTGACAATAGGAAAGCTGACACAGCTGTATCCCAGCGTTGGGTCTGGTGCTACTGCATCAGCACTGCTGCTGTGTCTGCAGGGTGTGCACAGGGCAGGGGGACAGGAGCTCGTGTCCCTGGGAGTGTCCCCCTAAAAAAAACTGACGTGCAAAGGTAGGCATTGTGAAGAAGGAAAAAAAAAAAGTTGTAGATTTCTTCCAAAGGCAGAACAAAGGAGGATAACCTGACTTGCAAAGGTAGGCATTATGAAAAAGGAAAAAAAAAAAAAAGTTGTAGATTTCTTCCAAAGGCAGAACAAAGGAGGACAACTCTTTCCTTAGAAATCAAAGACATGTAAAATACATGTTGCACTAAGTACCGAATCCAACAGTTTGTTGGATTAAGATTTGAAGCCTTCTATTTGCTGTCCCTCAGCTCTTGCTGCTTCTGCAGAGTTTTGTCCCTGGCCTCTCTTCAGCCTGTGATCTGCTGTGCCCCCAGCCCTCGAGCAGCCATCCTGCCTTCACATCCAGTCACAGCAGTTCCAGTCCTGCATGGAGCTGGAGCTTGAGAACAGCTAAGAAAAACTTTTCTTCAAATTAAAAGCAAGCAGCAGATACTGAGTTGCTTGCAACTGTGTATATTCCATATAACCTGTAGCATGGCCACTCAATTTAACAATAAAAACAATTAATACGCTTTTTCAGTTGATTGAAGCAATTCTGTGTGCATATGAAAATAAGCAGATTCTGCTGCTTACTGTAATTCTGCTTGATTAGAGAAAGAACTCATTCTTTTAAACAGGCTGTGATCTTAATAAGACTCTCAGAACCTCCCTGTCCTCTGCAGGCCCCTCAAAATTCCATGTGACATTGGTGGTTGTTAACTTTGTTTGCTTGCAATGCGTGTGACAGTCTTTGAGGCAGCTTTAGGCACGGAGATAAAAAGCACCTGGATTGTATTTGTGCTGAGTGTTGCACAGAGTGTGTGTATGGTTGGCATTGAACACTGGTCTCAGCTTTGGGGAGAAGTTACACAAAATGGCCTTTATAGGCTGTTGTTACTGGATGTTAAATTTCTATCTTGAATAATCATGAGGAGCTTCACAAGAGAGCTGTGGAAATCTTTGTCCTCATGGGATCACCTTGTAATAGCATCCAGGAGGAATAGTGGTGCTAACTTGAGAGAACTTTGAGGAATTACAGAATTCCTCTTCTTATTAATCCTCCTCTATTTGCACTAAGAGGAACAAATGGAATTAACATTTATAACATGTCAAGATGAAATTATCTTTTCTATAGGGCGGAAGCTAAGGTCAGATTTTTTTCTTCTTTTTTGACCAGTAATTTACAAGTTTTAGTTTCTGACATGTCCTTGTGTAGAATGCCCTGACAAGGAGTTGTGGAGCATTTCAGGAAAAGCAGATGTCCTTCAAAAACCTCCTGCCCGTTAATCTGTTACACTGATTATTGAATCATTAGTCAGATTTTACCTTTTTTCTCCATGTTTTATCCAAATGTTTTTCAAAATGTATCTCAGAAGGGTTTAGGGAAGCAGCATAACCTTACTGGTTATGCTTTTGTTTTGCAAACTGGCAACAGTTAACTTGGGTTTAGGGTTTCTCTGGTACTGTGGAATAGGAACAGTAAAGTTGTGGGAGAGGTGGAATTTTTCAGTGCTATGGGCCTTTCCCATTACAAATCAAATCTGAATTCTACTCAGAGTGGCAGGGACCTTTGATGTGTGGACAAAAACCTACATAAAATGACTCTGTATTTGCAAAAAACCTCTTAAAACACCTCTGGTGATACAAACCCTAAATAGATGAGAAGTTTGAAGGAGCTGGAGACTGATAGAACAAATGTGAAGTCAGTAAATGCAAGTTAAATGAATTACAGTGTGTTTGTGGTTATAAACCTTGGGAATAGCAGTTAGGTCATGTAATCCAGACTTCAATGCAGGAATTACTCTTAAGAGTTGTTTTCTTTGCCCTTTTAAGCTGTGTCAGTCTAATTGAAGTCAGAGCTGGGGAGCTTGGGGCAGGGTTAAATCCCTCAGAGGTGGCAAGTCACAAGTGCTGCAGAGAAACCACTTGGGTGTCAGCTGAACTGGGAAGTGAAAGATGGGGACAAAAACCCCAAGGGTTTGGGTTCTTACTTTCTTGGTGTAAACTGCCAAGGACTAAAATAGGATAAGAAATTGCCCATAGCAGTTAGTCATGTGTTTCCCTCTGGAAACAGGCTGGTTGTGCAGAAACTTTCCATAAAGCTGCACACAGTTGCAGCATAGAGAAATAGGGTAATTTTTTGATGGTAATCATGTGGGGATGGGAGTAAGACTTAGGGTGGGATTAAACTGTGACTTCATGTGATGGCCATGGCTGTTTATTTGTCCCGTAGGTGTAATGGAGAGTGGGCTGGGAATATCCAAATTGTCTGTGCTTCTTGATTTCTTTTTATTTCCTTCTGGTTTCTTGCAGATCTTTGACTGCTCTTGTCTTCTGTATGCAAGGCTCTCTGTATATGTGTGTATTTAGAGATGGAATTTTTATGCATGGGGTTTTAAAAGAAATGTTTTTTGTCCTGAGTAGATGGTTCCTGTCATTCCAGGCTGCAGATGCTGGAACCCTTTGCTGATGCCTTTTCTTTGTCAACAGTTAATGATCCATCATGTTGGCAAACCTACCCTGAAAAAATTAGTTATGTACATCCCATAACATGAACAGCATCTACCTAATTTTCTTCCTTGGCCTCTTTAGTTGCTATTAAATGTATTCCTAAGGTAAGGAATATCAGAATGCAATTGAAGTGTAGTAATGCTACCAGAGGTTCCCCTTTCATAATAAAGGAATATTTGTCCAGATTTGGGCCAAGCCTTTCCCAGCAGCAGGGCTGACCTGGCAGCATCACTCAAGACTTTGTGTATCAAGCTCAGTTTTCATTTCCCAAAACTGATGCCTTGGGGTTTTTTTAGGTTATTTTACTGATAGCTCAGCTTCTCCTTACGAGTCTGTATAACATTTCTGTACTTAAAAATAATTTTTAAAGTCTTGACCTATTGAAAAACTTGTGACCTTTTCTTCCTGATGGAACAAACTCATCCCTGTGAGGGTGGTGAGGCCCTGGCACAGGTTTGCCAGAGAAGCTGTGGCTGCCCCATCCCAGGAAGTGTCCAAGGCCAGGGGGGCTTAGAGCAGCCTGGAACAAGGGAAGATGTCCCTGCCCGTGCAGGGGACAGAGGCAGGGGGTTGAATGGGATGAATTTCCAAGTCCCTTTCAACTGAAGGCAGTCTGTGATTCTCTTTTATCTCTCTTTGGAGGAACTTGATATCCGGATGCTGTGTGTGAGATGATGTTCATTGGTTCAGAAAGGATTAGACTCCCAGCTCTATTTTAGAGCTAATAACTTCAGCCTTTAATAACAAAGTAAATGTTGAGCAGCAGTGTGAAATAATTTTCATGCTGTTCCATTCTCCCAGGGCTTACTTGTAGAAGCTTTCTTTGGCTTGGGAAAATACTCCCTCTCCTTCAGTGAGATGCTGCTGCTCTATCAGCCAAGGGAGTGACTGCAAACCCCTCTGTTGTCCAAATAACAGATAGGATTTTCATGATTAATACATTAGGGACAAGTTCTCCAGTCCCTTTCTGAAGAACTGGCTTGAATGTTCATTCCAATGGGATATTCAGTTCCAAAATACTGATCTTCCTGGGAATCTGGTTGGAATGAGTTAATTGTGTTATGGAGACTCAAAAGCCTCGGTCATCCTGTTTTCTAAACTTGGTACATACCAAGTTAAATACTTCCCATCATAATCAAAAGTGTGGAGTTTTTCACACCCAGTAAGGACCATGGAAACTATAGAGTTTCAGGTCTTTGTAATTCTCCTGTGGGAAGATGTTTTTCCTCCCCCACTGTTGCTTGGTGGAATTTCCAAACAAGTGGGAAAATATACAAGGTAAAAGAAGAAATGAACTCTATGCAAAGTGCAGCTGGATGCATGGAGAATGAGTGAAGATTGGAAAGAAAGTGCTAATGAAGTGTGTGTGCTTTTGCCTCTGAACCTATGCAAATGCCATAGTGTACCAGTTCAAATTCATGGAGTTCCTGCTAGTGGGAAGATGGGATTATGGCCTGTAGGGATAGAAGAGAAGATAAATATTTGTGACTCCCTTGGGTATTTCTCTGGGATCTTTATGTGGGTTACTTGCTAAGGGTTAAAAATAAATAAGATGAAATGAAGCCTTTCAGTTGTCTCAGTGGCTGTTAGCCAGGTACTGGTAAATCTGGTTTTGATTGTATGTTTTACCCTGTTCATGCTTTGGGTTAAGAGAAGCATCCAACCTCTCAATATTAGGTAAAAGACCTTGCAGCGGTGGTGTGTGCAGGTAGGGATTCCGGGATGATCAACATCTGGATCTGAGTCCCGGGGTCCCGGGAGGTGTCAGGGACAGCTGAGATCCGGTCTCCTGGCCCTTGGGAAGCTGCAACACCTGTCGTGAGACAACAAAAGCCATCGGTGCGGCTCGTGGGGGAGAGCATCTGCAGGGCTTTGGCTTTAAACAGCAGAGGTTTCCTCCACGGGTAGTGCTTGTTGCTGCTGCGGTGTGCTCAGCCCAGGGGGATGTTGGGACCAGTGTCCGTAGCGGTGCCAGGGTGAGGTGCAGCGCGTTCCCCGGGGCATGCGGGGCTCAGCTCCGGCGCTCCCGGGTGTTGCTGCAGCTCCGGGGCAGGAGGCGGGCGGTGTGTGGGAGGGAGGAGGGCCCGGCAGCCTGTGGACTTTGCTCAGATCGCCGGCACAGTTGGCTGGGGAAGGGGGCCGGAGCCGCTGCCGTGCTTCGGACGTTGTGCCGATGGCGGGTGAGCGCTGGGAGCGCGGTGCGTGAGTGGGGAGCGAACGGTGCCCAGGGTCCGGGGCGTTTGTCTGGCTCCGCTCGCTGGGTTTGGAACGGGGACCTAGTGGGAGTGCTGAAACCTGTTCTCCCTGTCCTGCCTGCTCCTCTCCCAGGATACCTCCCTGGCCCCGCCAAGGAGAGAGAGGCGCTCCCCTGAGTCCTTAGGGGGATCATCATCAGCCTGGGACCCGTGTGGGGCTCGGCTGGGTCACCTCTGTGGGATCTGTCATTTGGGGTGAGAGTCAGAACAGAGTTTAACCTCTGCCGAGCCTTCAAAATGCCCTGAGTGTGTGTTTTCCCTGAACGTGCCTGCTTCCCACGTGTGGCTGTGTCCCTGCCAGCAGCTCTTCTTGGGGCTGGATGTGAGGGAATCGAAGCAAAAGCTGACGTTGCATAAATATCGCAAGTTTAGTGCTTTTATCTTGTAATAAAGTAATGCTTTTGTTGCTTTTCGTTTTAAGATGTGCTTTACAAAAATGTTGCTTGTGTCAATGCAGAAACAAAACTTCTGCAGCTTTTGTGAAGCCTGCCGGTCTGACTCTGGGAGAAAAATGCTTTGCTCTGTTTCTTTTTGTAGACTAATGAACCTTTTTGACTTGCAGATCTCTTGCCACTATGAATTAAGTCTTGTATGATGCAAATCTCCCTTTCAGTTATGCTTTTCTTACACCTTGATTTTGAATCTTTCCTTTAGATCACGGCTTGCATGACGTTTTTCTTTCTTTTCCTTTCCTTTTGCTGTTTGCAAAGACTCTTGGGAGGATTTGACAGATGTGGTGGAGCAATTGCGCGATGATGATTCCGAAGGTGCGTTCCACACCCACATCTCACAGCTCTTGTTTTTGTGCTAATCCTTGGCTTCTGCGCTATTATTTTGAGCCTGAGTGCAAATTGCAGTTAGTTTCCCTTTCCAGTGCCAGCAGCTGTGGCTTTCCTGCATTTTCTTGGTGTTGCTTAAATAAATGTTTGCGGGTTTGGGTTTTTTTACAATTTGAAGTGGAGGTAGAAGTAGATCAACAAGGGCTATTTGCCTTCTCGTAAATGCTTTCAGAGGCAGTAGTTTCCTGAGCCTGGCAGAAGCACAGCCTAAAAGGTTGCAACAACATATGGAAGCTGAATTCTAAAAAATATTTCAGAAATCACTCTGAAGCTTTAGATTTTCTGCAGTATTTCTGTCTAGATTCTTCAGATTTTCTGGCAGTATTTGCCAAGGCTTGGCAGAAATTAGTCTAAAACTTGCATTGCATATTTTTTTAAAACTTGTGAAGTACTAAAAGACAAACTTATTTATAGCACTTCTTCCTTGGTTTTTAAGAAACAGTGCAAGTGTGAAATAGTTGAATCCCCCATGTAGCAAGTGGTTAATCAGTGTGGTACTTTGATGATTAAATACAGCTGCTCCTGCACGGGATTCAGGTGTTGGCAGCACAAAAGGCTGGTGTTCTCCTGCACTGAGCACGCTGGTCCTTGCTGCTCATCTTCCACCCTGGTGCCTTTAACTCTGTGCTGGTTCTGTGCCTGGGTGCTGCCCGCAGCCTCCTCAGCCACAGGCCACGTCCTCCTCTCCTGGCACAACAGCCCGTGCTGCTTCCCAGAAAAGGGCATTTTCCAAGGCAGGCTTTTAGGAAAAAAGAGGGGCTTGGGGCTTCTTTTCATAAAATATTGTCCAGTTTGTTTGGCGTTTATTTTGTCAGGTGGGAGGTGTTTCTCTGTCACAGGGCAGCAGCCCTGTTACATTTCAGCTTACTTTAAGTTGTTGTTCTTGATGTAAGATGGAGAACCATGATGAAATGCTAATGAATTGGCATTGCTTGCAGTGGGTTTGTTCACTTCTCCAGTGTCTCCTCATTCCCTGCCTTTGATCCAAGTTTTAGCTTCGTTTTAGTTGCTTCCTTCTTTTAGAGTAAGTATGAGGAGTGATAAAATTTATTGTCACCAAATGAGAAGTACGAAGACCAGTCATAGCTTAACCCTTTGAGATCCTGTATTGCATTGACTCTTTCTTGACTTTCAGGTTCCTGGGTGCAGATTGTACCATTTAAACAAATTACAGGATTCTTAAGTCCTTTTGGAAACATCTTCGTGGAAGCAGCTGGTTAGAAAATATGTCTGTTCTGTAGAAGCTGCAGTATTTAAATACCATAATGTCCTAAGAGGACATTGCTTTATTTAAAACCCAAATCCTGTGAAAAGGCAAAGTTCAAGGGCTGGGGATTTACTTTTTAAGGTTTATGACGTGGGCTGCGTAGGAAAGCCCCAGCAGAGGTTTTGCAGTTAGAGGCAGAAGGAAGTTGGAGAAGGTGCTGGCTCAGATGGAGCACACCAGGATCACACTTGTCCCAGCTTAAAGCCAGCCTGACAGCTTTACTGTGTACAAGTCAGCCTTGCCTGCCTACCCTGCCTTCTTTAAAGGTGTGTGTGGTGCAGTACCTAGAGCAAGAGTATCAATTACTTAGCATTTAACATTTGGAATAAACCTTAGGGGTTTTATCCAATTTCACACTATATAAGCTAACTGGTGTGCAAGTTGAGAATCTTGGATAGACTGCACATGCAGAGCACAATTGCTCAGAGCAGACTAAGGAAGCAGAAACCTTGGATTAGTATGATATGGTGAAAATATTTTTCTATTGAAATTAGCCAGTAACCACAGCCAAAGAAGCATTTTCTTTGGTGCTCTCTTGTACAGTTCCTTTAATTCTGCATTAGGGATGGGTTTGCCCCCCAAGCAGAGTCACTGTGGATGCCTTGCTACCCATCAGAGCAGCAGCCTTGGCCAGTGAGGAAATGTGATGAGAGAGGATGAGGAGGAGGTCTCTGTGTTGGCAGTCCTGTGCCTGACTCGTTCCTCCACTCCCAGTGATGGTGAGTGTTAGCTACACTGCAGGTCAGGAAATGGATTGGAAATGCAGAGCAGATCACAGGCTCAGGGTACCTCCAGGGCAGCCAGACCCATCACCTTCAGCCAGCAGTAGTCCTGAAAGGCAGTAAAAGCACCTCACAGGCTTGAGGCTTTGTGCTGCTCTGAGCATTGCACTCCTAAATGAGTCCTTGGAAATTCTCTAATCTATGGAGATAAAATTAGAGAAGGAGACGTCTGGTGCTGCTTCACTCTGAAGAAGAAGGGCAATGAGAGAGCGCTGCCCTGAGCTGCTTTTGAGGCACTGAACAAATGAGCTGTGCTGTCAGGTTTGGATGCTGGTGCTGCCCCAGTTCTTCCTCTCCCTGTGCTGGATTTTCCCAGCCCACAGTGACGTGCACTGGGTGTGGGTGTCCTAGCTGGGCTCTTGGCTCCCTTTCTGGCTGGTGGGTGCTGACAGGGTGCCTCTTGCTTAGATCTGTAGTCTGAGGTGTCCTCAGCTCGGGTCTCTGCTGCCAGGAGTAGTTCATTAACTCGAGGTGGCAGCTTGGTTCAAGGGTCCCTGGCTGTTGGCAGCAGCCCTGGATAAGTGGGGGATTTACAGGGATGAAACTGCCTGCACCCGAGACCTGGAGCTCAAAACTTGGGTGTGAGGAGCAGGCCTAAAGGTCTGGATGTTTGTAATGTGCAAGAGAAAGAATATAATCCTGGGACATCTGTGAGTTTTGGGGTTTAGTATGACCTGTCAGGAGCCATGAAGATCAGCTCCTCACTGGTGAAAACCAGTGGCAGAGTTAAAACCAAGAGAGGGAAGTGGGAGTTGGCTCCATGTTACATCTAAGTTTAAAAAACAGTCTTGAGGAAGAGAGATGCAAGTTGGGGCACAGATACATGTTGCTGGATTAAGTGTGAGGGGCTCCAAGGTGATCTTTAGATGGAAGAACAATCCAGAACAAAGCCCAGCTGGAGGATTCTTACCAGTTTGTAGCTGGGGATGTGAGTTGGGACAAGTGATGATCAGAGACACGTTGTCAAGGTGCAAAGCACAGGATGAACACCAGGCTCCAAGTGTGTCTTGCGTTTGAAAATAGGGAGCTCCTGTAGTTATTTGAAGTATTAAGGCACCTTATGTAGTATTATACATTCTATTCCCATGCCATTGTGGCTTTGGCCCTAAACTGCTAGTTGATGTTGATTTTTCTCCACAAAAGGCCTGCAGAGTGCCTCCTGGGAAACTCGCTGCCCCAAAAACGCCTTCAAAGCTGAGGAAAAACAAGAGCAAGGTGGGGTGTTTACTGTAACAAAACCAGCTGTTGTTGCTCACCAGCAGTTTCCTTGCTTTGTTTTTTGCAGACCCGAATTACCTGATGGCTAACGAGCGCATGAACCTGATGAACATGGCCAAGCTGAGCATCAAGGGGCTCATCGAGTCCGCGCTGAACCTGGGCCGCACGCTGGACTCGGACTACGCCCCCCTGCAGCAGTTCTTCGTGGTGATGGAGCACTGCCTCAAGCACGGCCTCAAAGGTAACCGGCCTGGGCAGCAGCAGGGCTCTGCAGCCTGCAGGGGGCACGGGGGAGGCTGCCACTGTCACCGCTGTCACCGCAGTGCATGGGCAGGCCAAAGCAAGGCACAGAACCTGCTGGAGGGGGAGGCTGGGCTGTGGCAGGTGTTAAAAACAGCAGTTCAGTTGTCTTGGTGGAACTCAGTGATCAGGGACTCAGCTGGCTTTTGGCAAGCTCCTGACTCCCTTTTCTGCACCTCCTCGTGCTTTAGCCATGCATCGCCTTGCTGGAAGAGGAACTGCAACCCCAGAGGTCCTTTCTCAATAGCTCTGTCTAAATGGAGAGTTTGGGCTGTGTCAGCTCATGGCTGGAAGCTGCTTTTAAAGCAGAGCTGGTGCTTGACTGAAATCCTGACTCAGAGCTCAAATGGCCAAGTACAGACTGGCCTTCAGGTGCTGCCTTTGGTGGTAGTAGCTGGAGATGGGAAGCAGAAGGGTGTGGAAAATGGTGATCTGCACCCCAGCCATCCTGAGATTCCAGGATACCAAGTGCCTGCCCAGCAGCAGCCCCAGAGGAACCATTCTGGCAGGATTTGGCTCATTTGTTCACTTGTTTGAGAATGTGTTATTTCAGCACAGGTCTAACAGGCTCATTTTTTATTTCTTTCTGTTTTTTAGCCAAAAAGACTTTTCTCGGGCAAAATAAGTCATTTTGGGGACCTCTAGAATTAGTAGAAAAACTTGTTCCTGAGGCTGCAGAGATTACAGCAAGTGTTAAGGATCTCCCAGGGCTCAAGTAAGTACACTCCTTTATTGCATGAGTGCATAATATGGGTTTATTGTGAGAGGGATTCTGAAGAAGAGAAGGAAGGGTGAACAGAACCTCCAGGAATACATCTGTCACCTTCTGCAGGTAAAAATGGATCATTGCTCCCTTAATTTTCATCAAGGATCTGCAGCAGGAGAGCACAGGATATATTCTTGCTCTGTTAAGAGCGTGGCAGCTTATGGGCAGCAGTGCATTTACTGCTTGTGCCTCAGGCATGGGAACAGCCTTTATTGAGCATTTATGAAGTCAGACTCAAGAGGAAGGGAATTAACAGGAAGGTTATAACAGTTTGAATAGTTTTGAGGCTGATGTAGGCAATTCTTCTTGTAAATAACTTCAGGTTAAGTGTTTGTGAGAGGAAAGCTTAGGCACCAAGCTGGAGAAGGCAGTAGTTTGTGTTGAAGAGGGGAGGCAAAAAGCCACAGCAAGCATATGTTGCTTGTAAAAGTTTTGTAGGAATTTCAAACATCACATTCAGTCTTGCCTGTTTCATGGTAAGATAAGCTGTAAGAAGCTTTTAGCTTGGAATAGAAACAATGGGTAAGGAAGCTTTTGTATGAGGATCGGGAGTAAGGATGGATTCATCTTTGCTGAAAGAATAGGTGGATAAATTCAATCAATTGCTTTTGGGGTAGTATTTAGTCACGTTCACACAGACAAGTGCTTTTCCTGGAGGCGTGTGCAGGACTCCTGCAGCAGCTGACAGGAGCAGTGCTGTGCCAGAGCTCCTGGTACCTCTTCCTGTTGTAGAACATTGGAATAGGAAATGAATGGAAGCCAAGAACAGTTTTAGGGTGCATTTCTAAACCTCGTGCTCACAGTGACCCTTGGCAAGTGGCAGGTCCTGTTAGTGAGTCCGGGTGGGCAGTGCTGGCCGTGGCTTCCTTGGGCTGCTGCTGCTCGTGCCCAGTGAGGTCAGACATCCAGATCAGTGTGTTGGAGCCACGTGCTCCCCATGGCTGGGAGAACAGAGGGGAAGGGCTGGCACTCGAGCCCCTGGCAGCCTGTGAGGGCGTTCAGGGGCGAAGCACCTGAGGAGAAAGAACTGAGTTGGTGTTTCTGAGCTGTCTGCCCACATTGCCATCCAGCCTGACCCACCCAAGGAGTGGTGTTGGCAGCTGTGCTGGTTTGTGCATGTTCCTGTGACTTAGGCAGAGCTGGTTGTGACTCAGAAGGGGATGAGCTGAAACAGCTGATCTGTCTGGCAGTATCCAGCAGGGATAAAGCCGGGGAAATCTTTTTAGTATGGCAACAAAACCATCATGAGTTAAGAGACAGTGACAGCCTAATTGGTCTGCACATATTTGTGCTTACATACCTTGTGTTTCTCTGCACCAGTGCCAGTTCTTGGAAGTGCAGAAACTTGAGGTAGGGTGGGGTTATGAGAGCTGTTGGTGACTGTGCCTTGCAGGGTGTCTGGAATTGTTTGTTCCTGGCCTTTGCAGGACACCTGTGGGCAGAGGAAGAGCTTGGCTTCGCCTGGCTCTGATGCAGAAGAAACTTTCAGAGTACATGAAAGCCTTGATTAACAGAAAGGATCTTCTCAGGTGAGTGCTGGACTCATTGTCAGTTGGGTTCACTTCTGCTCTCCAGTAAGATCCTTTCCCAGCTCACTGCTCTGTGTCTCTTGCCTTGCATCTCACAGTGAATTTTATGAGCCCAATGCACTGATGATGGAGGAGGAAGGTGCCATCATTGCTGGCCTCCTCGTAGGTCTGAATGTCATCGATGCCAACTTCTGCATGAAGGGAGAGGACCTGGACTCCCAGGTACTGACTGTTCACTTAATGGGCTTGTTCTGCTCCTTTAAGCTGGAAAACTCATTAATTTTGCATTGCTTACTGATGTAATGAACCCCTGCTGAAGTGCAGCAGGTGCTGATGAACTCATTAATTTTGCCCCTGCTGAAGTGCAGCAGGTGCTGATGTTCTAACTCTGACCTTCCACACGTGGCAACAGTGGGTTGGTCTTAGAAACCAAGTGTTTAATGCAAAATGCAAATTTTCCTTCTCCAGGTCGGAGTTATCGATTTCTCCATGTATTTGAAAGATGGGAACAGCACGAAAGGCAGCGAAGGGTAGGTGCACACACAATTGTCTCGCTGCTCCTCTCTTGGGAATGTGTTCAGGTGTTCCAGGCTGCCTTGTTTCTTTTCTATAGAGATGGTCAGATAACTGCTATTTTGGACCAGAAGAACTATGTAGAAGAGCTCAACAGACATCTAAGGTAAGACGTGTTCTCTTGGCTCTTTATTCTCTTGTAGAACAAAAGACAAAACAGGATTTTAAAAAGTGAAGGAATTACTGTAGGGTTTTTTCTCTTCAACAGTGCTACAGTAAACAACCTGCAGGCCAAGGTGGATGCCTTGGAGAAATCCAACACAAAGCTGACTGAGGAGGTAAGTGTCATGGAAAACCACTGGATGCTTTGGCCTTTGGGAGTTAGGGGATTAACCAGGGAGGAGGGGTTCCTTTCAGATGTCTGGTGTACAGAATGAGGGGTGTTTAAACAATGGAACTGGAATAGCTGACCTGCCAAGGAATTTCACTGGCTGTCACTACTGAGCACAAGCGAGAAAATCAACTGTATGTTTATGTAAATTGCAATAAGTAAAGGAAAAAATGTCATAAGTGAGATGTACAGCCTGAGCTTGAGAAACAGAGGGTACACGAGGCATAGGTGCAGTCTGTGCTTTAACATGGGTCTGCAGCTCATTACTTGATGGCATAAATGTCATTACATGTTTTGGGGTCAGTTCCCTGGCAGATGGGTGGCAGGAGGTCTTACCTGGTGCAGTGAGTGCCTTTGTGTGTACTGCCTGCACAGTGGCGTGGTACCAGGGGTGCATTGCAGTGGTGCCTGCAGTGTTTTGGGGTTTGGCAGTGAGTTTGCAGGTGATGAGCTGTGTCACACACACAGCCCTGTGACAGGCCTGAGCCTGCCAAGGACTCACACTCTCACCCGGGAGTTGTCTGTGGGTTGCTCACAGGATAGCATGGCTGATCCCTTGCAGTGTCTCTGAGCTGCTCCCGTGCGTGAGCCACAAAGCCAGAAGGAGTTTCTCGAGTTCCTTTTGCTTTTGACCATACACTTACATTAATCTGTTGGTCTGCAGTGCTGTCATCCCTGGGAATTCCTCTGGGCCAGGTGTCCCATCCCTAGGGGTGCTGTGTGCTGTTCGTCCTCCGTTTCCAGCCAAATCTTCCTCATCTGCTGGGGTCAAGAGAGAAAAAAAACCAGTGAAGTATGTTTTTGGTGTGTTAACTGTTGTGTTCTGTTCCCAGCTTGCAGTTGCCAACAACAGGATCATTACACTGCAGGAGGAGATGGAGCGTGTTAAGGAAGAAAGCTCCTACATCCTGGAGTCCAGCCGTAAGGTTGGTGTGTTTGTGTGAGGATTGCCGAGCCCTGGGGCCGGCCCAGCCTGAATGCCTTGTTGGGAGCAGAGTTTATTTCCTTGCCTGTCTCACACAAACCCCACAGGGGATTACAGGAATGGCAGGTGTGGGCCCTGTGCAGAGGGAACAGATGGGCCCTGGCCCCAAGGAGTCTGCCTGGCCATAGGGATGGAGCAGGGAGCGTGCATGGAGCTGGGAGCTCCCACAGCTTACAGCTCTCTGGGCAAGGTGTCAGGGGACAGGAGGGAGGGGGACCGACTGTCGGGGGGGACAGGTGAATCAGGAAATAGGAGTTGTGCTGGTTTGTCCTGAATTGTTGCAGGGAAAAGCCAGTCATGAGGTCAAGTGAGGGCTGGCAGTACACAATACCAAGAGAACTGTGTCTGTTACCTCAGGCCACCAAGGACAGAAGTGCTGACGGGCAGGCGCTGACTGAGGCACGGAAGCAGCTGAAGGAGGAGACTCAGCTGCGCCTGGTGAGGAGCGGGGCTCGGGGCTTGGCCCTGCTGGGCTCATGGTCGATACATGCCTGGGGAGAAAAATGCCTGAGCTGACAGGATTAAGGAAAGAAAATCTTCCCTTAGACCCCTCCATCCTAAAGACTGGTCCATGCACAATTCCCTGACTCTGCTGACCGTGCTGCACGCCTGGCTGCGATTCTGGGCTGCAAGCTGGGGAGTTACTCCCCTTAAGGCACGTGTCTGATGTGTGACTCTGAAGTTGTGGCAGCAGCACACTCATGTAGGGACTGCGTGGGCAGAAGGGAAGGGTGGTTACCCCTGGGTCATGAGGGCAGCTCCTGGAAATGCTGAGGGCTCCTTGTGTTCCAGGATGTGGAGAAGGAGCTGGAGGCGCAGATCGGGATGCGGCAGGAGATGGAGCTGGCCATGAAGATGCTGGAGAAGGATGTCTGTGAGAAGCAGGATGCCCTGGTGGCACTCAGACAGCAGCTGGACGATCTCAGGGCTCTAAAGCATGAACTGTCTTTCAAGCTGCAGGTAGGGAGCTAAGGAAGTGCAGGGAATTCCAGATGAAAGTGGGAGCTGCTGTGCATTTATTCCTCCTGCCTGTTGGAAAGGTGCTGGGTGTGGAATGGTCACAGGATGTGCAGTGCCCTCCTGTCCTGCTGTGAGAACACAGCAACGTGGTGGAGGGTAAAGGTGAATGCTGCTTCTTCTGAACAGAAGTCCATCATGGTCCAGAAGTTTGTGTGTGTGACAGGGGAAAGCATCTTGGGTGGTTTTGTGGTGTGAAAAGAGCCGTGGGATCTTGTGTTCCAGCACAGTCTGGTGTGCCCCTGGTGTAACTCCTGTGTGGTGACACAAGCAGAATCCAAACAGCAACACCGCACTCAGAACAGATCCCAAAATCAATTTGACAACAGGAAAGAGTTGCTTTGGCTCTCCTTGAGCCAATGTCTTTGTTCAAAGCAGCTGGATTATATTAAGATACTGAGTATTAGCAGGCACTGCAGCATGCCTTTTCCATATGCAGGAAGCCTCATGGATGGTGGCATTGCCCTGTTGTGGGGTCCAGATGGAGATGTTTGTCCTTGCAGTACTGACCTGGCGTTTGCTTTTCCAGCACTTTTTACTGCCTCTTTGCCTTCTGCCCTGTTGTTTTGTGTGCCAAATGGTTTATGGGGGTTTATCTGGGATTTACTACTCCTTACACCAACCCCCACTGCTCCTTTTCCCAGAGTTCAGACATGGGAGTGAAACAGAAGAGTGAATTAAACAGCCGCTTGGAAGAAAAAACAAATCAGATGGCTGCCACCATCAAACAGCTGGAACAAAGGTAAGACAGGAAACTTGAGCCAGGATCCACTGGTATGTCCTGTAGTGTAGTGTCCCATGGATCCAGAGTGGGCCAGGGGAGGGTCCCAGTGCTCTGCTAGACAGAGCTGCCTGAGGGGAGCAGTGGGAGCAGCACCCCTGGGACCTGGTTAATGAGCCGTGCGCTGCACTCCACTGGGTGCTCTCATTTTAGGGTTTCTGTAGACAGAGTGGCTTTCTTCAGAACAAGTTTGTGTTTGAAAATGTTTCATGGTACCTACTCAGCTAATTCATGTGTTCTTTTTCTCTTGCTGTTCTTATTTTTTCCGTTTTCTCATCATCCTCATTCTGACTTACTTATACAGTGAAAAGGATTTGGTGAAACAGGCAAAAACCTTAAATAGTGCAGCGAACAAATTGATCCAGAAGCATCATTAGACGTTTTTATGTCTGGCCACCTCACAGCTCTGACATCAGAACTCATTTACGAGGGGAGAACTTGAGAATTGCTAAAAGCAACTGTTAAAATGTTAATTGTCACCTAAAGTTGATTTGGAATTTGCCGAGTTTTTAAAACCAGTGAGTTTTTCTGCCGAGATTTAGTCGGGTATACCAGTCCCCAGCCCTGCCATTTGAACCGTGTTCCAGTACCAAGGAGCTGCCCACCGAGCGCCCCGGGAGCGCGGCAGGGGCGGCCGAGGTGGCTGTGCCCGGTCACCGCCTGCGGCGGCACGCGCGCGCCGGGGCCGCTCAGCTCCTTCTCTGTGTTGCCCTTTTGTGAAGTAGACGAGAAATGCATCCCTGGAAGTTGTTGACAGTAGTTGTGTGCGTGCCCCAAGCCGTTCCCCGTTCTCTTCTGTTCTGTGGGCCCGGCCCCGAGTCCGAGCCGAGCGGGCGCGACGCCGGCCCGGCACCGGGAACGCCGGCCCTCCCGTAACCAGCCTGCCTGGATTCTGCCTTAGGGACCTGGGGGGAGGGTGGGGACTTATCCTTATTCCTTTAAACTTCATGTGTCCAGAATTAGTAGCTATAGGTGTCTTAGAGTAACACGATAGAGTGGTAAGTTCAGTGGAAACCTCCTTCTCTTTGCATTGCTTCTACCTCTGCCAGGAATCCCTCCAGACATACCCTGTGGTCCTTCCTGACCCAAGGAAATGGAGGAGAGGAGTTTGGGGAGGTCTCTCCCCTTCCCAGAAAGGGAAGTTACCAGTTTTATAAAAAGTAATCTGATCTTTGTTTAAAGGAAGCAAAAACACATTGAAAAAAGAAGGAGCCCAGTGTGCAGCAGTGGGGAGTGGAGATGGAAATTTGGTCCTTGCCGTTTACTTGTCCAAGTAGTTGGTGGCTGAAAAGAGTTGCCTTTTACACTTCTTGCATTTTCTTGTGAGTTTGCCTTGCTCAAAACAAATGGAATTTGCTAAGGGAACAAGAGCTGAAGCTTGGAAACGCCTCTTAATAGGAAAAATAATTGCCAGTTTAAAACCCTGATGCAAAACCTGAAGTAACTGTAGCTTGAACTATTATAAACTAACATTCTCTGGTCACTGAAGTCCCTGTGCTGGCCTCTCACAGGCTTTAGGTTTGTAAGTGTTCCTCCAGGTATTTTTTCTTCTGGAAGGTTGGATTTGGGGAGTTTCTGTGTCGAATGAGGGTTTTTTTGCTCTGGTGAGATGCCTGTAGTAATTCTTTGGTGCCAGTCCTCCCTTTGACCTATGGGAGGGTGCTCCTTGGGGCAGTGGGTGGCAAATGTGACAAGCCCAGGAGGGAGCACCTCGGAATGTTTAAAACCCCACGGGGCTCAGCCTGGTCCCTGTGGATGTGAGCCTGGGCCACTGGGGGGCTTCTTCCCCGGGCTCCCAGCACAGCCCTGCTGGGACCCTCCCTGCCGTGCCCGAGCCGCATGCTTGAACCTATAAACTCAGTAACCTGCTACTAGAAACTCATCCCAACTCCCTGGAGAAAAAGTAATCCCAAGGGAAAGGCGGAAGCTTTGACCAAGGTGTGTGAACAGCGGGTTAGGGTGGGCAGCCCCTGCCCCTTGGCACAGTTCTGCTGTAGGAACAGTGGGTTGGATGGTGAGGTCTGTGCTGAAATCAGACAGATTGAAGGATCTGGCTGCTTCTGATGTCAGGCCCCGAGTGGGAATGTGGCGGTGTACTGATGCCTGGGGCTTGAGCCAAAGTGTCCATCCATGGGAGAGACCAGGAACATGCACTAATTCTCAATAGAGTAGCTACAACCTATGTTGCAAGTTCCAGTTACCTGTGCAAAGCTGAAATGTAACGTACATTAAACTCCAATTGGACTTAAAATTCTGTGTACTTGAGGTTTGCTTCGAATCTGGATAAAAGTGATGTTTTCTGTTTCTCATCTAATGGCTGTAAACTGTAGTGATAGAATAAAAACTATTGAAAACAAGAGCTTCTGCCTGGTTCACCTACATTTTGCTTTGCTTTGAACTTTTTTCCTCCTTTCCATTGTTTTTACCATTCTCTTTTTTTGGCTTTACCTTTTCACTGGGTTTTTTTTTTTTATTTGTTGGTTAAACTCAGTCTTCCTCCCCACCATGGCTTTTGTTTTTTATCACAAGTTCATGTGGCTCAAATCCAGATTGCGACAGGCAGAGAAGGACCGGCAGCTGGCCCTGCAGGACAACCGGCTCTTCAAGCAGGAGTTTGGGGACAAAATCAACAGCCTCCAGCTGGAAGTGGAAGAGCTCTCCAGGCAGCGGTGAAGAGACCCTTTTCCAACCTCTTTTCTGGGCTGTTGGTGCTGTGTCCAGGGGAGAGCAGGGGGATGGTGGCACAGGGAAGCAGCGGATGGAGAAGGGAGTGGGCCAAGTTTTGTCTGAGATGCCACGAGGTGTAACTCCAGGGAGGGAAGTCCTTGGTAACAGCATCACTCGACAGCGGCACAGGCTGCCCAGAGTAGTTGCAGATGCCCTATCCCTGGAGTGGGCAAGGCCAGGTTGGACAGGACTTGGAGCAGTCTGATCCAGTGGAAGGTGTCCCTGCCCATGGCACAGGGTGGACAAGGTAGTCTGTAAGGTGCTTGGCAACTCAAACCTTATGTGATTCTGTGATAACTGGGAATCCAAAGTTAACATTACAGTTTGTTGCTCCTGGGCAGGGATTGAGCAGCCATGTCTCTGGCTGGAGCCAACACTGAAGGTGCTGGAGCAAGGGCAGTGATTTTGGTTGTCTTATCTGACACACAGTACATTGACATGGATTTTTTCCCTGCTCTTAGTTCTGCTGGAACTCCAACAGAGACTTTGTCAAAAGCCATCACATCTTCCCCTGCAGCCTGATCACTTGAGCAGTGACAGGGACACAGACCAACCTCTTTCCTTAAAGACAAGAGCATCTCCTTCAGCCTTGACCCATCTGTGGCCTGTTGCAAGGTCACTGGGATGAGCTCTGTGGGAGCATTGCTGGCTACATGGAGGTTTTTGTCCCTTCTTCCCCTCCTGGCCCAGCTTTTTGGTTTTTTTTTCCAAAAGCTGCTCTGACAAGCACAAAGAGGCTTTGGTCAGCAATTGGTGTGAGGTCCTGGGTGTGCATGGGTGAGCTTAGGAGGACACGGGCACATGGGTCTGGTTTTGCATCAGATGGATGCTAAATGGTGCCAGAATTAGATGAAGGAGTTGGAGATTTTTCATCTTGACACGTTACGGCTAAACACACCGCGAGACAATTTTGGGTTCCAAGAGGCAGTTTTAGCTCTTGAGTTAGGGGTGTGAAGAAAGGGTCAAACAGCTCATCAGTAGTCAATGCCAAGTGTCCCCAAACCATCCTTTATTCACAATTCCACCTGGCATTCCAGGAGCCACCTAGAACTGGAGCTAAGGCGGGAAAGAGACAGATGGTCTCACAGTCACCAGCGCAGCCAAGAAAGCAAAAAAGGCCCAAAGAATTGGCTCAGACAGGTAATGTGACTCGGGGTTTGGCTCGGGTTTGAGGTACAGTTTCCCTTGGCTTGTTTGCTGTTACTGAGCTTTCTCGGGCAGTAAATGGTTGTTGTTCATGTGCCACAAGCAGAGGAGCTTTGGGAAGATTTTTATACGCTCTGAACAGGCAGTTTAAATGTGCAGTAACAGAGATGGCTTCTGCAGTTCCTTGTTTCTCTCTGGTCTGCTTGAATGGTGCAGGCCATTTTGTCTTTTTTGACCTTTATTACACAATTTCAGTGAAGTGCTTTAGGCCTCATGGCTCAGCTGTTGGGGAGAAGAGGAGGGTTGTTTTCTTTGCTGGATGGGAAAATGTCCCTGGTCAGCTTTGACAAAACCCCTTCAGCCCATCTTTGTTCTCAGCCTCTGCAAATAAGAACTGGTGCCTGTGGCTCCTGGCTCCTGCCTGGGACCCCTGCCCACCTCTGAGAGGCACAGTGCCCTCTGCTCACAGCAGAGAGGAAGCACTGAGAGCTGCTCCCAGGGAAAACTGGGACCCAGATACCCCTCTGTGCCAAGGAGGGGCAGAGCAGTATCCCAAAATAGCAGTGCCAGTTCTCCCCTTGCAGTGAGGCAGGAGGGAGACTGGAGTTCTCCTCTAGTGCAGCTGATGGGTGAGTGTTTCCTTTTGGCAGGATGGGAAGCTCAAAGTCCAGGAAGAAAATGCTAAACTGAAGCAGGCGCTGAGAGAGAACAGTGTCCTGCCACACAGGTAAGGAAGGACACAAATGTCATCCCTGCCTCTCCCAAGTCCTGCTTTCCCTTCTCCAATTGCTGTGCCAACAGGGAGTTGGGAATAGTCCAGCTTCCCTTTTTAAGGATTTCCAGCCTTATGGCCTTGGTTGAGTTCTGTGCTGCTTTTCCAAAGCTCTCAAAGGGAAGGAAGAGGTTCAGTTGTTGGCCATCAGTGCTTTCAGATGGGAAAAGCTCTGTGTCTCTCCCTTTTACCTTTGAATTTTTTTCTATCTAAACCTGCTGTTTAGTAATTTTTCTGACTCAAGACTCCTTGGTAAGCCAAATGCAAGACTTTTGGAACTCATGTCCAAAGTCTCTTTGGTGAGGGAAAGGAGAAGGGTCTCTGGACCTCCTAAAGAGAAGCTGTTGGGGAAAGACAACTTCAAGTGTGAATTTAAGAAGATGGCTGTGTCAAATTGTGGTTGAGGTCACTTGTTTCTAAGCTGAATTATTACAGAGGAGGATTCTTGCTGCAGGATTTGAGTATTTGGTTTTAGGAGTTAAAAGGTGTTTTCAAAGCCCCTGGGCACAGCTCAGTGCTGAGGCTTTGGCTGGGGATGGAACAGCCCATTGGAAGTGCTCTGACTCTCAGGTCTGTGCTGTGCCCTCGAGGCACTCTCCATTGAGTTAATCAGTGAGTTAATCAATGAGGTCATCAGGAAAATATCCTCTTAAAATAGCACAAAGCACTTCAAATCTGCTTTGCCAGATACTAAAACCCTTCCAGGCCCGAGATGGCTTTTACCCCTGTTGGACCTGGAGTGTTTAAGCAGGTCAGGTTGATGGTGTACAGGCCTTGTGGTGCTGTGCTGTGCATTTCACAGCAGGGGTGGGGATCAAACCTGCAGGCCTGTGTTTAAAGCCAAACTGTTTTGCTCTAGCACCTCAACAGTCTTTTCTGTGTTCATGCTGCCTCTCTTCTGCTCTCCTGGATGCATTTTGCAATTTTTTCTTCTGCTCTTCCTATGGAACCAGGAGTGCTACTCAGAAATCTGGGGAGGGTTTCAAAAATGGGATGAGGGAATTCCCTGATAGCACAGATGTTCTATTCAAAGGCTCTGGTGAGGGAAGGCCTGCTCCAAGTGATGCTGTTGTTCCCTTGTAGGTCACCCAGCAGCACGCAGGAAGAGCAGGTGGGTGATTCTCCTTCTTGGTGGTTTTGCTCTTTTCCTTTCCAAAATCCTCTCCTTCTCCTCCGTGTGCCTGGCAAAGCACAGCCCGACCCCCAGAGAGCCACTGGGATGCCTTGTGCTGTCTTGCCCACTGGGGAATTTCTGCTGCTGCCAGCTTATTCCCAGTGAATACCATGTTTAGTCCCCCCACCCCGGTGCTGCTGAGCTCTGCCACAGGGGCCATGTAAAGCAGAATGTCTTGGTTTTGGCTTGGGCTTTAGGAGCAGCTGTCGGGGCCTGGGCACGCCGAGATGTGCCAGCTGTGCCAGGAGGAGGACAGCCGGAGCCAAAGGAAGGTGAGTCCTGGCCTTGAGCTGCCATCTCCCACAGCCCATGACTCAGTTCCCTCTGCTTTTTGTTGTGGAATCACAGATTCCTGCTGGTGAGGGGTTCCAAGAAATGAGCCCTCACAGGCCCCTCTGCCCTTAAGAGAACTTTGTTAAATGCTGATGGGGTGATGGTTCCCTGCTCTGCCCTGTTCAGTGCTTTGCTTTTCCTCCCCCTTAGCAGCTTCTTCCCTTCTTTAGCTCAGTGTTTGTTCTTCCCTCACTTGATCTGCCAAGACCTGGAGCTCTCCTTGACTGCTCTGTCCTTTTCCTGCATTCCAGAACATCTGCAAGAACTGTGGGGGCACCTTCTGTGAAACCTGCTCGGCGCACGAGCTGCCCCTCCCGTCCAGCATCAACCCCGAGCGCGTCTGCAACCCCTGCCACCAGCGGCTCATCCAGCAGTATTCCAGCAGCCCCTTGTAGGAACAGGTGGCACAGAGGTGACAAACAGCGGCTGTGGCTGACAGTGTCTCTGGAGTTGCTCAGGGGAATGTGAAGACACTTGCCCATGTGCTTTGGAGGTCAGATGGGAAGCAGCTTCTTGGTGTTTAGAATCTCCTGTTACTAAAACAACAGTCTGAGCCCTTAAATCAGCCTGAGCTGTGGAGAATTCCATTGGGAATGTCACATGGGGCAGCCCCAAGGTGTGCCTGAGCAGTCTCAGGACTCTGGGAGCCCCTGCCCAAACCAGAGCTGTCATCTGCGAAGTTGGGAGTGTTCTCACCCTCACGTGTGTGGTGTGGGTGTGTGCTGCTGCTGCTGAGCAAAGGCTCCCCAAAACCCAGCAGGACTGTTGGTATTCCTCACGTCTGGCTGCACTTGAAATCCCATTTCCCCTTTTCCGTTTGCCCTGGACAGGCTGGCTGATCCTGGGAACCCTGGGCAGGGCAGGTGGGCACCAGTGAACACATCCTCCCTGCATGTCCTTGGCTCAGGGCTCTCACCAGGGGCTTAGCCTGCACAGGGACACCCCAAACCAAGCTGTGAATGTTCTGTTCCCCCTCTGGGCTTTAGGGGCTGGGCCCAATCCCCATCACACAGAGGTTTAGGGCCACTTGGATCCACCTTGCACGCATGGAAATGTTACAATAAACCTGGCATTTCACTTTTTGTTGGATCAAAACTAAGTGGGAACACTTTTCACCTGTTGGGAATTTTAATTGCACATAGAGCTCAGAGAGGTTCTGTGGTTTGTGCCACAGCATTTTTTGTTACTGTTGCCCTGAGGGATTTTGCTAGTCCAAAAAGCAGTGGTGGCTTTCTCGTGTCACAGGAATGTTTACTCCTTTTCCTGCTGGCACCTCCTGCAGTGTCTGAGACCACACCATGTCCTGTAGTTCACAGAAGAGGGCTGCACTGGTGTGACAGATGCACTGGGGTTTGGGCAGATGTTGTAGGGGGTAGTGGTTAATTCCTTGGAGGGGATTTCCTAGTCACTAGATGGGCTGGAACCACATGGAAAAACCTCTTGGAGCTGAGGTACTGACATGGTTGGTACTGCTTTGTACCAGGAATCATCTCTCCTGCATCCTTTTAGCACTTGGCATGTTCAGCCACCCAACTTCTACTGTTCTCTGCTCTTCTGCCCCTTCCTGACCCATTTCCCTGCTGATGTGGCGGGAGTTGTAAGCAGTGGTGCAATACCAAAAGCCTGGAATTCAGTTGAATTCCTGAGTTCTCTGAAGGGCTGAGACACAGGAGGTGGACGGAGAAAACACTGAATTAGTGTCAATAGTTTTGGGTACTTACTGTACACCTGCAGCAGTGTCAGCTCCTGCACCCAACCCCAGTGGGACTCATCCCCAGAGGAGAAAATAAGACCCAGGCAATGCAGAGGGAGCATTAAACTGGAAATGGAGGATTAAAGTCCGTGGAGCAGGGAGGTGGCTGAGCCCCTCCAGAGCACAGCACTGGTGGCTGCCATGGTCCTGGCCTTTTGGAAGGTGGGAGCAGGACTGTGCTGGCTGCTGGCTCCCTCTGTGCTCAGGTACTCTGAGTGAGGCCAGGGTGGGCTCACAGCTGGCCTTGGGAATGGGGGGACAGGTTTTCTGATGTTAATTTTGTTCCACACAATAAAGAACCTTGATCATTCATATCCTGCCTTCTGAGTGGTCTTTCCATCCCATTCCTCTTGGGCTGGAGGCATTAAAAGGATTCAGAGCAACAGCATGCACCTGTGTGAGGTCTTAGATCACTCAGCTGTTAATTGGCAATCCTGGTGTTTTATTAATGCAGCCTGATGCACCTGGAGCCCTGAGCTGCTCCACCTGGAGCCTTGGCCATTCCCACTGCAGCTGCTGCTGGTGCTGTGCACAGCCCACTCCCCACAGCCCATCACATTTATTACAAGCTCTTACACAAGGCTGAACTAATCTTCGCTTGTCCTCCTCGCTGAGTGGTGACACTTGGACCTGATCTTCACGCTCATATCCACGGAATGTGTTCACTTGGCCTAAAAACAAGGAAGAGGAAAAATGTTTTCTTTTTTTCCTCCACTGCCCACTGCATTTTCTTCCCAGTTAATCCTCTATTACACTGAAATAGTGCAGTTTGGCAAGAGTAAAACACCCCAGACTGCAGGTGGGACATGCTCAGGTGGGGCTGCAGCACAGGCACATGGGCTGGGGGTGTTGAATTCACCCAGCACAAGCACCCACAGGAGGGAGCTGCCAGGGAAGTGTGGGATGCAGGAAAGAGGTCAGACTGCACATCCTGAACCTGCCCCGAGGGCTTCTCCCTGGCCTGGATTACAAAGCCAGGATGGGTGGGCTGCCCTCCCTGCTGCAGGGACCAGGGCTTGGGGAGCAGTGACCACCACCCCCCACTTTCTGAGGGGAATTCATGGAACAAGCTGTCCACCACCTTGCATGGTCACATCAAACCCCACCCCATCCAAAAGACCAATTGCTATGAGCCCCCATCTCTGGGAAATGTTCAGCCATGTTTCCTCTCCTTGCCAGGGAATATAACGCCATCAGAGCTTTCCATGCAGTGGGACTGGAGGTGCAGGCTGTGGGATCACACTGGACAGCTGCTGTCAGGCCAGGGGGGTTCCCTTCAGCCCCTCTTTCACCCTTTGGTTGCTACAAAGAGAGCAGGAAGGACAGAGAGGGGTGTGCTCACCAAACCTGCGCCTGTGCCGCTGTCCCTAGCAGTTCTCCTGTCCCTTGGGATGTTTGTTCAGGAACAATTCAATGGCGCTGCACTCTGGGGAAGGGAAGAGAGGTGGGCTGAGGTCAGACACTTGTATGTGTTACATTGTATTTTTTCCCTCTGCAAAGCCCGTGGCACATCACAACCTGGAAAGCCACACTCAAGTGATCCCTCTGCACAGCCAAACCCCCTGAGGTCTCAGTCCCAGGGCTGTAGGAGCCCCTCTCTTTTCCTGACTTACCCATCCGTGACCCCTCCTTGTCCATCGCTGCGACTGCGTCCTCGTGGCTCTCAAAGTGTACATCTGCCACTCCTGTGGCATCTCCATGGGAGTTATATTCCACCAAGATCCTCGTGGGCCTCAGCGGAGCAAAAAACTGAAAAGCAGAAAAGAGTTTGGTGAGAAAGAAACAACAATCGTGCACCCTATTCCCCAGAAACGCAATGCTTTTACTCCCAAAACCCACCAGCCTATGGTGGAGCCTGAGCTCCTGAGCAGCAAAAAGCTCCCTGATCCATCTGCGTGAAGCTGAGGCACTCCCCAGCCACCTGTCCAGGTGAGCTCCTGGCACAGGAACTGCTGCCAGGAACAGACATCCTCACTCTGCACCCACGTTCTGTACACACCAGTGCAGCTCCATGTACACTGTTAACATCTCTGTGCAGTCAGCTACTCTGAAATTTGTTTTAGATCCTCAAGGGCTCCTCAAGCCCAGTGATGGATATTGAGACATCCCAGCAAGGCTTAATTCTTTCTTATTCATGGAGAGGAGCAGATCCGTGTTGTGCCCGAGGCCACAGCTGTCCAAAGCCACACGGCACTGAGGACTAACAGACACTAATTAATTAAGAGCCTGCAATCCCTGCAGCTGTAACAATTAACTGAGGGTTTGCAGGGATAATGACAGAAGCACACTCCATCCGCAGCCTGTTACTCACATTTATTATGTCCTGGGCACTAGCTTGGGAAGGAAAACCCCTCACGTGGACAAAGTGCTGTGGTGGTGATGAGGCATCCTCAGACTCTGAAACGTTCCTGGAGCTTTCTGTGGAATGGAGGGAAAAACCACCACTAGTGCTTGCAGTGCCCCCTCCCTCGTGTGAAAGCCGTGGGCACGCGGGGGACACGAGGAGCACTCAGGACAGGGAGGGACTCACTGATGTCTCCTTCGGCACGGGAGCCTGCGGTGTCTCTCCAGCCCCTGTCCTCAGAGACGGACTCGTACTCTCTTCTCGCCCTGGAATAGGCCGTCAGCTGCCTGCTGTAGGCCATGTGCCTCTGCATCTGGTGCTTCCTGCTCACGTACACCTCTATGTACCTGGAGCCCAAAGGAGACGGCACGTGGCACAGCTGGCACTCAGGGCCTCCCAGCTGTGTCCTGCCTCGGCTCTGCTCACGTTCTGGGGGTGAGAGCCCTGCCACGGCACTGAAAATTTAATCCATTTCACTGGCACGGCTCTCTTTGAGGCTGCTTTTCCCTCGCTGCACTTCTGCAAACTGCACTCATTTCCCCAAATCCAACACCCAACCCAGCCCCAAAACAAATCCCGTAACAGGCAGATGCACAGGGTCACGGGAAACACTGCAGGGAAGCCCTAAGAATTTCCATATACCTCTGAAATGGATGGGATTTCACCAGCAGTGTTACATCAGGCAATTTCCAGAGCACTGAAGGAACAGTGTGATGAAAAGGAAATATGGACATCCAAGGGAGGGGGCCTTCCACTCTTCCTGAAGGGAGCAGCCAGAGCAAGGGAAGTAACCCTGTGCACAGGCTGACAGCTCAGCACCCCCGAGTGCCCCCGAGGCCAGCTCTGGATAAAAGCAGGAACAATATGGGAGCCAGCTGCCAGGAATTGTGAAAACCCCTCTACTTCATGGCTAATCACAGGGAAATGGAGGTGTGTGAGCCAGATGGATGAGTCAGGTCAGCTCTTGTTCTGACAGAAAAAAATTAACAGTAGATTTGGAATTAAGCTCTACTCGAGAGGAGGCAAGTCCTATTACTTCTATTAATTAATTAATCAATCAAATCCTGCCTGTAGAGCAGCTGTTTGCTCTTAGTATGGGCGGGGAGGTTGACAAACACAAGGAAATGCAGTGTGGAAACAGGAAGTAAGGAAAGGAAGGAAGTTGGTGTGCAGGAGGAGAGGTAAGATTGGGAAAACTCTTTTATTGAGTGGGGTGCAGATGAAGTTTTATAGATTACTGAAGTCAGAAAACTCAGCAGGGAAAAGCAGCCTTGGTTGTTTGGGTTTTCTTTTCTCAGCACAGCTCATTTAAAAGCTGTGTGGATGTGCTGCTTACAGACAGGGTTTGGGGCTGGGCTGGCCACTGTTTAGGTTAATAACTGGGGCCTGGGCAGACTGTGTCTATCTAGTGCTCCCCACTCTGGAGGCTGTCACCCCTTTTCATTGGGATGAGAATGCCTTCAGGAATACCTGAAAATCTGGAGACCTCCTGAGAGGCCCCCAAGTGCCCCAGACCATGAGAACTGCAGGTGCCTCTGCCCCCTGGATCGCACTGTGAGTGTGAGATGAGCTGTTTCACCCAGCAGGAAGCTCCAAATCCCACCGGTGCTTCACGCCACGCTCTCCTGCCCCCTGAACTCCAGGGAAGCACCTACCTGCTTCCCATATATTCCCTGTGCCGCAGCAGGGCCTTAGCTGCCATTTCCGGAGTGGCAAACTGCACGAAAGCTTCTCCTGTTCTTCTGTCTCCCCGGTAAATGAAAGCTATGTCTGTGATTTTCAGACCTAGAGATGAGGGGAGAAAAAGGCATTGACTGTGGCAGAAACCTGTGCTATAGCTCAGAAAGCCTTTTTTTTTTTCCCCTTGTTTTTCTGGTTTTTGAGCAGCTAATTAGTCCTGAAACAACTGCTCATGCTGGCCTAAGTAGCTTTTTTTAACTCCATTTTTTTTTGCTTTAAGGCCGTTTTAACAGGAGACTTAATTAAAAAAGGAATCAATTTGAGGTTTCAAGTAAGTGAATCCAGCTTCTGGACAACAAGTAGATCCAGAGCAGAAATGTTCTTGAAATTTTGTCTTATTATGGTAGTATTTTTCCTTTTTTTCCCCTGGCCCCAAATCAGAGTGCTGAAAGTACTGGTCCTGGGTTAGACCTGCACAAGGTCAGAGGGGCAGGGAAACTCTGCGGGGCGCTCAGAAAGCCTGAGTGACTTCTGGGGAACAGCAACTTCCTGAGGTGTTTAAGGTGTTTGAGGCCGCGCATGCTTTGCCTTGTGCCTCGAGGAACAAGAGCATCCACCTGAGGAAGTGAACGCCTGGAAAAGGCAGGGCACGGCCCAGGCTGAGGTACCTGAGAAGAACTCTGCAATGTCCTCCTCGGTGGAGGTGAAGGGCAGGCCTCGGAGCAGCACCACTCCGTCGCTCATGGCCTGCGACTCGTCCCGCAGGCTCCGCAGCAAGCCCTCCACGTCGCTGTCGTGCACCTCAAAAACTGCAAGGAAGGCGGCCACGGAGCGTTTTCCCACTGGGCACTGCAGGGCAAGCCCTCCTGGCACTCCCTCTCCCAAGGCAGCTTCCCTCCCCTGCAAAGCTCCATCCCATTTCCTCCCCCAGCCCATGCTCCGTGCTCCTGCCCCTCTGCTCTCCCTGGCCAGCCCAGGACATTTTGGCTCAGTGGTGGCTGATCCGCTGCTCAGCTCCACCCCTGCGCCTCCGCACTGCCCAAGGAGCTCATTCCCTGGGGAATGCCACTGCACTGTTAACTCCAAACCCACCTTTCACGTAGCGTGGGCCCATGTACCTCAGGTGCTTTTCCAGGGCTCTCTGCACGTCTGCCTTGGACTCCAGCTCGATCAGGGCATCCCCCCTGCGCCTCCCATCCCTGTTTAAGAGGAAGTGTATCCCGTTCTCACCGTTTCGAATTCTACAGCCTGGAAACCAAGGGACACAGGAATACACAGGACTTAATCAGACATGGGATCTCTGTGTCCTGACTGCAGGGCTGGGGGCTCATGCAGAACACAGGGCAGAACCTGCATTTCCAGCACCAAGTCCAACGTCACACTGACTTGCTGCAGTTTGGTGGGCTAGCAAAGTAATTTAAAAACTTGCATCTGGCCCCCGGGAGGATGCAGCACCGTCTGACAGTAGGGAGGATCAGCCCCACAAGGGTATGTAAAAGCCATGAATCAGGGTCAAAAACAACACTGCACTTTGAACTAATCAGTAAAAAATTTTGGTTTCTTAAAAATGGAGGAGTTTGGGCCAGCCATAATGGCCTGTAAGAGCATAGCTTTGAACTGGATTGCCTTTGCTCTGGAGACAGTGATTAAGAAGGGAAACACTTGCCCAAAAAAATTAAGAAACCATACGGATGAGCTTCTAGTCAGTGTCCAGCAGACTGGATGTTGACTATTCCCTTTATATGTGCCAGTTGTGAATAATTTTGCAGCAATAATAAGACCTCATCTTTCTCTGGCTAACGATCTCTAAACTTCCCTTCTGTTAAGCAGGCATGAGCTAATGGGCTAATCCAGCATGCAGAACAGTCAGCCCGGAAAATGAACACCCGTACTATCAAAGAAGGTAAGGACATCTTCCTCGGTGCACGAGAACGGGAATCCTTCTGCCCTGACGAGGTAGACAGTGTCGCTCTCCGCCTTGGCTGAGGCGGGCTTCTCCTCTGAGAGGCGACCTTCGTGGGACGGAGCATCGGTGACCTGGCGCGGACACAGGAGAAGAGCCCCGGGTGAGCGGCGAGAGGCCGCGCTTTCCCGCAGGGCTCGGTGCCCGCCATTTTCGCGCGGCCGTACCTGGCTGTATGCGCGGAGGGCGGCGCGGAGCGGGACCGGGAGCGGGAGCGGGAGCAGGGCCGGGGCCGGGGCGGGCCGGGGCCGGGGCAGGCGCAGCGCGGGCGGCAGCGCCGGGCCCCGGCCCAGCAGCAGCGCGGACAGAGCGCGGCGGGCGGCGGCGACCACGGCCATGCCGGGGATCGCGGCTCCGCCCCTGCGACCTTCCTTCCTTCCTTCCTTCCTTCCCTCCCGGCAGGCGCTGCACGGGAAGCGCTTCCCGGGCACGGCCGGCTGCCCCCGGGGCTGGGGGTGCTCCCCGCGGTGCGGGTCCCGGGACGGGGCGGGCGGAGTCACCGCGGGCTTGTCCTGTCGCAGAGCTTGGCTTAGAACAGCCGGGCTTGGAACGGAACTTAAAGATCGTCCTGTTCCACCCCTGCCATGGGCAGGGACAAGTACCACTGGACCGGGTTCCTCCAATCCCCGTCCATCCTGGACATGAACGCTTCCAGGGATCGGACAGCCACAGTTTATCTGGGCAGTCTGTGCCAGGGCCTTGCAGGGAAGGATTTCTTCCCAATATCCCATCTGATCGTGCCTTCTGTCAGTGGGAAGCCATTCCCCCTTTTCCTGTCACTCCAGGCCCCTGTAAGTAGTCTCCATCTCTCCTGCAGGCTCCCTTCAGGCACTGGAAGTCTGCCATTGGGTCACCCTGCAGCTTTTCTTTTCCAGGCTGAAAACATCCTAATTCTCCCAGCTTTTCCTCAGAGCAGAGGTGCTCCCTCCTTATGCTAACCTTGGTGGCCCCCTCTGGACTTGCTCCAACAGGCCGATGTCCTCTCAGTGCCGAGGACCCCAGGGCTGGATGCAGCATTCCAGGTGGGGTCTCACCTGGAATGAGCAGGGCAGAGGGGAGGAATCCCTTCTGGGGGATGAGCCCAAGGCACAGATGGATTCTTGCAATACTAAGTTTTAGGCGGGGCTTCATCACTGACAAGCCTTTTACAGCCCTCCCCTGGAGACTGATTTTCCAGGAGAGATGATTTTCTGCCCCTCACTCCCATCCCTGCTGGAAGGTCTCAACAGGCAGAACCTGTTGGTGAAGAATATTCCCCTTCCAGGTGGTCTGGGAAGGCAGTCCTGCTGTCATTGCTGCACCCAAGAGAGATCAGGGGGAAAGAGGTGGCACTGGCCTCTCCTAAGTGCACACATGAGGAAGGTGCGTCCTGCTGAGCCCAGACAAAATTTTTAGGATGAAGCAAAATGAGTAGGAAAAGGCAAGCTGGAATCCCAAACCCCAACGGCGAGGGAACCCAGGGAGGGAATGTGGAGGCTCAGATCCAGGGTATTCAGGCAGGTATCCAGGAGGAAGATGGGCCAGGCCCAGCAGGACCCCAGCTTGGTCAGGAAGACCAGGAGAGCCACGACAGCCAGGATACTCCTCCCTTTCCCAGCACCCTGCAGCTGTAGCCTGAAATTGCAAGTATGAGTTGCAATTTCAAGCTGCTGCAGACTATCAAACCCAAAACACAATCCTGGGTTCTCCAGCACGTTTTATGCACATTTGCAAAGGAATGCTGACCTCGGTGCCCAAGTGGTTCACATTCCAGTCTTTCCTGGCCTACTTGGCAGGTTTATCTTCAAAACCTTCTTTAAATAAGCAGGCAAATGTTGTAGGAGAAAAAAAAAAATCAAGATAACCATAGGAATTCATCTTGAGCACTTGTCTCTATCTGGATTGGCTTTTGTGCTTTCACCTTAACCGAATAAGCAGATCCCCAAATCTTAGGGACCGAGGGAATGTTAGGGGCATTGTTCTCCTGTGAGCCAAGCAGGCTGCAGGGAAAAATCTCTTGAAGGGATGCACATCTTCCACCCATTTTTCCTTTCATTGGCTTGCTTGCTTCCCAAGTACAGGAAAAAACACCCACTGCTGCCTGTCTGGCAGCTTGTCAGGTTTGTGAGAGTTACCTTTAGAGGGCACCGTGTTGTTGGGCAACCGCTGGCACGGAGGTTTCCATGGAATCTCAGAGCTTCCCTAGTTACGTGTCAGATCAGTCTCTGCACCTATGGGAGAATATAAAGGTCATCCTAGGACAGGAGAATTTGCATTTATTCACTCGACAGAACTGCTGTGGAGTGAAGTTGCCTTAGGAGAGGGAATGTGCCTCTGTAAAAACAGCACATCTCAGGAGACGCCTCCATACTGCTGTGGACCAAGAATTTATCTGCCTTGGAGAATTCATCCACCTGGCAGGATGCCTTCTTCTTAAAGAATGTTAAACAGCTTGTTGTTAGGAACACCAGCTATTCTTTAGTCTGATCAGACTAAAAATGACGATCAGAAAATCATCGGATGTGATGCTAAGACAAGTGGTTACACTGGGAAACACTCCTTACCCCTCTCTGTCATCTGCTCTCAAGAAAAATTGACCTTCTGTTCTGTGGTAGTATTTCCCAAAATTATTTATACGCCGTGTTCTTTTTCAAAACAAAATGTTGTTTCCCTTTTTTTTTTTTTTATTCCCGATTCTATATACATGCTCAGTTTTGCGATCTCATTTTTTTTACGCCCCTTTCAGCTGGATCCCTCTGTGTTTACTGAGCTGTGCTGAAAAGCCAAGAACTTCAGCCCAGGACCACTTTGCCAGCCCGAGGGCCCTTCCGGAGGAATTCCCGAGGCTCTGCAGCGCGCTGGATAAAGGGAGATGACAGAGGCGAGGCTGCAGCTCCCTGCCAGCCCCTCGGGCCGAGGAGAGCCCTTCGTGTGACCCTCAGCCATCCCCACCAGCCCAATATTCATGTGAGACATAAAGCCTGCACGTTACATAAGCGTCTCTGCTGGCCAAGTGCTTCCTCCTGCAGCAACCGAGGTTTAATTTTAACTTGCCGCTAAAAAATGAGACGTTCTGTGGGTAGGAGGAAGCGTAGGGGTGGGAGCGGAGGTTATTCGTGTGCCAGCAGAAATGTGCCAGAAAGATCAGTGGTGTATTTCTGTTTGATTTACGTGGCCAGCTTAAGTCTGACAGCATCTGTGACAAAGTGCTCCGGGAGCCATTCAAGGCTTTTGGCTAATGCAGCCAAAAGGAGAACTGCGAACGTTGTGAAATGCTTGTTAATTACACCATTGCTGCCCAGTAACACGCTGGGTTTTAAAGGTGCCCTAAAAACAACAGTGCAGTTTTAATTTACTTAGAAATGCACTGACCTGGCATTTTGACTTAGTCTGAAGGACGGAGAGTGGAAAATGCAGTTTCAGCATTTAAAAATGTGAGGGAAGCAGATGACTGTCAGTGTGGCCACCTAAGGCGTTAGAGCTGAAACCCCTGACGTGCCAGATGGAAAGTTAGTGTTGTGCGGGGTTGTAGCCTGTTTCGATGTGCCGAATTTTTCCTGATAAATCTGAAAGTCATCAGGTTTTCCTCTGGCCTACCTGCAGCAGTGTGAGGTTTTTGGGATGGCCAATTCCCCTTGCGGCAGGAGGGAATTCCTGGAGGTCATGCTGCGCCCTCTCCGAAATCTGGCTTCTTACTGACCTAAACAGAGCCAGATTTTTGTGTGAAAATTATATCCTGGGACTGCAATTTCTGCCACAAAGAGCACTGGGATGTGACTGTATCTGCCTGCCAAGGGTTTCTCAAAAAAACTGCAGTGTTTTTACCTCAGAAGTTTAGGTTTCTTTTTACCTCAGCCGCCCATAGCGTCACCTGAGGGGTGCCCCTCCTTTGCCCGCCGCTTACCCTCACCAGCCCAGTTAGAAATTGCTAACAAATACTAAGAAATATTACAATCCCTTTGGTCACGTTTTGCTAAAAAAGGGCTCGACGAGGAGGGCCGTTAATACCTTTTTGTTCTTCTCCTGGTGGTGACCTGCGGGCCGGTACCCGGCCCCCTTTGTCCTGAGGGGAGAAGGGGGGCTCGGGGGGTGCCCGTTTCCATGGAGGTGTCTGTGGGCACCCACACGGGCTTCTCTGAGGGGCCGGCACGGCGGCAATGGCTGTGAGGGGACGCTCGAGTGGGATGGCCGTGCCCGGGGACACGAAAGGGCTCCTTGAGGGGGAGCCCCACGGCTGCGAGGGGAGCGCGGCCATGCCGGAGCCCCGCAGCTGTGAGGGAGGAGGCGGCGCGGGGGCCGCTGGGGGCGATGGCGGCCGGGCGGGCCGTGTCCCCGCCCCGCGGCGCTCTCCCGCAGCCGCCCGCCCTCCGCCGCCGCCGCTGCTGCCATTGGGAGCCGAGCCGCGCCGAGCCCAGGCAGCCGCCGGTCCCGCTCCTCCGCCATCGCCATGAGCTTCTTGTTGTGAGTACCCGCGGGGTTTGGGGGGTCCCTTCCTCTTGCTCTGCGCCGTCCCGTCGGGCAGGGCAGCACGGCACAGCCCGCCGAGCGGCCGCGGCCGCCGCCCGCCCGGGAGATCGCTGCCCGCCGCTCCCCGCCGGCCTGGCGCTCGCCCCGTCCGCTCCCCTCTCTCTCCCCTTTGTGCCCCGGCCCCCCCGGGAGCGGCCGGCCCGCTCCGCCGGCAGGGAGCGGCGGGGCCGCCGCGGCCGCGCCGTGAGGGCGTTTGGAGGGCGGGCGAGCGAGCGAGCCGGGCTTCCCCTTCCCGTGCGGCTTCCCCTTACGGATGCGAGTTTGAAAACAGCCACGGATCTCCAGCCCCGGGGACCTCCCCGGCGGAGGGGTGTCGCTGGCTGGGCGAGAGCGGGGTCGGGGACAAACACCCGCCCGAGGGGTCTGCCCGCGGTTTTGTGATGTTTTCATGCGGGTTTCTGGTTTCTGGCGGGCAGAGGCTGGTGCCGTGGCGTTGTGTGGCGCAGCTGTGTGGAAGTGAGCCCCGGTGCAGGTGATGGGGCGGGCGGGGCTCCCGGGCTGGGGGAGCCCCGGTGAGGACCTGGCCCGGCTTTACTGCGGCAGGGAAAAGCTCCCTCGGGAGCCGCTGGCGACTCGGCTGCGAGCGGAGCCCCTCTTCTTGAAATTTTCCTTCGTGGGGCAGAACCGAATGAACTTTGGTCCCTCCCCTTGGAAACAAAGACGGGGTACTTGTGACAATTAACATAAACCGGTTCAGTGACCTATTAATTAAGGCGAAGATGCGCTCTAGGGAGAGAAGGGCGATCGAGGCAGCTGGAAAAGGCACCCCGGAAGAGCCAAGCTCCATTAGGGCCTTGTCCCCGCTGAGTGCTCCCGCACATTCCGGGTTCCCTGGCACTGCCGCCGGAATATCTGGCAGTTGTTGGAGGCTTACACTGATAACCAGCAGATGTAAACGTGGCCTGGGCTTGGAGAAGAGACTTTATCTCAGAGCTGGAGTGTCCTAGTAAGTTGTGTTCTCATGGAGACAAATAACCCTGGCGGCTGGCTTCCTCCTCAGTCTCTCCCTTGTGTTTATCTTTGAACTCTGCCGTCCCCATCCCGCTGGCCTGCCGTGCTCCCGGAGGGATTGAGGTGGGTGCAGATAATGGTCCGCGGATGGAGGCTCCGTGCTCCTAATGAGGAGCCCAGCTGTCCCTCTCCTTCGTAATTCTCAGCTGCCACGGTGGATGGGGAAGGGGGGGACGGGATTCCGAGTGTCCTGGGAGTCTGGTTTGCAAATTAGAGGGCCTCCCTCTCCGTGGCATTTGGCGAGCTGGGGATGGAAAAGCGTGAAACCCTCCACCCTCTGTCACAGGCAATAATGAGATACTTGTTTCTTTTTTCAGACCCTTTTTTTTTGAAACCTAGGGCAGGAAATCTTTACCCCCCACCTCCATTTTTCCACGTTATCCTTCTGGATGAAACACAGAAGTGGAGACTGGAGTTAGTGCACGGCAAAGCTCGAAATGTTGGCAAGGCTGCCTCAGCTGTTGTTGGCTGTAGATGGCACCTAATTTGCTCATCTGTAGTCTAGAAATGGGTTTAAAAAAATAAAAAAGTTGAAAATATGCCTGCTAGGCCTCGAGGTGACCAGGGAAACTTGGTGTGATGCTGACACGGAGTTTTGGTGGGTTTTTTTGGTTGGCCGGCTTCTTTCTTAGAGATCCAGAAAGTTAGCATGACCTTTTGTCAGACTTGACTTTTGGCTTGATAAGTGTTATTCCAAGATAGCGTGCGTGGACGTCTGCAGGTTAATTAACAGCGCCAGCGTGCATTTTGAGCTGCAAACCCCCTTGTGTTTTTTGCACGGTGCCAGGAGCTGTGTGCCCTCCCGCTGCCCCAGAGCAGGGGGATTGTGCTGGGATAACCCCTTGTCCGCTGACAAATCCGTGGCTATTCTTCCCTGTTGCTAGGGCCAGAGATATATAAAGCTGCATGGGAGGGGGGAAAATAAAATCAAGGGGAGCCATTGTCTTCTCTGCTTATGGGGAACACTATAAAAAGACTGTCTTGTGAGGCGAGTCACTGAATTAATACAACTGGGGTTTGACAGCAATTGTTATTTTCAGAGCTGCGGTTTTCTCCTTCTGATCCGTTTCTTCCTTTCTGCAAAGACTTTGTAAACCTCTCCAACAGCTGAATAAGTTGTCCCGAGTCTTTAAAAATGGGAATTGGACTAGGAAATATCTCCAGTTCCAAAAAAACCACTGCTTGCTAAGTTCTCTCTAAAAGCAAATTACAGCATAGTTGCAGGTAGTTTAGCTTACATTTCCAAGGAAAAAAAAAATTAAAGATAGTTCTGGTGGGCGTGCCATATGGTAACATGCTTGTGTTATCCTCTGCTGGCAAGACTTATATAAAAAAGGAAGCTAGATGAAAACCATTTATTTATAAAAGGAAAAGATTCAGATTTATTATTGAAGTCCTGAAATTGTCATTTCTTTAAAAAAACCCCACAGAGCCCCTATCTTTGGATTAGTGAATCCCTCTCCGAAGTTTCCAGCACAGGGTTTTTTAAAAAGGAGATAAATTTAAGTAGTTGTTGCCTGCTCAGCCTTGGAAGGACGAGGAGCTGCTGGAGGTGAGTGAAGGCCAAAGTTAAAAGTTGTAAACCAGACTGGGGCAAGATGTGCTCTTCCTTCACTGCCTTGTTCTACAGCACAGTGGAGCCTGGCAGCTGCTTCTGATGCTCCACATGGTTTGTTGTTTTCCTCTTTTTATTTATTTATTTTTAAATTGAAACCACACTTTGTGTGTAGATATATGTGCAGAAGGCATAGTGAGGCATTACCTTTTTTTTTTTTTTTTTTTTTTCCCCTGACATCTCTTGCAGATGAATACCAAAATCAGAGCTGTTGGATTTGTTTTGAGCTAGACAAGCAGTGTGGCCTTCCCAGTTCCTGCTCTTGGAGAACATCAGAGCTGTTTTGCTTTTGTCCCTTCCCCGGCCTCCCGAGGTGCCAGGTTGCTGCTCCTTGTCCAGCCGGGCAGTGTGGCAGCTGAGTGCTTTGTGAGTGCTCCTTCCATACTTTTGGAGATGTGGTTATCTCCTCTCGATCAAGGACTCACCCAGAGGACCGGTAGGCACTCCTAGACTGGAATTTGCTCGTGGAAAAAATCAGCATGTAGGCATTTGCAGACTTAGAAATGGGAAATATGGTGAACATCCAGATGTTTCCCCCCGCTGTTGTTCAATGCATTTATTTACTTCAGTTTTATCTTGAGGAGTGTAAGGTTACTGTGGGATCAGGGCAGAAGCTCTCCACACAGGGATGTGTTAATATAAAATCAGCTGCTTGACTGCTGCCATTAGTGCTGTGTCCAGTTCCTGTTTTTTTGTTTTGTTTTGTTTTTTTTTACGTACCAAGATTGAGAAGTCTCTCGAGTTTTCCCCCGAGTAAATTGGAGAGAGTGCTGTAAAGCTATTGCCAGCTTCCCAAATAATTTTTTTTTTTTTTTTAAAGCCTTGCTAACAGTAATTTTGAGTTTGGAGGAAAGCAGAAGCATTCCCTAGCGGTGGGGTTTGAACGGAATCAGCTCTGACCATCAACTTAGAGCAGAGTAAAGCGTGGGGTTTAGGGTGTCGCATGATGGAGCGCGGCTGCCTTATCAGCGAGCTCGGAGGTACAGAGCAAGGAAGCTGCAGCCTGGCTTTTCTTTCTGCAAGAACGAGTCTGCCTCCGAGTCACAGAGCCGTGCAGAGCAGTTCGGCCTGGGAGATGTCTGCGCTTGGGAGAACAGCGTTCGCTCCTACCGCTGTGTTTTGGGAACGCGGAGTAGGTGAAGTGAGCGATTGTCCCTTCTGAGCGTTGTCAGATGGCTCCTTCTCGGATAGAAACATTCGTTTGGGATGGAAAAAATAGCTTAGGAAGAAAGGCATTGTTCAGTGTGTGAAAGTTGTGTTTACTACATCGCAGTGATGTCCGGTCTTAATTGCTTCCTAATTGTTTGCTTTTATGCCACGATTGTTTTCCCTTGTTTGTCCTTCCCTCTTTGTTTAAGTGAGCCCATGCCATTAGCTGGGAGGGATCACTTTTGGGGGTGATTTGTGTGCTGGAGAGCGGCTGCGTTTTTGTCTTTATCAAATGCCTTAGTCACCTTTTTACTTCTCAGACGGGGCTTTGGATTTAGGGCCTCTTCGTGGCCACAGTTCCACCTGGTGCTGTCCTGAGACACACATTTTTATCTTGTCTGAGACAGGATAAAATATCAGAAGCGTTTGTCCGCCAGGCAGGGAGGGTTTCAAGAGGCTGACAGAGTGAGGCTGCTTGTTTTTCTTAGAGAAGTAAATAACTGCATTAAATTTGGCCACTTTAAGCCTTCCCTCATAAGCAGTAGGGCAGATCTTGCTGCCAGAGCTATCAATAATATCAATTTGTGACCCACAAATCAGCCTGAACCGCAGGATGTGCCTTGCAATGCTTTTAGCATTTGTAAACTGAGCCACTTCCTATTGGAGCTGAGCTTGCTGTTCGGCTTTTGTTCTTTTTTTGGGGTTTTTCTTCTCCTTTTAAATACGCAGGGAGACTGTGGGTCACAAATTCAGCTGCTTTTTAATCTGTTTTCAGCTAGAACTGAGTACAACAATTGCTTTTCTGGGACTTAGAAAAATTGCTCCAGCTTTTACATTTCATGTAAAGGATTGTGAGGATCCAGTGCTTTGCTCTGTCATCGGTGTATCCTGATCTCCCAGATGCTTTCCCAGGGCACTGCTGCTTGGGTAGATATTTTGAGGAGGACATGTGAAAGAAGGGCACGAGAGCTGAGTATTTGCATGTATCCATGCAGCTTAAATTGGTTCCTGGAAAATAAGTTTGAAATAACTTGTAATTTCTTAGTGAGCTTAGGTAAAAAGCGTGGTGCATCTCAAGCATCTCTGTTTGCTTCAGGGCTTGGCTTGCCATTTCAAATCCGTAGCCTGAGTCAGCAGTCAGTCAGTTCACTGGGAGGAGATGGTAATTTTGTGTGTCAGTCCCACCCTGAGAATTCATCAAGGTAACAGTAGTTTTTGCCTTGCAAATGTATTTTGATGCTTCTAAAAGCAGTCCTTGGAAGCGAAGTCACTCACTTGTTTTGTCTTTTTTTTTTCCCCCTGAAATCCAGCTGTGACCTTAGCTCCTTGTCCCAACTTTTCTACTGGCTTTTTTCTGGTGTGTGAGGACACTTCTACCTTGTTCACCCTCTCTTCTCTTCCTTCTCCAGTTCACAGCTGATCCTTGGCAGGAATCCATTCCTTTTGGTGTTCTTACATACCTGAGGAGATCCAGCCCATGATGTTCCACTTGAGTTTTAGTTGAGGTTTGCTTGGTATTTTTTTTGTCGTCTGTCCTTGCCCCACTTCACCTTTCAGTGTGGTCACTTCCCTCTGGAGTTAATTGCTTGTGTCCTTGAGGTGCTGACGTACAGAATCTTAATCCCTTCCTCACTTGAAGGAGAACATCTTGCAGATCAGGACTGGTAATGCCTGGATTTGTTGTCTTTATCACAGGTCTAATTCCTTTCTTTATGACAAAGAGAACAAATGAGCTTAGGTAAGCTTTGGTAAATTCCTCTGTTGCTGGAAATTGAGACGACTGAGTTTTCATGTGCATATCATTTCAACCCAAATAATGATGGGATGGGTTCTCTGTTTTGACCTTAATGAAATAACCTATATTTTGTTTTCGTTGCTGGTACTTTAATTGTGTTTTTCCCACCTTCAGTAGCACAGGCCTGGTTTTGCTTGGATGGTTTAACTGTTTTAGGGACTTGCTCAGTGTTCTGGATGCAGGAATCAAAATAGCATTACTCTGTCTTTTTCTTTATGGCCACAAAACAGCATCTCTAATATCCTATTACTAACTTTTGTGGATGACAGCTCTTCTTAAAATTCCTTGCTGCAATGGCAAAAAAGAAAAGAGGAGAAGTCTGAATATTTAAATTCATAGAACAGTTCAGCTGAGTTTGGGCTCAACTGTGCAATGCTCAAGCTTAAATAACTTCAAAAGAAATGTGCTCCTGTCTATGTAGGAGCAGTCATTCCCTCTCAGATGCTTCAGACTGGTGGGTTTTCTAGATAAGATACTTTGGAAGAGATAAGCAAATTTTCCTGAAGATAGTTACCCATGGCACATACAGGATTTTATGAAATGTGGGAGTTGTGTAAGAAATACTAGGGGGTGAGATAATGCAGTGTATTTTTGGAAAGCTGTTAGATTATTCATTGCTCCTCCTGTCCTTTCCTTCTTCCTGTTGTTCCCTGTGTCGTTTCTTGCCTCTAATTAGAGTGTTAGTTCCTGGATCCAGAGCCCATTTTGCCTATTCACCCAAGTGTGAGTGCAACCTTCTGTCTCCGTTGGAGATTTTCTGTTGGGAAGTTGCCGAGTATTTGTCCTTTGCCACGTTCCTTTCCTCAGCCTGTTTTGTGTGGGGGTCACACTAAGGGGCAGCCTTTTAGAAAGTGTTGAAGTGACTCTTTCTCCATGAAAATCTAGTCCAATTTCTCCTTTAACTGCCTATTCCCTAAGCACATTAAGAGATGGTTCTTTTTATTGTGTTTGAAGGGATTGAAGACTGTCTTAAACTCTTGAGTGAAGTCTTTTTTTCCTTCCTTTAGCAATGCCCTGCTGTGATTTCTTAGGTTGTATGGCTAGATTTGCTTTAGTCATTCATTAAGCATCGGTTTCCAAAAGCACTGATCAGCATTTTGGGAAGCCTTCCATGTTCTGAGGCATGTTCTCCAAACGCTATATTTGGTGCACGAGTAAGGATCTACATCATCTAATTTGATGCTGGAGCCAAGCTTTTATTACTGCAATTTATCACCCTCAGCGGGTTGTGGATGGCTTTCTGCAAAGCTCTGCTTCCTACTTGTAAATGTATTTACAGGGTGTGACTGTTAGCAGCAGCTTGGGACGCAGAGGGTGTTAGTCATGGGCAGACAGATAAATCAGCTGAAGGTAAGGAAATCTGGAGGCAGGAGCAGCACTTGGCTGTGGGGAGCACCTTTTGTGTGGGGTGCTGCTCCCTGGTCATCACAGGGAAGGAAGAAGTGCTGGAGTAAGGGAATCACCGGTATCACACCTATTTTCTGATGTTTCCTTTATGAATTGCTCAGTTTTATATACCCTTTATACAGGCAGTTTTTTTTTGTTTGTTTTTTAAAGTGTGGTCATGTCCACTGAACAGTTTATTAGGTGCAGACCTGCAGTGAAGAGGTTTGAACCTTTGTGGAAAATAAACTTGGAAATGTTGCTGGGTGAAGTTCTGACTTCAGCTGGAGTTCATGCTGTGCCCTCCCTTTCGAGTGAGCTGATGCTAATTGGCTGGAATAAGGGATCCCTGAGAAAAGAGGGGAACATTAGTGGGGAAATAGTGCTGGGAGCTTAATTAGGGGCTGAAATGTCCAAAATAGTGAACTCCATCTGGCAGGAAAAAAACAAAGCAGTTGGAATACAACTACTTCATGTTTACCTTCTTCAAAGCTCCAGCAAGCTGCACTTTTAAACAAATACTACGTGAATATTAGGGTATTAGAAGAAATATATCTAGTTTGGATTATTCCTTACAGTTCCCACAAGGTGTGTGTATGTACACAGTAAATGCTAATATTGAAATAGATGAGGAAGCTCAGTCTGATTGAAAGGACCCAACAGAACAGCCAAGAGCAGTGCTCACCTTTCTTAAAAATATCAAGTCTGTTTGCAGTAAGCTTGAAATTTTGTGGGTGAAGACAGCGTTGTGTTTGCCTCAGGGTAGTCAGTGGATTCCTGGGAGTGTGCAACACAATATTTGGGATAATCTTGATTCCTCTGATGCCCCAGGATTTCAAACGCCTGTCAGGAGGAGGAGAGCATGCACAGGTACTTGGGGCTCTGCTGCAAGTTTCTTTGTTGCTAATTGGGGTGAAAATGTGTTTCAAGTTTGGTCTTAAAGCTCTGGGAAAAAGTCTGTGGGACACTTGGGAGCGGCAGTGCAGTGGCATCCACATCTGGGGAGGCTGCAGGTTTAGTGCCACGGACGTGTTCCAGTTCCTGTGCTGTCCCCGTGTCCTCCTGCCTGTCCCTGCCAGTCAGGAGGGCACGATTGCCTGGATGCAGTTTTCTGGGATGGATACTGCTGTTTGTGGCTCTGGCCTGCCCCTCTCTGTCAGTCCTGCAGGGAACGGGGCAGGAGAGGCTGAGTCACTTCCGCAGCCACTGGGAGTAGTGTAATTGTGTTTGGAGTGCATGGACAGGGCTCTGGTAGTATCCAGCGAGGGTAACTGTGACTTGCTGTGTTTATTTTGAGGGTTTTCCAGGAGATGAAAGTCTATTAAATGAATGCGTTGTAAGTGAAACAAGGGAATTTATTTTGGTTGTAAGCATAGCGAACTGATGATGATTTCCCGGTCATGGGATGGGGTTCTGGACGCTTGCTCCTTCCTTGCACTGGGAATTGTGATTGCTTGGGAGAAGGGTTGCATCCAAGTGGGTAAACATCAGGAACACCATTGGGTGGAGTCGTAGCAGACACGAGTGCTGTAGCACAACACCTCCCCCTTGTTTACAGGCACTTTCTCAGCCTGCCGACTGGAAAACGGAGGCAGAGGGAAGCGTAGGTGCCTGGCTTGGCTTGAAAACAGGCTGTGGCCACCTAACATCCTTTTGGGTTTGGCACAGCCCGACACTTCAGGGGGAGCGAGGGCACAGGCCACAGTAAAGGCACCACCCTCCAAACACCCTGAGCTTGTCCCCTGCTCAGAGCTCAGCCGCAAAGGTTTCCCTTCACATGTTCTGGTGCATGTGAAAGTTGTGCTGGACCAGTCCCACGCTGGCTCGAAGTCACTGACTCTGAACTGTGTGTGTAGAGCAGGAAAAAAAAGGCATTTTAAGAATGTTGGTGTGTAAGGGTTATGTCGGCTTTGACACTGAGGGGTGGTGGCTGGGGCAAGCGAAAGCAAAACTGTTCCTTCAGGCTACCTTAAATAACTTTCTCTTTCCTGCATGTGAATCATCTGATAAACGGCTGCTCTTTTAACGTGTCAAGTCTTGTGCATAATGGAACATGTGTTTCTTAAGAGCTGTTCGTGAGATTGTGCCTTTTTCATCTGCCATCCTCTAGGGATGCCCAGTCTTGGAAGACAGCTTTTTTTCCTAGAAGGGGAGGCCAGATTTCAGTCCCCCACCTTGATGGGCAGAGAAGGAAAAATTTCACGGAAACACTGATTTCCCTGTCAGTACTCCAGTGGAAGGAGGAAATTCCATACCCCTTTTAAGAAGCCTCTTCAGATTCAACAGGCTACAGAGAATTGAAGTTACACTGTGGTGTAGCTAATAAGCAATGAGCCCTGTGTATTCTGTTCCTATAGGAATGACCATGTGTCTGGGGAAGATTTTGAATTCGGTGCTCCTGATTCCTGTGGGGGGCATAGAATATAAGAAAAAAAAGATAGTGCAGAAAGTAATTTCATCCCTAAGGAGTTGCAGCTGGACCAATTACCAAAGATTAGGAGCAGGCCTGACTTTAACAGGCCCCAGCTGTGACCAGTGAGAAGAAGAGTGCTGTAAAACAGTGGCTTGGCTGGTTGGGAAGTCGATTCTCTGAGGAGCTGCCCATGAAACCACCACGGAGGTATGAAACTTGTGTGATAAGGAGACAACAGTATGGAACTTCTGCAATAATATGGCAGCAGATTCCTCCTTAAACCAAAACAAAAGCTCTAGGCCTGGAATGGCTTTCAAACCATCGCCTGACCCTCTGGGAGAGCAGCTGTGTTGCGTAAGGAGCTGGCAGCTCCTAGCTGCTTCCCGGAGCTGCTGCATGGAATGCATCCTGAATTCTTGCCTTGCTTTTGTTACCTGCAGATTCAAGTGGCTGCACTGAGACAGGGCTTACTGCAGTGAATGGGAATTGGATTGGAAAAAGCTGACTTTTTGGTGCTGTAGGAACTGAAGGAAGCAATGCTTTGCGCTCACGCTGTCTCTCTTGACAACAGAAATGGTGTGGCTATTCAGTTTTATAAATAGCAATGCTCAAGTTCAATCTCATCAGTGCAGATTTTGAACATGTTCAGCTTAATTTTACCTACTGTCCTTCTAATGCTGTGGTTGTCACAGGGAAAACGTTTTTAAAGGCTGCAGCTATTGATTTAATTGTCAAAAAGTAGCTCGAGCTTTTATTTTAGTTTCTATGTTGACGTGTTGGCTGGTGGAAACAAACCGCTCTCACTCTGATGTTTCTATTCTTAGCAGGATGTTATCATTTGAAGGCCTGTATTATTGTTTAAAGGCTGGAAATGTTTGCTTTTCTGGAATTTGGGTCTTGTCTTAGAGTGTTTCTGTGTTTAAAAAGAGGCACAGCAGGAGAAGGGAGACAAAGAAGCGCAGAGCTAAAACTTGGGGGCTATTTGGATAAACTCACTCATGTGCCTGTGGCAGTGAGTTGCTGCCTCAGTTTCCCTGTGTAATGAGACACTAATGATCCCTGCTTCCAAGGTGCTTTGGGAGGATTAATTGATGCTTCTGAAGGTGTTTGAAGATGAAAAAGCAGGAGTTAAAACAGGAAAAGTTTCCATGCCCTGCGTAAATGTTCTGTGCACGGTCCTGAGTTCAGCTTTTCGAGGATCTCTTGAGCTTTTCCAAGTACTTTGAAGGGCTCATTTCAGCCAGGCTGTGGTGGTGATGGCTTTGGGGAGACACTGAGTGGTGCAGCTGTGCTTCCAGGAGTTATTCACTCACTCCTTATCCCAAGGAAGGGGGTCTCAGCACTAGGGAGCAATCAGAGGAACGTAGGTGGCGGGTGTGTGCTGGAAATGCTGCCACTGCACAGCAGGTCAGGGCCCGAGGTTAGTTCTGTGCTGAGAGCAAGCTGTGATGGGATAGCTTTTATGGATAAAGAGCCTCAACTTGCCTGGTTTAATTCAAACTTGGGGGCTTTTTGGATAAACTCACTCATGTGCCTGTGGCAGTGAGTTGCTGCCTCAGTTTCCCTGTGTAATGAGACACTAATGATCCCTGCTTCAAAGGTACTTTGGGATTAATTGATGCTTCTGAAGGCGCTTGAAGATGAAAAAGCAGGAGTTAAAACAGGAAAAGTTTCCATGCCCTGCGTAAATGTTCTGTGCACGGTCCTGAGTTCAGCTTTTCGAGGATCTCTTGAGCTTTTCCAAGTACTTTGAAGGGCTCATTTCAGCCAGGCTGTGGTGGTGATGGCTTTGGGGAGACACTGAGTGGTGCAGCTGTGCTTCCAGGAGTTAGTCACTCATTCCTTATCCCAAGGAAGGGGGTCTCAGCACTAGGGAGCAATCAGAGGAACGTAGGTGGCGGGTGTGTGCTGGAAATGCTGCCACTGCACAGCAGGTCAGGGCCCGAGGTTAGTTCTGTGCTGAGAGCAAGCTGTGATGGGATAGCTTTTATGGATAAAGAGCCTCAACTTGCCTGGTTTAATTCAGGCAGACTTGGTGGAAATGGATAAAAATCCCTGCTGAAGGGGTCTGTGGACAAATGGTTGGGAGTGAGGCCAGCCCAAGGGCTTCTCCTGGGAGCACTTACTGAGAAGTTCATCAAGAGCTCAGGCTGGGTGTTTAAGCAGCTTTGAGCACAGGACATCTGCCAGTGCTGCCTTTGAAGCTGAGATGAGCTGTTTGGAGGTGAGCAGAACACCTCACATTTTTCCTTTCTTCTGGAAACATCCCCTTCCCGGCCTGAGACAGAGCACCCTGCAGAACGTGCATCACAAAACCCACCCCCTGCCAGCAGACGAGTGGCAGCTTTGGAGGAAATGTGGTGTTCCTGCTTGTGACGGGGCTGCGTGGGCTGCTGCTGGTGGCAAGGGCTTGCCGAGCCCTGCACGCAGCTCCCTGCAGAAACACAAGGCAGTAATGGTTTGCTAGGAATGGCACGGGTGGCAGGGAGGGGAGCAAAGCATCCTTGGAATTCCTTGAGAAGTCCCTTCTCCTTGGGAGGCTGCGTAGCACGTAGCGGGGATGGTGCAACCTGGCTCCGTGTTTTGGGGCTTCCTTATGTCCGAGGAAAATGGGATCTTCATCTCTGTGCCCTCTCACTTCTGCCTTAATGTGAAGGAGAGCTCACAGAGTCTGAACAGGAGAAGGCAGGTGCTGCATTACTGCTTAAGGCGTTTTAAAACCTCGACAGAAATGAGTGATTCCATGATGGAATGTGGCTGAAAATAGAGTGTCCCGCATGACCCAAACGTGGACGATGGTGTGTATTGTTGGCCACCAGGCAGAACTCTCTAAAGTTACTTTTTTCACTGATGGCTCAAGGAGTTGGGGGAATAGAGCTGGGTCAAGACAGCTTTCCGAGTCTGTCACGTGAAACAGATCAGCATAATAGGAAAAAGTCATTATTTTTTTGGTTAAATGGCAGGAGAGCTTCTGGACTAATAAGGTAATTGGAGTACTGTTTAGTAATGCAATATTTTTAACCAAACTTTCCAAGAAAAACCACATCCTGTGAAGATAGAGGCTGCATTAGGGTGTCCCTGAGCAGTGTCTCAGGGGGTGTGTAAACTGCCTTGGGTGAACTGCATAAATGCATGGAATCCTGATAATTTATTGCCAAAATTGCAGGTATTTCCATAGCACGCGACGGCTACCGGGCTGCAGTTATCCTAATGACTTTTCCTTTTGGATGCCTGCCTGCCTTGCCTGTGAGACCATTTCCTGCTGGTTTAGGGTGGCTGTGCTGCATTTGAGAAGCAGGGATCAGAAAGGTGTTGGAGGCAAAGGTGGAAGGGCTCAATTAGAGCAGTACTTCATTCTGTTGTTACAGCCTTTGGCAGCTTATGGGAAGAGCCCCCCTGTTTCTGGGAAGGGGGGAGCAGGGATTAAATGCTACCTAAAGCTTTTTCCAACATGTTGCATTTTCTGCTTCCTTGACCATGGACCTGTGCAGGGTATTCAGCAGGAATTCCTACCTAGAGTTTCCCAGAACAAACGACTTACTTAGGGAAATCCTTCACCATTTCCCAAAATGCCCTATTCCCAAACCCTCATCCCTTTGTTGAGCTTAGTCTTTGTGCTAAAATACAAACAATAATTACTTGGGTTAGTTATTTCATAACCTTTTTCCAGGTTGTATTTAACTTGTGCTGGGTTCCTTCTGCTTATGCTGACACATGTGGGTAGATAGTGATCCCAGTCTCTTCTGCTCTCCAGATGTTTTAGGTTGTATTTTCACTCCTCATGTTGGCAAAGTGCCCCTGAAGTGGCTGTGCTCCTGAAAAGACAATAATTGGATTTAAGTGAAGTACTCAGTCGAGAGATTTGGGGTTTTTGTTCCTTGGGGTTTTTTTCAGTTTCTTCTTTGTTCAGAGCTGGTTTGAGTCTGGCCTGGCACCAGATGCAGGTGGCTGGAGGGGTGGGAGGTGACAGCAACTCCCTGAGCCACAGAAGCTTCTCACTCCCACTGGGAGGCAATTATTTAATTCAAGATTTGTGTCTGGTATCCTGGCTTAGGGTGAGGTGCAGATGACTAGGAGCAGCTAGAAGTGTCCTGTAACAGAACAGATGGGAGCAGGATGTTCCCTCCTTCTCCTTCTGGCTCCTGGTTGCATTTAGCAGGAGGCTGCACTGGTGCAGAATCCCAGGATGGTTTGTGTTAGAAGCAGCCTCAAAGCTCATCTCATTCCAAACCCCTGCCACAAACAGGGACACCTTCCTCTAGCCCAGGTTTCTCCAAACTCGCTCCAGCCTGGCCTTGGACATTTCCAGGGATCCAGGGGCAGCCACAGCTTCTCTGGGCACCTGTGCCAGGGCCTCGAATAAAGAGAGTCAGCCAGAATTTTTTTCCACCAGAAAAAAATTCTGTTCAGTCCTTAAAGAGTTGGTGAAGCATTGGCCAAGTCTTTATATAAAGGAATAATGTCTGGATATATTTGTGATGAGAATTCTGCTGTCTGGGTTTCACAGCTTTCCACTTGCATTGGAATTCAGAGCTCACTTTGCCCCTTCTGACAGAAGTTTTCTCTCAGCTCATACACAGAAATACTGACTCATTTGACACTTCCCTGCAAATATTTAATTCTACATGTCACATTTCTGACATGTTAGGGATGCCATCACGTGCCATCCATGCTTACTGCCATGGTTTAAAATTCCAATACCTAAATGTCTTTCCTAAGCCAGTGCATGTTCTTCCAAACAAAATGTTAGGTAAGGAAGTGATTAGGTCAGAAAATGGTTTAAAAGAAGTCAGAATACCTGCTAGTTTAGAATCCCAGTTTTTGGTAAATACCCTGTTGCAGCATGAAAATACATGAGTGGGTAAAGTATTTAATGTTCATCCTGTCCTTACCTGGGACCGATCTGCTTGTTTCCTCTTTGCTTCCTGTTCCCAAAGGTCTCTAAATACTTCCTCTCTCTCTTGCAGTGGCAGTCGCTCTTCCAAGACCTTCAAACCAAAGAAGAATATTCCCGAGGGGTCTCACCAGTACGAGCTGCTGAAACATGCCGAGGCCACGCTGGGAAGCGGCAACCTGCGGATGGCTGTGATGCTTCCAGAGGGGGAGGACCTAAATGAATGGGTGGCAGTTAACAGTGAGTCACTGGCCTTTTCTTCATCACTGGGGTCCTGGAAGTGGGCTGGCACTTGGGGCAGGACAGCTGTGTGTCCCTTTCTGTTCCTGGAGAAAAGGGGAGTTGGGGGACCTTGCTCTCTACAGCTTCCTGACAGGAGGGTGCAGCCAGGTGAGGCTTTGCTCCCAGGGAGCAGGGGCAGGGTGACTACAAACAGCCTCAAGGTTCAGGCTGGACATCAGGAAGAAGTCCTTCATGGAAAACGTTGTCCAGCATTGGAGGTGTTGGAGTTCCCATCCCATCTCCAGGGGACAGCTGGACGTGGCTGTCAGGGGGTGGGGAACAGCCACAGGTTGGACTTGATCATCTCAGAGGCCTTTTTCCAGCCTGAATGGTTCTGTGATTCTGTTGGGGTTTGTAATTTTCCTGAAGTTAGTTCCTACCAAGTTTTGAGCCTTTGCTCTGGTAAGCCTCTGATGTCATACTTTTAACTTCCTCTAAAGCTGTTTGTCCAAACTCTGCTTTCAGCCAAACAATGATGCCTGAATTAGCATTTTCTGATTGCTTGACCTTGTTTCCTCCTCCTCCCTCTCCCTGCTGCATTAATTTTGCCCTCTGCTCCTAAAGAATGGATTCTCCCTTTGCACTGTGCACTTTTGGCTGCCACAAGCTCTGTGCCCTGTCTGGGTGTTTGATCACCTCTTACCTCTTGATGTGCTCCAGTGGTGGTACGGGGTTGATTGTGCACTGCAGTACAAATTACTGCTTGATTTAAATGTCCTCCAATTGTTTCTGTGGTTCTGCCTTTTTTTCTTCTTGCTCTTTGACATGTTTGGGAAGTGAAACTGTCCCACTGACTCTCACCTTCCTGTTCCCAACACTTGCCACTGCTTCCAGGGCAGGCTGGAATTGTTGACACCATCCTTTGCAACACTTAATTCACATTGCATTGCAAAACTAGACCAGAGAAAAAAGCCAGCCCACTTGTGTGAGTAAGCATTGCTTAAGATGCTTCATGTATTGCTGGCATCCTTCCCTTTTGGTGGTTCCTGCACTCTGTGTGTCTGCTTTCCTGCATGGCAGCAGCTTCTTCCTTTCCCGAGTGACTTGGCTGCTGAATTAGCTGGAGTGCAATTGTAGCTGTGTAATTAAAGAGTGAGCTGGTGAGGGGCTCCCTTCCCTCAGCATCCCTGCACCACACCGAGCTCCAGCAGTGGCTGTGAGCCCCTTCTGATCACAGAGAGGTCTCGTCAGGAGACAAAATGTGTGACTGCAAGTCTCTGCTTTTGCCCTTCTGGACCCTGAGAGCACAAAGCCAAACGTGCTCTGCCCTGCTGCTTCTTCCTCAGTGCTCAGCCTGACTGGTGTCTTAGGGAAAGACTTGATGGGCCTGTGGATTTTGAGACTTCCACGTGTGGGATTTGCTGTAATCAGGCATTCTGTGGGAGCCTGTGTGGGTTTTCTGAACATGCTTGCCTGGAAGCAAACAGTGGGCTGTGGTTTCTGCTGGGAGCAGGGAATGGAAACTTAATTAACAGTTCCTGTGGGTGCTGGAGAAGCGAGGGCTGGTGTCCTGCATCTGCTGAGCAGTAGCTGTGACTTGCTCCAGTGATGTTTGTCTCATCTTGGCTGTTTATCCTCTGAGAAATACCTGCAGATAAATGACAGGTAAAATGGATTTTAGAAGCTGATTGCAGTGACCACAGTTCCTCGTGACAGAATGAAAAAGAATCTTGTCTAAAAGTTTGGACTAATTAACTGGAAGAGTAACTATAACTGTAGGGTTATTAGGAAGAAATCCTTCCCTGTGAGGGTGGGGAGGCCCTGGCACAGATTGCCCAGAGAAGCTGTGGCTGCCCCTGGATCCCTGGAAGCGTCCAAGGCCAGGATGGACAGGGCTTGGAATGCCCTGAGATAGCAGGAGGTGTCCCTGCCCATGGCAGGGATGGAACTGGACAGTCCTGAAATTCCCTGCCCACCCGAAGCAGTCTGGGATTGTATGAGATGTTTTTGGGGAAGGTGGGCCTTGGGAATACAAATCCTGAGGGAAGCCACTGTCACCTAACGAGCACCTGCTCTCTCTAGTTGGAAAGTTGATGCTGAAAATCTTTCTTGGATTCCACACTTGCCAGCAGAATTTGGGATTGTAATAAAAGGCACCAAACTTTCAGGAAAGGAAGTGACTAAATTTTCTCCTTCTTTCCTCCTTCTTCCAACTGAAGGTTTTGCTGCAGTGAACAATTAAATAGTTCTTGCTGGAGGCTGTTCCAGAAAGTCGATGGTTGCATTCCGCATCTCTTTTATAATGGATCTTTAAAAAGCAACAACAATGGAGGTTTTTTTTTCCCCAAAACCATTCCAGAAGCCGTGCTTTACAGTCTGGGCTGTAGGAATCCTGTGCTGCAGAGTGCTAACGGGTGGTTTCCATGCTTTCCAGCTGTCGACTTCTTCAACCAGATCAACATGCTCTACGGAACCATCACGGACTTCTGCACGGAGGAGAGCTGCCCCGTGATGTCTGCTGGCCCAAAGTAAGTGTGCTTCTCACACACTGCTGACTGGCTGCAGGTTTGGAGAGGATTTTTCATTTAAAAGCTTGAGACCAGCTGAGAGGAGCGCCAGGGTTGGGTGGCAAGGATGTGAAAGAGAAAAAGGATTTGAATTTCTGTTAAGTGGGTGGGGAATAGCCAGTTGATGTTTTTTGGTCTGTGTTCATATTTGTTTGGTGTTTGTTTTTTTTCCTTTAACCTGGGAAGTAAATTAATTACCAAAATAATTTTTCCCCCTTTTTTTTTCCCCGAAACATTAATGAGAACTTCTTAAATGAAGATTTAAACATTTTGTATGCAGGCTTTCCATTGGGGCGTACCAAAATGTACCTTGTAGGTATTGTAGAAATAGTAGATGTCTGGATAAGAATCCCTGTACCTTTCTTGGATTTTTTATGCTTTTGTTGAGACATCCAGTGTTTGTTCTTTCTCCTGCTCCCTAATTCAGTTTGTTGTTTTGCTCTGGCTCCAGACTGATCCTGGCACCTCAGCTAGGTGTTGATGTTTGTCCTACATGAATACCACTTAAATCTTGGTATTAGGGCAGTACTGGCTGGTGAGGAACCCTGTTTTTTCATAAATCCAGACACATGGTCCATCTGGTGTGTCTGGGATATTTGCATGTCTTCTTAGATGCAGTTTTAAGATGCTTTCAGACCCTCTGATTTGTTGCTGTTAGAAAAACGGGATTTTTTTTTGTCCCGTTGTGAGCAGCACCTTCATAATCCCTCATCAAATTTGTTCATGGTGAAAATATTCTCCCAGCAGTTTCTCTGACAAAACCAAATTTGCTCACCAAATGGAGAGGACAGATTCATCAGGTGCAGCTAAGCTTTGCATAAAACCAAACCAGTGTGTGGTCTGTAGCACACCAACCCTGTGCTGGTATTGCCAGGCTCCCCGTGCCAGGTTTTTCAGCCATGTCTTCCCAAGGTGATCCACCCTCTGGCAGGCCCATCAGGAGTTGGCTCCCTGGTGCTGAAGGCCACCTTGTCTCACCCCAGGTACGAGTACCACTGGGCAGACGGCACCAACATCAAGAAGCCCATCAAGTGCTCGGCGCCAAAGTACATCGATTACCTGATGACCTGGGTGCAGGACCAGCTGGATGATGAAACGCTGTTTCCCTCTAAAATAGGTGAGGGGGTGGCTGCAGCTGAGCAGGGCACTGGGGTTACACCTGCACAGCTCCAGCGCTTGATGTGCGGGGCGGGTTTGGAAGGTTGCCTTATCTGTCTGCACACACTTATCTCGGAAGGTATGTCGTAATGCATGAACTCTGATCCCGGTGTTGGTGCTCCTGATGAACACCTGTCACAATTCTGGGTGCAGGAAGTACCATTTCTAATTAATAACTGGTTCTGTTCATTGAGTCCGGTGTTGCGTTCATTTGGAACGGTGAGTTGTTTCTTTAGAAATAACAGCAGAGGGTTTCAGACTCCTATAACCAGTAACTGGCAGCTTTTTGTCAGAAGGGATATCTGAGTGTCATGAGGAATTTTCAGGCCTTATCTCTAAAGAAGCTGAATGGCAGCTTTGATCTTAAGTTGAGGAGTTTTTTGCTTGGTTTCTTTGAAGTGAAGATGAAAAATAGATCTTTTAAAGAGGCTTCTTTCAGAAAAGCAGGAGGGAAGTAATGACCCACCAACAGTTTGGAAAAGATAACGGGGGGAATCTCTTAGTTGCCTTAACTTTGTAAATAGTTTCTGAGGCTTTTGACACGTTTTCATTGAGCTTCTTTAGAGAAACCGTGCCTTCACAGGGAGATTCCAAGAGAGGCCACAAGCTAACCAGCTAAGTGTGAATTTCCCATGTGCTGCAGCAGCCAGAGGAGCAAATGCCACGTACATGTGTGCAGGGCAGGCTGCAGCAGGAGCTGAGAACACTGCCACCATGAGAACGTTCATGGTGGGACCTGAAAGCATTGCTGAGGTCCTGGCTGGCCCCAGGGCATCCAGAGCCTCCATCCTTCAGGCAGGACCTGAGCACTGGGAAAGGCTGCAGAAGAGCTAAGCTGACTGGGGAGACTGGTAGGTGAGGAGGAGCTAGGCAGGTTTCCTCTTTTCAGAGGGTTGATACATGTCTTTTTTTAGCCTGGGGAAGTGACAGATGAAGAGATGATGGCTCCCAGTAGCCGCTTGCTGTTTCCCAGCCAGTTTCAGTAAAACCTGTGCTGTTGAAACTGATTCCATCTGCCCTGGCTCGTGGTGGCTTTCACAACAGACAAAGACAGTTGAAGAATAAGCCCTCTGTTTCCTTCTCCCCAGGTGTACCATTCCCAAAGAACTTCATGTCAGTGGCCAAGACGATTCTCAAGCGTCTCTTCAGAGTTTACGCCCACATCTACCACCAGCACTTCGACCCGGTCATCCAGCTGCAGGAGGAGGCACACCTTAACACTTCTTTCAAGCACTTTATATTTTTTGTTCAGGTAAGGACACAGCAAGGGGTGTTCTCGCTTCCAAGCTACGTTATCCCCCTTCCCTTGTGGGAAAAAAATCAGCATCTTCTTAGGTTTCCTTCCTTTAAGAGGGAGAAACAGCTTCAGGCAGTGGAACACAGCGAGTGGCAGATGGGCAGGGGAGGATGGAGTGGCTGAGCCTGGGCTTGGAGAGCTGACTGCCAGATGAGTTCTGGTTAAATGAGGCTTCTCACCTGAGCTGTACCCACTAAACTCTCTCTGTGTGTCTCTCTCCTCATCCCTGTTGCAGGAATTCAACCTTATTGATAGAAGAGAACTTGCACCACTTCAAGAACTGATTGAAAAACTCACCTCCAAGGACAGATAAAAGGAAGAGGACTTCTTGGAGTCACTTGTTTCTTTAAGCGAGCGTGTGGTATTTGTTTTTTGTTAATTTGTTTTTTTTTTTAAAAAAAAAACAACAAAACAACCCCCCTGTGCTGTTACCAGTGACAGCTGAGATCTACTTTCTGTGCTTTTATTAGGGGAAACCTTTTCTCTGTTAGTGACATGTGGTAAATAGCTTTTTTTTTTATTAATATTATTTTACTGTTGTTATTCATTGTGGAATTTCTAGCAGGTGCTGAGTGTTTATCAAGGAAACGTGCTTGGTTGGGGGATTGACTCTGCTGGTGGATGGGTTCTTGTGTTGTGTCAGTGGTAGCCCATTCTCATGAAGTCCCTGGAAGACTTGCTTACATTCTCTAAGTGCCTTGGCAGACTCAACTTCTGAGGTGCAAAGCACATACAATACTGAACATTGCTGGAAACAGAAAATATGTACTAACACCCAGACACTTACTGAAACTTCTTTTAAAAATATGTATCTATGCTTACACTAGGGAGAAAAAAAAAAAAAAAAAAGCCATAACTTGCTGAAATCAATGATCTCCAGCTTTTAATACAAATACTTGTCTTATTTTTTTAGAGATGACTATAGAGTTTTTCAAAACTAGGTGACTTCTTACGAAGAAAAGCGAAACAGCCAAGGTGGTGTCAAAATTACACAGGCCTTGTGCTCAGCAAGCAGCTCCAGGCTTGGCATAGTTGCTTTTATTTTCTTAGCAGGAGAGCATCAGTTGGGCCAGCCAGCTTGTGAAGTTCCCCTAGCAGTTGCCAAATGAACAGGTAGTTTGCACAAACACAATTGGGGAAAATATTCCCTAAGAAAAGATTGCACTGGGGTAGTAGTAATAATAGTAAGGAAAACCTGCCTTGAAAATTAACTGTTGGAAAGGTGTTTTTAAGTTAGGAATGCAAAGCCTGGCTCTGAGGAGGGGCTCTGGCCGCCGGCGTTTGCTGTGGGAGGAAATGTGTCTTGGAGGGGAGATAATTTCTGGGGCTGCTTTGGGCTCACGTTGCTGTGATGGTGTTTGGTGTTCCCCCCTGTTTAAAAGCACTGCCCATCTTCAGGGAGCTCCAGCTCCTGGGAAAAGCAGCAGGAGCAGGGGAGGCCGAGGTGGGCACGTGGCGGAGAAGCTGAGCTTCTGTTTTGTGTGCCTCGGCTCGAGTGAAGCCGGAGCTGGCGTGCAGGAGCCTGCAGGAGGGGTGAGTGGCCATGGGCACGGGCAGCAGGGAACAGCTGAGCACAGCAGTGACTCACCTGGCAGCTCCTGGGCTCCAGTGAGGGATCCTGATCTTCTGGCTTTTCCTGTGCCACCGTCCGCACGACAGCGCCAAAGCCACCCGTCTCCCACATCCCAGCTGTTGGACACAGAGGGAGCAAGGCAGGAGCTCCCAGGTGTGCTGGACAGGGGGTGCCTCCCATTTCAGGGTGACTCCTTGGCTTGGTGTCACGTGCCAGCAAGCAGCAGGAAGGACAGAGGTGTAGAAATGAGGATTTGCTTGGGGCTCACCTTCCTGGCACGCTTGTGCCCTAGGGAGGGCTTGGTTCCTGTTGTTGTTCTTGCAGTTTTTTTCTTTTGAGCAGCCAGTTCTAGAGCTCCAGAGGCATCTGCTGCTGTTCAGCCCGTCAGAATTGGGATGTGTAAAAATGAGTCCTAGGTGAATAGTGTGTTTTTTTTTTATTTTTTTATTCAGTATCTGCCAGTCGAAAGTCTTAGACCAAATAGTTTCTAGGCACGTAATAAAAGCTTGGAGATCATGATTTGCCTGACAGCTGTATGAACACATTGTTTAATTACACAACACTTGAAAAGAACATCATTGAGGACGTGTTTGCAGTGGTGGGGACTCAGCATCCCCGTGCTGTTTCTTTTTGCAGCTTTTCGTTGTTGTTTTGCTTCTGAAAGCTGTGGGACCAGAAGTTGACGTGTGTTTACACTCTCGGAGTAAGGGCACATGGAAATGCCACTCAAAGGAACCTGGATCGAGTGAATGTGTTTATAAAATAGTGCATTTATGGGAGGAAAAGGGGGGGACACCCCCTGCCCCTCCAGATAAACCCCAGAGAAGCAATCCCTGCTCTGCTCCAGGCCCCACTTTGGACTTGGAGGGATGACAAAACCTCGGAAGGTGCCCGTGGGGTTGAACCAGGCTGTGCTTCCAGTGCTGCCCCAGGCCCTCCAGCCCGGTGGGGTCCCGAATTCCTGTGGTTTGTGGAATCCCAGCACCTCGGATCTTGTCAGGGCTTCGGGTGGTGACTCCTCCCTGGAGCCGGGAAGGGGCCAAGGGCCGAGCCCACGGAGCTCAGCCAGGGGTGGATGGATGTGGGATGTGTTTCCAAGTCTTTCCAGTCCCAGGCAGGGGTACAAGTCACTCCAGCAAAGAGGAACCAAACCACTTGCCTTGTGCTGCTGCAGGTGGCTGAGGGGACAGAACAGGTTCTGAGGGGCAGGCAGCCCATCTGCAAGTATCCAGTTTCTTTTCCTGCTTACTATGCAATGTAGAGCTTTGAACTTCTGCTTTTCCGTGGAGATGGAGAGGAGCAGTGCCCTTAACTCAGTCCTTGGGAACTGAGCCCTCTCCCAGTGTCCCTGACCCTCAGTTACCAGGTAAGGACACCTATTTGCTGCTATGGACTCAACTTACCTTTCAGATTGTTCCTTTCTTTTTCTCGCCCCCCTTCCTTTCTCCCGGCTCACCAGACACAGTGTTGCTATAAACACATCCTTTGGGACAGCTGTGCTTTTCCTTGCTGCCCTCTCCTGCCTGCCAGCGTGCTGTTCCTGTACATCCCCCCTTTGGTTGGATTAGCTGAGCAGCACCAGCAGAAATTCCTTTTTTTTTTTCCCCCCCCCCCCAGCCAGATCTCGTTTCCTTCACTGCTGGTAGCAGTTGTCTCTTTTCCAATCCCTCACTCCTGAAACCACTGGCAGTTTTCTGGATGCCCATCGTTTTTCCCTGGGTATCTTCTCTTTTAACACGAGACTAACTTTGGTGATTTTCAGTGTTAAACCTCCTTCTTCCCCCGCTTTTTCTTCTGGTTTCCTCTTGCCAGGTTCAGTTTGCAGCCTAGGAAAATATCCAATTAACCTTATTTTGTTGGAAGAATCGATTCCCCAGATTGTTCATAGAATATTGTATTTTTAGGGGAGATTAATTTTTTATAGCCACTGAACTATACTCATTATTTTTGTACGTTTGCAACTTGGGGACAATTTTTCCGAGCCGCGTGGCGGAGGGAGGGAGCGTGGATTGTCGTGGCTGTTGGACTGCTTGGGAATGCTGTGGTTGTGTGGTGCAGAGGCACGTGCACTGGGACAGAGAGAGGAGCATGCAATAAAAAGATTTAAATGAAAAACCGACGAGGTTTGAGTAAAAATGAACGAGGCTTCAGTAAAAGGTGAAAAAAAATTAATTCCGAAAGCGACACTAACCATTCCTCCTCCTTGAGAATCCTGAAATCTGTGGGACTAAAAAAGGCAGTGTGATGTGTAAAATGCAAGGAGAGAACCCTTACTGTGAGCTAACTGTGCCAATACCGCTTCGGTTCGTAGTCACTGATGGAGATTCCAGTTCTAAATGCAAACAGCTTTTGATTAAAAAAAAAAAAGAATAAGTTGAATGTCCGAAAACCCGCACCGTGTTTATTTGAGAGTTGTAAATAATGTATACAGATGGTTGTATGTGATGGGGCAAAATATTTAAATCCTAGGGGTTTTTTTTTTTTGGTTTTTTTTTTTTTTTCAATAAGAAACTGAAGGCTGTTTATAAGAGAAAATAAATAGCTATGTTTGACCATGACTGTCTTTATTTCCTTCTTGGACGTGCTCCTCAGTGGTCTCCTACTTGTACATAGATTTTTTTTTTTCCCCTCCCCTCTGTGTTGGAAGCGAGTGACCAGGACACACCCAAGGATGTTGGCTGGAGGTGCAGCAGGCTCCACTTTTGGCCCTGCCCGGCAGCACACAGGTGAATTTTTTTTGGCTTTTTCCTTCTCCTGAGAGAGCCTCCGATGACCCCAGCAGCCGGAGCGCTCCACATTTCCTGCCCTCCCACCCACCTGGGGTTCTCAGGTGCCCTGCCCCGTGGGAAGTTGCTCTCACACGTGGCTGGAGGGCAGTTTGGAACAAGGTGGTTGAAATGTGGCTTTTACTTGGATTTTTTACACCAATCCGGGGCCGTAAGTGCCCTCCTGCTGGTGCCCATCCTCCTGGGCTCAGGATTTTTCCCTGCTTAGCTTGGTTCTCCTTGGGTTTGCTGTCTGTTGGGGAGGTTACAGGCTTTCACAGAATCCCAAAATGGTTTGGTTTGGAAGGAGCCTTAGAGCCCATCCCATGGCAGGGACACCTCCCACTATCCCAGGCTGCTCCAGGCCCTGTCCAGCCTGGCCTTGGGCACTGCCAGGGACAGGCACAGCTTCGGTGGGCACCCTGTGCCAGGGCCTGCCCACCCTGCCAGGGAACAGCTCCTTCCCGAAGTCAGGAATTCCACAGCTCCCTCCCAAAGTTGGCTATGCCTTCCCAATGATTATCACTAACAGCCCTCTGAATCCAAGTGCTGCCTGTCCCCTTTACGGCCAGCTCTCGTGCCGGTGCCGGGCCGTTCCTTGGCATTTCCAGCAGGAGTTTGGAAGGCGATCTGTGCCCGGGGGAGGGGGTTGGCTTTGTCCCCTTTTCCCGTTCCCTTTTTGTCCGGCGGGAGCAGCGGCTCCCCCCCCCCCACCAAATTTGAAGGCGGCGCGCGGGGCCGGGCCGGGCTCGCGCCCCCTCAGGCCGCCCCCTCAGGCCGCCATGGCCACCCCGCCCAAGCGCCCCAGGCCCGGCGGCCGCATCAAGAAGATCGCCGTGGAGGGCAACATCGGTGAGTCGGCGCCTCCCGCCTACGCGGGGATGCGGGATGGGGAAGGGGGGAGTTGGCTGGGGCAGGAGGGAGAGGCGGCCTCGGTGCTTTCGGCCGTGTCTGGGGGAGGCACAGCTCTGTGGGCTCTTCACTGCCTGCTTCATGTCTTTTTTTCTTTTCTTTCTTCCCTTCCGCTTGTTCCTTACCTCTTTGCCCTTTTCTCACTTTTCCCCCTTTCCCTTGCGTGAGGGCTCCTCCCACTACGGCAGAGCGGGACAACAGGGATGCGTGCTTCCACAAGATTTCACCTGTTTGGTGTGGGATGAGCTTTCCCCCACGTCTTTCCCGTTTGTGGCGTAAAACACCCAGAATGACAGCATTTCCCGAGTTGGGAGGGCTCCATAAGGATCGCTGAGTCGCACTCCTGGCCCTCAAAATATGACCAGGTGCCTGTTGTCCAACCTGCTTAAACTCAGATGAAGAGAAACCCTGTTGCTCCATGAATTGATGCGGCTCGTGGTGGGTGTGGGAGAGTGCTTTGTGGGGCTGCAAGGCAGAGTTCAACACTGGTTAAACAACACTGCCGCGGGTGGTTTCTCACACTGACGTTGTTCCTGGATGCTTTTCCCGCAGCTGCAGGGAAATCCACCTTTGTGAACGTCCTGAAACAAGCCAGTGAGGAGTGGGAAGTGGTTCCCGAGCCCGTAGCTAGATGGTGCAATGTCCAGCAAAGCTCCGGAGACGACTCTGAGGTAAAAGAGGGGGGAAAAAGTCAAACGCACCTCTGATTTTAGCACAGCAGTGCGTCCAACACAGTTTCTCAGACTCTGTGTGATAGCAGCGATTTCGCTGATTGCTTTCACAAGGTCTGAGCTCCTCTAGGATGCCCTTTCTGAAAGTGGTAAAGGGTTACTTGTAGCCACTGTGAACCGACCAGGTGAGTGCAGAGGCTTCTTCCTGTGCCGTGAAAAGTCTTAGGAAGTCGAGAGCTGCTGCTCGCTTGGTGTTAGCAGTGGGATTTTTTTTTTTACTGTGATTCCATTGGCAATCCAGCCGCTGCTTCCCACGCAGGTGGCTTTTGAGGGGCTGGGGATCTTTTGTTAGGCCTGGCCAAGTGCGTTTTGGTGGACTCGGCGTAAACCTCACCGGGCGCACGTCGCTCCGGGCTGCGTTTTCCAGGATCGGGCAGCACGGCGCTCTTTTCCCGCAGGAGCTGAGCACGTCGCAGCGGAGCGGCGGGAACGTGCTGCGCATGATGTACGAGAAGCCGGAGCGCTGGGCCTTCACCTTCCAGACGTACGCGTGCCTCAGCCGCATCCGCGCCCAGCTCGCAGCCCTGGACAAGCTCCGTGAGGCGCAGGAGCCCGTCGTGTTCTTCGAGCGCTCCGTCTACAGCGACAGGTACCCTCCAGGGGAAAAACCTCCCCGCTCAAAGCACGGGATGTGTGTGGCGTTGGAAGGGAGCCCTGCAGTCCGAGCCCCCAGCCCAGGCAGGGTCACCCCTGAGGAGCGCGTCCGGGTGGTTGAAATGCTTCCAGAGGGAGACTCCGTGACTTCCCAAAGCGGCTGTGCTGCTGCTTGGAAGAACTTCTTTTCACCCTCGTGGAAAGAAGTTCTTGCTCATGTTGAGGTGGAGCTTCTCGTGTTTTAGTTTATGGCCAACAGAAAAATGCCCCATCCTGTGTTTGTGGATTCAGAAAGTGAGACCTGATAACCGAATCCCAGCCCATAATCCTTAGGTGTTCCCCCTGTTGTAGTATGTTGCAAAAGTTAATGTGTTTTAATTTATTGTAAATAAATGACCTGGTGTACAAGCCAGCTGTGTTCTCAGGGTTATTGCTGCAAATGTTGGTGGGCTTCATGCACGCAGCTCCAGGAGGAGAATAGCAGCTGTTTATTCCACTCCAGGAGATCCTCAGGGATGCTGCAGTGTCACCACTCAGCTTCTTCTCCAGTTACTGTGCTTGAGGCAGACCAGTTCCTGAGACAAGTTTTGTTTCCATCGCTTCCATGTCCACAGGTACATCTTTGCTGCTAATTTATACGAGTCTGACTGCATGAACGAGACCGAGTGGACGATTTACCAGGACTGGCACGGCTGGATGAATAAACAGTTTGGCTCGAGGCTGGCGCTGGATGGGATCATTTATCTCCGAGCCACTCCTGAGGTGAGGGGCACGAATGTGACGGCACCAAAAACAAGTTTGTGTTCTGGGCCTTGCCCCTCGTGGTTAGAGCTCAGCTCGGGCTGGGCTGCTCCCCTGGAGGCTGCAGTACCTGAGTGTGACTAGGTCTGGAAGTACTTAAACAAAAAAATCTCTTTCAAATGTTGACTGTGTGTGCTAAAGTCAGCTGTGATGGTAATGATTTTCTCATTTTAAAAACAGAATGCATGAGAACAGTAAACCAGAAAATACTGCTGGAATAAAGGGAGCGACTGCAGGAAAGTACGAAATCCCTCTAGGAACAGCTGTTACATCGGGATTGTAGCTGTACAGGGAATGGATACAACAGTTTGCAGTGGTGGTGGAGCTGATGCAGGGGTGGTCTGTGAAGCCCCTACACCCGGGGTGCTGGAGCTAGGCCAGGTGAAAGCACGCACTGTATGCGAGGCCTTGTGGCTGTGCTTTGATCCTGGGCCATCTAATATTTGTTTAAAAGGAAAGAACAGAATAATACCTCCTTTGAGTATGAAATTTGCTTGAACCACAGAAAAACATGAGGTTAAAAGAGCTGTAATGAACTTAGGGATCACTTTGATATTTCCTTGCTTCCATGCCTTCAGTTTTGTTATGGTTGTAAAAAACAGTGGAATGTAACACACTGGAGTAACTCTTGGGGCTTTTTGTTTTTGTGTTTAAGAAAAGAAGGTATATTTAAATTATAAAGTACAATACTTAATCAGTTTTGGCTTGTTGTTGAGGCTTTAGGTGCGCTCAGAGTGGGAACAAATTATTTTAAACATTTGCTTGTTTTAAATTTGGATATTTCTGTGCTCTTGGCATGCAATACACCAATTTACTTATTTTTATTCACTATCTTTTGCCTTTAGAAATGCTTGAATAGGATTTACTTGCGTGGAAGAGATGAGGAACAAGAAATCCCCATCGAATATCTGGAGAAGCTTCACTACAAGCATGAGAGCTGGCTCCAGCACAGGGCACTGCGGTAGGGTTTGTTGAGGATGGACTGATCTTTGTAAGGATGTTCCGTGGGGCACGGAAACTTCAGCTTTTTTTATGATGTGTAAATCTGAACTGCAGGTTTCTGTGGGTGTTCCCTTGGCAGTAGTGGTTTTCCAGCATGTTCATTATTGCAGCGTGCTCCAAGTTCTCTTCACGCAGAGCTCTGAGCAGCAGAGGCTTCAGCTGAAGTGGCTTTAACACACAGAGTGCTGTTATTCCATTAGGTGCTGGGGGAGCAGGATGTCTGGGAATCTCTGGTGTATCCCAGGAGCCACGCTGTAAATTCGGAATTCCTGGCTGTAATTTATAGATGCAGTTCTTCTTGGGGGATTCTTAGCAATGAAAATGCAGGGATTTGAATGCTCTCTGCTTTATTTCCAGCTACTAATATTTGCTTTGTTCCTCTCCCAATACAGAACAGATTTTGACTATCTGCAGGAAATTCCGATTTTAACGCTCGATGTTAACGAAGACTTCAAGGGCAAAAAGGACAAATATGATCACATGATCGAAAAGGTAAAATTTCACAAGCAGCACAAACTGATGAGTCACGTTGCTCTAGAAATACACATTACACTCTAATCATCCTTCTCAAATATCTAAGTCACAGAGTTGCATTCGGGTAAGGAACAGCTTTACAGCCTATGGCAATGCATATTTTAAAGCTAGGCCAAGCCTTTGTCATTTAACTGCTCAGGTGTTCGGTCCTTGAATCCCAGTGGGAGTCAAGCGAGGACAACTTGACTTTGATCTGAGTAGCTGCAATGACTTGGAGACCTCAGCAGTGGTTTGCACACGTTTTTCCATTCTTCAGAAATAACGTGTTCCTTCACAAGAAAAGCAGCTTTGTCCTTTGATTTCCATTGATCCACCTAGGAGTGGAAATGTTCTCCTGATTAAAACCAGGCTTCCTGGTTGAGCTTGTGAATCGATGGAATGACCGGAGATGGCAGCTGTGGAGGGAGCCTGCTTCCCATCTGCAAAAGATGAGATAAGGCCAAGCTCGGGCAACTTAGTATGGATTTTGCAGGAGTTTTCTCTGGGGTAGCCATCAGGTTATCTGGCAGCTGCCTATGCCCTGTGCTGGCCCTAATTTTTTGGCATTTCCTAAACGGAGCCAGGGAAGAGATACACTTGATGAGGCTGGGTACATTGGGCTTTGGTGTGTGCTGAGTGGGGACCCAGATGCTGTGTCCCTGCTTCTTCCCTCTGCTGTGATGCTCATCCTGAAACTGTGCCTGGTGTGTAAATCCTGACAGGGTTTTCCATGCAGGATTACTGGTGCTGCTCTCTGAAGCAGAGCTTGGCTTTCTCGTGATGCCTTTCAAGTTAGTCTTGGCACAGTTACGTGTTCCCCTCTCTAGAGGAAGGGATTTGACCTCTTCCTTTTTTCCCCACCTCTTTGAGCCCTGACCTGGGAAGGGAAGGTCACAGTTGGAGAGTGTGATCCAAGATCTGTTTCCATTTCACATCAAGAGACCGGACAAAACGTTTACAGATGGGCTCTGTGTAGGAGAGCCTTTGCCAAAAGAATAGCTTCATGTCCTCTAGAAAATGGTTCCTTTTGTGGAGTAGCCTGGCTTGAGTGGACAGAGGAAAATGCTCCCAGTTCAGGCTGTATCCTAGTTCCTAGGATGTTCCTGAAACTTGAAGGCAGGAGTTGTGAGCTTGGCACTGATTTTCTCCGAGCAGTGTGGTTTTGGTAGGTATTGCTTGGTTATTTCTTGGCCAGCCTCAGGTTCCAAGGGACAGCCTGGTTAGGTGCCCTGGGTTGTTCCCAGCGTTAAATCCGGCTGGTGTGCAGGCAGTGGGCGTGACTCCCTGGATTCCAAATGACAGCTCTTTCCAGGTGGCCATTATCCTCCTCCTGTCTGGGTGACAGCTGCTTGCAGTGCAGTCCTTGGTGACAGAGGGCTCTAGTTCAGGGCCGCAGGAGGGGTGAGCATCATTCCATCCTGTCTCTCCCTGCATCTGCTGAATTACAGGTACCATGTCTGGAGATGTTCTTGATGGACAGGTAATGGCACGGCTGAGCCAGAGCTGCTTTTTCCCTGTTTCTTTAGGTTGTAGCAAAGCATAAAGCAGAGGAGAGGTAAATATACTTGCTGCCTATTTCTGCTGGTAAACACTTAGTGTGATTGACAATATTTGTTTCTCTTTGCAGGTCAAGGAATTTTTGAGCACGTTGTAATCCTCTTTGAAGTGCAGACAGAGTCAAACCATTCCAAACTTCTCTGCCATCCAAGTGCAGCTTCTTCCTTCTTTTATAGGAGGCCTCTGGAGAGGCACGACTCTGTCCTGGTGGTTTGGTTGTGAGGAACAAATAAACTTTGGGAATAGGGGAATTATTAAATAAATCGGTACATCTGTTTGGTATTATGTGAAGTGACATGCACAGATTCTGAAGAGACAAGGATTCTGAGCTTTGCCAAATGCTTTGCCAGATTTTGATCAGACCAATGAGTTCTAGAGTATTTTGTAGGTGTTTTTAATTTATTTTGTGCCCAACTGCTATTTGATTTTGAAGGAGGTAGCTGGTTTTTAGATCTCTTCATTGTTTTTTTAGCCTCATGAATTTGTAATGGATGTTTTGTTGTTCCCAGGAAGTAAAAGGTAAAACCCATTTTTGCTGCTGAGGGCATTTTATTATAACCTGGAATTTTATGGTTTAAGGTACGCAAAAATGTTTTCTGATGCTTTTCATAGGAGAAGTTCTTTGTAGAATACACTGAATTAAATCCAAATGTGACTGAAATTCCGTATATAGCAAGTGAATTTTTATATCTGCTTCTGTTATGCACTGCAAACCAGGATATTCGAGGCTTTTTGTTACCTAGCAAGTTTGGGGTGTTTTTACCCATTTTTTTTAGCTTTTACAAAAACAGTGCTGTGTTTGTTGCTGGTCAGTCCTCTTCTCCTGGAGAGAGGAATATGTTTGCTTGCTAGGCACTGCCCTGGGCAGAAGGGCATTTTGCAAATGGCCTCCATCTGTGAATGACGTGTTGCTAAACCATCCCATAATCGCATTGGGGATGTGAGAGGTGGCTTCCTGCCTTTGTTCCAGCTGCTCCATGTGTTCACTGAGCCTTGTGGGTGCTTATCCCAGATCCTGCGCTGTTGGAAGTAGGTTTTTCAGTCTCACCTGCTTGGAGTAATAAGTGGAGAGCTGTGTGGAGTAGCTGCTGCCTGAGCCTCTTGTTCCAGGTGCAGAAAACAAACTTCAGGTTGCCCATCTCAAGTGCTGGGTTTTATGAGCTGCCTTGTTCTGAGTGCACAGTTGGCTTTTGAAGGCAAAATGTTACTGTGAATCTTTTTATTGTCTGCCTTGGTGCTTCTGCTACTTGATTGTTGGAGATGAGATTTCTTCCTTTATGGCTGGAGTTGTGCTGGTGTTCCCTAACCATTGGCTGAAAAATAAAAGTGGTTGGAAAGACTTTTTAGTGCTTAATAGTGTTGGCTCCTTGTCTCATACAAGAAGTAATACTGTGGATTGCTCATTTGTAATACTGGTGCAATAGGTGTATTTGGTGTAAAAGATTTCTCTGAGATTTCTGAGAAACTGACTTCATGTTGTTTTTTGTGTGTGGGAAATGAACTCATGGGAGAGAGACACAGGATTACATAAAGAGCATCGTGTGTGTGACAGTGCTCAGCACAAGAGCGTTGTATAATATTGATGTTGTATGGAAAGTAGCAGCAGTCTGGCAGAAATTCTTGTGCAGGACTTGGAGGTTGCACAGTAAAAGGAAAGATTTTGAGATCTTTGCTCCAGAAAGGAAGTGAGGTGGAATGGATGAAGATTCAGTTCAGATTTACTTGAAACACATAGTACAAGCTTTTAAAGCATTCTTGGCAAGAGTCTGAGCAGTAACAACTTATTTTGACTAACAGTGCAATTATTTCTACAGTTTCAGCTGTCAAAATTGTGGATTTAATTACAGGAATTGCAATGACAGTGCTCGTTGCAAGGAAGTAAACATGTCTGAGTTCTAATAAAGACTTCTTTTGAAACCCATCACAGAGAGCACACAGAAATTCTGTGGCAGGTTATCTGCAGCCCGTTCCAGAAAGCTTTACAAAATCTCTGCCTGCCAAGTTTGGGTTGGAAGGAGCGAAGTCATGACCAATTATAAGAATGTTTTTAATTGCTGCAGAGAAAAAAAAACAATACCAAACCCCAAACACACAGCCCACTGGCCCCCAAGCTCCTGGGGGAGCTGCGAGTGGCTGGCCTGGAGCACACGAAGCTGCAGTTATTTGTATGTAGGGCAAACACAGCACGGACAGCAGCAGAGATGGCCTGAGACTGGTCTGCCCGTGCCTCAGCTTAGCCCTCAGCTCCAGCAGCACCTCAGCCTTCTGAACCTGTCAGTATTTCCTTTGCTTAATCTATTCCCAGGCTGCCACAAACCAGGGTTGTTGTGGTGGCTTTTGCCTTTTAGAGATGTGAAAAGTTTCTGAACTGGTGTCTGCTGTTTGGTGAGGATTGTTTTTCAGCCTTTGGGATGTTGTGTCCCTTTCTCGTCCCATGGGTAAGAGATGCTCTGATGGAATGGCCTAGGAATGCTTGCTTGTTTTAAACAAGATCAGGAAACAAAATTGGGATGCTGGTTTTTTGGTTTTGTTTTTGTTTTTTTTGTTCCAGTTAGAAAACAGATTGAAGTACTGATTAGCAGGGTTTTAATTGTGATGCAAGTACCCGTGTGAGCAATGGTCTTAATATTGCCTCATTTTATTCTCACTCCTTGTGGCTGTTTTCTGTGTAGTGGATTTTAAGTTGTCTCCTAAGCTTACTGAAGTTCATATTCTCATCTCTAGATGCTTCTTAAAACAGCTACCAGTTTTGTAGGTGGAACCTAATTTTCTATCATTTGGTGCCAGTTACTTACTAGTACTGTTTTGTGTTTATTTAAGCAGACTTTGTAATAATGGAATTGTATATGAGTATGGTAAGTATTGCATTGATTCTGTTCTTTTTCTAGTAATTAGATACTCGGGAATCTCTTTGTGAAATAAAAATGACCCAAGAGAAACTCACTGCGAACTGTTATGCACAGACCAGAGAAGTCTGCATGTATGCAGCAGTACTGAGGTGTATCTTAGGAAAACACAGTGTGCAAGTGCTCTTGCCAAGAGGTTTCAGCATACCCGAGTGTACAGGACACCAGTGGTTTTTTCCAGCTCCCGTTTAGACTCTCTGCGTGACTGTGAGTAAATAAATCACTCTTACCTCCACTCTTTTTGTCTTTAAAATACTGATTTCTCCCCATGCCTTCAGGAGCCTGGGAGGAGGCATTTGTTAAAATGGATGTGCTGTTTTGTAGGTCTGAAGTGTGCTGTTAAATAATGGAGAAGGAAGGCAGCCCTGGTTTTAGGTTTTGCTCTGCGGTGTTCTGATGCCATTGGCCCAGATTCATTGCCAATGGAAGTTATTTATTTGCTTTAAAATATATTAAAAGCCATCGGTGCAATGTTAGCTGTGTTAGTTCACCTAGAAAAATGAAAGCTGTAACCATTTGTGAGGAGAGGAAACTTAGAAGAAGTTGGGTCTTGAAATACAAACTGATGGCAAAAGTGTGCTGCAGTCCCTGTAGCCTAGCGATAAAGGGGAGAAATCCATGCAGGAATCTGCCACTGGAGGTCATTGTGTCTCAGTCCCTGGGCGGGCTGCAAGAGGACTTCAGCAGTGAATGGCTGTGGAAAAGGTAAAGAAGGAAGAGGTCACTTCCTCGCTCGGCCAGAGGAATGAGCTCAGTCTTGCTCTCTGGGAGGAGGGGGTGGAGCAGAGCAAACCCCACTGGATTAAGTGCATGACTAGAAAAGGCTGAGCTAATGGCAGGGGTTGGTCACCAGGAGGCCTTCCATGCAGCCACCAGCTGTTTCTGTGCTGGGAGTGAACCTTAGCACATGGATAACACTAATCCCGCTGGGTCTGAGCCATGGCAGCCTTCAGGGCTGATGCTGGCAGCCTGCTGCAAAGTGGAACACCTAGCAGCTCTCCTGACTGAGGCTGGGCACAGTGCTTACTGTGCCAAGGCAGCCTGAACTCCAGGATGCTTTCTGAAATGCAGATGCGTCTCCAGAATGCTGATTGGGGTGCAGCAGGGACAAGGAGTGTGGAGTCCACACGGGGAGTAAGCAGTGCAGGGGTTTATTTTCTCTTAGGTGGGTATAACGGAGTGCTCAGAGCCCAGACTGGAGACTCTTGTGTGCAGGTGACTTTTCTTGGGTCTGAGTTTCAGTCCATGGGTATAGAGAATATGAGAGCAGTGTGAATAAGATTGAGGCTAAATGAGATTGCAGGCTATTGCTCATTTCTTGGATTTCTGCTGACTGCTCTTCCCAATGTCCTGGGCAGGCTGGACATGCCATGTATGATCTCCAGGAAGTCAAGGTTGTCCAGCTTGCACCATGGTTGTTTGCTGGCTCGTAGTACTGCCTGGCTTGGAAAAAAGCTGTTGGTTTCTGGGAGTTATTTACAAAAATGTTGCCACTGCAACTCTTTCAGAGGACATCCTGTGCTTTCTTCGGTCCTGTATTTTGTGCTTTTCTCTCCAATTTCCTTCTAAGTTGTTGTGACTTGTTTTTAATAGCTACTAGAAACATGATCTCACACAACTAGTAACAGACAAGTTAAAGCCAGCGTTCCTGTGTTTGACTCGGACGCAGCCCTCTTGGGCATGTGGCTTCTGCCCTGCTCCACTTGGCTGTCTTAGGTTTCCTAGTCCTCTTCTCTGAGTACTTCTGCTGAGTTGATCCATCTGTTTGCTGGGGCTTTTCCTACCTTCTCCTGGTTTCAGCAGCAGCTATGGCTGTATGCTGGCTGTGTGCTCTTTTCTCATCGTTCCCTTCAGATCTGCCTCTGCTGCTTTGCTGAAGCCATAGCTGTTGTTCTCTGCTGAGCCTCCACCGCGGCTTTGGTGTTGTCCCCGCTGCGGCTCATGGCCTTGGCCCAGCACAGCGGCCTCAGGTCATTGCCTGGCTTGTTGGTCAGTCACCTGTGTCCTGTCTGTGCTGCGCCTCGTGAGGAGAGCACCCCCAGTCACAAAGAGCAGGACTTGGCTTTTGAGCTCTCATTCCTGATCTGCAGTGCGGCTGCTTCCCCGAGGGTTTCCTGCAATGCTTCAGCTTAGTTGTGTAGGTATTCCAGGTGTGCTTGTCCTTGCCAAAGATTCTTTGCTGTCTCTGCTGTGTTGTCTAGAGATTGGGCTCATGACAACTGACTGAAGAGCTTTTTCCAGTGGGGGCTTTGGTGCAGCTCATGCTGCTTTAACCAGTCTGGTTCCTGACTGGGAGACTTGTGACACAGGAATCCAGCTCTGCTCTGTGGAACTGAGCAGCCTGAGCTATTGAAGAGTGAAGGGAGCTTCCCTGAGGCTGGGAGCCGTCAGGCGCTCCATTGTCAGCGTTCCTCGTGCTGTTGTACGTGCACTTACACTCAGGTTTTTATGGCTAATGAGTGCCCCTGCTATTCTTAGACCTTTAGCTGTGGAGAGCAGATTCATCTCGCAGTTTCAGCTCTTTCCTGCTGAGGTTTACTCTTCCCCTTTGACATAACCACGGCTTGTGCACAGGAGTAGCCTTTTCCTGGAAGGACAGTGTGACAGTAGTTGTTCCACTGCCGGTGGCTTCCCAGCCTGTTCAGCATTTTAGGCTAGGTGGGACTGAGCTTTGGGGATGCTATGGCATGGTACACTCTCAGAAGGAATTCTTACTCTGTTTGCCAAATGTCATGGCTGTCCTGCCTGCTTTAACTCCTGTGCTACACGCTTGCTGTTACTTAGGTATGTAAATAATGGCCTTTCTTGAGATCTCTTAGTGACTTAGACTTAGCCTATGCCTGCAGTGGGACTGATGGAATTCGTCCATGCCGGAGATGAGTCACTAGCTCTTCCTGTCTGAAAATTTCCTTTTCTCCTAAGGTTGCTCACCCATGATACACTCTAAGTGATAATGCATCTGCATTTTATGTTTTATTGACGGTCTGCACTTGCCAGTTGCCCTCAGATGAGGACACCTCCAGCATCTGGTTGCACTGTTGGCTTTAAAGACTGCTGTTAGCATTGCTTCTGGGATCGCCAGTACAATCCAGCTGGGATCATATTGGCAGGAGGTCAGAAAGCATTGCTGGGAACGTAGCAATTGTGTTTGCTTGCTGTGCAGCGCAGGCTGAAGATCTCTGGATCTTTCAAAGCCCTTCTGTGGAACCTTCCCTTTAGCCACTTTTGTCATCAATTTTCTGTCTCCGCATTTGTTGTGCTGCCTTTGAGGTGTTTTTGCTTTTCTCTTCTGCTCTGCTTGTCTCTAGTGCTGGAATATCAAGCCAGTTCTCCTTCCTGGTCTGTCACGCCGCTGCCCACGGACTGAGCCTTTGCATTTTATTTCCCTTCACCAGCACGTGTGTTGGATGGGGGTACCTGCACTGTGCTGTCATTTCACCTTCTCAGCTCTGAGCCTGGATATTTAGGCTAAAGTACTGGCTGTTCCCATTCTGATCCTTGTCTCGGGTAATTGTAGTTGCTTCAGGTCCTGGAAGACATTTCTGTAGGGGATTAGATCTGTCCTACGACATTTCCTGCTGGCTGGAATAGGATGTCCCTTGAATGATCTTTTCTTTCACGAGGAAACACTTAAAAGTCTCAAAATTCAATGTAGACATAGAATTCTCGGCCTCTTCATGTAAGTACTGATTTCCACTTGTGCTCCTTGGTTTCAGGATGTTTTGTTTGGAGACTTTTGTTTGTTTTTTTTGGCAGTGCAACACCCAAAACATTTCAGTGCCATCTCTGGTCTGGTTAAAAAATTACGATATGTTGTTTGGTTTAAGTTTTTGTATGGCTGGGGGTTTATTTTTGAGGGGACTGTGGGCAGTTTGTAAAAATGAACTTTAATCTGAAATAATACCCAAACTGTCAGTAATTGCAAGTCCTTGGTTCCAGTGGTGATTGCCTGACACTGTGAGGTGTTGGACATGTTGCTGTTGTGACCATGAGTCACAGCAGCACCTGTACTGCTGATAGCAAGGTGTGCCTTGAGGATTGGGCTGTATTTTTAACCTTTTAACTGCTGTGGAAGTGGCTGAGGAGGATGGCAGGTGCTAGAAGGAAATTGTCAGTTGCTGTTTTTTAAGGAGCAGAGGTTGAGATAGATGTTAAGGGAAATAGATTTCTCAATGAGACACATGTTGGACGGGGAGATGTTCATATGGTAGAGTTGGTTTTTTTTTGATATGGCTCATACAGTTTTACTCATCTGGCAGGATATGAGAATGAGATGCCTTGGACTGAATCTTTGGCTCGTGTTCATTATTGGAGCTTCATTTTCAAAGCAGCTCCACAGAAATCAAGCCAAGAAACAGATCACAGAGATGGGGGGCTTTGAGTCCTTAGAGTGACAGTGCAGCTGTAATCTGGGGTGAGGCTGAGGTACTTGCAGGCTGGCTTTGAAGTAGGCTCCTGCTAAATAGAATGCATCAAGATGTGTTGTGCACAATCCACTGGGAGCCTTGGGAAAGGCTGGCGTGGCTTGGACACATGGGCTGGGGCTAGCAGGGCTGTGCTCCAGCAGGGTCACAAACACTGGTTCTGGTTGTTCTGTGTGCTGGGGACATCCAACAGCAGCATTTCATCAGTGCCTCTGCTTTGCACAGTGACAAGAGAGACTCCCATCCACAGCATGGCGTTTTTTGGTCCCTCAGTGGTCAAAATGAGGATTCTCAGCTTTTTTAGAGGCCCAGGTTAACTGGCAAATTTGTAACTTGTGGGCTACTAGTTCTTAATGTTGCTCTAGACCACTTTTACAGGAGTGAGATGATTTTCTGGAACTAATGTCAGCTTCCTGAGAGCTTTGTCTGTTAGCTTTTGCAAATCCTTTGGCCCTTGAAGTTAGCTTGGATGGAGCTCTTGGTTTGAACTACAGCGTGTCTCTCACTGGAATGACCAAGTGAGGGGTTGGAGCAGGCAGTGACCTGAATAAAGCAGAATACATCACATAAGGTGCTGAGGGAATGAGGTGAGCAGGGACTAGACCAAGCAGGTTTATAGACATTAGGAGTAAAATTGATCAATGGAATTTTACTTCCAGGTTTGGAAGTACAATGCTGAAGGTCTGCTCAGCAGTGAGGGAAGTTTTGTTCTTTCTAAAGGAGGGAAGGATACAAACTGACCAGCTTTTCTGTAGCTGACAATTATCCTTAGAGGTGGGAAATGTCACCTGAAGACATGCCTGAAGAGCTGTTGCAGTGTGTGGAGTTTCCCACCCGTATCTGATGGAAGGGAAGAGGGACAGAGTGGAGGTGAGCAATGTTCCATGCTGCTAACCTGTTACCTTGAGCGATTGCCAAAGCTTCAGCACTCAGAGAGCAGGTGGGTGCTGAGTTCCTGCCTTGCCAGTGACACAGCAAAACCTCTGTGCTGGCTCCTGCTTGCTGGACTTGTAAGGAAGCAACAGTGGGAGAACAAAGGCAAGGGTAAGTCCCTCAAGGAATTTTAATATCGTTGCTTTCCTCTCTAGAAGGTCTGTATGTCCAGGCCACTTCTCAAGGGAGGTGTTTGTGTTTTGCTCTTGATAGATGATGGCTGGTGGGGCTGAGGAGGCTTACTGTGAGCCCACTGTGGTGATGAATTCACTCATGCTCTGCCATATCAGCTCCCTGTCTAGACCCAGGGCAGTGCTGCCACTCGAGGGTCCTGTGTGTGGGAAAAGCCATTTGTGAGGGGCTGGATGCTCCAGTGGTGGTTGTGGGGTCGGGCCTTTACATCCCCACAGAGCTAGTGAATAAAAACTGCTTTGAAGGCCATCTCCTGATGGTTTTTCTCTGCCAAGCAAACAGGTTAACAACTAAATAATGCCATTACAAACTTGGCAGCCTCTCTTGTCTTCTGCTGGCACAGTTGCTTTGGTTAAAAAGCTCTTCTGTCAGCGCAGGTTTTGCCTGGAAAAGCTGGAATAATTTCTTGCAGCAAGAATTAGTTTGGAGCAGGAAAGGCTGTGCTCACCCTGCAAGCCCTTTGCTGGCACCAGGCAGGGTAGAGGTGTGCTGAGCTCATGGCTCAGGCTTGCCCCCGGAGCGAAGGTCTGGGCACAGCTGTTTGTTTGAACTGGGGCTTAGCTAAGCACATGTTGTAAGAGAATGAAGGTTTGTTGTTTTCTTTTCCCCCTGGCACGCAGTGTATTGTCAAAGGGGAACCCACCGAGTTAGCCTGTGGTTTTTATGTTTGTTTTCTTAATAGCATCTCCCAGTCAGGAAATCATGCTGAGAAAGGATTTGGGAGAGAGCCGTCAGTCCCAAACCTGATGGTGTTTTTGAGGCTCTCGTCTCCGTTTCATGCCCTAAATGTGGTGGGGTGAGAGGGAAAGTGATCTCTAATCCAGTTAAATGCACCTGACTCCAAACTTGGGTTTGTTTGCTCGAGATTAAGATATGCAGATGAGCACTCTGTCAATGTTTAATGAAAGGGGTTAGGGTGGTGGTTTCCTCTGACAATCGTAAATTTGAAATACTTGTGTTTTCCTTTGGATACGGGTTGTGTGGTTTTTCTCTTCCTTTTTCCCTTCTTGGTAACTGAATTCTGCTGGCTTAGAGCACAAGTGCATTCAGTTTTTACAAGTCACTGATGGGAGATGGAGAAAGGAGATGTTGAAGGTACCATTCAGCTTCTCAAAAAGAGCGTGTGTCTCAACTTCTCTCTGTGAGAAAGTTGATTTCCCCCCCAGGCAGGTTCTGCTCTGGCAGGAAGGGACATCATGAGATGTGGGACTGGGCAGACTTTTACTGCTTTGGAAAAAAAAATCCTAGATTAGGAAAGTAAAACCAGTACTGTTAGGATAGTAAGATGAAAAATATACTGCAAATATAAATAATGTGGAGAAAAATGGCCTCTGTCAAGCTGGCATTGCTGTAGTATTTAGAGTTGCATTTCACCCTGGAGCTCTTTGCTGTTATGTGCTGTCAGTAAGGAATTGGGCATGTTTAGATGTTACCTAAGAAAAGGAAAAGGGCGTTATGACTTCCTTGTGAGGAAGGCATTTGGTTATAACTCATGCAGAGCAGGGAGTCTTTCTCGAGGCTGGTGAAAATCCCCACCCCAGCCCCACTGCTGATTTCTTCACTTGTCCTGACTGCTGTCACAAATTGCTTACCACAGCAGTGCGCTCCTTGCCCCTGGCAGCGTGTTGCACAACCTCATCTCCAGGGATCTGCAGCAATGTTCCGATTAAACTGGGCATCAGTGTTCATCTGTTTGTTTTTTTTTAAAGCTGGATGTGTGATACCTGACTTTAGAGTGGCTGGAAGAAGTTAGGAGGAAGCAGAGAGTCGTTAAAAGGTTATTTAAGAACTTAAAAGTATCTTTGCTGAAATGTGGATTTCTTTTGGTCGAACAGGCCACATCAAAACAGTCTCTAGTAGAGCTTGGGGCTGATCACAGATTGGCTCAAGTGAATGAGTTTCCCACACACTAGTGGCACAGATTTTGTTATTTAGACACAATTGTGTTTGCTAAGAAATTAAAAATTTCCTTGTTTTTTTTTTGCTACAAAGGCAGCTTCCACCCTTTGTAATCTTCTTCTGCAGCTCCATCCTCCTGAATCATGGTGTCAAGGAATGGTGTAAGTTGGAAGGGACCTTTAAAGATCATATTCTTTCAGCCCCTGCCCTGGGAAGGGACACCTTCCACTATCCCAGATTCTTCCAAGCCTTGTCCAACCTGGCCTCAAACACTTCCAGGGATGGGGCAGCCACAGCTCCCCTCAGCAGCTTGTGCCAGAGCCTCCCCAGACCCACAGGGAAGATATTCCTTCCTGATATCTCTTCTAAACCTTCCCATTTCCAGTATTTTCCTTATTTTCCGTGACTTGCTGGCTTTGCTTGACATGTTCATGGAGCTGGGATTTGGGTGACTTACCAGTAACTCCACCAGCTGTTTGGGTACTAGCTAGAAAGGAGCAAAAGGATCTCCCTTCTTCCACAAGATTCTCACCAAGTTTACTGGGTCATTTGAGGTTTGCTAGGCAGATGGTGTTTTTGTATGACTTACTATTGGGTTTATTTTCCATAATGATTTGGGAAAGCTAATTATTTTTTCCTCCCAGTCCAGGAATGATTGCTCATTCTTTCCCATCACTGAGGCACTGGTTGGAAATAGGCAAAGATTTCACAACTTTTTGAAGCCAACTGTGCTCCTTCCCTGCTGAGAGCCCTCCAGCACTCTCCTTATCTGCCCTAGAAGGAAAATGCAGCCTGTGTTGACATGCTTCATTTAACTTCTCCCTCTGACTCAACATAACCTGGCACAGCCCAGGACCATTCTTGACTCTCACTAGAGGGCTGTGTGTGATTGGGCTTAATCCCATGTCCTGCTGTCACCAGGAGATGTCACCTCACTCCGACACCTCTCTCTGCAAACTGTCTCTCTGTTTTCTCAGTGATGCTTGGATTTGCAAAGGAGCAGGGCTTCTAAACTCCTGACAGATTTTGCCACATCCTGCATAGGCTTTAGCAGCAGCTTCGAGGTTTAGTAGTGTCTGGGGAAAAAAGTACCCACAGCATCTAGCCAGAGTGTGCAGTCCCAGTGATTCCAAACATGGAGTATTGCTCTGTAACCACACACAGCACAGTTACTGCTCAGCAATCCCTGCAGCTCAGGTTTTGCTTTTTGCCGTCTCATGGTTGCCGCTCCTGTAATCTCTTAGCACCTGGGATCTGGGATTTGGCTTTCTTCTCTAGGAGGATTGTCTGTGGGTTTTCCAGCAGGCTGGCCTGCCCAGGCCAGATGGCTGAGGGCCAGCGGGTGTCAGAGTGCCCATGTAAGGCCAGCTGGACTGTGTAGGTTTGGAAGGGAGGTCCTTGCAGTGCCCACTGTAGTGGCCAACTCCTGAAAATCATTCCTGTACGGATACACTGGTCCTTCTGGGAGTTGTCTGTGGTGCTCAGCTTCAGGATTTCCCAGCCTTGCCACAAGTTAAACAGTCCTGGGGTGTGTTTGTGTGTTGTGGGGCAGTTTGCTTGTTCTCGCTGCCTACTGCAGCCTTGTCTTTGACTTCTTCCTTTCTCCTGTGAGTGTGGTTTAGAAATGGACTGGCTAATCTGATGTTTTAATGATGGCCAAAATAGCCTTAGCCTCAGTGGTCACACCACCTGATTTTATCCACCTCCTAGAGAGTCCTTCCGCCCCTTTCTGCTTGTTAGCAGACGGAGGTGTTTGCTGGATAAGCAAGGCTGGACAGGAGCAGAAAGCTGAAAGCTTGTGACACAATCATGAACTGAGTGCCTTCTTCAAGTCCCACAGTTGCTTGCCTTGGCTACAGAGAGAAAAAAACCCTTGTTGCTCTGTGGTAACAAGCTGATCTGGTGTCCTGGTGGGAATGCACCTGCAGCAGAGCCTCAGGGCCTGCACAGCTAATTGAGGTGTTGGAAGCTGAAGCCTGGTCCAGCCTGGCTCAGCCCCACTGACGTTTCACCTGGCAACTAACAGACCTTTTCTTGTTGCAGTGTGGCCCTGGCCTTTTCAGAGGCATCTGGGCACAAGACACATAATCTCTTTTATCTGTTCTAGGCACCCCTGCAGCTCCTGGTATGGCTGGCAGTATCTGAGACTCTCCCATTGCTGTGAAGCTGAAAAGGGGCTTGCTCCAGAAGCACAAGAAAGGAGCAGAAATGCATCACAGGTAACGGGGGGGAGTCCGTGGCTACAGCTGTGCTGGAATATTTCTGACTGATCCACACCCAGTGTACGCTTCAGCAGGACCTATGACTTAATATTTTACTTGGGCACTTCTAGCTTATGGTTATATGATGGGAAGAGAGGAAAAATATCAACTGGTTCTCTGGTGTCAAAGTCAACAGACATTGTCCAGTGCTTTTGGAATTGGGCTGAGCAAGTGTGCCCTGGGCTGGTGGGAAAATAGCTTGTGGGAAGAACCTCTGTGCTCCTGCAAACCTAAAGGAAAGTGGGATTAGACTCTCAGGCTGTTCCATGCCTGAGTAATGCCACGGAAGAAAAGGAAAACTGGTCAAGGAAAACTGTTAACTGGTGTTAACAACGGGACACTGTGCTGCTCTTACAAAGGGTTTAACTTGGAGACCTGTCAGCAATTAATTACAGTTGACAGCCTTTTTTTGGGTAAAGAACATTTTATTATTAAATCTGCACTTACCTTCACAGGCTCAGGAATTTTGAGTGTTTGAATTGGTTGCGGAGGCAATTTAGCACCTAAATCCCTTTGGAGATGAGATCATGCCAGTTCTTTCCATAACAAGAGTGTACAGTATTTATTTCTGCTTTTTATACAACTGCCATTTTTTAAAATTGTCTTTTGGCTCAGCTACTTAAAGCCAACCTCTCTTATTGCCACAGTGTTCTGACAGTGCCTTCTAATCATAAGGCACCCAGGAGGAATTCAGTCTAACACTGTCTTCCTTCAACTCGTTGTTACATCATCCACAGAAAGATCACAGAGATAACCCTTTGTCCCAGGTAAATTAGAGCAAGTGGAAGAGCAGAAGCAAGCTAGCATTACTTCTCCCCAGAAACAATGTGAGAGTGCACTAGGGAGAGGACTGGCTGACCTCAGAGCAGACTTGCCTTCTGGAGGGAGGAGGTGTCCCACTGCTGCAGGCTTTGGGAGCAAAAAAGTCCCCAAAACAGTGAGGTAGAAACAATGATAGCTCCAAAAGTCACACTGTTGTTTAACATGTCCTCTCCCACTCTGGTTTCTGGAGCTGCTGAGGAAGCGTGCTGGCTCTAAGACATCAGCATTTTTACTTGGAATGATCTGTATTAAGTAATGGTTTGAAGGGTTCAGGAGAATACACAAGGGATGGGTGTCTGTGGGAAGCAACCTCGGTGCTGTCTGAAAACAAGAGGCTTCTAACATTTCAGAAATAACCATGGTTTTGGGTGTCCGTGTTGGGGTTTATCCCCTTTGGTACCAAGTCCCAATTTCTAATGGGAAATAACCTGCATGATGCAAACTGGGGGAGCTGAAGCACCTTGGTGTTTCTGAGAGTCTCCAAAGGGGCACATGCAGAATGAATTCATGGCTCTGGTAAGTGTTGGCTGGAGAAGGAGCCACTGGATGGAGCTCTTGTCCTGTGGTTGGCCACCACTGGTTACCTGAGAGGCATGACCTGTGCCGGTGAGGAATTCCGCTCGAAAGCCGGTCTTTGAACAAGGTAAGGGGCTGGCATTCCAGTCTGATAGCGTGGTGGTGACATGTGATAATGCTGTGTTGCTCTGTGAGAAACCCACACCTCCTGGTCAAGAAGGGAAAGCTCAAGCAGTGTGATTAGCTGTGAGCATTTGGGAGACCACATTCATCAAGGTGGGCAAGCAGGTATGGCCACCACCAATTTGGGAAAAAACCCAAGTCTGAAAGGTGCCAGGTAAAGATTTGGTCTAAACTGGTGGCTCTGAGCTTCCAGAGCCAAATGCTTGTGGTTGCAAATAAGCTGCTCACCTGAAAATCAACAGTTTTCCAGATGTAAGGAGGGAATAAATCCAGAAAGAAAGCTACATGTATGTGCAGCTCATGTAGTTACTGACATCAAAACTGAAGCATTTCAGAGAAACATGATCCTGTCCTCCCCTGGAGATGGGTGGTTGAACTTCATTCCTGTTGTTGGCTGGAAGGAGCAGAATTGAAAGGTTGAAGTCTCAGGGCTGCTGAGGCTGACACTGTTGGGAGTGGGGATGGCAGGGAGTGAGGGGTCAGAGAAGGTCATGTCGTTGTATTTGGCTGCAGGTGGTGGTTTGAAGCTGTGTCCTGAGGGGAAGTGCCTTTAGCAGAAAGATTTCCAAATGGCGTTTGCCCTAGTTTTGTGACAAAGATGTTGTCAAGAGGGGATTTTCATGTGATTAGTGCTTACAGGCACACACTCTGAAATAACTTAAAGGGTCACCCTCCTCTTCTTTCCACAAGTGAAAAAGAGGAGGACACTTCTTCAAAACCTACTGAAGGTTTGTTTTTTTTTTTTTTTTTAATTGTTTACTGTTTGACCTGACTATTGGGCTTCCTTGAACTGAAACAGGCCATTTAATTCATTTTATCTGCCTTTTACCATGCATTTAAAACAGGGCCTTTGCTAGTTGCCTGCCTGGTTAGGAGTTAAAAGGACAAGTGAAACAGTGCTTATGACATACTGTGTATTTCTAAGACATGGAGTTCTTTCAGAGGAAGGAATTAGAATTGGAATGCTTCCAAAATCCAGTTTTAATAAAGTGTGTGTGAGTTCAGAAAGGAAAAATTCCTTTCTTTTCATTTGGTTGCTCTTCTCATAAAAAGAGTTTGGATCTATGTGCATGTGCCCACACATGTGCATGTTGGATCACCACTTTGGGCACAGGTTTAGGATACTGCTGCTGGGATCTCTGTACCTGTCAGAATACCTTGTTTTAAGGACTGTGACTTGCGTCCTTTGTTTATTTTTGTTCACCAGTTTGGGATAATATTTGCAAATGACTTGTTTCCAAAGAAAATTAAGTGTTTACTGCAGGAATTTGAGGGTGGCTCAGGGTTGCCTGAGATGTACCATTTCAGGTGCAGTTCTGCATCCAGCATTTTTTTTTCCTCTGCCTGCAAAAAGGGCCAAGGATGTCACATGTGGCTGAGAGTTAACCCTGCCCTTCCAACTCACAGTCCTGGCCTTCCTTGTTAAAAATTCCTGACTGGTCATTCAAAACCTTCCTTATTCATGTCTGTGCAAAGATTATTGGGACAACTATTGGGAGCCAGTGGTAGCCAGAGGGCTGATAGCACAGCTGAAAACAAACAGTGATGTGGTGCAAGGTGTCACTCTATTGAGGCTTTTTAGAGTGTGCTTCCAGCTGTCCTACCTGCTTGGTGCTGCTTGGACAGAACAAGGCTCAGTTCCCTGCTGTGTGCTGGTCTGGGCCACACACTGTCCCTGTCCCAGCAGGAACTGCCTCCCAAACAGCTCCCCAGGGCTTGGCTTGCTGGCTGTGGGTGATGAGATGCTGCTGGGAGAGGGGTAAGGAATGGAAAGAGGATGTGGGTCACATTTTTTTTTTTCAAGTTCTTTGTGGCATATGCGTTATGGCACGATGCCTCTGGAAAAGTAAACAGCACTTCAGGTTTAGTCATGCCCTGTGCTTATTATAGTCCTGCTGAGGGATTCCAGCAACTTGAGTGCCAGTGCCCAGCACTGGATAGGCATCCCAGCCGCAGAGCCATCTGCCTGGTGGGTTGGGAAGAGCCTCTGACAGCTGGTGGAGATGCTGGGTGGGAAGAGCTGGTGCCCAGACAAATGACACTCTAATCCCAAGCCGGAAAAGGGGGGTGATGCCAGCCGAGCGGGATGGGGATTTTTGCCTGGCAGGTGTCTGCAGACCTGCTGGCTCCCCAGAACAGGCGTTCCTCTCCTTCTGCCAGCGCTGGCCTCGTGCTCCCAAATTAGCCAGCACTTGGGCAAAGGGTGAATAGAAATGACATAGCTGAGAATCTGACTGTGCCCTGCCTAGGTGCATGGGAGGGTCATCGGGAAGGTTAACGTGGGGCTTTCTGCTGTGTAAGCTGCAGGAAAATTCTTCTGCCCAAATTCCTGCTTGCTTGCTGAGCTTTGACTGCAAGAAGAGTGAAGAGAGCACATGAGAAAGCTCTCCAGGGAATGAGCAGCAGGATGGCCTTAGGAAGGACAGAGTGCTGTGCTGAAGTTTGATTTTCAGCAGCTGATATTTTCTAATATGAAGTTGCAGCCCAAAAATGTAGAGACAGAATATAAAAATATAGCAGTGAAAGTGACTTTCCATGCTAATGGCTAATTTTGCTTTCTGCTTTTAACTCTGCTCAGCGTTAGCTTTGAATCTACTTACATGATGAGGACATCAGCACTGCCTGGTTTTGAGAATCAGGCTGGCATTTAAATGCAAGCTGAAGTCTATTTCTGCAAGTGTGATGCAGAGCCCTCTCACCAAACCGTTAGAATTTCCTGCTAATTGTGGTGTTTCATTTCTGGCCAACTGCATTCCAGAATGGCCTCTCTCTAATGTGCTATTTACTGACTCTATTTTAGTAGATAAACTCCCCAACTTAGCAATAGGAAATTTCTCTTCCTTGCACGGTCTTCTTAAGCCTCTTTAAACTAGAAAGAAATCTATAGGCTAATGTGGTAATTTTGATTTATTAACTTGAGGTAGGTATAAACTCTTCCTGTTGGAATGTTGACAATGTTTGGCATAGAATGGAGATGCTGGCACATATTGTATAGGAGGCCTGAGGTCTGTAATAAATACATAGGCCATAAATATTTAAGGCCTATTACATCCCATCCTACCTTTAACACATCCTTTAGTACCAGTTAATAGAAAATAACTTAAAGGAGATCTAGGAAAACAGCTGAAAATGAATCTGTGACACTCTGTTACTTATGGAAAATGGAATTAAGGTTTCAAGGCAATGCAGACCAGCCTGGTGCTCCCTGCACATGCTTCACACAGAAACACCTGACCTGACCCAGACCTGGGTCTTGAGCTGGGGCTCAAGGCAGTGGTTGCACTGAACAGCAGGGAGGGGCAGCCCCCCAGACTGGGGGTACCTGGGAGGCCACACACCTTCCCTCAGACAGCCCAGCCTGTCTCTGCTTTCATGGTTCACAGTCCCTCAGAGGAAGGGACACCTTCCACTAGCCCAGGTTGCTCCAAGCCCTGTCCAACCTGGCCTTGGACACTTCCTGGGATGGAGCAGCCACAGCTGCTCTGGGCTACCAGGGCCTCACCACCCTCATAGGGAGCAGTTTCTTCATAATATCTAAACCTTCCTTGTGTCCATTTGAAGCCATTCCCCTTGTCTTGTCCTGTCCTGCCCTTGTAAAAATTGCTTTCCTGTTTAGAGAATGTGTCTCTTCAGAGTTGTTTTGAGAGTTTAGAGTGAAGCCTTCTAACGGGAGAGAAAAGGCAACCAGCAGATCCTTAGCACTGGAACTAAGTTTACTCTTTCCAGCAGTGAAGGAAATTCCCCTTGTTTCCCTGTCTTTATTGGTTTGGAGGGTTGAATGTGGTCAGAGTTAACTGTTAAGTGGAAAGCCAGGGTTTCCTAACAGAAAAACCAAGTCTTTGCTGGGCTAAGAATTCCACATCTGTAGGCTGTGGTGGTGGAGATGTAGCTAGGAACACCAAGAGCCCTGTTTTCAGATTCCTCAGCTTTTGTCTTCTTCCAGTGAGTCAGTATCTATTTCTGTGTGAAAAATTGCAACATGAAACACCTTAAAAGCACTGATCCCTACAACAATAAACAATTAAAAGGAAAAATTGAATCCTTCCTCCAGCAGAAAATCAGAGCCGAACCGCACTTGCAAGGAAGAGCGTTTTGTGATGTCCTTGATAACATAATAACAATAAAGGTCACAAGAGCTCTGCCATCCTGAGACGTGATGTTGCTTGCTCAGACAAGTGGCCCCTGCTGAGACTCAGATCAGGTACGTCTGATAATGGGGATGGAACAGCCGTGTTTATTTTTGGAATGTGTCAGAGAACCTGTTTCTGGTCCTTGCTCTTCCATAACAGTCAGGTATTTATTTACATGGTCGGAAGCTCCAGGGCTTCTCCCGTAAAAAGGAGTTTATGTATCTGAACAGTTCGTACCTTTCCTTCCCCTTTGTGTGCTGATGGCATAAGATCTTAGAACAGAAGATGGAAGGGGAATGGGATATTCCTTATCTGAGATTATACTGTTGCCAGAAAGAATGGTTTCACCCTTTGTTTCTTAGCAAGGGATTAAATTGTAAATATTGGTGGTGTAAAATCTAATTTTGGGAGGCTATTCCATATTATAAAGTATCGTGATGATGCAGTGGACATAGAAATCTATCCAATTATTTGCAAGATGATCAGGAGTGCATTTTTTCCTTTGTGTGCCAATCCATACTGAAGAAAGTAAATCAGGAATCTCATGGGTGGCCTTACCCTGTGAACCAAGTGTGCCTGGGAAAACTAAATGGATGAATGTGTGTACCTGGTTGTTTTGCCTACTTGGGCCCTTCTGTTTTAAAATCTTAGCAGCTAATTTGAAAATTAATTGAGAGCACTGAATTTTCATTTGTAATACAGGCAATATAAATATAGAAGTCAGTGAACTATTCAAACAAGTCAAACTAAGAAGCAGCAGGACATCTGAATATACTGGTGAAGTCTTATATTGCAAACCTTCACTTCTCTTGTTGGACATGAGAACATGACCGATGGTGTGTAAAATGGAAAAGATCTTAGGGGAGAGGCATCATAAATAGAGGCCAGACTTTAAGCCAGCCCTTACAGAGTGAGGGAGAAAGACACTGGATTACAAAGTCAAAGTTCAGGATCTCTCCTAGAGCCTGCAGGAAAGACTCAGGCATGCTTCTGTAAGCAGAGGCTCATGCAAGGATTATGAAGGACATGGTTCAGTTGCCAAGGGAGGGGGAATATGCTGTTTAGCACTTGATGGGACTTGACCAGGAAAGGTTAGAAAACTGCCAAGTCTGGATACTTTTGTACTTTTAGGCAGTTCTCATATAAAACCAAAGACAGGCTGTTGTTTTGACACTTCAGGAATGCTTGGTCTCAGAATAAATGTGGGTGCTAAACATCACTTAAGCCTTTTACGTGCCCGCATGCTACAGTAAGAAATGCCTGAATTGCTCTGCGTGCTTCCTGTTCTGGGGGACAGGAGGGAGCTCAGGCAGCAGCTGCCAAAACTGCAACACTTTGGGGCTTAGCTGGAGGAATTTGGTTTTGTGTTTTCCCGTACTACCTCGGAGGTCTTTGAACATGGTTTTCTTTATGACTCTGAGGAGCTGTTTTGAATCCAAGTCCCAAGGTTTTGGGTTTCCCTTTTACTAAAGGTATTCAGTCCAAGGAATGTGGTGGGCACGTTGAAGTTTTCCTTGGTGTAGTTGCCATGCAGTGTTTTCTGCTCTGGCTGCTCCGATTTGCGAGTGCCGTTGCATGAGTGTCATGGTTGAGGCTGTGTGGGTTGCAGTGCATGGGACACATTCTCACTGCTTCCTGGTATTCACTAAAACCAGTGGACTCGAAATAAATAATGTTCAACTGCTCTAATTTTAGCATAAAATTAAGATAACTTGTTGGCCAGCATTATTGTTCCAAAGACCATAACGTTGTCCAAGAAACCAGCAGGACTCATGGGCACGTTCTGCTGGAGAGTTTTCACACAATATCCACCATACACTGTTGTCTGTTGCTATGAAACAATCTGAGAAGATCAAATGGTGGATAAACATTGCATAACTCATCAAAGAGATCAAGTAAGGTGTAGAGATAAGGGATGGAAGTAATTGTGGCACTGGTAGAGACTTTGGGGAGGGGTAGAGAGCTGAGGCTGGAAACAGCATTGGAGCCACAGAGGCAGGAAGGAGCAGACATCCTAGTTAAAACACTGGTGAAAGTTCTTGTAGGAAGCTTCATGCCTGGTACTTCGGTCTGATCTCATGGTATTTAAGAAGGATTTCTTCTTTCCATGCAAAAGAGTCAGAAAATATTTCTACCAAAAAATTCATGGGAAATATTCACAAATTTGAATAATTTTTCTTACTTTGTTTCATCTTGTTGCTTACTTAGGAGCTTCTTCATCCTAAAAGAATGACTGCTGTCTTTGTAATGATGTTCTTTATAACATGAATATTCCACCATGCCAGAGCATCCAGGCTGACAACATAGAGTTGTCTTTGCTTACTAAATCACCCCAGACTCGTGCTTCTTTCATGTGTTTATGCAGATTTATTAAGTCCATTCTTGTCATCCCTTAGCAGAAGAGATCAAACAGAAGATAAACCACTCATGCCTGCAGCAGCATTCCTGTGTTGGCCAACTGCCTATTCTTCTTTTTCCAGAGGCACATTACTCCATCCCACCCAGGAAAAATGCTCTGGTAAAAAGTTTAACTTTGCTCTGTGCTCTCGGGGTCGTCAGAGAGAGAACCTGGTTGGCAGAAGTGGGGGGATTTTCCAGCAAGCTGTTTGTTAAATGGCCATGGAAAATGTCTGACCACTCAAAGGGAAGGAGGATGGAGTAATGTCAACTCTTTGATTGATGAGTAAGAAAAAGCTTCGGCAGGTTTTTCAACTTGGTGTTTGTCTGAGTTAGCGAAGAATTTCGAGTGATTTCAAGAGAAATGGATTCTGCCACTGACTTCACTGGGTGCCAACTCTGACTTGGAGATAATGTTTACTAAATTGAGTTAAGAATTTCCCTGCTTTTCAATACAGGAAGCAGGAGAAAGATCCTGTTAAAAAGAACTGCAGAGACCATTTCAGAGCTCGTGTTTCTGGTGACCTTTTAATAATGCACAGCAGGACAGAAAGAAGCAGTGGTCAAGTTCCCTGGCTTCAGACAAATGAACCCTATTTTCTGAGGCTGGGCTACTTCAGCCTGTGACATTCATGGCACGTAACATTTTGCAGGCTTCCAGTGGCAGCTCTACAAATGTGACAACGGGGTGTCAGCTCCGAGAGGAAGGAGCCTTTCCCATGTCTTTGCATCCCAGATAAATCCCCTTGTGTTTTGAGTTTTGGCGTCTTCAGCTGATTGCTCATGCAAAAGCGTGAGGGGAAATACTACAGAGCTAATTATAATCACTTTTAATTAGATCCTGCAGCAACCCCTGCAAGAAATTTTAAGTGAGCGATGCACACACTGTGAGATTAGGGCTGCTTTGCGGCCAAAACCATCGGATCCTGGGATGGTTTGTGTTGGAGGGGACCTGAAAACTCATCTGGACACGAGTCTCTGCAGCATGCAGGTATGGGCCCCAAACCATAAAGCACAAAGAAGTGTTGGAATACATGGACCTGTAAATATTCTGCTGATATTTAGGAACTTGACGAGGCAGCTAGAAAAGCAGGAATTTTTGATTAAACTCCTGGTGACACAAGAGCGAGAACCATTTCAAATATCCACTCTGTATCCCGAACGTGAAATCGTTCTTAGGAAACTGTTATATAAAAGGTCTTGCAAAATTACCTGCTTAAACAATGTGTCCATTCCGTACCTCCTGTAGCATTAGCAACAGGAATGAGTGGTGGTATTCCTGTGAGGCAGGTGTTGGACAGGATGTATGGACATGTGGTTAGCCCTGAGTCTCCCATGTCTCTTCTTCCTGTGATTTCCTCTGTCACAAAGGAAGCGCTAAAAGAAATCATTTTGTAACTGAAGAACCAGACGATTTGTTGGTGTTAACAGGAAAATTCTCCAAATGAAAATGAGCCCTCATTTTGAAAGCCTTGAACTTGTAAATGGATCAATTGAGCCAAGTTTTTCAGGAAATAAACTTGGACCTCTAAGCTCAGCACTCCCTCCGGAATGGCTGAAATGCAGGGCTGCGAGTGCTCTCCCTGAGCTTCTCCCTGCTGTTGTGCTTGTCAGTTTTCAGGCTCCCTGAGAAAGGGAGCTTTCCTGCCTTCTTGTTAGTGGAGATGAAAGCATGGAGAAGTTTAAGAAACCTGAGCAGGGTTCTGGGTGAGTCAGTGGTGTTTTCTGAAATTCAAGTCAGAGGCTTTAACCCTGGTCCCACTGGCAAATCAATCGAGAGGCAAGTTAATAACAGAAAGGAGTTAATTCCTTTCTTCTTTGGTTCTCAAAATACCTTCAAAGAGGATTTTAGGATCTTTCTTTAGGATCCTCATTCTACAGACAGCAGCAAAAGTGTTCTTTGAATTTATTTTTTTTCCCCTCCTTTCCTCGCCAGTGTTCATTTTGGGGCTTGTCTTTTGTTGCCTTTATATGTAGATGGGATTCAGTTTCTTCATGCAGAAAAGCCCAATCTTTCTTGTATAGGTCATATTTTACAGGATTACCAGAAGGCACTGTGTCAGATCTTATTGGTGGACAATACATTCACACTTAGTTTACTGGTTAGTACATGGTGTTTTGCATGTCTATCAAACTCTGTATTTATAG